>NW_026871935.1:0-607500 GCF_033458585.1 Syngnathus typhle | reverse complement strand
AGAAGCAAAAAAACAAATGTGATAAACTGCCTTTCTAGAGTTTAAGGATGACAAATGTTGATTTTAAGAAACCTGTGAGTACTTAGCACAACCTTTCTAGCAGATGCTGCAGTAAGTGGGCCCTCAAGTCTTGGTTTCTTCCTAGGAACCTCATCTAGGAGTATAGTTGATGTACTTGCACATGAACTGAAGCTTGAATCAGAATAATCGGATGGAGAGGACAAGGAGCAATCGGAAAATTCTAAAAAAAAAAAAAAAAAAAAAAGAAGGGGGGTGTTTATTTGCAGTATACAAAAAGTCATAGAAGATTTTTGATCTAACCAAGCCAACGGCACACCATAGACTCAACTCATTTAATCAATTGATTCTCAGTCTTGATAGGCAATTCAGAAATATTTTCAGAAATTGTTTTAAAGGCATGAATTAGATTAATCAAAAATACATTTGGTATTCATATTGGATTTATGTCAGTTAAAATGACATTTAAACCATTTAATAAAAGTCAGGCTGAATGTCCCTGTTGTGTAACCACAAAGAATGATATTGAATATTTGATCCACCTTTAAGTGTATTAAATGACTTAATTCTGAAAACATTAAATTGAAATTGTTTACTGTATTTCTGTACTTATAAATTTGCATTAGTGTTTTACACATTGCATTATGTAATTTACCCCTTTACATTTCTCACCGTCATTTGAGAAAACTGATAGAGTCACATTGCCTTGGCTGACAAGGTCACTGAAAATGTCCTCATCAACTTCTGTCCCTGTTGCATCTTTGTACACTAATTTTGCGTCAGGTGGCAGGCAAAATCTCTCGATGACTGGAAAAGACAAGATACATCTGAGTGGACCTTTAAGATAGCACTGATCTTGCCTCATTTCACATTCAATAATTTAATCCACCACTGTAAACAAATTCAGAGATAATCCCCTGCATAAAATACATTCCCTTTTCAGTCCAAATCTTAAAAGAAAGGGGCGTTGTTCTGCCCTTTATATCAAACCAAGCATAAGTAAAACAAAAACAAACCTTTGTCATGGAACTGCACAAAATCAAAACATCCATCAACCTCATCCAACTTCACATACTTCTGCTGTTGGCAATACCGAACCTGGATCAACATTTTTCTGAGACATGCAACAACAAACAAATGTCAGTAAACACTTAACATGCAAGAAATAATTATTTAACACTCACATAAACGTTGTGTATCATGCAAGAAATTGTTTCATTATTAATTTCACTGCATGTCTAAGATTAAACACATTCAGCAGCTGCTGGGAGGCTGTTAAAACATGCCACAGCAGGCCCAGTGGAAACACTCTCATTGATGAACGTGGCAGCGACTAGCTGTAGTGACTGCAGCACATGCTACCGTAATTAACATTTACATTTGAGGCAAAACTGATTTATTAAAACATTCCCCTCTGTTAAAAGCTGGTTTTCAGCGACCAAACAAACACAACACAGCACCAGTAAAGTTGACCCTTTATAGTCTGACTGCCCACTACATTACCTACATTACCCATTAATCAGAGTTATTAACCACACCTGTATGATCAGAGCCTCGGACACTCGTCTCGGTGCAGTGGCACAGGGAGTCTGCCACACAGGCACCCAACTGCAATTGTTTAGGCTAATTATTTCACTCTAGCCGTGGCTCCTACGCAAAGTGCGGGGTTTATTGCATGAATTAACTCCTCACTTCGTGTTGGAGCCAAAGTTCATCCTGTCGGGGCTTATTTCTCCATAACAACCTCTGAACTGTTTATCCCTTACTTATTCTAGAGGGTTATGGTTAGGATTAGGGTTAAAGTTAGATTAATGGACGCAGAAATTAACAAGTGTATGGTCGGAGAAATGGGAAGAGGGAGTATTGGGCAGTCGGACTGATGCCATGCACCCGCCATGAACTTCAAGTTAGCTTGTTAACATGTGCTAACGTTAGCCCCAAACTATATTCGACAGTTAAATATGAAGCCTTGTTTATACAACCTCTCAAGCACGCGTGAGACTTGGTAAAATGCAAAGGATAACATAGGAAACCGTTTTTTTATTAATGTTTATTTTTTAGCAAGTGGTAACGTTAGTGGTGAAGTTAACATTGCATTAAAAAAAAATCCAAACGTTCGCTGTCCAGTGCCAACCACAAAAAATGCTTAGCAAAGTTACATAAATATTCTCAGCAGATGTTTAATTCAATGTTATTGTTCCTACAAGTTTGATTTTGTAGCTTACCTCTCGTGTAAAAGTCCAACTCCGCATCCATTCCTGATTCCAGCAGCGAAATAAACGACGGTTGACCACGCCACGCACAGGAGACTATTGATTGATGCACGGGTTCACCCTGCTGAAAGCCCAGGGGCATAACACATGGGGTTACCTGGACTGAAGCCCAGGGGCCTATCAAGCAAGTTAACTCGGCCGAGATGCACTTTACATCTCTACAGAGTTGATTTGCTTAGGTTGGAATAACTCTGTTAAATAACTCCAACACTGAACACCATTTTAATCAGAATGTGTTAAAATGACACTTTGAGAGTTGAAATCAACTCTGACATGTTTAACCCTGAAATTTCAACACTCCAGTTTTTGCTGTGTAGAGTGCCGAGTTTATCACTGCGCATGAAGAAATGACCACTTCCAACGTTTGGTTTATGTTTTATAAGCATTTTTAATTTTATTGCTTAAATCGCATTTTCTCGGCGAGCTGAGCACTTTTTCTGAATTGTGCCGCTCCCGTCACTCTGGTTAGGTTGGCATCGAAAAAAACGCTCTCGGGTGCTCTAGAGTGCCGAGTTTATTACTGCGCATTAAGAAATGACCACCTCCAACGTTTGGTTTATGTTTTATAAGCATTTTTAATTTTATTGCTTAAATCGCATTTTCTCGGCGAGCTGAGCACTTTTTCTGAATTGTGCCGCTCCCGCTCCCGTCACTCTGGTTAGGTTGGCATCGAAAAAAACGCTCTCGGGTGCTTTAGAGTGCCGAGTTTATTACTGCGCATTAAGAAATGACCACCTCCAACGTTTGGTTTATGTTTTATAAGCATTTTTAATTTTATTGCTTAAATCGCATTTTCTCGGCGAGCTGAGCACTTTTTCTGAATTGTGCCGCTCCCGTCACTTGGCATCGAAAAAAACGCTCTCGGGTGCTTTAGAGTGCCGAGTTATTCACTGCGCATGAAGAAATGACCACCTCCAACGTTTGGTTTATGTTTTATAAGCATTTTTAATTTTATTGCTTAAATCGCATTTTCTCGGCGAGCTGAGCGCTTTTTCTGAATTGTGCCGCTCCCGTCACTCTGGTTAGGTTGGCATCGAAAAAAACGCTCTCGGGTGCTTTAGAGTGCCGAGTTTATTACTGCGCATTAAGAAATGACCACCTCCAACGTTTGGTTTATGTTTTATAAGCATTTTTAATTTTATTGCCTAAATCGCATTTTCTCGGCGAGCTGAGAACTTTTTCTGAATTGTGCCGCTCCTGTCACTCTGGTTAGGTTGGCATCGAAAAAAACGCTCTCGGGTGCTTTAGAGTGCCGAGTTTATTACTGCGCATTAAGAAATGACCACCTCCAACGTTTGGTTTATGTTTTATAAGCATTTTTAATTTTATTGCTTAAATCGCATTTTCTCGGCGAGCTGAGCACTTTTTCTGAATTGTGCCGCTCCCGTCACTCTGGTTAGGTTGGCATCGAAAAAAACGCTCTCGGGTGCTTTAGAGTGCCGAGTTATTCACTGCGCACGAAGAAATGACCACCTCCAACGTTTGGTTTATGTTTTATAAGCATTTTTAATTTTATTGCTTAAATCGCATTTTCTCGGCGAGCTGAGCGCTTTTTCTGAATTGTGCCGCTCCCGTCACTCTGGTTAGGTTGGCATCGAAAAAAACGCTCTCGGGTGCTTTAGAGTGCCGAGTTTATTACTGCGCATTAAGAAATGACCACTTCCAACGTTTGGTTTATGTTTTATAAGCATTTTTAATTTTATTGCTTAAATCGCATTTTCTCGGCGAGCTGAGCACTTTTTCTGAATTGTGCCGCTCCCGTCACTCTGGTTAGGTTGGCATCGAAAAAAACGCTCTCGGGTGCTTTAGAGTGCCGAGTTTATTACTGCGCATTAAGAAATGACCACCTCCAACGTTTGGTTTATGTTTTATAAGCATTTTTAATTTTATTGCTTAAATCGCATTTTCTCGGCGAGCTGAGCACTTTTTCTGAATTGTGCCGCTCCCGTCACTCTGGTTAGGTTGGCATCGAAAAAAACGCTATCGGGTGCTTTAGAGTGCCGAGTTATTCACTGCGCATGAAGAAATGACCACCTCCAACGTTTGGTTTATGTTTAATAAGCATTTTTAATTTTATTGCTTAAATCGCATTTTCTCGGCGAGCTGAGCACTTTTTCTGAATTGTGCCGCTCCCGTCACTCTGGTTAGGTTGGCATCGAAAAAAACGCTCTCGGGTGCTTTAGAGTGCCGAGTTTATTACTGCGCATTAAGAAATGACCACCTCCAACGTTTGGTTTATGTTTTATAAGCATTTTTAATTTTATTGCTTAAATCGCATTTTCTCGGCGAGCTGAGCACTTTTTCTGAATTGTGCCGCTCCCGTCACTCTGGTTAGGTTGGCATCGAAAAAAACGCTCTCGGGTGCTTTAGAGTGCCGAGTTTATTACTGCGCATTAAGAAATGACCACCTCCAACGTTTGGTTTATGTTTTATAAGCATTTTTAATTTTATTGCTTAAATCGCATTTTCTCGGCGAGCTGAGCACTTTTTCTGAATTGTGCCGCTCCCGTCACTTGGCATCGAAAAAAACGCTCTCGGGTGCTTTAGAGTGCCGAGTTACACTGCGCATGAAGAAATGACCACCTCCAACGTTTGGTTTATGTTTTATAAGCATTTTTAATTTTATTGCTTAAATCGCATTTTCTCGGCGAGCTGAGCGCTTTTTCTGAATTGTGCCGCTCCCGTCACTCTGGTTAGGTTGGCATCGAAAAAAACGCTCTCGGGTGCTTTAGAGTGCCGAGTTTATTACTGCGCATTAAGAAATGACCACCTCCAACGTTTGGTTTATGTTTTATAAGCATTTTTAATTTTATTGCCTAAATCGCATTTTCTCGGCGAGCTGAGCACTTTTTCTGAATTGTGCCGCTCCCGTCACTCTGGTTAGGTTGGCATCGAAAAAAACGCTCTCGGGTGCTTTAGAGTGCCGAGTTTATTACTGCGCATTAAGAAATGACCACCTCCAACGTTTGGTTTATGTTTTATAAGCATTTTTAATTTTATTGCTTAAATCGCATTTTCTCGGCGAGCTGAGCACTTTTTCTGAATTGTGCCGCTCCCGTCACTCTGGTTAGGTTGGCATCGAAAAAAACGCTCTCGGGTGCTTTAGAGTGCCGAGTTATTCACTGCGCACGAAGAAATGACCACCTCCAACTTTTGGTTTATGTTTTATAAGCATTTTTAATTTTATTGCTTAAATCGCATTTTCTCGGCGAGCTGAGCGCTTTTTCTGAATTGTGCCGCTCCCGTCACTCTGGTTAGGTTGGCATCGAAAAAAACGCTCTCGGGTGCTTTAGAGTGCCGAGTTTATTACTGCGCATTAAGAAATGACCGCCTCCAACGTTTGGTTTATGTTTTATAAGCATTTTTAATTTTATTGCTTAAATCGCATTTTCTCGGCGAGCTGAGCACTTTTTCTGAATTGTGCCGCTCCCGTCACTCTGGTTAGGTTGGCATCGAAAAAAACGCTCTCGGGTGCTTTAGAGTGCCGAGTTTATTACTGCGCATTAAGAAATGACCACCTCCAACGTTTGGTTTATGTTTTATAAGCATTTTTAATTTTATTGCTTAAATCGCATTTTCTCGGCGAGCTGAGCACTTTTTCTGAATTGTGCCGCTCCCGTCACTCTGGTTAGGTTGGCATCGAAAAAAACGCTATCGGGTGCTTTAGAGTGCCGAGTTATTCACTGCGCATGAAGAAATGACCACCTCCAACGTTTGGTTTATGTTTAATAAGCATTTTTAATTTTATTGCTTAAATCGCATTTTCTCGGCGAGCTGAGCACTTTTTCTGAATTGTGCCGCTCCCGTCACTCTGGTTAGGTTGGCATCGAAAAAAACGCTCTCGGGTGCTTTAGAGTGCCGAGTTTATTACTGCGCATTAAGAAATGACCACCTCCAACGTTTGGTTTATGTTTTATAAGCATTTTTAATTTTATTGCTTAAATCGCATTTTCTCGGCGAGCTGAGCGCTTTTTCTGAATTGTGCCGCTCCCGTCACTCTGGTTAGGTTGGCATCGAAAAAAACGCTCTCGGGTGCTTTAGAGTGCCGAGTTATTCACTGCGCATGAAGAAATGACCACCTCCAACGTTTGGTTTATGTTTAATAAGCATTTTTAATTTTATTGCTTAAATCGCATTTTCTCGGCGAGCTGAGCACTTTTTCTGAATTGTGCCGCTCCCGTCACTCTGGTTAGGTTGGCATCGAAAAAAACGCTCTCGGGTGCTTTAGAGTGCCGAGTTTATTACTGCGCATTAAGAAATGACCACCTCCAACGTTTGGTTTATGTTTTATAAGCATTTTTAATTTTATTGCTTAAATCGCATTTTCTCGGCGAGCTGAGCACTTTTTCTGAATTGTGCCGCTCCCGTCACTTGGCATCGAAAAAAACGCTCTCGGGTGCTTTAGAGTGCCGAGTTATTCACTGCGCATGAAGAAATTACCACCTCCAACGTTTGGTTTATGTTTTATAAGCATTTTTAATTGTATTGCTTAAATCGCATTTTCTCGGCGAGCTGAGCGCTTTTTCTGAATTGTGCCGCTCCCGTCACTCTGGTTAGGTTGGCATCGAAAAAAACGCTCTCGGGTGCTTTAGAGTGCCGAGTTTATTACTGCGCATTAAGAAATGACCACCTCCAACGTTTGGTTTATGTTTTATAAGCATTTTTAATTTTATTGCCTAAATCGCATTTTCTCGGCGAGCTGAGCACTTTTTCTGAATTGTGCCGCTCCCGTCACTCTGGTTAGGTTGGCATCGAAAAAAACGCTCTCGGGTGCTTTAGAGTGCCGAGTTATTCACTGCGCATGAAGAAATGACCACCTCCAACGTTTGGTTCATGTTTTATAAGCATTTTTAATTTTATTGCTTAAATCGCATTTTCTCGGCGAGCTGAGCGCTTTTTCTGAATTGTGCCGCTCCCGTAACTCTGGTTAGGTTGGCATCGAAAAAAACGCTCTCGGGTGCTTTAGAGTGCCGAGTTTATCACTGCGCATGAAGAAATGACCACTTCCAACGTTTGGTTTATGTTTTATAAGCATTTTTAATTTTATTGCTTAAATCGCATTTTCTCGGCGAGCTGAGCGCTTTTTCTGAATTGTGCCGCTCCCATAACTCTGGTTAGGTTGGCATCGAAAAAAACGCTCTCGGGTGATTTAGAGTGCCGAGTTTATCACTGCGCATGAAGAAAACACCACTTCCAACGTTTGGTTTATGTTTTATAAGCATTTTTAATTTTATTGCTTAAATCGCATTTTCTCGGCGAGCTGAGCACTTTTTCTGAATTGTGCCGCTCCCGTCACTCTGGTTAGGTTGGCATCGAAAAAAACGCTCTCGGGTGCTCTAGAGTGCCGAGTTTATTACTGCGCATTAAGAAATGACCACCTCCAACGTTTGGTTTATGTTTTATAAGCATTTTTAATTTTATTGCTTAAATCGCATTTTCTCGGCGAGCTGAGCACTTTTTCTGAATTGTGCCGCTCCCGTCACTCTGGTTAGGTTGGCATCGACAAAAACGCTCTCGGGTGCTTTAGAGTGCCGAGTTATTCACTGCGCATGAAGAAATGACCACCTCCAACGTTTGGTTTATGTTTTATAAGCATTTTTAATTTTATTGCTTAAATCGCATTTTCTCGGCGAGCTGAGCACTTTTTCTGAATTGTGCCGCTCCCGTCACTCTGGTTAGGTTGGCATCGAAAAAAACGCTCTCGGGTGCTTTAGAGTGCCGAGTTTATCACTGCGCATGAAGAAATGACCACCTCCAACGTTTGGTTTATGTTTTATAAGCATTTTTAATTTTATTGTTTAAATCGCATTTTCTCGGCGAGCTGAGCGCTTTTTCTGAATTGTGCCGCTCCCGTAACTCTGGTTAGGTTGGCATCGAAAAAAACGCTCTCGGGTGCTTTAGAGTGCCGAGTTTATCACTGCGCATGAAGAAATGACCACTTCCAACGTTTGGTTTATGTTTTATAAGCATTTTTAATTTTATTGCTTAAATCGCATTTTCTCGGCGAGCTGAGCACTTTTTCTGAATTGTGCCGCTCCCGTCACTCTGGTTAGGTTGGCATCGAAAAAAACGCTCTCGGGTGCTCTAGAGTGCCGAGTTTATTACTGCGCATTAAGAAATGACCACCTCCAACGTTTGGTTTATGTTTTATAAGCATTTTTAATTTTATTGCTTAAATCGCATTTTCTCGGCGAGCTGAGCACTTTTTCTGAATTGTGCCGCTCCCGCTCCCGTCACTCTGGTTAGGTTGGCATCGAAAAAAACGCTCTCGGGTGCTTTAGAGTGCCGAGTTATTCACTGCGCATGAAGAAATGACCACCTCCAACGTTTGGTTTATGTTTTATAAGCATTTTTAATTTTATTGCTTAAATCGCATTTTCTCGGCGAGCTGAGCACTTTTTCTGAATTGTGCCGCTCCCGTCACTCTGGTTAGGTTGGCATCGAAAAAAACGCTCTCGGGTGCTCTAGAGTGCCGAGTTTATTACTGCGCATTAAGAAATGACCACCTCCAACGTTTGGTTTATGTTTTATAAGCATTTTTAATTTTATTGCTTAAATCGCATTTTCTCGGCGAGCTGAGCACTTTTTCTGAATTGTGCCGCTCCCGTCACTCTGGTTAGGTTGGCATCGAAAAAAACGCTCTCGGGTGCTTTAGAGTGCCGAGTTATTCACTGCGCATGAAGAAATGACCACCTCCAACGTTTGGTTTATGTTTTATAAGCATTTTTAATTTTATTGCTTAAATCGCATTTTCTCGGCGAGCTGAGCACTTTTTCTGAATTGTGCCGCTCCCGTCACTCTGGTTAGGTTGGCATCGAAAAAAACGCTCTCGGGTGCTTTAGAGTGCCGAGTTTATCACTGCGCATGAAGAAATGACCACCTCCAACGTTTGGTTTATGTTTTATAAGCATTTTTAATTTTATTGCTTAAATCGCATTTTCTCGGCGAGCTGAGCGCTTTTTCTGAATTGTGCCGCTCCCGTCACTCTGGTTAGGTTGGCATCGAAAAAAACGCTCTCGGGTGCTTTAGAGTGCCGAGTTATTCACTGCGCATGAAGAAATGACCACCTCCAACGTTTGGTTTATGTTTAATAAGCATTTTTAATTTTATTGCTTAAATCGCATTTTCTCGGCGAGCTGAGCGCTTTTTCTGAATTGTGCCGCTCCCGTCACTCTGGTTAGGTTGGCATCGAAAAAAACGCTCTCGGGTGCTTTAGAGTGCCGAGTTATTCACTGCGCATGAAGAAATGACCACCTCCACCGTTTGGTTTATGTTTAATAAGCATTTTTAATTTTATTGCTTAAATCGCATTTTCTCGGCGAGCTGAGCACTTTTTCTGAATTGTGCCGCTCCCGTCACTCTGGTTAGGTTGGCATCGAAAAAAACGCTCTCGGGTGCTTTAGAGTGCCGAGTTATTCACTGCGCATGAAGAAATGACCACCTCCAACGTTTGGTTTATGTTTAATAAGCATTTTTAATTTTATTGCTTAAATCGCATTTTCTCGGCGAGCTGAGCACTTTTTCTGAATTGTGCCGCTCCCGTCACTCTGGTTAGGTTGGCATCGAAAAAAACGCTCTCGGGTGCTTTAGAGTGCCGAGTTTATTACTGCGCATTAAGAAACGACCACCTCCAACGTTTGGTTTATGTTTTATAAGCATTTTTAATTTTATTGCTTAAATCGCATTTTCTCGGCGAGCTGAGCACTTTTTCTGAATTGTGCCGCTCCCGTCACTCTGGTTAGGTTGGCATCGAAAAAAACGCTCTCGGGTGCTTTAGAGTGCCGAGTTTATTACTGCGCATTAAGAAATGACCACCTCCAACGTTTGGTTTATGTTTTATAAGCATTTTTAATTTTATTGCTTAAATCGCATTTTCTCGGCGAGCTGAGCGCTTTTTCTGAATTGTGCCGCTCCCGTCACTCTGGTTAGGTTGGCATCGAAAAAAACGCTTTCGGGTGCTTTAGAGTGCCGAGTTATTCACTGCGCATGAAGAAATGACCACCTCCAACGTTTGGTTTATGTTTAATAAGCATTTTTAATTTTATTGCTTAAATCGCATTTTCTCGGCGAGCTGAGCACTTTTTCTGAATTGTGCCGCTCCCGTCACTCTGGTTAGGTTGGCATCGAAAAAAACGCTCTCGGGTGCTTTAGAGTGCCGAGTTTATTACTGCGCATTAAGAAATGACCACCTCCAACGTTTGGTTTATGTTTTATAAGCATTTTTAATTTTATTGCTTAAATCGCATTTTCTCGGCGAGCTGAGCACTTTTTCTGAATTGTGCCGCGCCCGTCACTCTGGTTAGGTTGGCATCGAAAAAAACGCTCACGGGTGCTTTAGAGTGCCGAGTTTATTACTGCGCATTAAGAAATGACCACCTCCAACGTTTGGTTTATGTTTTTTAAGCATTTTTAATTTTATTGCTTAAATCGCATTTTCTCGGCGAGCTGAGCACTTTTTCTGAATTGTGCCGCTCCCGTCACTCTGGTTAGGTTGGCATCGAAAAAAACGCTCTCGGGTGCTTTAGAGTGCCGAGTTATTCACTGCGCATGAAGAAATGACCACCTCCAACGTTTGGTTTATGTTTTATAAGCATTTTTAATTTTATTGCTTAAATCGCATTTTCTCGGCGAGCTGAGCACTTTTTCTGAATTGTGCCGCTCCCGTCACTCTGGTTAGGTTGGCATCGAAAAAAACGCTCTCGGGTGCTTTAGAGTGCCGAGTTTATCACTGCGCATGAAGAATTGACCACCTCCAACGTTTGGTTTATGTTTTATAAGCCTTTTTAATTTTATTGCTTAAATCGCATTTTCTCGGCGAGCTGAGCGCTTTTTCTGAATTGTGCCGCTCCCGTCACTCTGGTTAGGTTGGCATCGAAAAAAACGCTCTCGGGTGCTTTAGAGTGCCGAGTTTATCACTGCGCATGAAGAAATGACCACCTCCAACGTTTGGTTTATGTTTTATAAGCATTTTTAATTTTATTGCTTAAATCGCATTTTCTCGGCGAGCTGAGCGCTTTTTCTGAATTGTGCCGCTCCCGTAACTCTGGTTAGGTTGGCATCGAAAAAAACGCTCTCGGGTGCTTTAGAGTGCCGAGTTTATCACTGCGCATGAAGAAATGACCACTTCCAACGTTTGGTTTATGTTTTATAAGCATTTTTAATTTTATTGCTTAAATCGCATTTTCTCGGCGAGCTGAGCACTTTTTCTGAATTGTGCCGCTCCCGTCACTCTGGTTAGGTTGGCATCGAAAAAAACGCTCTCGGGTGCTCTAGAGTGCCGAGTTTATTACTGCGCATTAAGAAATGACCACCTCCAACGTTTGGTTTATGTTTTATAAGCATTTTTAATTTTATTCCTTAAATCGCATTTTCTCGGCGAGCTGAGCACTTTTTCTGAATTGTGCCGCTCCCGTCACTCTGGTTAGGTTGGCATCGAAAAAAACGCTCTCGGGTGCTTTAGAGTGCCGAGTTTATTACTGCGCATTAAGAAATGACCACCTCCAACGTTTGGTTTATGTTTTATAGGCATTTTTAATTTTATTGCTTAAATCGCATTTGCTCGGCGAGCTGAGCACTTTTTCTGAATTGTGCCGCTCCCGTCACTTGGCATCGAAAAAAACGCTCTCGGGTGCTTTAGAGTGCCGAGTTATTCACTGCGCATGAAGAAATGACCACCTCCAACGTTTGGTTTATGTTTTATAAGCATTTTTAATTTTATTGCTTAAATCGCATTTTCTCGGCGAGCTGAGCGCTTTTTCTGAATTGTGCCGCTCCCGTCACTCTGGTTAGGTTGGCATCGAAAAAAACGCTCTCGGGTGCTTTAGAGTGCCGAGTTATTCACTGCGCACGAAGAAATGACCACCTCCAACGTTTGGTTTATGTTTTATAAGCATTTTTAATTTTATTGCTTAAATCGCATTTTCTCGGCGAGCTGAGCACTTTTTCTGAATTGTGCCGCTCCCGTCACTCTGGTTAGGTTGGCATCGAAAAAAACGCTCTCGGGTGCTTTAGAGTGCCGAGTTATTCACTGCGCACGAAGAAATGACCACCTCCAACGTTTGGTTTATGTTTTATAAGCATTTTTAATTTTATTGCTTAAATCGCATTTTCTCGGCGAGCTGAGCGCTTTTTCTGAATTGTGCCGCTCCCGTCACTCTGGTTAGGTTGGCATCGAAAAAAACGCTCTCGGGTGCTTTAGAGTGCCGAGTTTATTACTGCGCATTAAGAAATGACCACCTCCAACGTTTGGTTTATGTTTTATAAGCATTTTTAATTTTATTGCTTAAATCGCATTTTCTCGGCGAGCTGAGCACTTTTTCTGAATTGTGCCGCTCCCGTCACTCTGGTTAGGTTGGCATCGAAAAAAACGCTCTCGGGTGCTTTAGAGTGCCGAGTTTATTACTGCGCATTAAGAAATGACCACCTCCAACGTTTGGTTTATGTTTTATAAGCATTTTTAATTTTATTGCTTAAATCGCATTTTCTCGGCGAGCTGAGCACTTTTTCTGAATTGTGCCGCTCCCGTCACTCTGGTTAGGTTGGCATCGAAAAAAACGCTATCGGGTGCTTTAGAGTGCCGAGTTATTCACTGCGCATGAAGAAATGACCACCTCCAACGTTTGGTTTATGTTTAATAAGCATTTTTAATTTTATTGCTTAAATCGCATTTTCTCGGCGAGCTGAGCACTTTTTCTGAATTGTGCCGCTCCCGTCACTCTGGTTAGGTTGGCATCGAAAAAAACGCTCTCGGGTGCTTTAGAGTGCCGAGTTTATTACTGCGCATTAAGAAATGACCACCTCCAACGTTTGGTTTATGTTTTTTAAGCATTTTTAATTTTATTGCTTAAATCGCATTTTCTCGGCGAGCTGAGCACTTTTTCTGAATTGTGCCGCTCCCGTCACTCTGGTTAGGTTGGCATCGAAAAAAACGCTCTCGGGTGCTTTAGAGTGCCGAGTTTATTACTGCGCATTAAGAAATGACCACCTCCAACGTTTGGTTTATGTTTTATAAGCATTTTTAATTGTATTGCTTAAATCGCATTTTCTCGGCGAGCTGAGCGCTTTTTCTGAATTGTGCCGCTCCCGTCACTCTGGTTAGGTTGGCATCGAAAAAAACGCTCTCGGGTGCTTTAGAGTGCCGAGTTATTCACTGCGCATGAAGAAATGACCACCTCCAACGTTTGGTTTATGTTTAATAAGCATTTTTAATTTTATTGCTTAAATCGCATTTTCTCGGCGAGCTGAGCACTTTTTCTGAATTGTGCCGCTCCCGTCACTCTGGTTAGGTTGGCATCGAAAGAAACGCTCTCGGGTGCTTTAGAGTGCCGAGTTTATTACTGCGCATTAAGAAATGACCACCTCCAACGTTTGGTTTATGTTTTATAAGCATTTTTAATTTTATTGCTTAAATCGCATTTTCTCGGCGAGCTGAGCGCTTTTTCTGAATTGTGCCGCTCCCGTCACTCTGGTTAGGTTGGCATCGAAAAAAACGCTCTCGGGTGCTTTAGAGTGCCGAGTTTATCACTGCGCATGAAGAAATGACCACCTCCAACGTTTGGTTTATGTTTTATAAGCATTTTTAATTTTATTGCTTAAATCGCATTTTCTCGGCGAGCTGAGCGCTTTTTCTGAATTGTGCCGCTCCCGTCACTCTGGTTAGGTTGGCATCGAAAAAAACGCTCTCGGGTGCTTTAGAGTGCCGAGTTTATCACTGCGCATGAAGAAATGACACTCCAACGTTTGGTTTATGTTTTATAAGCATTTTTAATTTTATTGCTTAAATCGCATTTTCTCGGCGAGCTGAGCGCTTTTTCTGAATTGTGCCGCTCCCGTAACTCTGGTTAGGTTGGCATCGAAAAAAACGCTCTCGGGTGCTTTAGAGTGCCGAGTTTATCACTGCGCATGAAGAAATGACCACTTCCAACGTTTGGTTTATGTTTTATAAGCATTTTAAATTTTATTGCTTAAATCGCATTTTCTCGGCGAGCTGAGCACTTTTTCTGAATTGTGCCGCTCCCGTCACTCTGGTTAGGTTGGCATCGAAAAAAACGCTCTCGGGTGCTTTAGAGTGCCGAGTTTATTACTGCGCATTAAGAAATGACCACCTCCAACGTTTGGTTTATGTTTTATAAGCATTTTTAATTTTATTGCTTAAATCGCATTTTCTCGGCGAGCTGAGCACTTTTTCTGAATTGTGCCGCTCCCGTCACTCTGGTTAGGTTGGCATCGAAAAAAACGCTCTCGGGTGCTTTAGAGTGCCGAGTTATTCACTGCGCATGAAGAAATGACCACCTCCAACGTTTGGTTTATGTTTTATAAGCATTTTTAATTTTATTGCTTAAATCGCATTTTCTCGGCGAGCTGAGCGCTTTTTCTGAATTGTGCCGCTCCCGTAACTCTGGTTAGGTTGGCATCGAAAAAAACGCTCTCGGGTGCTTTAGAGTGCCGAGTTTATTACTGCGCATTAAGAAATGACCACCTCCAACGTTTGGTTTATGTTTTATAAGCATTTTTAATTTTATTGCCATTTTCTCGGCGAGCTGAGCACTTTTTCTGAATTGTGCCGCTCCCGTCACTCTGGTTAGGTTGGCATCGAAAAAAACGCTCTCGGGTGCTTTAGAGTGCCGAGTTTATTACTGCGCATTAAGAAATGACCACCTCCAACGTTTGGTTTATGTTTTATAAGCATTTTTAATTTTATTGCTTAAATCGCATTTTCTCGGCGAGCTGAGCGCTTTTTCTGAATTGTGCCGCTCCCGTCACTCTGGTTAGGTTGGCATCGAAAAAAACGCTCTCGGGTGCTTTAGAGTGCCGAGTTTATCACTGCGCATGAAGAAATGACCACCTCCAACGTTTGGTTTATGTTTTATAAGCATTTTTAATTTTATTGCTTAAATCGCATTTTCTCGGCGAGCTGAGCACTTTTTCTTAATTGTGCCGCTCCCGTCACTCTGGTTAGGTTGGCATCGAAAAAAACGCTCTCGGGTGCTTTAGAGTGCCGAGTTTATCACTGCGCATGAAGAAATGACCACCTCCAACGTTTGGTTTATGTTTTATAAGCATTTTTAATTTTATTGCTTAAATCGCATTTTCTCGGCGAGCTGAGCGCTTTTTCTGAATTGTGCCGCTCCCGTAACTCTGGTTAGGTTGGCATCGAAAAAAACGCTCTCGGGTGCTTTAGAGTGCCGAGTTTATCACTGCGCATGAAGAAATGACCACTTCCAACGTTTGGTTTATGTTTTATAAGCATTTTTAATTTTTTTGCTTAAATCGCATCTTCTCGGCGAGCTGAGCACTTTTTCTGAATTGTGCCGCTCCCGTCACTCTGGTTAGGTTGGCATCGAAAAAAACGCTCTCGGGTGCTTTAGAGTGCCGAGTTTATTACTGCGCATTAAGAAATGACCACCTCCAACGTTTGGTTTATGTTTTATAAGCATTTTTAATTTTATTGCTTAAATCGCATTTTCTCGGCGAGCTGAGCACTTTTTCTGAATTGTGCCGCTCCCGTCACTCTGGTTAGGTTGGCATCGAAAAAAACGCTCTCGGGTGCTTTAGAGTGCCGAGTTATTCACTGCGCATGAAGAAATGACCACCTCCAACGTTTGGTTTATGTTTTATAAGCATTTTTAATTTTATTGCTTAAATCGCATTTTCTCGGCGAGCTGAGCACTTTTTCTGAATTGTGCCGCTCCCGTCACTCTGGTTAGGTTGGCATCGAAAAAAACGCTCTCGGGTGCTTTAGAGTGCCGAGTTTATCACTGCGCAAGAAGAAATGACCACCTCCAACGTTTGGTTTATGTTTAATAAGCATTTTTAATTTTATTGCTTAAATCGCATTTTCTCGGCGAGCTGAGCACTTTTTCTGAATTGTGCCGCTCCCGTCACTCTGGTTAGGTTGGCATCGAAAAAAACGCTCTCGGGTGCTTTAGAGTGCCGACTTTATCACTGCGCATGAAGAAATGACCACCTCCAACGTTTGGTTTATGTTTTATAAGCATTTTTAATTTTATTGCTTAAATCGCATTTTCTCGGCGAGCTGAGCACTTTTTCTGAATTGTGCCGCGCCCGTCACTCTGGTTAGGTTGGCATCGAAAAAAACGCTCACGGGTGCTTTAGAGTGCCGAGTTTATTACTGCGCATTAAGAAATGACCACCTCCAACGTTTGGTTTATGTTTTATAAGCATTTTTAATTTTATTGCTTAAATCGCATTTTCTCGGCGAGCTGAGCACTTTTTCTGAATTGTGCCGCTCCCGTCACTCTGGTTAGGTTGGCATCGAAAAAAACGCTCTCGGGTGCTTTAGAGTGCCGAGTTATTCACTGCGCATGAAGAAATGACCACCTCCAACGTTTGGTTTATGTTTTATAAGCATTTTTAATTTTATTGCTTAAATCGCATTTTCTCGGCGAGCTGAGCACTTTTTCTGAATTGTGCCGCTCCCGTCACTCTGGTTAGGTTGGCATCGAAAAAAACGCTCTCGGGTGCTTTAGAGTGCCGAGTTTATCACTGCGCATGAAGAAATGACCACCTCCAACGTTTGGTTTATGTTTTATAAGCATTTTTAATTTTATTGCTTAAATCGCATTTTCTCGGCGAGCTGAGCGCTTTTTCTGAATTGTGCCGCTCCCGTCACTCTGGTTAGGTTGGCATCGAAAAAAACGCTCTCGGGTGCTTTAGAGTGCCGAGTTTATCACTGCGCATGAAGAAATGACCACCTCCAACGTTTGGTTTATGTTTTATAAGCATTTTTCATTTTATTGCTTAAATCGCATTTTCTCGGCGAGCTGAGCGCTTTTTCTGAATTGTGCCGCTCCCGTAACTCTGGTTAGGTTGGCATCGAAAAAAAACGCTCTCGGGTGCTTTAGAGTGCCGAGTTTATCACTGCGCATGAAGAAATGACCACTTCCAACGTTTGGTTTATGTTTTATAAGCATTTTTAATTTTATTGCTTAAATCGCATTTTCTCGGCGAGCTGAGCACTTTTTCTGAATTGTGCCGCTCCCGTCACTCTGGTTAGGTTGGCATCGAAAAAAACGCTCTCGGGTGCTCTAGAGTGCCGAGTTTATTACTGCGCATTAAGAAATGACCACCTCCAACGTTTGGTTTATGTTTTATAAGCATTTTTAATTTTATTGCTTAAATCGCATTTTCTCGGCGAGCTGAGCACTTTTTCTGAATTGTGCCGCTCCCGTCACTCTGGTTAGGTTGGCATCGAAAAAAACGCTCTCGGGTGCTTTAGAGTGCCGAGTTATTCACTGCGCATGAAGAAATGACCACCTCCAACGTTTGGTTTATGTTTTATAAGCATTTTTAATTTTATTGCTTAAATCGCATTTTCTCGGCGAGCTGAGCACTTTTTCTGAATTGTGCCGCTCCCGTCACTCTGGTTAGGTTGGCATCGAAAAAAACGCTCTCGGGTGCTTTAGAGTGCCGAGTTTATCACTGCGCATGAAGAAATGACCACCTCCAACGTTTGGTTTATGTTTTATAAGCATTTTTAATTTTATTGCTTAAATCGCATTTTCTCGGCGAGCTGAGCGCTTTTTCTGAATTGTGCCGCTCCCGTCACTCTGGTTAGGTTGGCATCGAAAAAAACGCTCTCGGGTGCTTTAGAGTGCCGAGTTATTCACTGCGCATGAAGAAATGACCACCTCCAACGTTTGGTTTATGTTTAATAAGCATTTTTAATTTTATTGCTTAAATCGCATTTTCTCGGCGAACTGAGCGCTTTTTCTGAATTGTGCCGCTCCCGTCACTCTGGTTAGGTTGGCATCGAAAAAAACGCTCTCGGGTGCTTTAGAGTGCCGAGTTATTCACTGCGCATGAAGAAATGACCACCTCCAACGTTTGGTTTATGTTTAATAAGCATTTTTAATTTTATTGCTTAAATCGCATTTTCTCGGCGAGCTGAGCACTTTTTCTGAATTGTGCCGCTCCCGTCACTCTGGTTAGGTTGGCATCGAAAAAAACGCTCTCGGGTGCTTTAGAGTGCCGAGTTTATTACTGCGCATTAAGAAATGACCACCTCCAACGTTTGGTTTATGTTTTATAAGCATTTTTAATTTTATTGCTTAAATCGCATTTTCTCGGCGAGCTGAGCACTTTTTCTGAATTGTGCCGCTCCCGTCACTCTGGTTAGGTTGGCATCGAAAAAAACGCTATCGGGTGCTTTAGAGTGCCGAGTTATTCACTGCGCATGAAGAAATGACCACCTCCAACGTTTGGTTTATGTTTAATAAGCATTTTTAATTTTATTGCTTAAATCGCATTTTCTCGGCGAGCTGAGCACTTTTTCTGAATTGTGCCGCTCCCGTCACTCTGGTTAGGTTGGCATCGAAAAAAACGCTCTCGGGTGCTTTAGAGTGCCGAGTTTATTACTGCGCATTAAGAAATGACCACCTCCAACGTTTGGTTTATGTTTTATAAGCATTTTTAATTTTATTGTTTAAATCGCATTTTCTCGGCGAGCTGAGCACTTTTTCTGAATTGTGCCGCTCCCGTCACTCTGGTTAGGTTGGCATCGAAAAAAACGCTCTCGGGTGCTTTAGAGTGCCGAGTTTATTACTGCGCATTAAGAAATGACCACCTCCAACGTTTGGTTTATGTTTTATAAGCATTTTTAATTTTATTGCTTAAATCGCATTTTCTCGGCGAGCTGAGCGCTTTTTCTGAATTGTGCCGCTCCCGTCACTCTGGTTAGGTTGGCATCGAAAAAAACGCTTTCGGGTGCTTTAGAGTGCCGAGTTATTCACTGCGCATGAAGAAATGACCACCTCCAACGTTTGGTTTATGTTTAATAAGCATTTTTAATTTTATTGCTTAAAGCGCATTTTCTCGGCGAGCTGAGCACTTTTTCTGAATTGTGCCGCTCCCGTCACTCTGGTTAGGTTGGCATCGAAAAAAACGCTCTCGGGTGCTTTAGAGTGCCGAGTTTATTACTGCGCATTAAGAAATGACCACCTCCAACGTTTGGTTTATGTTTTATAAGCATTTTTAATTTTATTGCTTAAATCGCATTTTCTCGGCGAGCTGAGCACTTTTTCTGAATTGTGCCGCGCCCGTAACTCTGGTTAGGTTGGCATCGAAAAAAACGCTCACGGGTGCTTTAGAGTGCCGAGTTTATTACTGCGCATTAAGAAATGACCACCTCCAACGTTTGGTTTATGTTTTTTAAGCATTTTTAATTTTATTGCTTAAATCGCATTTTCTCGGCGAGCTGAGCACTTTTTCTGAATTGTGCCGCTCCCGTCACTCTGGTTAGGTTGGCATCGAAAAAAACGCTCTCGGGTGCTTTAGAGTGCCGAGTTATTCACTGCGCATGAAGAAATGACCACCTCCAACGTTTGGTTTATGTTTTATAAGCATTTTTAATTTTATTGCTTAAATCGCATTTTCTCGGCGAGCTGAGCACTTTTTCTGAATTGTGCCGCTCCCGTCACTCTGGTTAGGTTGGCATCGAAAAAAACGCTCTCGGGTGCTTTAGAGTGCCGAGTTTATCACTGCGCATGAAGAAATGACCACCTCCAACGTTTGGTTTATGTTTTATAAGCATTTTTAATTTTATTGCTTAAATCGCATTTTCTCGGCGAGCTGAGCGCTTTTTCTGAATTGTGCCGCTCCCGTCACTCTGGTTAGGTTGGCATCGAAAAAAACGCTCTCGGGTGCTTTAGAGTGCCGAGTTTATCACTGCGCATGAAGAAATGACCACCTCCAACGTTTGGTTTATGTTTTATAAGCATTTTTAATTTTATTGCTTAAATCGCATTTTCTCGGCGAGCTGAGCGCTTTTTCTGAATTGTGCCGCTCCCGTAACTCTGGTTAGGTTGGCATCGAAAAAAACGCTCTCGGGTGCTTTAGAGTGCCGAGTTTATCACTGCGCATGAAGAAATGACCACTTCCAACGTTTGGTTTATGTTTTATAAGCATTTTTAATTTTATTGCTTAAATCGCATTTTCTCGGCGAGCTGAGCACTTTTTCTGAATTGTGCCGCTCCCGTCACTCTGGTTAGGTTGGCATCGAAAAAAACGCTCTCGGGTGCTCTAGAGTGCCGAGTTTATTACTGCGCATTAAGAAATGACCACCTCCAACGTTTGGTTTATGTTTTATAAGCATTTTTAATTTTATTCCTTAAATCGCATTTTCTCGGCGAGCTGAGCACTTTTTCTGAATTGTGCCGCTCCCGTCACTCTGGTTAGGTTGGCATCGAAAAAAACGCTCTCGGGTGCTTTAGAGTGCCGAGTTTATCACTGCGCATGAAGAAATGACCACCTCCAACGTTTGGTTTATGTTTAATAAGCATTTTTAATTTTATTGCTTAAATCGCATTTTCTCGGCGAGCTGAGCACTTTTTCTGAATTGTGCCGCTCCCGTCACTCTGGTTAGGTTGGCATCGAAAAAAACGCTCTCGGGTGCTTTAGAGTGCCGAGTTTATTACTGCGCATTAAGAAATGACCACCTCCAACGTTTGGTTTATGTTTTATAAGCATTTTTAATTTTATTGCTTAAATCGCATTTTCTCGGCGAGCTGAGCACTTTTTCTGAATTGTGCCGCTCCCGTCACTCTGGTTAGGTTGGCATCGAAAAAAACGCTCTCGGGTGCTTTAGAGTGCCGAGTTTATTACTGCGCATTAAGAAATGACCACCTCCAACGTTTGGTTTATGTTTTATAAGCATTTTTAATTTTATTGCTTAAATCGCATTTTCTCGGCGAGCTGAGCGCTTTTTCTGAATTGTGCCGCTCCCGTCACTCTGGTTAGGTTGGCATCGAAAAAAACGCTTTCGGGTGCTTTAGAGTGCCGAGTTATTCACTGCGCATGAAGAAATGACCACCTCCAACGTTTGGTTTATGTTTAATAAGCATTTTTAATTTTATTGCTTAAATCGCATTTTCTCGGCGAGCTGAGCACTTTTTCTGAATTGTGCCGCTCCCGTCACTCTGGTTAGGTTGGCATCGAAAAAAACGCTCTCGGGTGCTTTAGAGTGCCGAGTTTATTACTGCGCATTAAGAAATGACCACCTCCAACGTTTGGTTTATGTTTTATAAGCATTTTTAATTTTATTGCTTAAATCGCATTTTCTCGGCGAGCTGAGCACTTTTTCTGAATTGTGCCGCGCCCGTCACTCTGGTTAGGTTGGCATCGAAAAAAACGCTCACGGGTGCTTTAGAGTGCCGAGTTTATTACTGCGCATTAAGAAATGACCACCTCCAACGTTTGGTTTATGTTTTTTAAGCATTTTTAATTTTATTGCTTAAATCGCATTTTCTCGGCGAGCTGAGCACTTTTTCTGAATTGTGCCGCTCCCGTCACTCTGGTTAGGTTGGCATCGAAAAAAACGCTCTCGGGTGCTTTAGAGTGCCGAGTTATTCACTGCGCATGAAGAAATGACCACCTCCAACGTTTGGTTTATGTTTTATAAGCATTTTTAATTTTATTGCTTAAATCGCATTTTCTCGGCGAGCTGAGCACTTTTTCTGAATTGTGCCGCTCCCGTCACTCTGGTTAGGTTGGCATCGAAAAAAACGCTCTCGGGTGCTTTAGAGTGCCGAGTTTATCACTGCGCATGAAGAAATGACCACCTCCAACGTTTGGTTTATGTTTTATAAGCATTTTTAATTTTATTGCTTAAATCGCATTTTCTCGGCGAGCTGAGCGCTTTTTCTGAATTGTGCCGCTCCCGTCACTCTGGTTAGGTTGGCATCGAAAAAAACGCTCTCGGGTGCTTTAGAGTGCCGAGTTTATCACTGCGCATGAAGAAATGACCACCTCCAACGTTTGGTTTATGTTTTATAAGCATTTTTAATTTTATTGCTTAAATCGCATTTTCTCGGCGAGCTGAGCGCTTTTTCTGAATTGTGCCGCTCCCGTAACTCTGGTTAGGTTGGCATCGAAAAAAACGCTCTCGGGTGCTTTAGAGTGCCGAGTTTATCACTGCGCATGAAGAAATGACCACTTCCAACGTTTGGTTTATGTTTTATAAGCATTTTTAATTTTATTGCTTAAATCGCATTTTCTCGGCGAGCTGAGCACTTTTTCTGAATTGTGCCGCTCCCGTCACTCTGGTTAGGTTGGCATCGAAAAAAACGCTCTCGGGTGCTCTAGAGTGCCGAGTTTATTACTGCGCATTAAGAAATGACCACCTCCAACGTTTGGTTTATGTTTTATAAGCATTTTTAATTTTATTCCTTAAATCGCATTTTCTCGGCGAGCTGAGCACTTTTTCTGAATTGTGCCGCTCCCGTCACTCTGGTTAGGTTGGCATCGAAAAAAACGCTCTCGGGTGCTTTAGAGTGCCGAGTTTATCACTGCGCATGAAGAAATGACCACCTCCAACGTTTGGTTTATGTTTTATAAGCATTTTTAATTTTATTGCTTAAATCGCATTTTCTCGGCGAGCTGAGCGCTTTTTCTGAATTGTGCCGCTCCCGTCACTCTGGTTAGGTTGGCATCGAAAAAAACGCTCTCGGGTGCTTTAGAGTGCCGAGTTTATCACTGCGCATGAAGAAATGACCACCTCCAACGTTTGGTTTATGTTTTATAAGCATTTTTAATTTGATTGCTTAAATCGCATTTTCTCGGCGAGCTGAGCGCTTTTTCTGAATTGTGCCGCTCCCGTAACTCTGGTTAGGTTGGCATCGAAAAAAAACGCTCTCGGGTGCTTTAGAGTGCCGAGTTTATCACTGCGCATGAAGAAATGACCACTTCCAACGTTTGGTTTATGTTTTATAAGCATTTTTAATTTTATTGCTTAAATCGCATTTTCTCGGCGAGCTGAGCACTTTTTCTGAATTGTGCCGCTCCCGTCACTCTGGTTAGGTTGGCATCGAAAAAAACGCTCTCGGGTGCTCTAGAGTGCCGAGTTTATTACTGCGCATTAAGAAATGACCACCTCCAACGTTTGGTTTATGTTTTATAAGCATTTTTAATTTTATTGCTTAAATCGCATTTTCTCGGCGAGCTGAGCACTTTTTCTGAATTGTGCCGCTCCCGTCACTCTGGTTAGGTTGGCATCGAAAAAAACGCTCTCGGGTGCTTTAGAGTGCCGAGTTTATCACTGCGCATGAAGAAATGACCACCTCCAACGTTTGGTTTATGTTTTATAAGCATTTTTAATTTTATTGCTTAAATCGCATTTTCTCGGCGAGCTGAGCGCTTTTTCTGAATTGTGCCGCTCCCGTCACTCTGGTTAGGTTGGCATCGAAAAAAACGCTCTCGGGTGCTTTAGAGTGCCGAGTTATTCACTGCGCATGAAGAAATGACCACCTCCAACGTTTGGTTTATGTTTAATAAGCATTTTTAATTTTATTGCTTAAATCGCATTTTCTCGGCGAACTGAGCGCTTTTTCTGAATTGTGCCGCTCCCGTCACTCTGGTTAGGTTGGCATCGAAAAAAACGCTCTCGGGTGCTTTAGAGTGCCGAGTTATTCACTGCGCATGAAGAAATGACCACCTCCAACGTTTGGTTTATGTTTAATAAGCATTTTTAATTTTATTGCTTAAATCGCATTTTCTCGGCGAGCTGAGCACTTTTTCTGAATTGTGCCGCTCCCGTCACTCTGGTTAGGTTGGCATCGAAAAAAACGCTCTCGGGTGCTTTAGAGTGCCGAGTTTATTACTGCGCATTAAGAAATGACCACCTCCAACGTTTGGTTTATGTTTTATAAGCATTTTTAATTTTATTGCTTAAATCGCATTTTCTCGGCGAGCTGAGCACTTTTTCTGAATTGTGCCGCTCCCGTCACTCTGGTTAGGTTGGCATCGAAAAAAACGCTCTCGGGTGCTTTAGAGTGCCGAGTTATTCACTGCGCATGAAGAAATGACCACCTCCAACGTTTGGTTTATGTTTAATAAGCATTTTTAATTTTATTGCTTAAATCGCATTTTCTCGGCGAGCTGAGCACTTTTTCTGAATTGTGCCGCTCCCGTCACTCTGGTTAGGTTGGCATCGAAAAAAACGCTCTCGGGTGCTTTAGAGTGCCGAGTTTATTACTGCACATTAAGAAATGACCACCTCCAACGTTTGGTTTATGTTTTATAAGCATTTTTAATTTTATTGCTTAAATCGCATTTTCTCGGCGAGCTGAGCACTTTTTCTGAATTGTGCCGCTCCCGTCACTCTGGTTAGGTTGGCATCGAAAAAAACGCTCTCGGGTGCTTTAGAGTGCCGAGTTTATTACTGCGCATTAAGAAATGACCACCTCCAACGTTTGGTTTATGTTTTATAAGCATTTTTAATTTTATTGCTTAAATCGCATTTGCTCGGCGAGCTGAGCACTTTTTCTGAATTGTGCCGCTCCCGTCACTCTGGTTAGGTTGGCATCGAAAAAAACGCTCTCGGGTGCTTTAGAGTGCCGAGTTTATCACTGCGCATGAAAAAATGACACTCCAACGTTTGGTTTATGTTTTATAAGCATTTTTAATTTTATTGCTTAAATCGCATTTTCTCGGCGAGCTGAGCGCTTTTTCTGAATTGTGCCGCTCCCGTAACTCTGGTTAGGTTGGCATCGAAAAAAACGCTCTCGGGTGCTTTAGAGTGCCGAGTTTATCACTGCGCATGAAGAAATGACCACTTCCAACGTTTGGTTTATGTTTTATAAGCATTTTTAATTTTATTGCTTAAATCGCATTTTCTCGGCGAGCTGAGCACTTTTTCTGAATTGTGCCGCTCCCGTCACTCTGGTTAGGGGCGCATCGAAAAAAACGCTCTCGGGTGCTTTAGAGTGCCGAGTTTATTACTGCGCATTAAGAAATGACCACCTCCAACGTTTGGTTTATGTTTTATAAGCATTTTTAATTTTATTGCTTAATTCGCATTTTCTCGGCGAGCTGAGCACTTTTTCTGAATTGTGCCGCTCCCGTCACTCTGGTTAGGTTGGCATCGAAAAAAACGCTCTCGGGTGCTTTAGAGTGCCGAGTTATTCACTGCGCATGAAGAAATGACCACCTCCAACGTTTGGTTTATGTTTTATAAGCATTTTTAATTTTATTGCTTAAATCGCATTTTCTCGGCGAGCTGAGCACTTTTTCTGAATTGTGCCGCTCCCGTCACTCTGGTTAGGTTGGCATCGAAAAAAACGCTCTCGGGTGCTTTAGAGTGCCGAGTTTATCACTGCGCATGAAGAAATGACCACCTCCAACGTTTGGTTTATGTTTTATAAGCATTTTTAATTTTATTGCTTAAATCGCATTTTCTCGGCGAGCTGAGCGCTTTTTCTGAATTGTGCCGCTCCCGTCACTCTGGTTAGGTTGGCATCGAAAAAAACGCTCTCGGGTGCTTTAGAGTGCCGAGTTATTCACTGCGCATGAAGAAATGACCACCTCCAATGTTTGGTTTATGTTTAATAAGCATTTTTAATTTTATTGCTTAAATCGCATTTTCTCGGCGAGCTGAGCGCTTTTTCTGAATTGTGCCGCTCCCGTCACTCTGGTTAGGTTGGCATCGAAAAAAACGCTCTCGGGTGCTTTAGAGTGCCGAGTTATTCACTGCGCATTAAGAAATGACCACCTCCAACGTTTGGTTTATGTTTAATAAGCATTTTTAATTTTATTGCTTAAATCGCATTTTCTCGGCGAGCTGAGCACTTTTTCTGAATTGTGCCGCTCCCGTCACTCTGGTTAGGTAGGCATCGAAAAAAACGCTCTCGGGTGCTTTAGAGTGCCGAGTTTATTACTGCGCATTAAGAAATGACCACCTCCAACGTTTGGTTTATGTTTTATAAGCATTTTTAATTTTATTGCTTAAATCGCATTTTCTCGGCGAGCTGAGCACTTTTTCTGAATTGTGCCGCTCCCGTCACTCTGGTTAGGTTGGCATCGAAAAAAACGCTCTCGGGTGCTTTAGAGTGCCGAGTTATTCACTGCGCATGAAGAAATGACCACCTCCAACGTTTGGTTTATGTTTAATAAGCATTTTTAATTTTATTGCTTGAATCGCATTTTCTCGGCGAGCTGAGCACTTTTTCTGAATTGTGCCGCTCCCGTCACTCTGGTTAGGTTGGCATCGAAAAAAACGCTCTCGGGTGCTTTAGAGTGCCGAGTTTATCACTGCGCATGAAGAAATGACCAGCTCCAACGTTTGGTTTATGTTTTATAAGCATTTTTAATTTTATTGCTTAAATCGCATTTTCTCGGCGAGCTGAGCGCTTTTTCTGAATTGTGCCGCTCCCGTCACTCTGGTTAGGTTGGCATCGAAAAAAACGCTCTCGGGTGCTCTCGAGTGCCGAGTTTATCACTGCGCATGAAGAAATGACCACCTCCAACGTTTGGTTTATGTTTTATAAGCATTTTTAATTTTATTGCTTAAATCGCATTTTCTCGGCGAGCTGAGCACTTTTTCTGAATTGTGCCGCTCCCGTCACTCTGGTTAGGTTGGCATCGAAAAAAACGCTCTCGGGTGCTTTAGAGTGCCGAGTTTATCACTGCGCATGAAGAAATGACCACCTCCAACGTTTGGTTTATGTTTTATAAGCATTTTTAATTTTATTGCTTAAATCGCATTTTCTCGGCGAGCTGAGCGCTTTTTCTGAATTGTGCCTCTCCCGTCACTCTGGTTAGGTTGGCATCGAAAAAAACGCTCTCGGGTGCTTTAGAGTGCCGAGTTATTCACTGCGCATGAAGAAATTACCACCTCCAACGTTTGGTTTATGTTTAATAAGCATTTTTAATTTTATTGCTTAAATAGCATTTTCTCGGCGAGCTGAGCGCTTTTTCTGAATTGTGCCGCTCCCGTCACTCTGGTTAGGTTGGCATCGAAAAAAACGCTCTCGGGTGCTTTAGAGTGCCGAGTTATTCACTGCGCATGAAGAAATGACAACCTCCAACGTTTGGTTTATGTTTAATAAGCATTTTTATTTTTATTGCTTAAATCGCATTTTCTCGGCGAGCTGAGCACTTTTTCTGAATTGTGCCGCTCCCGTCACTCTGGTTAGGTTGGCATCGAAAAAAACGCTCTCGGGTGCTTTAGAGTGCCGAGTTTATTACTGCGCATTAAGAAATGACCACCTCCAACGTTTGGTTTATGTTTTATAAGCATTTTTAATTTTATTGCTTAAATCGCATTTTCTCGGCGAGCTGAGCGCTTTTTCTGAATTGTGCCGCTCCCGTCACTCTGGTTAGGTTGGCATCGAAAAAAAACGCTCTCGGGTGCTTTAGAGTGCCGAGTTTATTACTGCGCATTAAGAAATGACCACCTCCAACGTTTGGTTTATGTTTTATAAGCATTTTTAATTTTATTGCTTAAATTGCATTTTCTCGGCGAGCTGAGCACTTTTTCTGAATTGTGCCGCTCCCGTCACTCTGGTTAGGTTGGCATCGAAAAAAACGCTCTCGTGTGCTTTAGAGTGCCGAGTTTATTACTGCGCATTGAGAAATGACCACCTCCAACGTTTGGTTTATGTTTTATAAGCATTTTTAATTTTATTGCTTAAATCGCATTTTCTCGGCGAGCTGAGCACTTTTTCTGAATTGTGCCGCTCCCGTCACTCTGGTTAGGTTGGCATCGAAAAAAACGCTCTCGGGTGCTTTAGAGTGCCGAGTTTATTACTGCGCATTAAGAAATGACCACCTCCAACGTTTGGTTTATGTTTTATAAGCATTTTTAATTTTATTGCTTAAATCGCATTTTCTCGGCGAGCTGAGCACTTTTTCTGAATTGTGCCGCTCCCGTCACTCTGGTTAGGTTGGCATCGAAAAAAACGCTCTCGGGTGCTTTAGAGTGCCGAGTTTATTACTGCGCATTAAGAAATGACCACCTCCAACGTTTGGTTTATGTTTTATAAGCATTTTTAATTTTATTGCTTAAATCGCATTTTCTCGGCGAGCTGAGCACTTTTTCTGAATTGTGCCGCTCCCGTCACTCTGGTTAGGTTGGCATCGAAAAAAACGCTCTCGGGTGCTTTAGAGTGCCGACTTTATCACTGCGCATGAAGAAATGACCACCTCCAACGTTTGGTTTATGTTTTATAAGCATTTTTAATTTTATTGCTTAAATCGCATTTTCTCGGCGAGCTGAGCACTTTTTCTGAATTGTGCCGCTCCCGTCACTCTGGTTAGGTTGGCATCGAAAAAAACGCTCACGGGTGCTTTAGAGTGCCGAGTTTATTACTGCGCATTAAGAAATGACCACCTCCAACGTTTGGTTTATGTTTTATAAGCATTTTTAATTTTATTGCTTAAATCGCATTTTCTCGGCGAGCTGAGCACTTTTTCTGAATTGTGCCGCTCCCGTCACTCTGGTTAGGTTGGCATCGAAAAAAACGCTCTCGGGTGCTTTAGAGTGCCGAGTTATTCACTGCGCATGAAGAAATGACCACCTCCAACGTTTGGTTTATGTTTTATAAGCATTTTTAATTTTATTGCTTAAATCGCATTTTCTCGGCGAGCTGAGCGCTTTTTCTGAATTGTGCCGCTCCCGTAACTCTGGTTAGGTTGGCATCGAAAAAAACGCTCTCGGGTGCTTTAGAGTGCCGAGTTTATTACTGCGCATTAAGAAATGACCACCTCCAACGTTTGGTTTATGTTTTATAAGCATTTTTAATTTTATTGCCATTTTCTCGGCGAGCTGAGCACTTTTTCTGAATTGTGCCGCTCCCGTCACTCTGGTTAGGTTGGCATCGAAAAAAACGCTCTCGGGTGCTTTAGAGTGCCGAGTTTATTACTGCGCATTAAGAAATGACCACCTCCAACGTTTGGTTTATGTTTTATAAGCATTTTTAATTTTATTGCTTAAATCGCATTTTCTCGGCGAGCTGAGCACTTTTTCTGAATTGTGCCGCTCCCGTCACTCTGGTTAGGTTGGCATCGAAAAAAACGCTCTCGGGTGCTTTAGAGTGCCGAGTTTATCACTGCGCATGAAGAAATGACCACCTCCAACGTTTGGTTTATGTTTTATAAGCATTTTTAATTTTATTGCTTAAATCGCATTTTCTCGGCGAGCTGAGCGCTTTTTCTGAATTGTGCCGCTCCCGTCACTCTGGTTAGGTTGGCATCGAAAAAAACGCTCTCGGGTGCTTTAGAGTGCCGAGTTTATCACTGCGCATGAAGAAATGACCACCTCCAACGTTTGGTTTATGTTTTATAAGCATTTTTAATTTTATTGCTTAAATCGCATTTTCTCGGCGAGCTGAGCGCTTTTTCTGAATTGTGCCGCTCCCGTAACTCTGGTTAGGTTGGCATCGAAAAAAACGCTCTCGGGTGCTTTAGAGTGCCGAGTTTATCACTGCGCATGAAGAAATGACCACTTCCAACGTTTGGTTTATGTTTTATAAGCATTTTTAATTTTATTGCTTAAATCGCATTTTCTCGGCGAGCTGAGCACTTTTTCTGAATTGTGCCGCTCCCGTCACTCTGGTTAGGTTGGCATCGAAAAAAACGCTCTCGGGTGCTTTAGAGTGCCGAGTTTATTACTGCGCATTAAGAAATGACCACCTCCAACGTTTGGTTTATGTTTTATAAGCATTTTTAATTTTATTGCTTAAATCGCATTTTCTCGGCGAGCTGAGCGCTTTTTCTGAATTGTGCCGCTCCCGTCACTCTGGTTAGGTTGGCATCGAAAAAAACGCTCTCGGGTGCTTTAGAGTGCCGAGTTTATCACTGCGCATGAAGAAATGACCACCTCCAACGTTTGGTTTATGTTTTATAAGCATTTTTAATTTTATTGCTTAAATCGCATTTTCTCGGCGAGCTGAGCACTTTTTCTTAATTGTGCCGCTCCCGTCACTCTGGTTAGGTTGGCATCGAAAAAAACGCTCTCGGGTGCTTTAGAGTGCCGAGTTTATCACTGCGCATGAAGAAATGACCACCTCCAACGTTTGGTTTATGTTTTATAAGCATTTTTAATTTTATTGCTTAAATCGCATTTTCTCGGCGAGCTGAGCGCTTTTTCTGAATTGTGCCGCTCCCGTAACTCTGGTTAGGTTGGCATCGAAAAAAACGCTCTCGGGTGCTTTAGAGTGCCGAGTTTATCACTGCGCATGAAAAAATGACCACTTCCAACGTTTGGTTTATGTTTTATAAGCATTTTTAATTTTTTTGCTTAAATCGCATCTTCTCGGCGAGCTGAGCACTTTTTCTGAATTGTGCCGCTCCCGTCACTCTGGTTAGGTTGGCATCGAAAAAAACGCTCTCGGGTGCTTTAGAGTGCCGAGTTTATTACTGCGCATTAAGAAATGACCACCTCCAACGTTTGGTTTATGTTTTATAAGCATTTTTAATTTTATTGCTTAAATCGCATTTTCTCGGCGAGCTGAGCAGTTTTTCTGAATTGTGCCGCTCCCGTCACTCTGGTTAGGTTGGCATCGAAAAAAACGCTCTCGGGTGCTTTAGAGTGCCGAGTTATTCACTGCGCATGAAGAAATGACCACCTCCAACGTTTGGTTTATGTTTTATAAGCATTTTTAATTTTATTGCTTAAATCGCATTTTCTCGGCGAGCTGAGCACTTTTTCTGAATTGTGCCGCTCCCGTCACTCTGGTTAGGTTGGCATCGAAAAAAACGCTCTCGGGTGCTTTAGAGTGCCGAGTTTATCACTGCGCATGAAGAAATGACCACCTCCAACGTTTGGTTTATGTTTTATAAGCATTTTTAATTTTAATGCTTAAATCGCATTTTCTCGGCGAGCTGAGCGCTTTTTCTGAATTGTGCCGCTCCCGTCACTCTGGTTAGGTTGGCATCGAAAAAAACGCTCTTGGGTGCTTTAGAGTGCCGAGTTATTCACTGCGCATGAAGAAATGACCACCTCCAACGTTTGGTTTATGTTTAATAAGCATTTTTAATTTTATTGCTTAAATCGCATTTTCTCGGCGAGCTGAGCGCTTTTTCTGAATTGTGCCGCTCCCGTCACTCTGGTTAGGTTGGCATCGAAAAAAACGCTCTCGGGTGCTTTAGAGTGCCGAGTTATTCACTGCGCATGAAGAAATGACCACCTCCAACGTTTGGTTTATGTTTAATAAGCATTTTTAATTTTATTGCTTAAATCGCATTTTCTCGGCGAGCTGAGCACTTTTTCTGAATTGTGCCGCTCCCGTCACTCTGGTTAGGTTGGCATCGAAAAAAACGCTCTCGGGTGCTTTAGAGTGCCGAGTTTATTACTGCGCATTAAGAAATGACCACCTCCAACGTTTGGTTTATGTTTTATAAGCATTTTTAATTTTATTGCTTAAATCACATTTTCTCGGTGAGCTGAGCACTTTTTCTGAATTGTGCCGCTCCCGTCACTCTGGTTAGGTTGGCATCGAAAAAAACGCTCTCGGGTGCTTTAGAGTGCCGAGTTATTCACTGCGCACGAAGAAATGACCACCTCCAACGTTTGGTTTATGTTTTATAAGCATTTTTAATTTTATTGCTTAAATCGCATTTTCTCGGCGAGCTGAGCGCTTTTTCTGAATTGTGCCGCTCCCGTCACTCTGGTTAGGTTGGCATCGAAAAAAACGCTCTCGGGTGCTTTAGAGTGCCGAGTTTATTACTGCGCATTAAGAAATGACCACCTCCAACGTTTGGTTTATGTTTTATAAGCATTTTTAATTTTATTGCTTAAATCGCATTTTCTCGGCGAGCTGAGCACTTTTTCTGAATTGTGCCGCTCCCGTCACTCTGGTTAGGTTGGCATCGAAAAAAACGCTCTCGGGTGCTTTAGAGTGCCGAGTTTATCACTGCGCAAGAAGAAATGACCACCTCCAACGTTTGGTTTATGTTTAATAAGCATTTTTAATTTTATTGCTTAAATCGCATTTTCTCGGCGAGCTGAGCACTTTTTCTGAATTGTGCCGCTCCCGTCACTCTGGTTAGGTTGGCATCGAAAAAAACGCTCTCGGGTGCTTTAGAGTGCCGACTTTATCACTGCGCATGAAGAAATGACCACCTCCAACGTTTGGTTTATGTTTTATAAGCATTTTTAATTTTATTGCTTAAATCGCATTTTCTCGGCGAGCTGAGCACTTTTTCTGAATTGTGCCGCGCCCGTCACTCTGGTTAGGTTGGCATCGAAAAAAACGCTCACGGGTGCTTTAGAGTGCCGAGTTTATTACTGCGCATTAAGAAATGACCACCTCCAACGTTTGGTTTATGTTTTATAAGCATTTTTAATTTTTTTGCTTAAATCGCATTTTCTCGGCGAGCTGAGCACTTTTTCTGAATTGTGCCGCTCCCGTCACTCTGGTTAGGTTGGCATCGAAAAAAACGCTCTCGGGTGCTTTAGAGTGCCGAGTTATTCACTGCGCATGAAGAAATGACCACCTCCAACGTTTGGTTTATGTTTTATAAGCATTTTTAATTTTATTGCTTAAATCGCATTTTCTCGGCGAGCTGAGCACTTTTTCTGAATTGTGCCGCTCCCGTCACTCTGGTTAGGTTGGCATCGAAAAAAACGCTCTCGGGTGCTTTAGAGTGCCGAGTTTATCACTGCGCATGAAGAAATGACCACCTCCAACGTTTGGTTTATGTTTTATAAGCATTTTTAATTTTATTGCTTAAATCGCATTTTCTCGGCGAGCTGAGCGCTTTTTCTGAATTGTGCCGCTCCCGTCACTCTGGTTAGGTTGGCATCGAAAAAAACGCTCTCGGGTGCTTTAGAGTGCCGAGTTTATCACTGCGCATGAAGAAATGACCACCTCCAACGTTTGGTTTATGTTTTATAAGCATTTTTAATTTTATTGCTTAAATCGCATTTTCTCGGCGAGCTGAGCGCTTTTTCTGAATTGTGCCGCTCCCGTAACTCTGGTTAGGTTGGCATCGAAAAAAACGCTCTCGGGTGCTTTAGAGTGCCGAGTTTATCACTGCGCATGAAGAAATGACCACTTCCAACGTTTGGTTTATGTTTTATAAGCATTTTTAATTTTATTGCTTAAATCGCATTTTCTCGGCGAGCTGAGCACTTTTTCTGAATTGTGCCGCTCCCGTCACTCTGGTTAGGTTGGCATCGAAAAAAACGCTCTCGGGTGCTCTAGAGTGCCGAGTTTATTACTGCGCATTAAGAAATGACCACCTCCAACGTTTGGTTTATGTTTTATAAGCATTTTTAATTTTATTGCTTAAATCGCATTTTCTCGGCGAGCTGAGCACTTTTTCTGAATTGTGCCGCTCCCGTCACTCTGGTTAGGTTGGCATCGAAAAAAACGCTCTCGGGTGCTTTAGAGTGCCGAGTTATTCACTGCGCATGAAGAAATGACCACCTCCAACGTTTGGTTTATGTTTTATAAGCATTTTTAATTTTATTGCTTAAATCGCATTTTCTCGGCGAGCTGAGCACTTTTTCTGAATTGTGCCGCTCCCGTCACTCTGGTTAGGTTGGCATCGAAAAAAACGCTCTCGGGTGCTTTAGAGTGCCGAGTTTATCACTGCGCATGAAGAAATGACCACCTCCAACGTTTGGTTTATGTTTTATAAGCATTTTTAATTTTATTGCTTAAATCGCATTTTCTCGGCGAGCTGAGCGCTTTTTCTGAATTGTGCCGCTCCCGTCACTCTGGTTAGGTTGGCATCGAAAAAAACGCTCTCGGGTGCTTTAGAGTGCCGAGTTATTCACTGCGCATGAAGAAATGACCACCTCCAACGTTTGGTTTATGTTTAATAAGCATTTTTAATTTTATTGCTTAAATCGCATTTTCTCGGCGAACTGAGCGCTTTTTCTGAATTGTGCCGCTCCCGTCACTCTGGTTAGGTTGGCATCGAAAAAAACGCTCTCGGGTGCTTTAGAGTGCCGAGTTATTCACTGCGCATGAAGAAATGACCACCTCCAACGTTTGGTTTATGTTTAATAAGCATTTTTAATTTTATTGCTTAAATCGCATTTTCTCGGCGAGCTGAGCACTTTTTCTGAATTGTGCCGCTCCCGTCACTCTGGTTAGGTTGGCATCGAAAAAAACGCTCTCGGGTGCTTTAGAGTGCCGAGTTTATTACTGCGCATTAAGAAATGACCACCTCCAACGTTTGGTTTATGTTTTATAAGCATTTTTAATTTTATTGCTTAAATCGCATTTTCTCGGCGAGCTGAGCACTTTTTCTGAATTGTGCCGCTCCCGTCACTCTGGTTAGGTTGGCATCGAAAAAAACGCTCTCGGGTGCTTTAGAGTGCCGAGTTTATCACTGCGCATGAAGAAATGACCACCTCCAACGTTTGGTTTATGTTTTATAAGCATTTTTAATTTTATTGCTTAAATCGCATTTTCTCGGCGAGCTGAGCGCTTTTTCTGAATTGTGCCGCTCCCGTCACTCTGGTTAGGTTGGCATCGAAAAAAACGCTCTCGGGTGCTTTAGAGTGCCGAGTTTATCACTGCGCATGAAGAAATGACCACCTCCAACGTTTGGTTTATGTTTTATAAGCATTTTTAATTTTATTGCTTAAATCGCATTTTCTCGGCGAGCTGAGCGCTTTTTCTGAATTGTGCCGCTCCCGTAACTCTGGTTAGGTTGGCATCGAAAAAAACGCTCTCGGGTGCTTTAGAGTGCCGAGTTTATCACTGCGCATGAAGAAATGACCACTTCCAACGTTTGGTTTATGTTTTATAAGCATTTTTAATTTTATTGCTTAAATCGCATTTTCTCGGCGAGCTGAGCACTTTTTCTGAATTGTGCCGCTCCCGTCACTCTGGTTAGGTTGGCATCGAAAAAAACGCTCTCGGGTGCTCTAGAGTGCCGAGTTATTCACTGCGCATGAAGAAATGACCACCTCCAACGTTTGGTTTATGTTTTATAAGCATTTTTAATTTTATTGCTTAAATCGCATTTTCTCGGCGAGCTGAGCGCTTTTTCTGAATTGTGCCGCTCCCGTCACTCTGGTTAGGTTGGCATCGAAAAAAACGCTCTCGGGTGCTTTAGAGTGCCGAGTTATTCACTGCGCATGAAGAAATGACCACCTCCAACGTTTGGTTTATGTTTAATAAGCATTTTTAATTTTATTGCTTAAATCGCATTTTCTCGGCGAACTGAGCGCTTTTTCTGAATTGTGCCGCTCCCGTCACTCTGGTTAGGTTGGCATCGAAAAAAACGCTCTCGGGTGCTTTAGAGTGCCGAGTTATTCACTGCGCATGAAGAAATGACCACCTCCAACGTTTGGTTTATGTTTAATAAGCATTTTTAATTTTATTGCTTAAATCGCATTTTCTCGGCGAGCTGAGCACTTTTTCTGAATTGTGCCGCTCCCGTCACTCTGGTTAGGTTGGCATCGAAAAAAACGCTCTCGGGTGCTTTAGAGTGCCGAGTTTATTACTGCGCATTAAGAAATGACCACCTCCAACGTTTGGTTTATGTTTTATAAGCATTTTTAATTTTATTGCTTAAATCGCATTTTCTCGGCGAGCTGAGCACTTTTTCTGAATTGTGCCGCTCCCGTCACTCTGGTTAGGTTGGCATCGAAAAAAACGCTATCGGGTGCTTTAGAGTGCCGAGTTATTCACTGCGCATGAAGAAATGACCACCTCCAACGTTTGGTTTATGTTTAATAAGCATTTTTAATTTTATTGCTTAAATCGCATTTTCTCGGCGAGCTGAGCACTTTTTCTGAATTGTGCCGCTCCCGTCACTCTGGTTAGGTTGGCATCGAAAAAAACGCTCTCGGGTGCTTTAGAGTGCCGAGTTTATTACTGCGCATTAAGAAATGACCACCTCCAACGTTTGGTTTATGTTTTATAAGCATTTTTAATTTTATTGCTTAAATCGCATTTTCTCGGCGAGCTGAGCACTTTTTCTGAATTGTGCCGCTCCCGTCACTCTGGTTAGGTTGGCATCGAAAAAAACGCTCTCGGGTGCTTTAGAGTGCCGAGTTTATTACTGCGCATTAAGAAATGACCACCTCCAACGTTTGGTTTATGTTTTATAAGCATTTTTAATTTTATTGCTTAAATCGCATTTTCTCGGCGAGCTGAGCGCTTTTTCTGAATTGTGCCGCTCCCGTCACTCTGGTTAGGTTGGCATCGAAAAAAACGCTTTCGGGTGCTTTAGAGTGCCGAGTTATTCACTGCGCATGAAGAAATGACCACCTCCAACGTTTGGTTTATGTTTTATAAGCATTTTTAATTTTATTGCTTAAATCGCATTTTCTCGGCGAGCTGAGCACTTTTTCTGAATTGTGCCGCTCCCGTCACTCTGGTTAGGTTGGCATCGAAAAAAACGCTCTCGGGTGCTTTAGAGTGCCGAGTTTATCACTGCGCATGAAGAAATGACCACCTCCAACGTTTGGTTTATGTTTTATAAGCATTTTTAATTTTATTGCTTAAATCGCATTTTCTCGGCGAGCTGAGCGCTTTTTCTGAATTGTGCCGCTCCCGTCACTCTGGTTAGGTTGGCATCGAAAAAAACGCTCTCGGGTGCTTTAGAGTGCCGAGTTATTCACTGCGCATGAAGAAATGACCACCTCCAACGTTTGGTTTATGTTTAATAAGCATTTTTAATTTTATTGCTTAAATCGCATTTTCTCGGCGAACTGAGCGCTTTTTCTGAATTGTGCCGCTCCCGTCACTCTGGTTAGGTTGGCATCGAAAAAAACGCTCTCGGGTGCTTTAGAGTGCCGAGTTATTCACTGCGCATGAAGAAATGACCACCTCCAACGTTTGGTTTATGTTTAATAAGCATTTTTAATTTTATTGCTTAAATCGCATTTTCTCGGCGAGCTGAGCACTTTTTCTGAATTGTGCCGCTCCCGTCACTCTGGTTAGGTTGGCATCGAAAAAAACGCTCTCGGGTGCTTTAGAGTGCCGAGTTTATTACTGCGCATTAAGAAATGACCACCTCCAACGTTTGGTTTATGTTTTATAAGCATTTTTAATTTTATTGCTTAAATCGCATTTTCTCGGCGAGCTGAGCACTTTTTCTGAATTGTGCCGCTCCCGTCACTCTGGTTAGGTTGGCATCGAAAAAAACGCTATCGGGTGCTTTAGAGTGCCGAGTTATTCACTGCGCATGAAGAAATGACCACCTCCAACGTTTGGTTTATGTTTAATAAGCATTTTTAATTTTATTGCTTAAATCGCATTTTCTCGGCGAGCTGAGCACTTTTTCTGAATTGTGCCGCTCCCGTCACTCTGGTTAGGTTGGCATCGAAAAAAACGCTCTCGGGTGCTTTAGAGTGCCGAGTTTATTACTGCGCATTAAGAAATGACCACCTCCAACGTTTGGTTTATGTTTTATAAGCATTTTTAATTTTATTGCTTAAATCGCATTTTCTCGGCGAGCTGAGCACTTTTTCTGAATTGTGCCGCTCCCGTCACTCTGGTTAGGTTGGCATCGAAAAAAACGCTCTCGGGTGCTTTAGAGTGCCGAGTTTATTACTGCGCATTAAGAAATGACCACCTCCAACGTTTGGTTTATGTTTTATAAGCATTTTTAATTTTATTGCTTAAATCGCATTTTCTCGGCGAGCTGAGCGCTTTTTCTGAATTGTGCCGCTCCCGTCACTCTGGTTAGGTTGGCATCGAAAAAAACGCTTTCGGGTGCTTTAGAGTGCCGAGTTATTCACTGCGCATGAAGAAATGACCACCTCCAACGTTTGGTTTATGTTTAATAAGCATTTTTAATTTTATTGCTTAAATCGCATTTTCTCGGCGAGCTGAGCACTTTTTCTGAATTGTGCCGCTCCCGTCACTCTGGTTAGGTTGGCATCGAAAAAAACGCTCTCGGGTGCTTTAGAGTGCCGAGTTTATTACTGCGCATTAAGAAATGACCACCTCCAACGTTTGGTTTATGTTTTATAAGCATTTTTAATTTTATTGCTTAAATCGCATTTTCTCGGCGAGCTGAGCACTTTTTCTGAATTGTGCCGCGCCCGTCACTCTGGTTAGGTTGGCATCGAAAAAAACGCTCACGGGTGCTTTAGAGTGCCGAGTTTATTACTGCGCATTAAGAAATGACCACCTCCAACGTTTGGTTTATGTTTTTTAAGCATTTTTAATTTTATTGCTTAAATCGCATTTTCTCGGCGAGCTGAGCACTTTTTCTGAATTGTGCCGCTCCCGTCACTCTGGTTAGGTTGGCATCGAAAAAACGCTCTCGGGTGCTTTAGAGTGCCGAGTTATTCACTGCGCATGAAGAAATGACCACCTCCAACGTTTGGTTTATGTTTTATAAGCATTTTTAATTTTATTGCTTAAATCGCATTTTCTCGGCGAGCTGAGCACTTTTTCTGAATTGTGCCGCTCCCGTCACTCTGGTTAGGTTGGCATCGAAAAAAACGCTCTCGGGTGCTTTAGAGTGCCGAGTTTATCACTGCGCATGAAGAAATGACCACCTCCAACGTTTGGTTTATGTTTTATAAGCATTTTTAATTTTATTGCTTAAATCGCATTTTCTCGGCGAGCTGAGCGCTTTTTCTGAATTGTGCCGCTCCCGTCACTCTGGTTAGGTTGGCATCGAAAAAAACGCTCTCGGGTGCTTTAGAGTGCCGAGTTTATCACTGCGCATGAAGAAATGACCACCTCCAACGTTTGGTTTATGTTTTATAAGCATTTTTAATTTTATTGCTTAAATCGCATTTTCTCGGCGAGCTGAGCGCTTTTTCTGAATTGTGCCGCTCCCGTAACTCTGGTTAGGTTGGCATCGAAAAAAACGCTCTCGGGTGCTTTAGAGTGCCGAGTTTATCACTGCGCATGAAGAAATGACCACTTCCAACGTTTGGTTTATGTTTTATAAGCATTTTTAATTTTATTGCTTAAATCGCATTTTCTCGGCGAGCTGAGCACTTTTTCTGAATTGTGCCGCTCCCGTCACTCTGGTTAGGTTGGCATCGAAAAAAACGCTCTCGGGTGCTCTAGAGTGCCGAGTTTATTACTGCGCATTAAGAAATGACCACCTCCAACGTTTGGTTTATGTTTTATAAGCATTTTTAATTTTATTCCTTAAATCGCATTTTCTCGGCGAGCTGAGCACTTTTTCTGAATTGTAGCGCTCCCGTCACTCTGGTTAGGTTGGCATCGAAAAAAACGCTCTCGGGTGCTTTAGAGTGCCGAGTTTATCACTGCGCATGAAGAAATGACCACCTCCAACGTTTGGTTTATGTTTTATAAGCATTTTTAATTTTATTGCTTAAATCGCATTTTCTCGGCGAGCTGAGCGCTTTTTCTGAATTGTGCCGCTCCCGTCACTCTGGTTAGGTTGGCATCGAAAAAAACGCTCTCGGGTGCTTTAGAGTGCCGAGTTTATCACTGCGCATGAAGAAATGACCACCTCCAACGTTTGGTTTATGTTTTATAAGCATTTTTAATTTTATTGCTTAAATCGCATTTTCTCGGCGAGCTGAGCGCTTTTTCTGAATTGTGCCGCTCCCGTAACTCTGGTTAGGTTGGCATCGAAAAAAACGCTCTCGGGTGCTTTAGAGTGCCGAGTTTATCACTGCGCATGAAGAAATGACCACTTCCAACGTTTGGTTTATGTTTTATAAGCATTTTTAATTTTATTGCTTAAATCGCATTTTCTCGGCGAGCTGAGCACTTTTTCTGAATTGTGCCGCTCCCGTCACTCTGGTTAGGTTGGCATCGAAAAAAACGCTCTCGGGTGCTCTAGAGTGCCGAGTTTATTACTGCGCATTAAGAAATGACCACCTCCAACGTTTGGTTTATGTTTTATAAGCATTTTTAATTTTATTGCTTAAATCGCATTTTCTCGGCGAGCTGAGCACTTTTTCTGAATTGTGCCGCTCACGTCACTCTGGTTAGGTTGGCATCGAAAAAAACGCTCTCGGGTGCTTTAGAGTGCCGAGTTTATCACTGCGCATGAAGAAATGACCACCTCCAACGTTTGGTTTATGTTTTATAAGCATTTTTAATTTTATTGCTTAAATCGCATTTTCTCGGCGAGCTGAGCGCTTTTTCTGAATTGTGCCGCTCCCGTCACTCTGGTTAGGTTGGCATCGAAAAAAACGCTCTCGGGTGCTTTAGAGTGCCGAGTTATTCACTGCGCATGAAGAAATGACCACCTCCAACGTTTGGTTTATGTTTAATAAGCATTTTTAATTTTATTGCTTAAATCGCATTTTCTCTGCGAACTGAGCGCTTTTTCTGAATTGTGCCGCTCCCGTCACTCTGGTTAGGTTGGCATCGAAAAAAACGCTCTCGGGTGCTTTAGAGTGCCGAGTTATTCACTGCGCATGAAGAAATGACCACCTCCAACGTTTGGTTTATGTTTAATAAGCATTTTTAATTTTATTGCTTAAATCGCATTTTCTCGGCGAGCTGAGCACTTTTTCTGAATTGTGCCGCTCCCGTCACTCTGGTTAGGTTGGCATCGAAAAAAACGCTCTCGGGTGCTTTAGAGTGCCGAGTTTATTACTGCGCATTAAGAAATGACCACCTCCAACGTTTGGTTTATGTTTTATAAGCATTTTTAATTTTATTGCTTAAATCGCATTTTCTCGGCGAGCTGAGCACTTTTTCTGAATTGTGCCGCTCCCGTCACTCTGGTTAGGTTGGCATCGAAAAAAACGCTATCGGGTGCTTTAGAGTGCCGAGTTATTCACTGCGCATGAAGAAATGACCACCTCCAACGTTTGGTTTATGTTTAATAAGCATTTTTAATTTTATTGCTTAAATCGCATTTTCTCGGCGAGCTGAGCACTTTTTCTGAATTGTGCCGCTCCCGTCACTCTGGTTAGGTTGGCATCGGAAAAAAACGCTCTCGGGTGCTTTAGAGTGCCGAGTTTATTACTGCGCATTAAGAAATGACCACCTCCAACGTTTGGTTTATGTTTTATAATCATTTTTAATTTTATTGCTTAAATCGCATTTTCTCGGCGAGCTGAGCGCTTTTTCTGAATTGTGCCGCTCCCGTCACTCTGGTTAGGTTGGCATCGAAAAAAACGCTTTCGGGTGCTTTAGAGTGCCGAGTTATTCACTGCGCATGAAGAAATGACCACCTCCAACGTTTGGTTTATGTTTTATAAGCATTTTTAATTTTATTGCTTAAATCGCATTTTCTCGGCGAGCTGAGCGCTTTTTCTGAATTGTGCCGCTCCCGTAACTCTGGTTAGGTTGGCATCGAAAAAAACGCTCTCGGGTGCTTTAGAGTGCCGAGTTTATCACTGCGCATGAAGAAATGACCACTTCCAACGTTTGGTTTATGTTTTATAAGCATTTTTAATTTTATTGCTTAAATCGCATTTTCTCGGCGAGCTGAGCACTTTTTCTGAATTGTGCCGCTCCCGTCACTCTGGTTAGGTTGGCATCGAAAAAAACGCTCTCGGGTGCTCTAGAGTGCCGAGTTTATTACTGCGCATTAAGAAATGACCACCTCCAACGTTTGGTTTATGTTTTATAAGCATTTTTAATTTTATTCCTTAAATCGCATTTTCTCGGCGAGCTGAGCACTTTTTCTGAATTGTAGCGCTCCCGTCACTCTGGTTAGGTTGGCATCGAAAAAAACGCTCTCGGGTGCTTTAGAGTGCCGAGTTTATCACTGCGCATGAAGAAATGACCACCTCCAACGTTTGGTTTATGTTTTATAAGCATTTTTAATTTTATTGCTTAAATCGCATTTTCTCGGCGAGCTGAGCGCTTTTTCTGAATTGTGCCGCTCCCGTCACTCTGGTTAGGTTGGCATCGAAAAAAACGCTCTCGGGTGCTTTAGAGTGCCGAGTTTATCACTGCGCATGAAGAAATGACCACCTCCAACGTTTGGTTTATGTTTTATAAGCATTTTTAATTTTATTGCTTAAATCGCATTTTCTCGGCGAGCTGAGCGCTTTTTCTGAATTGTGCCGCTCCCGTAACTCTGGTTAGGTTGGCATCGAAAAAAACGCTCTCGGGTGCTTTAGAGGGCCGAGTTTATCACTGCGCATGAAGAAATGACCACTTCCAACGTTTGGTTTATGTTTTATAAGCATTTTTAATTTTATTGCTTAAATCGCATTTTCTCGGCGAGCTGAGCACTTTTTCTGAATTGTGCCGCTCCCGTCACTCTGGTTAGGTTGGCATCGAAAAAAACGCTCTCGGGTGCTCTAGAGTGCCGAGTTTATTACTGCGCATTAAGAAATGACCACCTCCAACGTTTGGTTTATGTTTTATAAGCATTTTTAATTTTATTGCTTAAATCGCATTTTCTCGGCGAGCTGAGCACTTTTTCTGAATTGTGCCGCTCCCGTCACTCTGGTTAGGTTGGCATCGAAAAAAACGCTCTCGGGTGCTTTAGAGTGCCGAGTTTATCACTGCGCATGAAGAAATGACCACCTCCAACGTTTGGTTTATGTTTTATAAGCATTTTTAATTTTATTGCTTAAATCGCATTTTCTCGGCGAGCTGAGCGCTTTTTCTGAATTGTGCCGCTCCCGTCACTCTGGTTAGGTTGGCATCGAAAAAAACGCTCTCGGGTGCTTTAGAGTGCCGAGTTATTCACTGCGCATGAAGAAATGACCACCTCCAACGTTTGGTTTATGTTTAATAAGCATTTTTAATTTTATTGCTTAAATCGCATTTTCTCTGCGAACTGAGCGCTTTTTCTGAATTGTGCCGCTCCCGTCACTCTGGTTAGGTTGGCATCGAAAAAAACGCTCTCGGGTGCTTTAGAGTGCCGAGTTATTCACTGCGCATGAAGAAATGACCACCTCCAACGTTTGGTTTATGTTTAATAAGCATTTTTAATTTTATTGCTTAAATCGCATTTTCTCGGCGAGCTGAGCACTTTTTCTGAATTGTGCCGCTCCCGTCACTCTGGTTAGGTTGGCATCGAAAAAAACGCTCTCGGGTGCTTTAGAGTGCCGAGTTTATTACTGCGCATTAAGAAATGACCACCTCCAACGTTTGGTTTATGTTTTATAAGCATTTTTAATTTTATTGCTTAAATCGCATTTTCTCGGCGAGCTGAGCACTTTTTCTGAATTGTGCCGCTCCCGTCACTCTGGTTAGGTTGGCATCGAAAAAAACGCTATCGGGTGCTTTAGAGTGCCGAGTTATTCACTGCGCATGAAGAAATGACCACCTCCAACGTTTGGTTTATGTTTAATAAGCATTTTTAATTTTATTGCTTAAATCGCATTTTCTCGGCGAGCTGAGCACTTTTTCTGAATTGTGCCGCTCCCGTCACTCTGGTTAGGTTGGCATCGGAAAAAAACGCTCTCGGGTGCTTTAGAGTGCCGAGTTTATTACTGCGCATTAAGAAATGACCACCTCCAACGTTTGGTTTATGTTTTATAATCATTTTTAATTTTATTGCTTAAATCGCATTTTCTCGGCGAGCTGAGCGCTTTTTCTGAATTGTGCCGCTCCCGTCACTCTGGTTAGGTTGGCATCGAAAAAAACGCTTTCGGGTGCTTTAGAGTGCCGAGTTATTCACTGCGCATGAAGAAATGACCACCTCCAACGTTTGGTTTATGTTTAATAAGCATTTTTAATTTTATTGCTTAAATCGCATTTTCTCGGCGAGCTGAGCACTTTTTCTGAATTGTGCCGCTCCCGTCACTCTGGTTAGGTTGGCATCGAAAAAAACGCTCTCGGGTGCTTTAGAGTGCCGAGTTTATTACTGCGCATTAAGAAATGACCACCTCCAACGTTTGGTTTATGTTTTATAAGCATTTTTAATTTTATTGCTTAAATCGCATTTTCTCGGCGAGCTGAGCACTTTTTCTGAATTGTGCCGCTCCCGTCACTCTGGTTAGGTTGGCATCGAAAAAAACGCTCTCGGGTGCTTTAGAGTGCCGAGTTTATCACTGCGCATGAAGAAATGACCACCTCCAACGTTTGGTTTATGTTTAATAAGCATTTTTAATTTTATTGCTTAAATCGCATTTTCTCGGCGAGCTGAGCACTTTTTCTGAATTGTGCCGCTCCCGTCACTCTGGTTAGGTTGGCATCGAAAAAAACGCTCTCGGGTGCTTTAGAGTGCCGACTTTATCACTGCGCATGATGAAATGACCACCTCCAACGTTTGGTTTATGTTTTATAAGCATTTTTAATTTTATTGCTTAAATCGCATTTTCTCGGCGAGCTGAGCACTTTTTCTGAATCGTGCCGCTCCCGTCACTCTGGTTAGGTTGGCATCGAAAAAAACGCTCACGGGTGCTTTAGAGTGCCGCGTTTATTACTGCGCATTAAGAAATGACCACCTCCAACGTTTGGTTTATGTTTTATAAGCATTTTTAATTTTATTGCTTAAATCGCATTTTCTCGGCGAGCTGAGCACTTTTTCTGAATTGTGCCGCTCCCGTCACTCTGGTTAGGTTGGCATCGAAAAAAAAACGCTCTCGGGTGCTTTAGAGTGCCGAGTTATTCACTGCGCATGAAGAAATGACCACCTCCAACGTTTGGTTTATGTTTTATAAGCATTTTTAATTTTATTGCTTAAATCGCATTTTCTCGGCGAGCTGAGCACTTTTTCTGAATTGTGCCGCTCCCGTCACTCTGGTTAGGTTGGCATCGAAAAAAACGCTCTCGGGTGCTTTAGAGTGCCGACTTTATCACTGCGCATGATGAAATGACCACCTCCAACGTTTGGTTTATGTTTTATAAGCATTTTTAATTTTATTGCTTAAATCGCATTTTCTCGGCGAGCTGAGCACTTTTTCTGAATTGTGCCGCTCCCGTCACTCTGGTTAGGTTGGCATCGAAAAAAACGCTCACGGGTGCTTTAGAGTGCCGCGTTTATTACTGCGCATTAAGAAATGACCACCTCCAACGTTTGGTTTATGTTTTATAAGCATTTTTAATTTTATTGCTTAAATCGCATTTTCTCGGCGAGCTGAGCACTTTTTCTGAATTGTGCCGCTCCCGTCACTCTGGTTAGGTTGGCATCGAAAAAAAACGCTCTCGGGTGCTTTAGAGTGCCGAGTTATTCACTGCGCATGAAGAAATGACCACCTCCAACGTTTGGTTTATGTTTTATAAGCATTTTTAATTTTATTGCTTAAATCGCATTTTCTCGGCGAGCTGAGCACTTTTTCTGAATTGTGCCGCTCCCGTCACTCTGGTTAGGTTGGCATCGAAAAAAACGCTCTCGGGTGCTTTAGAATGCCGAGTTTATCACTGCGCATGAAGAAATGACCACCTCCAACGTTTGGTTTATGTTTTATAAGCATTTTTAATTTTATTGCTTAAATCGCATTTTCTCGGCGAGCTGAGCGCTTTTTCTGAATTGTGCCGCTCCCGTCACTCTGGTTAGGTTGGCATCGAAAAAAACGCTCTCGGGTGCTTTAGAGTGCCGAGTTTATCACTGCGCATGAAGAAATGACCACCTCCAACGTTTGGTTTATGTTTTATAAGCATTTTTAATTTTATTGCTTAAATCGCATTTTCTCGGCGAGCTGAGCGCTTTTTCTGAATTGTGCCGCTCCCGTAACTCTGGTTAGGTTGGCATCGAAAAAAACGCTCTCGGGTGCTTTAGAGTGCCGAGTTTATCACTGCGCATGAAGAAATGACCACTTCCAACGTTTGGTTTATGTTTTATAAGCATTTTTAATTTTATTGCTTAAATCGCATTTTCTCGGCGAGCTGAGCACTTTTTCTGAATTGTGCCGCTCCCGTCACTCTGGTTAGGTTGGCATCGAAAAAAACGCTCTCGGGTGCTCTAGAGTGCCGAGTTTATTACTGCGCATTAAGAAATGACCACCTCCAACGTTTGGTTTATGTTTTATAAGCATTTTTAATTTTATTGCTTAAATCGCATTTTCTCGGCGAGCTGAGCACTTTTTCTGAATTGTGCCGCTCCCGTCACTCTGGTTAGGTTGGCATCGAAAAAAACGCTCTCGGGTGCTTTAGAGTGCCGAGTTATTCACTGCGCATGAAGAAATGACCACCTCCAACGTTTGGTTTATGTTTACTAAGCATTTTTAATTTTATTGCTTAAATCGCATTTTCTCGGCGAGCTGAGCACTTTTTCTGAATTGTGCCGCTCCCGTCACTCTGGTTAGGTTGGCATCGAAAAAAACGCTCTCGGGTGCTTTAGAGTGCCGAGTTTATTACTGCGCATTAAGAAATGACCACCTCCAACGTTTGGTTTATGTTTTATAAGCATTTTTAATTTTATTGCTTAAATCGCATTTTCTCGGCGAGCTGAGCGCTTTTTCTGAATTGTGCCGCTCCCGTCACTCTGGTTAGGTTGGCATCGAAAAAAACGCTTTCGGGTGCTTTAGAGTGCCGAGTTATTCACTGCGCATGAAGAAATGACCAGCTCCAACGTTTGGTTTATGTTTAATAAGCATTTTTAATTTTATTGCTTAAATCGCATTTTCTCGGCGAGCTGAGCACTTTTTCTGAATTGTGCCGCTCCCGTCACTCTGGTTAGGTTGGCATCGAAAAAAACGCTCTCGGGTGCTTTAGAGTGCCGAGTTTATTACTGCGCATTAAGAAATGACCACCTCCAACGTTTGGTTTATGTTTTATAAGCATTTTTAATTTTATTGCTTAAATCGCATTTTCTCGGCGAGCTGAGCACTTTTTCTGAATTGTGCCGCTCCCGTCACTCTGGTTAGGTTGGCATCGAAAAAAACGCTCTCGGGTGCTTTAGAGTGCCGAGTTTATCACTGCGCATGAAGAAATGACCACCTCCAACGTTTGGTTTATGTTTAATAAGCATTTTTAATTTTATTGCTTAAATCGCATTTTCTCGGCGAGCTGAGCACTTTTTCTGAATTGTGCCGCTCCCGTCACTCTGGTTAGGTTGGCATCGAAAAAAACGCTCTCGGGTGCTTTAGAGTGCCGACTTTATCACTGCGCATGAAGAAATGACCACCTCCAACGTTTGGTTTATGTTTTATAAGCATTTTTAATTTTATTGCTTAAATCGCATTTTCTCGGCGAGCTGAGCACTTTTTCTGAATTGTGCCGCTCCCGTCACTCTGGTTAGGTTGGCATCGAAAAAAACGCTCACGGGTGCTTTAGAGTGCCGAGTTTATTACTGCGCATTAAGAAATGACCACCTCCAACGTTTGGTTTATGTTTTATAAGCATTTTTAATTTTATTGCTTAAATCGCATTTTCTCGGCGAGCTGAGCACTTTTTCTGAATTGTGCCGCTCCCGTCACTCTGGTTAGGTTGGCATCGAAAAAAACGCTCTCGGGTGCTTTAGAGTGCCGAGTTATTCACTGCGCATGAAGAAATGACCACCTCCAACGTTTGGTTTATGTTTTATAAGCATTTTTAATTTTATTGCTTAAATCGCATTTTCTCGGCGAGCTGAGCGCTTTTTCTGAATTGTGCCGCTCCCGTAACTCTGGTTAGGTTGGCATCGAAAAAAACGCTCTCGGGTCTTTAGAGTGCCGAGTTTATTACTGCGCATTGAGAAATGACCACCTCCAACGTTTGGTTTATGTTTTATAAGCATTTTTAATTTTATTGCTTAAATCGCATTTTCTCGGCGAGCTGAGCACTTTTTCTGAATTGTGCCGCTCCCGTCACTCTGGTTAGGTTGGCATCGAAAAAAACGCTCTCGGGTGCTTTAGAGTGCCGAGTTTATTACTGCGCATTAAGAAATGACCACCTCCAACGTTTGGTTTATGTTTTATAAGCATTTTTAATTTTATTGCTTAAATCGCATTTTCTCCGCGAGCTGAGCACTTTTTCTGAATTGTGCCGCTCCCGTCACTCTGGTTAGGTTGGCATCGAAAAAAACGCTATCGGGTGCTTTAGAGTGCCGAGTTATTCACTGCGCATGAAGAAATGACCACCTCCAACGTTTGGTTTATGTTTAATAAGCATTTTTAATTTTATTGCTTAAATCGCATTTTCTCGGCGAGCTGAGCACTTTTTCTGAATTGTGCCGCTCCCGTCACTCTGGTTAGGTTGGCATCGAAAAAAACGCTCTCGGGTGCTTTAGAGTGCCGAGTTTATTACTGCGCATTAAGAAATGACCACCTCCAACGTTTGGTTTATGTTTTATAAGCATTTTTAATTTTATTGCTTAAATCGCATTTTCTCGGCGAGCTGAGCACTTTTTCTGAATTGTGCCGCTCCCGTCACTCTGGTTAGGTTGGCATCGAAAAAAACGCTCTCGGGTGCTTTAGAGTGCCGAGTTTATCACTGCGCATGAAGAAATGACCACCTCCAACGTTTGGTTTATGTTTTATAAGCATTTTTAATTTTATTGCTTAAATCGCATTTTCTCGGCGAGCTGAGCACTTTTTCTGAATTGTGCCGCTCCCGTCACTCTGGTTAGGTTGGCATCGAAAAAAACGCTCTCGGGTGCTTTAGAGTGCCGAGTTTATCACTGCGCATGAAGAAATGACCACCTCCAACGTTTGGTTTATGTTTAATAAGCATTTTTAATTTTATTGCTTAAATCGCATTTTCTCGGCGAGCTGAGCACTTTTTCTGAATTGTGCCGCTCCCGTCACTCTGGTTAGGTTGGCATCGAAAAAAACGCTCTCGGGTGCTTTAGAGTGCCGACTTTATCACTGCGCATGAAGAAATGACCACCTCCAACGTTTGGTTTATGTTTTATAAGCATTTTTAATTTTATTGCTTAAATCGCTTTTTCTCGGCGAGCTGAGCACTTTTTCTGAATTGTGCCGCTCCCGTCACTCTGGTTAGGTTGGCATCGAAAAAAACGCTCACGGGTGCTTTAGAGTGCCGAGTTTATTACTGCGCATTAAGAAATGACCACCTCCAACGTTTGGTTTATGTTTTATAAGCATTTTTAATTTTATTGCTTAAATCGCATTTTTTCGGCGAGCTGAGCACTTTTTCTGAATTGTGCCGCTCCCGTCACTCTGGTTAGGTTGGCATCGAAAAAAACGCTCTCGGGTGCTTTAGAGTGCCGAGTTATTCACTGCGCATGAAGAAATGACCACCTCCAACGTTTGGTTTATGTTTTATAAGCATTTTTAATTTTATTGCTTAAATCGCATTTTCTCGGCGAGCTGAGCACTTTTTCTGAATTGTGCCGCTCCCGTCACTCTGGTTAGGTTGGCATCGAAAAAAACGCTCTCGGGTGCTTTAGAGTGCCGAGTTTATTACTGCGCATTAAGAAATGACCACCTCCAACGTTTGGTTTATGTTTTATAAGCATTTTTAATTTTATTGCTTAAATCGCATTTTCTCGGCGAGCTGAGCACTTTTTCTGAATTGTGCCGCTCCCGTCACTCTGGTTAGGTTGGCATCGAAAAAAACGCTCTCGGGTGCTTTAGAGTGCCGAGTTATTCACTGCGCATTAAGAAATGACCACCTCCAACGTTTGGTTTATGTTTAATAAGCATTTTTAATTTTATTGCTTAAATCGCATTTTCTCGGCGAGCTGAGCACTTTTTCTGAATTGTGCCGCTCCCGACACTCTGGTTAGGTAGGCATCGAAAAAAACGCTCTCGGGTGCTTTAGAGTGCCGAGTTTATTACTGCGCATTAAGAAATGACCACCTCCAACGTTTGGTTTATGTTTTATAAGCATTTTTAATTTTATTGCTTAAATCGCATTTTCTCGGCGAGCTGAGCACTTTTTCTGAATTGTGCCGCTCCCATCACTCTGGTTAGGTTGGCATAAAAAAAAACGCTCTCGGGTGCTTTAGAGTGCCGAGTTATTCACTGCGCATGAAGAAATGACCACCTCCAACGTTTGGTTTATGTTTAATAAGCATTTTTAATTTTATTGCTTGAATCGCATTTTCTCGGCGAGCTGAGCACTTTTTCTGAATTGTGCCGCTCCCGTCACTCTGGTTAGGTTGGCATCGAAAAAAACGCTCTCGGGTGCTTTAGAGTGCCGAGTTTATCACTGCGCATGAAGAAATGACCACCTCCAACGTTTGGTTTATGTTTTATAAGCATTTTTAATTTTATTGCTTAAATCGCATTTTCTCGGCGAGCTGAGCGCTTTTTCTGAATTGTGCCGCTCCCGTCACTCTGGTTAGGTTGGCATCGAAAAAAACGCTCTCGGGTGCTTTAGAGTGCCGAGTTTATTACTGCGCATTAAGAAATGACCACCTCCAACGTTTGGTTTATGTTTTATAAGCATTTTTAATTTTATTGCTTAAATCGCATTTTCTCGGCGAGCTGAGCACTTTTTCTGAATTGTGCCGCTCCCGTCACTCTGGTTAGGTTGGCATCGAAAAAAACGCTCTCGGGTGCTTTAGAGTGCCGAGTTTATTACTGCGCATTAAGAAATGACCACCTCCAACGTTTGGTTTATGTTTTATAAGCATTTTTAATTTTATTGCTTAAATCGCATTTTCTCGGCGAGCTGAGCGCTTTTTCTGAATTGTGCCGCTCCCGTCACTCTGGTTAGGTTGGCATCGAAAAAAACGCTTTCGGGTGCTTTAGAGTGCCGAGTTATTCACTGCGCATGAAGAAATGACCACCTCCAACGTTTGGTTTATGTTTAATAAGCATTTTTAATTTTATTGCTTAAATCGCATTTTCTCGGCGAGCTGAGCACTTTTTCTGAATTGTGCCGCTCCCGTCACTCTGGTTAGGTTGGCATCGAAAAAAACGCTCTCGGGTGCTTTAGAGTGCCGAGTTTATTACTGCGCATTAAGAAATGACCACCTCCAATGTTTGGTTTATGTTTTATAAGCATTTTTAATTTTATTGCTTAAATCGCATTTTCTCGGCGAGCTGAGCACTTTTTCTGAATTGTGCCGCGCCCGTCACTCTGGTTAGGTTGGCATCGAAAAAAACGCTCACGGGTGCTTTAGAGTGCCGAGTTTATTACTGCGCATTAAGAAATGACCACCTCCAACGTTTGGTTTATGTTTTTTAAGCATTTTTAATTTTATTGCTTAAATCGCATTTTCTCGGCGAGCTGAGCACTTTTTCTGAATTGTGCCGCTCCCGTCACTCTGGTTAGGTTGGCATCGAAAAAAACGCTCTCGGGTGCTTTAGAGTGCCGAGTTATTCACTGCGCATGAAGAAATGACCACCTCCAACGTTTGGTTTATGTTTTATAAGCATTTTTAATTTTATTCCTGAAATCGCATTTTCTCGGCGAGCTGAGCACTTTTTCTGAATTGTAGCGCTCCCGTCACTCTGGTTAGGTTGGCATCGAAAAAAACGCTCTCGGGTGCTTTAGAGTGCCGAGTTTATCACTGCGCATGAAGAAATGACCACCTCCAACCTTTGGTTTATGTTTTATAAGCATTTTTAATTTTATTGCTTAAATCGCATTTTCTCGGCGAGCTGAGCGCTTTTTCTGAATTGTGCCGCTCCCGTCACTCTGGTTAGGTTGGCATCGAAAAAAACGCTCTCGGGTGCTTTAGAGTGCCGAGTTTATCACTGCGCATGAAGAAATGACCACCTCCAACGTTTGGTTTATGTTTTATAAGCATTTTTAATTTTATTGCTTAAATCGCATTTTCTCGGCGAGCTGAGCGCTTTTTCTGAATTGTGCCGCTCCCGTAACTCTGGTTAGGTTGGCATCGAAAAAAACGCTCTCGGGTGCTTTAGAGTGCCGAGTTTATCACTGCGCATGAAGAAATGACCACTTCCAACGTTTGGTTTATGTTTTATAAGCATTTTTAATTTTATTGCTTAAATCGCATTTTCTCGGCGAGCTGAGCACTTTTTCTGAATTGTGCCGCTCCCGTCACTCTGGTTAGGTTGGCATCGAAAAAAACGCTCTCGGGTGCTCTAGAGTGCCGAGTTTATTACTGCGCATTAAGAAATGACCACCTCCAACGTTTGGTTTATGTTTAATAAGCATTTTTAATTTTATTGCTTAAATCGCATTTTCTCGGCGAGCTGAGCACTTTTTCTGAATTGTGCCGCTCCCGTCACTCTGGTTAGGTTGGCATCGAAAAAAACGCTCTCGGGTGCTTTAGAGTGCCGACTTTATCACTGCGCATGATGAAATGACCACCTCCAACGTTTGGTTTATGTTTTATAAGCATTTTTAATTTTATTGCTTAAATCGCATTTTCTCGGCGAGCTGAGCACTTTTTCTGAATTGTGCCGCTCCCGTCACTCTGGTTAGGTTGGCATCGAAAAAAACGCTCACGGGTGCTTTAGAGTGCCGCGTTTATTACTGCGCATTAAGAAATGACCACCTCCAACGTTTGGTTTATGTTTTATAAGCATTTTTAATTTTATTGCTTAAATCGCATTTTCTCGGCGAGCTGAGCACTTTTTCTGAATTGTGCCGCTCCCGTCACTCTGGTTAGGTTGGCATCGAAAAAAAACGCTCTCGGGTGCTTTAGAGTGCCGAGTTATTCACTGCGCATGAAGAAATGACCACCTCCAACGTTTGGTTTATGTTTTATAAGCATTTTTAATTTTATTGCTTAAATCGCATTTTCTCGGCGAGCTGAGCACTTTTTCTGAATTGTGCCGCTCCCGTCACTCTGGTTAGGTTGGCATCGAAAAAAACGCTCTCGGGTGCTTTAGAGTGCCGAGTTTATCACTGCGCATGAAGAAATGACCACCTCCAACGTTTGGTTTATGTTTTATAAGCATTTTTAATTTTATTGCTTAAATCGCATTTTCTCGGCGAGCTGAGCGCTTTTTCTGAATTGTGCCGCTCCCGTCACTCTGGTTAGGTTGGCATCGAAAAAAACGCTCTCGGGTGCTTTAGAGTGCCGAGTTTATCACTGCGCATGAAGAAATGACCACCTCCAACGTTTGGTTTATGTTTTATAAGCATTTTTAATTTTATTGCTTAAATCGCATTTTCTCGGCGAGCTGAGCGCTTTTTCTGAATTGTGCCGCTCCCGTCACTCTGGTTAGGTTGGCATCGAAAAAAACGCTCTCGGGTGCTTTAGAGTGCCGAGTTTATCACTGCGCATGAAGAAATGACCACTTCCAACGTTTGGTTTATGTTTTATAAGCATTTTTAATTTTATTGCTTAAATCGCATTTTCTCGGCGAGCTGAGCACTTTTTCTGAATTGTGCCGCTCCCGTCACTCTGGTTAGGTTGGCATCGAAAAAAACGCTCTCGGGTGCTCTAGAGTGCCGAGTTTATTACTGCGCATTAAGAAATGACCACCTCCAACGTTTGGTTTATGTTTTATAAGCATTTTTAATTTTATTGCTTAAATCGCATTTTCTCGGCGAGCTGAGCACTTTTTCTGAATTGTGCCGCTCCCGTCACTCTGGTTAGGTTGGCATCGAAAAAAACGCTCTCGGGTGCTTTAGAGTGCCGACTTTATCACTGCGCATGATGAAATGACCACCTCCAACGTTTGGTTTATGTTTTATAAGCATTTTTAATTTTATTGCTTAAATCGCATTTTCTCGGCGAGCTGAGCACTTTTTCTGAATTGTGCCGCTCCCGTCACTCTGGTTAGGTTGGCATCGAAAAAAACGCTCACGGGTGCTTTAGAGTGCCGCGTTTATTACTGCGCATTAAGAAATGACCACCTCCAACGTTTGGTTTATGTTTTATAAGCATTTTTAATTTTATTGCTTAAATCGCATTTTCTCGGCGAGCTGAGCACTTTTTCTGAATTGTGCCGCTCCCGTCACTCTGGTTAGGTTGGCATCGAAAAAAAACGCTCTCGGGTGCTTTAGAGTGCCGAGTTATTCACTGCGCATGAAGAAATGACCACCTCCAACGTTTGGTTTATGTTTTATAAGCATTTTTAATTTTATTGCTTAAATCGCATTTTCTCGGCGAGCTGAGCACTTTTTCTGAATTGTGCCGCTCCCGTCACTCTGGTTAGGTTGGCATCGAAAAAAACGCTCTCGGGTGCTTTAGAGTGCCGAGTTTATCACTGCGCATGAAGAAATGACCACCTCCAACGTTTGGTTTATGTTTTATAAGCATTTTTAATTTTATTGCTTAAATCGCATTTTCTCGGCGAGCTGAGCGCTTTTTCTGAATTGTGCCGCTCCCGTCACTCTGGTTAGGTTGGCATCGAAAAAAACGCTCTCGGGTGCTTTAGAGTGCCGAGTTTATCACTGCGCATGAAGAAATGACCACCTCCAACGTTTGGTTTATGTTTTATAAGCATTTTTAATTTTATTGCTTAAATCGCATTTTCTCGGCGAGCTGAGCGCTTTTTCTGAATTGTGCCGCTCCCGTAACTCTGGTTAGGTTGGCATCGAAAAAAACGCTCTCGGGTGCTTTAGAGTGCCGAGTTTATCACTGCGCATGAAGAAATGACCACTTCCAACGTTTGGTTTATGTTTTATAAGCATTTTTAATTTTATTGCTTAAATCGCATTTTCTCGGCGAGCTGAGCACTTTTTCTGAATTGTGCCGCTCCCGTCACTCTGGTTAGGTTGGCATCGAAAAAAACGCTCTCGGGTGCTCTAGAGTGCCGAGTTTATTACTGCGCATTAAGAAATGACCACCTCCAACGTTTGGTTTATGTTTTATAAGCATTTTTAATTTTATTGCTTAAATCGCATTTTCTCGGCGAGCTGAGCACTTTTTCTGAATTGTGCCGCTCCCGTCACTCTGGTTAGGTTGGCATCGAAAAAAACGCTCTCGGGTGCTTTAGAGTGCCGAGTTATTCACTGCGCATGAAGAAATGACCACCTCCAACGTTTGGTTTATGTTTACTAAGCATTTTTAATTTTATTGCTTAAATCGCATTTTCTCGGCGAGCTGAGCACTTTTTCTGAATTGTGCCGCTCCCGTCACTCTGGTTAGGTTGGCATCGAAAAAAACGCTCTCGGGTGCTTTAGAGTGCCGAGTTTATTACTGCGCATTAAGAAATGACCACCTCCAACGTTTGGTTTATGTTTTATAAGCATTTTTAATTTTATTGCTTAAATCGCATTTTCTCGGCGAGCTGAGCGCTTTTTCTGAATTGTGCCGCTCCCGTCACTCTGGTTAGGTTGGCATCGAAAAAAACGCTTTCGGGTGCTTTAGAGTGCCGAGTTATTCACTGCGCATGAAGAAATGACCAGCTCCAACGTTTGGTTTATGTTTAATAAGCATTTTTAATTTTATTGCTTAAATCGCATTTTCTCGGCGAGCTGAGCACTTTTTCTGAATTGTGCCGCTCCCGTCACTCTGGTTAGGTTGGCATCGAAAAAAACGCTCTCGGGTGCTTTAGAGTGCCGAGTTTATTACTGCGCATTAAGAAATGACCACCTCCAACGTTTGGTTTATGTTTTATAAGCATTTTTAATTTTATTGCTTAAATCGCATTTTCTCGGCGAGCTGAGCACTTTTTCTGAATTGTGCCGCTCCCGTCACTCTGGTTAGGTTGGCATCGAAAAAAACGCTCTCGGGTGCTTTAGAGTGCCCAGTTTATCACTGCGCATGAAGAAATGACCACCTCCAACGTTTGGTTTATGTTTAATAAGCATTTTTAATTTTATTGCTTAAATCGCATTTTCTCGGCGAGCTGAGCACTTTTTCTGAATTGTGCCGCTCCCGTCACTCTGGTTAGGTTGGCATCGAAAAAAACGCTCTCGGGTGCTTTAGAGTGCCGACTTTATCACTGCGCATGAAGAAATGACCACCTCCAACGTTTGGTTTATGTTTTATAAGCATTTTTAATTTTATTGCTTAAATCGCATTTTCTCGGCGAGCTGAGCACTTTTTCTGAATTGTGCCGCTCCCGTCACTCTGGTTAGGTTGGCATCGAAAAAAACGCTCACGGGTGCTTTAGAGTGCCGAGTTTATTACTGCGCATTAAGAAATGACCACCTCCAACGTTTGGTTTATGTTTTATAAGCATTTTTAATTTTATTGCTTAAATCGCATTTTCTCGGCGAGCTGAGCACTTTTTCTGAATTGTGCCGCTCCCGTCACTCTGGTTAGGTTGGCATCGAAAAAAACGCTCTCGGGTGCTTTAGAGTGCCGAGTTATTCACTGCGCATGAAGAAATGACCACCTCCAACGTTTGGTTTATGTTTTATAAGCATTTTTAATTTTATTGCTTAAATCGCATTTTCTCGGCGAGCTGAGCACTTTTTCTGAATTGTGCCGCTCCCGTCACTCTGGTTAGGTTGGCATTGAAAAAAACGCTCTCGGGTGCTTTAGAGTGCCGAGTTTATCACTGCGCATGAAGAAATGACCACCTCCAACGTTTGGTTTATGTTTTATAAGCATTTTTAATTTTATTGCTTAAATCGCATTTTCTCGGCGAGCTGAGCGCTTTTTCTGAATTGTGCCGCTCCCGTCACTCTGGTTAGGTTGGCATCGAAAAAAACGCTCTCGGGTGCTTTAGAGTGCCGAGTTTATCACTGCGCATGAAGAAATGACCACCTCCAACGTTTGGTTTATGTTTTATAAGCATTTTTAATTTTATTGCTTAAATCGCATTTTCTCGGCGAGCTGAGCGCTTTTTCTGAATTGTGCCGCTCCCGTAACTCTGGTTAGGTTGGCATCGAAAAAAACGCTCTCGGGTGCTTTAGAGTGCCGAGTTTATCACTGCGCATGAAGAAATGACCACTTCCAACGTTTGGTTTATGTTTTATAAGCATTTTTAATTTTATTGCTTAAATCGCATTTTCTCGGCGAGCTGAGCACTTTTTCTGAATTGTGCCGCTCCCGTCACTCTGGTTAGGTTGGCATCGAAAAAAACGCTCACGGGTGCTTTAGAGTGCCGAGTTTATTACTGCGCATTAAGAAATGACCACCTCCAACGTTTGGTTTATGTTTTATAAGCATTTTTAATTTTATTGCTTAAATCGCATTTTCTCGGCGAGCTGAGCACTTTTTCTGAATTGTGCCGCTCCCGTCACTCTGGTTAGGTTGGCATCGAAAAAAACGCTCTCGGGTGCTTTAGAGTGCCGAGTTATTCACTGCGCATGAAGAAATGACCACCTCCAACGTTTGGTTTATGTTTTATAAGCATTTTTAATTTTATTGCTTAAATCGCATTTTCTCGGCGAGCTGAGCACTTTTTCTGAATTGTGCCGCTCCCGTCACTCTGGTTAGGTTGGCATCGAAAAAAACGCTCTCGGGTGCTTTAGAGTGCCGAGTTTATCACTGCGCATGAAGAAATGACCACCTCCAACGTTTGGTTTATGTTTTATAAGCATTTTTAATTTTATTGCTTAAATCGCATTTTCTCGGCGAGCTGAGCGCTTTTTCTGAATTGTGCCGCTCCCGTCACTCTGGTTAGGTTGGCATATAAAAAAACGCTCTCGGGTGCTTTAGAGTGCCGAGTTTATCACTGCGCATGAAGAAATGACCACCTCCAACGTTTGGTTTATGTTTTATAAGCATTTTTAATTTTATTGCTTAAATCGCATTTTCTCGGCGAGCTGAGCGCTTTTTCTGAATTGTGCCGCTCCCGTCACTCTGGTTAGGTTGGCATCGAAAAAAACGCTCTCGGGTGCTTTAGAGTGCCGAGTTATTCACTGCGCATGAAGAAATGACCACCTCCAATGTTTGGTTTATGTTTAATAAGCATTTTTAATTTTATTGCTTAAATCGCATTTTCTCGGCGAGCTGAGCGCTTTTTCTGAATTGTGCCGCTCCCGTCACTCTGATTAGGTTGGCATCGAAAAAAACGCTCTCGGGTGCTTTAGAGTGCCGAGTTATTCACTGCGCATGAAGAAATGACCACCTCCAACGTTTGGTTTATGTTTAATAAGCATTTTTAATTTTATTGCTTAAATCGCATTTTCTCGGCGAGCTGAGCAGTTTTTCTGAATTGTGCCGCTCCCGTCACTCTGGTTAGGTTGGCATCGAAAAAAACGCTCTCGGGTGCTTTAGAGTGCCGAGTTTATTACTGCGCATTAGGAAATGACCACCTCCAACGTTTGGTTTATGTTTTATAAGCATTTTTAATTTTATTGCTTAAATCGCATTTTCTCGGCGAGCTGAGCGCTTTTTCTGAATTGTGCCGCTCCCGTCACTCTGGTTAGGTTGGCATCGAAAAAAACGCTCTCGGGTGCTTTAGAGTGCCGAGTTTATTACTGCGCATTAAGAAATGACCACCTCCAACGTTTGGTTTATGTTTTATAAGCATTTTTAATTTTATTGCTTAAATCGCATTTTCTCGGCGAGCTGAGCACTTTTTCTGAATTGTGCCGCTCCCGTCACTCTGGTTAGGTTGGCATCGAAAAAAACGCTCTCGGGTGCTTTAGAGTGCCGAGTTTATTACTGCGCATTAAGAAATGACCACCTCCAACGTTTGGTTTATGTTTTATAAGCATTTTTAATTTTATTGCTTAAATCGCATTTTCTCGGCGAGCTGAGCGCTTTTTCTGAATTGTGCCGCTCCCGTCACTCTGGTTAGGTTGGCATCGAAAAAAACGCTCTCGGGTGCTTTAGAGTGCCGAGTTTATTACTGCGCATTAAGAAATGACCACCTCCAACGTTTGGTTTATGTTTTATAAGCATTTTTAATTTTATTGCTTAAATCGCATTTTCTCGGCGAGCTGAGCACTTTTTCTGAATTGTGCCGCTCCCGTCACTCTGGTTAGGTTGGCATCGAAAAAAACGCTCTCGGGTGCTTTAGAGTGCCGAGTTTATTACTGCGCATTAAGAAATGACCACCTCCAACGTTTGGTTTATGTTTTATAAGCATTTTTAATTTTATTGCTTAAATCGCATTTTCTCGGCGAGCTGAGCACTTTTTCTGAATTGTGCCGCTCCCGTCACTCTGGTTAGGTTGGCATCGAAAAAAACGCTCTCGGGTGCTTTAGAGTGCCGAGTTTATTACTGCGCATTAAGAAATGACCACCTCCAACGTTTGGTTTATGTTTTATAAGCATTTTTAATTTTATTGCTTAAATCGCATTTTCTCGGCGAGCTGAGCACTTTTTCTGAATTGTGCCGCTCCCGTCACTCTGGTTAGGTTGGCATCGAAAAAAACGCTCTCGGGTGCTTTAGAGTGCCGAGTTATTCACTGCGCATGAAGAAATGACCACCTCCAACGTTTGGTTTATGTTTAATAAGCATTTTTAATTTTATTGCTTGAATCGCATTTTCTCGGCGAGCTGAGCACTTTTTCTGAATTGTGCCGCTCCCGTCACTCTGGTTAGGTTGGCATCGAAAAAAACGCTCTCGGGTGCTTTAGAGTGCCGAGTTTATTACTGCGCATTAAGAAATGACCACCTCCAACGTTTGGTTTATGTTTTATAAGCATTTTTAATTTTATTGCTTAAATCGCATTTTCTCGGCGAGCTGAGCGCTTTTTCTGAATTGTGCCGCTCCCGTCACTCTGGTTAGGTTGGCATCGAAAAAAACGCTCTCGGGTGCTTTAGAGTGCCGAGTTTATTACTGCGCATTAAGAAATGACCACCTCCAACGTTTGGTTTATGTTTTATAAGCATTTTTAATTTTATTGCTTAAATCGCATTTTCTCGGCGAGCTGAGCACTTTTTCTGAATTGTGCCGTCCCGTCACTCTGGTTAGGTTGGCATCGAAGAAAACGCTCACGGGTGCTTTAGAGTGCCGAGTTTATTACTGCGCATTAAGAAATGACCACCTCCAACGTTTGGTTTATGTTTTATAAGCATTTTTAATTTTATTGCTTAAATCGCATTTTCTCGGCGAGCTGAGCACTTTTTCTGAATTGTGCCGCTCCCGTCACTCTGGTTAGGTTGGCATCGAAAAAAACGCTCTCGGGTGCTTTAGAGTGCCGAGTTATTCACTGCGCATGGAGAAATGACCACCTCCAACGTTTGGTTTATGTTTTATAAGCATTTTTAATTTTATTGCTTAAATCGCATTTTCTCGGCGAGCTGAGCACTTTTTCTGAATTGTGCCGCTCCCGTCACTCTGGTTAGGTTGGCATCGAAAAAAACGCTCTCGGGTGCTTTAGAGTGCCGAGTTTATCACTGCGCATGAAGAAATGACCACCTCCAACGTTTGGTTTATGTTTTATAAGCATTTTTAATTTTATTGCTTAAATCGCATTTTCTCGGCGAGCTGAGCGCTTTTTCTGAATTGTGCCGCTCCCGTCACTCTGGTTAGGTTGGCATCGAAAAAAACGCTCTCGGGTGCTTTAGAGTGCCGAGTTTATCACTGCGCATGAAGAAATGACCACCTCCAACGTTTGGTTTATGTTTTATAAGCATTTTTAATTTTATTGCTTAAATCGCATTTTCTCGGCGAGCTGAGCGCTTTTTCTGAATTGTGCCGCTCCCGTAACTCTGGTTAGGTTGGCATCGAAAAAAACGCTCTCGGGTGCTTTAGAGTGCCGAGTTTATCACTGCGCATGAAGAAATGACCACTTCCAACGTTTGGTTTATGTTTTATAAGCATTTTTAATTTTATTGCTTAAATCGCATTTTCTCGGCGAGCTGAGCACTTTTTCTGAATTGTGCCGCTCCCGTCACTCTGGTTAGGTTGGCATCGAAAAAAACGCTCTCGGGTGCTCTAGAGTGCCGAGTTTATTACTGCGCATTAAGAAATGACCACCTCCAACGTTTGGTTTATGTTTTATAAGCATTTTTAATTTTATTGCTTAAATCGCATTTTCTCGGCGAGCTGAGCACTTTTTCTGAATTGTGCCGCTCCCGTCACTCTGGTTAGGTTGGCATCGAAAAAAACGCTCTCGGGTGCTTTAGAGTGCCGAGTTTATCACTGCGCATGAAGAAATGACCACCTCCAACGTTTGGTTTATGTTTTATAAGCATTTTTAATTTTATTGCTTAAATCGCATTTTCTCGGCGAGCTGAGCGCTTTTTCTGAATTGTGCCGCTCCCGTCACTCTGGTTAGGTTGGCATCGAAAAAAACGCTCTCGGGTGCTTTTGAGTGCCGAGTTATTCACTGCGCATGAAGAAATGACCACCTCCAACGTTTGGTTTATGTTTAATAAGCATTTTTAATTTTATTGCTTAAATCGCATTTTCTCGGCGAGCTGAGCGCTTTTTCTGAATTGTGCCGCTCCCGTAACTCTGGTTAGGTTGGCATCGAAAAAAACGCTCTCGGGTGCTTTAGAGTGCCGAGTTTATCACTGCGCATGAAGAAATGACCACCTCCAACGTTTGGTTTATGTTTAATAAGCATTTTTAATTTTATTGCTTAAATCGCATTTTCTCGGCGAGCTGAGCACTTTTTCTGAATTGTGCCGCTCCCGTCACTCTGGTTAGGTTGGCATCGAAAAAAACGCTCTCGGGTGCTTTAGAGTGCCGACTTTATCACTGCGCATGATGAAATGACCACCTCCAACGTTTGGTTTATGTTTTATAAGCATTTTTAATTTTATTGCTTAAATCGCATTTTCTCGGCGAGCTGAGCACTTTTTCTGAATTGTGCCGCTCCCGTCACTCTGGTTAGGTTGGCATCGAAAAAAACGCTCACGGGTGCTTTAGAGTGCCGAGTTTATTACTGCGCATTAAGAAATGACCACCTCCAACGTTTGGTTTATGTTTTATAAGCATTTTTAATTTTATTGCTTAAATCGCATTTTCTCGGCGAGCTGAGCACTTTTTCTGAATTGTGCCGCTCCCGTCACTCTGGTTAGGTTGGCATCGAAAAAAACGCTCTCGGGTGCTTTAGAGTGCCGAGTTATTCACTGCGCATGAAGAAATGACCACCTCCAACGTTTGGTTTATGTTTTATAAGCATTTTTAATTTTATTGCTTAAATCGCATTTTCTCGGCGAGCTGAGCACTTTTTCTGAATTGTGCCGCTCCCGTCACTCTGGTTAGGTTGGCATCGAAAAAAACGCTCTCGGGTGCTTTAGAGTGCCGAGTTTATCACTGCGCATGAAGAAATGACCACCTCCAACGTTATTCTTAAATCGCATTTTCTCGGCGAGCTGAGCGCTTTTTCTGAATTGTGCCGCTCCCGTCAATCTGGTTAGGTTGGCATCGAATAAAACGCTCTCGGGTGCTTTAGAGTGCCGAGTTTATCACTGCGCATGAAGAAATGACCACCTCCAACGTTTGGTTTATGTTTTATAAGCATTTTTAATTTTATTGCTTAAATCGCATTTTCTCGGCGAGCTGAGCGCTTTTTCTGAATTGTGCCGCTCCCGTAACTCTGGTTAGGTTGGCATCGAAAAAAACGCTCTCGGGTGCTTTAGAGTGCCGAGTTTATCACTGCGCATGAAGAAATGACCACTTCCAACGTTTGGTTTATGTTTTATAAGCATTTTTAATTTTATTGCTTAAATCGCATTTTCTCGGCGAGCTGAGCGCTTTTTCTGAATTGTGCCGCTCCCGTCACTCTGGTTAGGTTGGCATCGAAAAAAACGCTCTCGGGTGCTTTAGAGTGCCGAGGTATTCACTGCGCATGAAGAAATGACCACCTCCAACGTTTGGTTTATGTTTAATAAGCATTTTTAATTTTATTGCTTAAATCGCATTTTCTCGGCGAGCTGAGCACTTTTTCTGAATTGTGCCGCTCCCGTCACTCTGGTTAGGTTGGCATCGAAAAAAACGCTCTCGGGTGCTTTAGAGTGCCGAGTTTATTACTGCGCATTAAGAAATGACCACCTCCAACGTTTGGTTTATGTTTTATAAGCATTTTTAATTTTATTGCTTAAATCGCATTTTCTCGGCGAGCTGAGCGCTTTTTCTGAATTGTGCCGCTCCCGTCACTCTGGTTAGGTTGGCATCGAAAAAAACGCTTTCGGGTGCTTTAGAGTGCCGAGTTATTCACTGCGCATGAAGAAATGACCAGCTCCAACGTTTGGTTTATGTTTAATAAGCATTTTTAATTTTATTGCTTAAATCGCATTTTCTCGGCGAGCTGAGCACTTTTTCTGAATTGTGCCGCTCCCGTCACTCTGGTTAGGTTGGCATCGAAAAAAACGCTCTCGGGTGCTTTAGAGTGCCGAGTTTATTACTGCGCATTAAGAAATGACCACCTCCAACGTTTGGTTTATGTTTTATAAGCATTTTTAATTTTATTGCTTAAATCGCATTTTCTCGGCGAGCTGAGCACTTTTTCTGAATTGTGCCGCTCCCGTCACTCTGGTTAGGTTGGCATCGAAAAAAAACGCTCTCGGGTGCTTTAGAGTGCCGAGTTTATCACTGCGCATGAAGAAATGACCACCTCCAACGTTTGGTTTATGTTTAATAAGCATTTTTAATTTTATTGCTTAAATCGCATTTTCTCGGCGAGCTGAGCACTTTTTCTGAATTGTGCCGCTCCCGTCACTCTGGTTAGGTTGGCATCGAAAAAAACGCTCTCGGGTGCTTTAGAGTGCCGACTTTATCACTGCGCATGAAGAAATGACCACCTCCAACGTTTGGTTTATGTTTTATAAGCATTTTTAATTTTATTGCTTAAATCGCATTTTCTCGGCGAGCTGAGCACTTTTTCTGAATTGTGCCGCACCCGTCACTCTGGTTAGGTTGGCATCGAAAAAAACGCTCACGGGTGCTTTAGAGTGCCGAGTTTATTACTGCGCATTAAGAAATGACCACCTCCAACGTTTGGTTTATGTTTTATAAGCATTTTTAATTTTATTGCTTAAATCGCATTTTCTCGGCGAGCTGAGCACTTTTTCTGAATTGTGCCGCTCCCGTCACTCTGGTTAGGTTGGCATCGAAAAAAACGCTCTCGGGTGCTTTAGAGTGCCGAGTTATTCACTGCGCATGAAGAAATGACCACCTCCAACGTTTGGTTTATGTTTTATAAGCATTTTTAATTTTATTGCTTAAATCGCATTTTCTCGGCGAGCTGAGCACTTTTTCTGAATTGTGCCGCTCCCGTCACTCTGGTTAGGTTGGCATCGAAAAAAACGCTCTCGGGTGCTTTAGAGTGCCGAGTTTATCACTGCGCATGAAGAAATGACCACCTCCAACGTTTGGTTTATGTTTTATAAGCATTTTTAATTTTATTGCTTAAATCGCATTTTCTCGGTGAGCTGAGCGCTTTTTCTGAATTGTGCCGCTCCCGTCACTCTGGTTAGGTTGGCATCGAAAAAAACGCTCTCGGGTGCTTTAGAGTGCCGAGTTTATCACTGCGCATGAAGAAATGACCACCTCCAACGTTTGGTTTATGTTTTATAAGCATTTTTAATTTTATTGCTTAAATCGCATTTTCTCGGCGAGCTGAGCGCTTTTTCTGAATTGTGCCGCTCCCGTAACTCTGGTTAGGTTGGCATCGAAAAAAACGCTCTCGGGTGCTTTAGAGTGCCGAGTTTATCACTGCGCATGAAGAAATGACCACTTCCAACGTTTGGTTTATGTTTTATAAGCATTTTTAATTTTATTGCTTAAATCGCATTTTCTCGGCGAGCTGAGCACTTTTTCTGAATTGTGCCGCTCCCGTCACTCTGGTTAGGTTGGCATCGAAAAAAACGCTCTCGGGTGCTCTAGAGTGCCGAGTTTATTACTGCGCATTAAGAAATGACCACCTCCAACGTTTGGTTTATGTTTTATAAGCATTTTTAATTTTATTGCTTAAATCGCATTTTCTCGGCGAGCTGAGCACTTTTTCTGAATTGTGCCGCTCCCGTCACTCTGGTTAGGTTGGCACCGAAAAAAACGCTCTCGGGTGCTTTAGAGTGCCGAGTTTATTACTGCGCATTAAGAAATGACCACCTCCAACGTTTGGTTTATGTTTTATAAGCATTTTTAATTTTATTGCTTAAATCGCATTTTCTCGGCGAGCTGAGCACTTTTTCTGAATTGTGCCGCTCCCGTCACTCTGGTTAGGTTGGCATCGAAAAAAACGCTCTCGGGTGCTTTAGAGTGCCGAGTTATTCACTGCGCATGAAGAAATGACCACCTCCAACGTTTGGTTTATGTTTTATAAGCATTTTTAATTTTATTGCTTAAATCGCATTTTCTCGGCGAGCTGAGCGCTTTTTCTGAATTGTGCCGCTCCCGTCACTCTGGTTAGGTTGGCATCGAAAAAAACGCTCTCGGGTGCTTTAGAGTGCCGAGTTATTCACTGCGCATGAAGAAATGACCACCTCCAACGTTTGGTTTATGTTTTATAAGCATTTTTAATTTTATTGCTTAAATCGCATTTTCTCGGCGAGCTGAGCACTTTTTCTGAATTGTGCCGCTCCCGTCACTCTGGTTAGGTTGGCATCGAAAAAAACGCTCTCGGGTGCTTTAGAGTGCCGAGTTTATCACTGCGCATGAAGAAATGACCACCTCCAACGTTTGGTTTATGTTTTATAAGCATTTTTAATTTTATTGCTTAAATCGCATTTTCTCGGCGAGCTGAGCGCTTTTTCTGAATTGTGCCGCTCCCGTCACTCTGGTTAGGTTGGCATCGAAAAAAACGCTCTCGGGTGCTTTAGAGTGCCGTGTTATTCACTGCGCATGAAGAAATGACCACCTCCAACGTTTGGTTTATGTTTAATAAGCATTTTTAATTTTATTGCTTAAATCGCATTTTCTCGGCGAGCTGAGCGCTTTTTCTGAATTGTGCCGCTCCCGTCACTCTGGTTAGGTTGGCATCGAAAAAAACGCTCTCGGGTGCTTTAGAGTGCCGAGTTATTCACTGCGCATGAAGAAATGACCACCTCCAACGTTTGGTTTATGTTTAATAAGCATTTTTAATTTTATTGCTTAAATCGCATTTTCTCGGCGAGCTGAGCACTTTTTCTGAATTGTGCCGCTCCCGTCACTCTGGTTAGGTTGGCATCGAGAAAAACGCTCTCTGGTGCTTTAGAGTGCCGAGTTTATTACTGCGCATTAAGAAATGACCACCTCCAACGTTTGGTTTATGTTTTATAAGCATTTTTAATTTTATTGCTTAAATCGCATTTTCTCGGCGAGCTGAGCACTTTTTCTGAATTGTGCCGCTCCCGTCACTCTGGTTAGGTTGGCATCGAAAAAAACGCTCTCGGGTGCTTTAGAGTGCCGAGTTTATTACTGCGCATTAAGAAATGACCACCTCCAACGTTTGGTTTATGTTTTATAAGCATTTTTAATTTTATTGCTTAAATCGCATTTTCTCGGCGAGCTGAGCACTTTTTCTGAATTGTGCCGCTCCCGTCACTCTGGTTAGGTTGGCATCGAAAAAAACGCTATCGGGTGCTTTAGAGTGCCGAGTTATTCACTGCGCATGAAGAAATGACCACCTCCAACGTTTGGTTTATGTTTAATAAGCATTTTTAATTTTATTGCTTAAATCGCATTTTCTCGGCGAGCTGAGCACTTTTTCTGAATTGTGCCGCTCCCGTCACTCTGGTTAGGTTGGCATCGAAAAAAACGCTCTCGGGTGCTTTAGAGTGCCGAGTTTATTACTGCGCATTAAGAAATGACCACCTCCAACGTTTGGTTTATGTTTTATAAGCATTTTTAATTTTATTACTTAAATCGCATTTTCTCGGCGAGCTGAGCACTTTTTCTGAATTGTGCCGCTCCCGTCACTCTGGTTAGGTTGGCATCGAAAAAAACGCTCTCGGGTGCTTTAGAGTGCCGAGTTTATTACTGCGCATTAAGAAATGACCACCTCCAACGTTTGGTTTATGTTTTATAAGCATTTTTAATTTTATTGCTTAAATCGCATTTTCTCGGCGAGCTGAGCACTTTTTCTGAATTGTGCCGCTCCCGTCACTCTGTAGGTTGGCATCGAAAAAAAACGCTCTCGGGTGCTTTAGAGTGCCGAGTTTATTACTGCGCATTAAGAAATGACCACCTCCAACGTTTGGTTTATGTTTTATAAGCATTTTTAATTTTATTGCTTAAATCGCATTTTCTCGGCGAGCTGAGCACTTTTTCTGAATTGTGCCGCTCCCGTCACTCTGGTTAGGTTGGCATCGAAAAAAACGCTCACGGGTGCTTTAGAGTGCCGAGTTTATTACTGCGCATTAAGGAATGACCACCTCCAACGTTTGGTTTATGTTTTATAAGCATTTTTAATTTTATTGCTTAAATCGCATTTTCTCGGCGAGCTGAGCACTTTTTCTGAATTGTGCCGCTCCCGTCACTCTGGTTAGGTTGGCATCGAAAAAAAACGCTCTCGGGTGCTTTAGAGTGCCGAGTTTATTACTGCGCATTAAGAAATAACCACCTCCAACGTTTGGTTTATGTTTTATAAGCATTTTTAATTTTATTGCTTAAATCGCATTTTCTCGTCGAGCTGAGCACTTTTTCTGAATTGTGCCGCTCCCGTCACTCTGGTTAGGTTGGCATCGAAAAAAACGCTATCGGGTGCTTTAGAGTGCCGAGTTATTCACTGCGCATGAAGAAATGACCACCTCCAACGTTTGGTTTATGTTTAATAAGCATTTTTAATTTTATTGCTTAAATCGCATTTTCTCGGCGAGCTGAGCACTTTTTCTGAATTGTGCCGCTCCCGTCACTCTGGTTAGGTTGGCATCGAAAAAAACGCTCTCGGGTGCTTTAGAGTGCCGAGTTTATTACTGCGCATTAAGAAATGACCACCTCCAACGTTTGGTTTATGTTTTATAAGCATTTTTAATTTTATTGCTTAAATCGCATTTTCTCGGCGAGCTGAGCACTTTTTCTGAATTGTGCCGCTCCCGTCACTCTGGTTAGGTTGGCATCGAAAAAAACGCTCTCGGGTGCTTTAGAGTGCCGAGTTTATTACTGCGCATTAAGAAATGACCACCTCCAACGTTTGGTTTATGTTTTATAAGCATTTTTAATTTTATTGCTTAAATCGCATTTTCTCGGCGAGCTGAGCACTTTTTCTGAATTGTGCCGCTCCCGTCACTCTGGTTAGGTTGGCATCGAAAAAATCGCTCTCGGGTGCTTTAGAGTGCCGAGTTTATTACTGCGCATTAAGAAATGACCACCTCCAACGTTTGGTTTATGTTTTATAAGCATTTTTAATTTTATTGCTTAAATCGCATTTTCTCGGCGAGCTGAGCGCTTTTTCTGAATTGTGCCGCTCCCGTCACTCTGGTTAGGTTGGCATCGAAAAAAACGCTCTCGGGTGCTTTAGAGTGCCGAGTTATTCACTGCGCATGAAGAAATGACCACCTCCAACGTTTGGTTTATGTTTAATAAGCATTTTTAATTTTATTGCTTAAATCGCATTTTCTCGGCGAGCTGAGCACTTTTTCTGAATTGTGCCGCTCCCGTCACTCTGGTTAGGTTGGCATCGAAAAAAACGCTCTCGGGTGCTTTAGAGTGCCGAGTTTATTACTGCGCATTAAGAAATGACCACCTCCAACGTTTGGTTTGTGTTTTATAAGCATTTTTAATTTTATTGCTTAAATCGCATTTTCTCGGCGAGCTGAGCGCTTTTTCTGAATTGTGCCGCTCCCGTCACTCTGGTTAGGTTGGCATCGAAAAAAACGCTCTCGGGTGCTTTAGAGTGCCGAGTTATTCACTGCGCATGAAGAAATGACCACCTCCAACGTTTGGTTTATGTTTAATAAGCATTTTTTATTTTATTGCTTAAATCGCATTTTCTCGGCGAGCTGAGCACTTTTTCTGAATTGTGCCGCTCCCGTCACTCTGGTTAGGTTGGCATCGAAAAAAACGCTCTCGGGTGCTTTAGAGTGCCGAGTTTATTACTGCGCATTAAGAAATGACCACCTCCAACGTTTGGTTTATGTTTTATAAGCATTTTTAATTTTATTGCTTAAATCGCATTTTCTCGGCGAGCTGAGCACTTTTTCTGAATTGTGCCGCTCCCGTCACTCTGGTTAGGTTGGCATCGAAAAAAACGCTCTCGGGTGCTTTAGAGTGCCGAGTTTATCACTGCGCATGAAGAAATGACCACCTCCAACGTTTGGTTTATGTTTAATAAGCATTTTTAATTTTATTGCTTAAATCGCATTTTCTCGGCGAGCTGAGCACTTTTTCTGAATTGTGCCGCTCCCGTCACTCTGGTTAGGTTGGCATCGAAAAAAACGCTCACGGGTGCTTTAGAGTGCCGAGTTTATTACTGCGCATTAAGAAATGACCACCTCCAACGTTTGGTTTATGTTTTATAAGCATTTTTAATTTTATTGCTTAAATCGCATTTTCTCGGCGAGCTGAGCGCTTTTTCTGAATTGTTTCGCTCCCGTAACTCTGGTTAGGTTGGCATCGAAAAAAACGCTCTCGGGTGCTTTAGAGTGCCGAGTTTATCACTGCGCATGAAGAAATGACCACTTCCAACGTTTGGTTTATGTTTTATAAGCATTTTTAATTTTATTGCTTAAATCGCATTTTCTCGGCGAGCTGAGCACTTTTTCTGAATTGTGCCGCTCCCGTCACTCTGGTTAGGTTGGCATCGAAAAAAAACGCTCTCGGGTGCTCTAGAGTGCCGAGTTTATTACTGCGCATTAAGAAATGACCACCTCCAACGTTTGGTTTATGTTTTATAAGCATTTTTAATTTTATTGCTTAAATCGCATTTTCTCGGCGAGCTGAGCACTTTTTCTGAATTGTGCCGCTCCCGTCACTCTGGTTAGGTTGGCATCGAAAAAAACGCTCTCGGGTGCTTTAGAGTGCCGAGTTTATTACTGCGCATTAAGAAATGACCACCTCCAACGTTTGGTTTATGTTTTATAAGCATTTTTAATTTTATTGCTTATAGTGCCGAGTTATTCACTGCGCATGAAGAAATGACCACCTCCAATGTTTGGTTTATGTTTAATAAGCATTTTTAATTTTATTGCTTAAATCGCATTTTCTCGGCGAGCTGAGCGCTTTTTCTGAATTGTGCCGCTCCCGTCACTCTGGTTAGGTTGGCATCGAAAAAAACGCTCTCGGGTGCTTTAGAGTGCCGAGTTATTCACTGCGCATGAAGAAATGACCACCTCCAACGTTTGGTTTATGTTTAATAAGAATTTTTAATTTTATTGCTTAAATCGCATTTTCTCGGCGAGCTGAGCACTTTTTCTGAATTGTGCCGCTCCCGTCACTCTGGTTAGGTTGGCATCGAAAAAAACGCTCTCGGGTGCTTTAGAGTGCCGAGTTTATTACTGCGCATTAGGAAATGACCACCTCCAACGTTTGGTTTATGTTTTATAAGCATTTTTAATTTTATTGCTTAAATCGCATTTTCTCGGCGAGCTGAGCGCTTTTTCTGAATTGTGCCGCTCCCGTCACTCTGGTTAGGTTGGCATCGAAAAAAACGCTCTCGGGTGCTTTAGAGTGCCGAGTTTATTACTGCGCATTAAGAAATGACCACCTCCAACGTTTGGTTTATGTTTTATAAGCATTTTTAATTTTATTGCTTAAATCGCATTTTCTCGGCGAGCTGAGCACTTTTTCTGAATTGTGCCGCTCCCGTCACTCTGGTTAGGTTGGCATCGAAAAAAACGCTCTCGGGTGCTTTAGAGTGCCGAGTTTATTACTGCGCATTGAGAAATGACCACCTCCAACGTTTGGTTTATGTTTTATTAGCATTTTTAATTTTATTGCTTAAATCGCATTTTCTCGGCGAGCTGAGCACTTTTTCTGAATTGTGCCGCTCCCGTCACTCTGGTTAGGTTGGCATCGAAAAAAACGCTCTCGGGTGCTTTAGAGTGCCGAGTTATTCACTGCGCATGAAGAAATGACCACCTCCAACGTTTGGTTTATGTTTTATAAGCATTTTTAATTTTATTGCTTAAATCGCATTTTCTCGGCGAGCTGAGCACTTTTTCTGAATTGTGCCGCTCCCGTCACTCTGGTTAGGTTGGCATCGAAAAAAACGCTCTCGGGTGCTTTAGAGTGCCGAGTTTATCACTGCGCATGAAGAAATGACCACCTCTAACGTTTGGTTTATGTTTTATAAGCATTTTTAATTTTATTGCTTAAATCGCATTTTCTCGGCGAGCTGAGCGCTTTTTCTGAATTGTGCCGCTCCTGTCACTCTGGTTAGGTTGGCATCGAAAAAAACGCTCTCGGGTGCTTTAGAGTGCCGAGTTATTCACTGCACATGAAGAAATGACCACCTCCAATGTTTGGTTTATGTTTAATAAGCATTTTTAATTTTATTGCTTAAATCGCATTTTCTCGGCGAGCTGAGCGCTTTTTCTGAATTGTGCCGCTCCCGTCACTCTGGTTAGGTTGGCATCGAAAAAAACGCTCTCGGGTGCTCTAGAGTGCCGAGTTTATTACTGCGCATTAAGAAATGACCACCTCCAACGTTTGGTTTATGTTTTATAAGCATTTTTAATTTTATTGCTTAAATCGCATTTTCTCGGCGAGCTGAGCACTTTTTCTGAATTGTGCCGCTCCCGTCACTCTGGTTAGGTTGGCATCGAAAAAAACGCTCTCGGGTGCTTTAGAGTGCCGAGTTTATTACTGCGCATTAAGAAATGACCACCTCCAACGTTTGGTTTATGTTTTATAAGCATTTTTAATTTTATTGCTTAAATCGCATTTTCTCGGCGAGCTGAGCACTTTTTCTGAATTGTGCCGCTCCCGTCACTCTGGTTAGGTTGGCATCGAAAAAAACGCTCTCGGGTGCTTTAGAGTGCCGAGTTATTCACTGCGCATGAAGAAATGACCACCTCCAACGTTTGGTTTATGTTTTATAAGCATTTTTAATTTTATTGCTTAAATCGCATTTTCTCGGCGAGCTGAGCACTTTTTCTGAATTGTGCCGCTCCCGTCACTCTGGTTAGGTTGGCATCGAAAAAAACGCTCTCGGGTGCTTTAGAGTGCCGAGTTTATCACTGCGCATGAAGAAATGACCACCTCCAACGTTTGGTTTATGTTTTATAAGCATTTTTAATTTTATTGCTTAAATCGCATTTTCTCGGCGAGCTGAGCGCTTTTTCTGAATTGTGCCGCTCCCGTCACTCTGGTTAGGTTGGCATCGAAAAAAACGCTCTCGGGTGCTTTAAGAGTGCCGAGTTTATCACTGCGCATGAAGAAATGACCACCTCCAACGTTTGGTTTATGTTTTATAAGCATTTTTAATTTTATTGCTTAAATCGCATTTTCTCGGCGAGCTGAGCGCTTTTTCTGAATTGTGCCGCTCCCGTAACTCTGGTTAGGTTGGCATCGAAAAAAACGCTCTCGGGTGCTTTAGAGTGCCGAGTTTATCACTGCGCATGAAGAAATGACCACTTCCAACGTTTGGTTTATGTTTTATAAGCATTTTTAATTTTATTGCTTAAATCGCATTTTCTCGGCGAGCTGAGCACTTTTTCTGAATTGTGCCGCTCCCGTCACTCTGGTTAGGTTGGCATCGAAAAAAACGCTCTCGGGTGCTCTAGAGTGCCGAGTTTATTACTGCGCATTAAGAAATGACCACCTCCAACGTTTGGTTTATGTTTTATAAGCATTTTTAATTTTATTGCTTAAATCGCATTTTCTCGGCGAGCTGAGCACTTTTTCTGAATTGTGCCGCTCCCGTCACTCTGGTTAGGTTGGCATCGAAAAAAACGCTCTCGGGGCTTTAGAGTGCCGAGTTTATTACTGCGCATTAAGAAATGACCACCTCCAACGTTTGGTTTATGTTTTATAAGCATTTTTAATTTTATTGCTTAAATCGCATTTTCTCGGCGAGCTGAGCACTTTTTCTGAATTGTGCCGCTCCCGTCACTCTGGTTAGGTTGGCATCGAAAAAAACGCTCTCGGGTGCTTTAGAGTGCCGAGTTTATTACTGCGCATTGAGAAATGACCACCTCCAACGTTTGGTTTATGTTTTATAAGCATTTTTAATTTTATTGCTTAAATCGCATTTTCTCGGCGAGCTGAGCACTTTTTCTGAATTGTGCCGCTCCCGTCACTCTGGTTAGGTTGGCATCGAAAAAAACGCTCTCGGGTGCTTTAGAGTGCCGAGTTTATTACTGCGCATTAAGAAATGACCACCTCCAACGTTTGGTTTATGTTTTATAAGCATTTTTAATTTTATTGCTTAAATCGCATTTTCTCGGCGAGCTGAGCGCTTTTTCTGAATTGTGCCGCTCCCGTCACTCTGGTTAGGTTGGCATCGAAAAAAACGCTCTCGGGTGCTTTAGAGTGCCGAGTTTATCACTGCGCATGAAGAAATGACCACCTCCAACGTTTGGTTTATGTTTTATAAGCATTTTTAATTTTATTGCTTAAATCGCATTTTCTCGGCGAGCTGAGCGCTTTTTCTGAATTGTGCCGCTCCCGTAACTCTGGTTAGGTTGGCATCGAAAAAAACGCTCTCGGGTGCTTTAGAGTGCCGAGTTTATCACTGCGCATGAAGAAATGACCACTTCCAACGTTTGGTTTATGTTTTATAAGCATTTTTAATTTTATTGCTTAAATCGCATTTTCTCGGCGAGCTGAGCACTTTTTCTGAATTGTGCCGCTCCCGTCACTCTGGTTAGGTTGGCATCGAAAAAAACGCTCTCGGGTGCTCTAGAGTGCCGAGTTTATTACTGCTCATTAAGAAATGACCACCTCCAACGTTTGGTTTATGTTTTATAAGCATTTTTAATTTTATTGCTTAAATCGCATTTTCTCGGCGAGCTGAGCACTTTTTCTGAATTGTGCCGCTCCCGTCACTCTGGTTAGGTTGGCATCGAAAAAAACGCTCTCGGGTGCTTTAGAGTGCCGAGTTATTCACTGCGCATGAAGAAATGACCACCTCCAACGTTTGGTTTATGTTTAATAAGCATTTTTAATTTTATTGCTTGAATCGCATTTTCTCGGCGAGCTGAGCACTTTTTCTGAATTGTGCCGCTCCCGTCACTCTGGTTAGGTTGGCATCGAAAAAAACGCTCTCGGGTGCTTTAGAGTGCCGAGTTTATTACTGCGCATTAAGAAATGACCACCTCCAACGTTTGGTTTATGTTTTATAAGCATTTTTAATTTTATTGCTTAAATCGCATTTTCTCGGCGAGCTGAGCACTTTTTCTGAATTGTGCCGCTCCCGTCACTCTGGTTAGGTTGGCATCGAAAAAAACGCTCTCGGGTGCTTTAGAGTGCCGAGTTTATCACTGCGCATGAAGAAATGACCACCTCCAACGTTTGGTTTATGTTTAATAAGCATTTTTAATTTTATTGCTTAAATCGCATTTTCTCGGCGAGCTGAGCACTTTTTCTGAATTGTGCCGCTCCCGTCACTCTGGTTAGGTTGGCATCGAAAAAAACGCTCTCGGGTGCTTTAGAGTGCCGACTTTATCACTGCGCATGAAGAAATGACCACCTCCAACGTTTGGTTTATGTTTTATAAGCATTTTTAATTTTATTGCTTAAATCGCATTTTCTCGGCGAGCTGACCACTTTTTCTGAATTGTGCCGCTCCCGTCACTCTGGTTAGGTTGGCATCGAAAAAAACGCTCACGGGTGCTTTAGAGTGCCGAGTTTATTACTGCGCATTAAGAAATGACCACCTCCAACGTTTGGTTTATGTTTTATAAGCATTTTTAATTTTATTGCTTAAATCGCATTTTCTCGGCGAGCTGAGCACTTTTTCTGAATTGTGCCGCTCCCGTCACTCTGGTTAGGTTGGCATCGAACAAAACGCTCTCGGGTGCTTTAGAGTGCCGAGTTATTCACTGCGCATGAAGAAATGACCACCTCCAACGTTTGGTTTATGTTTTATAAGCATTTTTAATTTTATTGCTTAAATCGCATTTTCTCGGCGAGCTGAGCACTTTTTCTGAATTGTGCCGCTCCCGTCACTCTGGTTAGGTTGGCAACGAAAAAAACGCTCTCGGGTGCTTTAGAGTGCCGAGTTTATCACTGCGCATGAAGAAATGACCACCTCCAACGTTTGGTTTATGTTTTATAAGCATTTTTAATTTTATTGATTAAATCGCATTTTCTCGGCGAGCTGAGCGCTTTTTCTGAATTGTGCCGCTCCCGTCACTCTGGTTAGGTTGGCATCGAAAAAAACGCTCTCGGGTGCTTTAGAGTGCCGAGTTTATCACTGCGCATGAAGAAATGACCACCTCCAACGTTTGGTTTATGTTTTATGAGCATTTTTAATTTTATTGCTTAAATCGCATTTTCTCGGCGAGCTGAGCGCTTTTTCTGAATTGTGCCGCTCCCGTAACTCTGGTTAGGTTGGCATCGAAAAAAACGCTCTCGGGTGCTTTAGAGTGCCGAGTTTATCACTGCGCATGAAGAAAAGACCACTTCCAACGTTTGGTTTATGTTTTATAAGCATTTTTAATTTTATTGCTTAAATCGCATTTTCTCGGCAAGCTGAGCACTTTTTCTGAATTGTGCCGCTCCCGTCACTCTGGTTAGGTTGGCATCGAAAAAAACGCTCTCGGGTGCTCTAGAGTGCCGAGTTTATTACTGCGCATTAAGAAATGACCACCTCCAACGTTTGGTTTATGTTTTATAAGCATTTTTAATTTTATTGCTTAAATCGCATTTTCTCGGCGAGCTGAGCACTTTTTCTGAATTGTGCCGCTCCCGTCACTCTGGTTAGGTTGGCATCGAAAAAAACGCTCTCGGGTGCTTTAGAGTGCCGAGTTTATCACTGCGCATGAAGAAATGACCACCTCCAACGTTTGGTTTATGTTTTATAAGCATTTTTAATTTTATTGCTTAAATCGCATTTTCTCGGCGAGCTGAGCGCTTTTTCTGAATTGTGCCGCTCCCGTCACTCTGGTTAGGTTGGCATCGAAAAAAACGCTCTCGGGTGCTTTAGAGTGCCGAGTTTATCACTGCGCATGAAGAAATGACCACCTCCAACGTTTGGTTTATGTTTTATAAGCATTTTTAATTTTATTGCTTAAATCGCATTTTCTCGGCGAGCTGAGCACTTTTTCTGAATTGTGCCGCTCCCGTCACTCTGGTTAGGTTGGCATCAGAAAAAACGCTCTCGGGTGCTTTAGAGTGCCGAGTTTATCACTGCGCATGAAGAAATGACCACCTCCAACGTTTGGTTTATGTTTAATAAGCATTTTTAATTTTATTGCTTAAATTTCATTTTCTCGGCGAGCTGAGCACTTTTTCTGAATTGTGCCGCTCCCGTCACTCTGGTTAGGTTGGCATCGAAAAAAACGCTCTCGGGTGCTTTAGAGTGCCGAGTTTATTACTGCGCATTAAGAAATGACCACCTCCAACGTTTGGTTTATGTTTTATAAGCATTTTTAATTTTATTGCTTAAATCGCATTTTCTCGGCGAGCTGAGCGCTTTTTCTGAATTGTGCCGCTCCCGTCACTCTGGTTAGGTTGGCATCGAAAAAAACGCTTTCGGGTGCTTTAGAGTGCCGAGTTTATCACTGCGCATGAAGAAATGACCACCTCCAACGTTTGGTTTATGTTTAATAAGCATTTTTAATTTTATTGCTTAAATCGCATTTTCTCGGCGAGCTGAGCACTTTTTCTGAATTGTGCCGCTCCCGTCACTCTGGTTAGGTTGGCATCGAAAAAAACGCTCTCGGGTGCTTTAGAGTGCCGACTTTATCACTGCGCATGAAGAAATGACCACCTCCAACGTTTGGTTTATGTTTTATAAGCATTTTTAATTTTATTGCTTAAATCGCATTTTCTCGGCGAGCTGAGCACTTTTTCTGAATTGTGCCGCTCCCGTCACTCTGGTTAGGTTGGCATCGAAAAAAACGCTCACGGGTGCTTTAGAGTGCTGAGTTTATTACTGCGCATTAAGAAATGACCACCTCCAACGTTTGGTTTATGTTTTATAAGCATTTTTAATTTTATTGCTTAAATCGCATTTTCTCGGCGAGCTGTGCACTTTTTCTGAATTGTGCCGCTCCCGTCACTCTGGTTAGGTTGGCATCGAAAAAAACGCTCTCGGGTGCTTTAGAGTGCCGAGTTTATTACTGCGCATTAAGAAATGACCACCTCCAACGTTTGGTTTATGTTTTATAAGCATTTTTAATTTTATTGCTTAAATCGCATTTTCTCGGCGAGCTGAGCACTTTTTCTGAATTGTGCCGCTCCCGTCACTCTGGTTAGGTTGGCATCGAAAAAAACGCTCTCGGGTGCTTTAGAGTGCCGAGTTATTCACTGCGCATGAAGAAATGACCACCTCCAACGTTTGGTTTATGTTTAATAAGCATTTTTAATTTTATTGCTTGAATCGCATTTTCTCGGCGAGCTGAGCACTTTTTCTGAATTGTGCCGCTCCCGTCACTCTGGTTAGGTTGGCATCGAAAAAAACGCTATCGGGTGCTTTAGAGTGCCGAGTTTATCACTGCGCATGAAGAAATGACCACCTCCAACGTTTGGTTTATGTTTTATAAGCATTTTTAATTTTATTGCTTAAATCGCATTTTCTCGGCGAGCTGAGCGCTTTTTCTGAATTGTGCCGCTCCCGTCACTCTGGTTAGGTTGGCATCGAAAAAAACGCTCTCGGGTGCTTTAGAGTGCCGAGTTTATCACTGCGCATGAAGAAATGACCACCTCCAACGTTTGGTTTATGTTTTATAAGCATTTTTAATTTTATTTCTTAAATCGCATTTTCTCGGCGAGCTGAGCACCTTTTCTGAATTGTGCCGCTCCCGTCACTCTGGTTAGGTTGGCATCGAAAAAAACGCTCTCGGGTGCTTTAGAGTGCCGAGTTTATCACTGCGCATGAAGAAATGACCACCTCCAACGTTTGGTTTATGTTTTACAAGCATTTTTAATTTTATTGCTTAAATCGCATTTTCTCGGCGAGCTGAGCGCTTTTTCTGAATTGTGCCTGTCCCGTCACTCTGGTTAGGTTGGCATCGAAAAAAACGCTCTCGGGTGCTTTAGAGTGCCGAGTTTATTACTGCGCATGAAGAAATGACAACCTCCAACGTTTGGTTTATGTTTAATAAGCATTTTTAATTTTATTGCTTAAATCGCATTTTCTCGGCGAGCTGAGCACTTTTTCTGAATTGTGCCGCTCCCGTCACTCTGGTTAGGTTGGCATCGAAAAAAACGCTCTCGGGTGCTTTAGAGTGCCGAGTTTATTACTGCGCATTAAGAAATGACCACCTCCAACGTTTGGTTTATGTTTTATAAGCATTTTTAATTTTATTGCTTAAATCGCATTTTCTCGGCGAGCTGAGCGCTTTTTCTGAATTGTGCCGCTCCCGTCACTCTGGTTAGGTTGGCATCGAAAAAAACGCTCTCGGGTGCTTTAGAGTGCCGAGTTTATTACTGCGCATTAAGAAATGACCACCTCCAACGTTTGGTTTATGTTTTATAAGCATTTTTAATTTTATTGCTTAAATTGCATTTTCTCGGCGAGCTGAGCGCTTTTTCTGAATTGTGCCGCTCCCGTCACTCTGGTTAGGTTGGCATCGAAAAAAACGCTCTCGGGTGCTTTAGAGTGCCGAGTTTATCACTGCGCATGAAGAAATGACCACCTCCAACGTTTGGTTTATGTTTTATAAGCATTTTTAATTTTATTGCTTAAATCGCATTTTCTCGGCGAGCTGAGCGCTTTTTCTGAATTGTGCCGCTCCCGTAACTCTGGTTAGGTTGGCATCGAAAAAAACGCTCTCGGGTGCTTTAGAGTGCCGAGTTTATCACTGAGCATGAAGAAATGACCACTTCCAACGTTTGGTTTATGTTTTATAAGCATTTTTAATTTTATTGCTTAAATCGCATTTTCTCGGCGAGCTGAGCGCTTTTTCTGAATTGTGCCGCTCCCGTAACTCTGGTTAGGTTGGCATCGAAAAAAACGCTCTCGGGTGCTTTAGAGTGCCGAGTTTATCACTGCGCATGAAGAAATGACCACTTCCAACGTTTGGTTTATGTTTTATAAGCATTTTTAATTTTATTGCTTAAATCGCATTTTCTCGGCGAGCTGAGCACTTTTTCTGAATTGTGCCGCTCCCGTCACTCTGGTTAGGTTGGCATCGAAAAAAACGCTCTCGGGTGCTCTAGAGTGCCGAGTTTATTACTGCGCATTAAGAAATGACCACCTCCAACGTTTGGTTTATGTTTTATAAGCATTTTTAATTTTATTGCTTAAATCGCATTTTCTCGGCGAGCTGAGCACTTTTTCTGAATTGTGCCGCTCCCGTCACTCTGGTTAGGTTGGCATCGAAAAAAACGCTCTCGGGTGCTTTAGAGTGCCGAGTTATTCACTGCGCATGAAGAAATGACCACCTCCAACGTTTGGTTTATGTTTTATAAGCATTTTTAATTTTATTGCTTAAATCGCATTTTCTCGGCGAGCTGAGCACTTTTTCTGAATTGTGCCGCTCCCGTCACTCTGGTTAGGTTGGCATCGAAAAAAACGCTCTCGGGTGCTTTAGAGTGCCGAGTTTATCACTGCGCATGAAGAAATGACCACCTCCAACGTTTGGTTTATGTTTTATAAGCATTTTTAATTTTATTGCTTAAATCGCATTTTCTCGGCGAGCTGAGCGCTTTTTCTGAATTGTGCCGCTCCCGTCACTCTGGTTAGGTTGGCATCGAAAAAAACGCTCTCGGGTGCTTTAGAGTGCCGAGTTATTCACTGCGCATGAAGAAATGACCACCTCCAACGTTTGGTTTATGTTTAATAAGCATTTTTAATTTTATTGCTTAAATCGCATTTTCTCGGCGAGCTGAGCGCTTTTTCTGAAATGTGCCGCTCCCGTAACTCTGGTTAGGTTGGCATCGAAAAAAACGCTCTCGGGTGCTTTAGAGTGCCGAGTTTATCACTGCGCATGAAGAAATGACCACTTCCAACGTTTGGTTTATGTTTTATAAGCATTTTTAATTTTATTGCTTAAATCGCATTTTCTCGGCGAGCTGAGCGCTTTTTCTGAATTGTGCCGCTCCCGTAACTCTGGTTAGGTTGGCATCGAAAAAAACGCTCTCGGGTGCTTTAAAGTGCCGAGTTTATCACTGCGCATGAAGAAATGACCACTTCCAACGTTTGGTTTATGTTTTATAAGCATTTTTAATTTTATTGCTTTAATCGCATTTTCTCGGCGAACTGAGCACTTTTTCTGAATTGTGCCGCTCCCGTCACTCTGGTTAGGTTGGCATCGAAAAAAACGCTCTCGGGTGCTCTAGAGTGCCGAGTTTATTACTGCGCATTAAGAAATGACCACCTCCAACGTTTGGTTTATGTTTTATAAGCATTTTTAATTTTATTGCTTAAATCGCATTTTCTCGGCGAGCTGAGCACTTTTTCTGAATTGTGCCGCTCCCGTCACTCTGGTTAGGTTGGCATCGAAAAAAACGCTCTCGGGTGCTTTAGAGTGCCGAGTTATTCACTGCGCATGAAGAAATGACCACCTCCAACGTTTGGTTTATTTTTTATAAGCATTTTTAATTTTATTGCTTAAATCGCATTTTCTCGGCGAGCTGAGCGCTTTTTCTGAATTGTGCCGCTCCCGTCACTCTGGTTAGGTTGGCATCGAAAAAAACGCTCTCGGGTGCTTTAGAGTGCCGAGTTATTCACTGCGCATGAAGAAATGACCACCTCTAACGTTTGGTTTATGTTTAATAAGCATTTTTAATTTTATTGCTTAAATCGCATTTTCTCGGCGAGCTGAGCACTTTTTCTGAATTGTGCCGCTCCCGTCACTCTGGTTAGGTTGGCATCGAAAAAAACGCTCTCGGGTGCTTTAGAGTGCCGAGTTTATTACTGCGCATTAAGAAATGACCACCTCCAACGTTTGGTTTATGTTTTATAAGCATTTTTAATTTTATTGCTTAAATCGCATTTTCTCGGCGAGCTGAGCACTTTTTCTGAATTGTGCCGCTCCCGTCACTCTGGTTAGGTTGGCATCGAAAAAAACGCTCTCGGGTGCTTTAGAGTGCCGAGTTTATCACTGCGCATGAAGAAATGACCACCTCCAACGTTTGGTTTATGTTTAATAAGCATTTTTAATTTTATTGCTTAAATCGCATTTTCTCGGCGAGCTGAGCACTTTTTCTGAATTGTGCCGCTCCCGTCACTCTGGTTAGTTTGGCATCGAAAAAAACGCTCTCGGGTGCTTTAGAGTGCCGACTTTATCACTGCGCATGAAGAAATGACCACCTCCAACGTTTGGTTTATGTTTTATAAGCATTTTTAATTTTATTGCTTAAATCGCATTTTCTCGGCGAGCTGAGCACTTTTTCTGAATTGTGCCGCTCCCGTCACTCTGGTTAGGTTGGCATCGAAAAAAACGCTCACGGGTGCTTTAGAGTGCCGAGTTTATTACTGCGCATTAAGGAATGACCACCTCCAACGTTTGGTTTATGTTTTATAAGCATTTTTAATTTTATTGCTTAAATCGCATTTTCTCGGCGAGCTGAGCACTTTTTCTGAATTGTGCCGCTCCCGTCACTCTGGTTAGGTTGGCATCGAAAAAAACGCTCTCGGGTGCTTTAGAGTGCCGAGTTATTCACTGCGCATGAAGAAATGACCACCTCCAACGTTTGGTTTATGTTTTATAAGCATTTTTAATTTTATTGCTTAAATCACATTTTCTCGGCGAGCTGAGCGCTTTTTCTGAATTGTGCCGCTCCCGTAACTCTGGTTAGGTTGGCATCGAAAAAAACGCTCTCGGGTGCTTTAGAGTGCCGAGTTTATTACTGCGCATTAAGAAATGACCACCTCCAACGTTTGGTTTATGTTTTATAAGCATTTTTAATTTTATTGCTTAAATCGCATTTTCTCGGCGAGCTGAGCACTTTTTCTGAATTGTGCCGCTCCCGTCACTCTGGTTAGGTTGGCATCGAAAAAAACGCTTTCGGGTGCTTTAGAGTGCCGAGTTTATTACTGCGCATTAAGAAATGACCACCTCCAACGTTTGGTTTATGTTTTATAAGCATTTTTAATTTTATTGCTTAAATCGCATTTTCTCGTCGAGCTGAGCACTTTTTCTGAATTGTGCCGCTCCCGTCACTCTGGTTAGGTTGGCATCGAAAAAAACGCTATCGGGTGCTTTAGAGTGCCGAGTTATTCACTGCGCATGAAGAAATGACCACCTCCAACGTTTGGTTTATGTTTAATAAGCATTTTTAATTTTATTGCTTAAATCGCATTTTCTCGGCGAGCTGAGCACTTTTTCTGAATTGTGCCGCTCCCGTCACTCTGGTTAGGTTGGCATCGAAAAAAACGCTCTCGGGTGCTTTAGAGTGCTGAGTTTATTACTGCGCATTAAGAAATGACCACCTCCAACGTTTGGTTTATGTTTTATAAGCATTTTTAATTTTATTGCCTAAATCGCATTTTCTCGGCGAGCTGAGCACTTTTTCTGAATTGTGCCGCTCCCGTCACTCTGGTTAGGTTGGCATCGAAAAAAACGCTCTCGGGTGCTTTAGAGTGCCGAGTTTATTACTGCGCATTAAGAAATGACCACCTCCAACGTTTGGTTTATGTTTTATAAGCATTTTTAATTTTATTGCTTAAATCGCATTTTCTCGGCGAGCTGAGCACTTTTTCTGAATTGTGCCGCTCCCGTCACTCTGGTTAGGTTGGCATCGAAAAAAACGCTCTCGGGTGCTTTAGAGTGCCGAGTTATTCACTGCGCACGAAGAAATGACCACCTCCAACGTTTGGTTTATGTTTTATAAGCATTTTTAATTTTATTGCTTAAATCGCATTTTCTCGGCGAGCTGAGCACTTTTTCTGAATTGTGCCGCTCCCGTCACTCTGGTTAGGTTGGCATCGAAAAAAACGCTATCGGGTGCTTTAGAGTGCCGAGTTTATTACTGCGCATTAAGAAATGACCACCTCCAACGTTTGGTTTATGTTTTATAAGCATTTTTAATTTTATTGCTTAAATCGCATTTTCTCGTCGAGCTGAGCACTTTTTCTGAATTGTGCCGCTCCCGTCACTCTGGTTAGGTTGGCATCGAAAAAAACGCTCTCGGGTGCTTTAGAGTGCCGAGTTTATCACTGCGCATGAAGAAATGACCACCTCCAACGTTTGGTTTATGTTTAATAAGCATTTTTAATTTTATTGCTTAAATCGCATTTTCTCGGCGAGCTGAGCACTTTTTCTGAATTGTGCCGCTCCCGTCACTCTGGTTAGGTTGGCATCGAAAAAAACGCTCTCGGGTGCTTTAGAGTGCCGACTTTATCACTGCGCATGAAGAAATGACCACCTCCAACGTTTGGTTTATGTTTTATAAGCATTTTTAATTTTATTGCTTAAATCGCATTTTCTCGGCGAGCTGAGCACTTTTTCTGAATTGTGCCGCTCCCGTCACTCTGGTTAGGTTGGCATCGAAAAAAACGCTCACGGGTGCTTTAGAGTGCCGAGTTTATTACTGCGCATTAAGGAATGACCACCTCCAACGTTTGGTTTATGTTTTATAAGCATTTTTAATTTTATTGCTTAAATCGCATTTTCTCGGCGAGCTGAGCACTTTTTCTGAATTGTGCCGCTCCCGTCACTCTGGTTAGGTTGGCATCGAAAAAAACGCTCTCGGGTGCTTTAGAGTGCCGAGTTATTCACTGCGCATGAAGAAATGACCACCTCCAACGTTTGGTTTATGTTTTATAAGCATTTTTAATTTTATTGCTTAAATCGCATTTTCTCGGCGAGCTGAGCGCTTTTTCTGAATTGTGCCGCTCCCGTAACTCTGGTTAGGTTGGCATCGAAAAAAACGCTCTCGGGTGCTTTAGAGTGCCGAGTTTATTACTGCGCATTAAGAAATGACCACCTCCAACGTTTGGTTTATGTTTTATAAGCATTTTTAATTTTATTGCTTAAATCGCATTTTCTCGGCGAGCTGAGCACTTTTTCTGAATTGTGCCGCTCCCGTCACTCTGGTTAGGTTGGCATCGAAAAAAACGCTTTCGGGTGCTTTAGAGTGCCGAGTTTATTACTGCGCATTAAGAAATGACCACCTCCAACGTTTGGTTTATGTTTTATAAGCATTTTTAATTTTATTGCTTAAATCGCATTTTCTCGTCGAGCTGAGCACTTTTTCTGAATTGTGCCGCTCCCGTCACTCTGGTTAGGTTGGCATCGAAAAAAACGCTATCGGGTGCTTTAGAGTGCCGAGTTATTCACTGCGCATGAAGAAATGACCACCTCCAACGTTTGGTTTATGTTTAATAAGCATTTTTAATTTTATTGCTTAAATCGCATTTTCTCGGCGAGCTGAGCACTTTTTCTGAATTGTGCCGCTCCCGTCACTCTGGTTAGGTTGGCATCGAAAAAAACGCTCTCGGGTGCTTTAGAGTGCTGAGTTTATTACTGCGCATTAAGAAATGACCACCTCCAACGTTTGGTTTATGTTTTATAAGCATTTTTAATTTTATTGCCTAAATCGCATTTTCTCGGCGAGCTGAGCACTTTTTCTGAATTGTGCCGCTCCCGTCACTCTGGTTAGGTTGGCATCGAAAAAAACGCTCTCGGGTGCTTTAGAGTGCCGAGTTTATTACTGCGCATTAAGAAATGACCACCTCCAACGTTTGGTTTATGTTTTATAAGCATTTTTAATTTTATTGCTTAAATCGCATTTTCTCGGCGAGCTGAGCACTTTTTCAGAATTGTGCCGCTCCCGTCACTCTGGTTAGGTTGGCATCGAAAAAAACGCTCTCGGGTGCTTTAGAGTGCCGAGTTATTCACTGCGCACGAAGAAATGACCACCTCCAACGTTTGGTTTATGTTTTATAAGCATTTTTAATTTTATTGCTTAAATCGCATTTTCTCGGCGAGCTGAGCACTTTTTCTGAATTGTGCCGCTCCCGTCACTCTGGTTAGGTTGGCATCGAAAAAAACGCTATCGGGTGCTTTAGAGTGCCGAGTTTATTACTGCGCATTAAGAAATGACCACCTCCAACGTTTGGTTTATGTTTTATAAGCATTTTTAATTTTATTGCTTAAATCGCATTTTCTCGTCGAGCTGAGCACTTTTTCTGAATTGTGCCGCTCCCGTCACTCTGGTTAGGTTGGCATCGAAAAAAACGCTATCGGGTGCTTTAGAGTGCCGAGTTATTCACTGCGCATGAAGAAATGACCACCTCCAACGTTTGGTTTATGTTTAATAAGCATTTTTAATTTTATTGCTTAAATCGCATTTTCTCGGCGAGCTGAGCACTTTTTCTGAATTGTGCCGCTCCCGTCACTCTGGTTAGGTTGGCATCGAAAAAAACGCTTTCGGGTGCTTTAGAGTGCTGAGTTTATTACTGCGCATTAAGAAATGACCACCTCCAACGTTTGGTTTATGTTTTATAAGCATTTTTAATTTTATTGCCTAAATCGCATTTTCTCGGCGAGCTGAGCACTTTTTCTGAATTGTGCCGCTCCCGTCACTCTGGTTAGGTTGGCATCGAAAAAAACGCTCTCGGGTGCTTTAGAGTGCCGAGTTTATTACTGCGCATTAAGAAATGACAACCTCCAACGTTTGGTTTATGTTTTATAAGCATTTTTAATTTTATTGCTTAAATCGCATTTTCTCGGCGAGCTGAGCACTTTTTCTGAATTGTGCCGCTCCCGTCACTCTGGTTAGGTTGGCATCGAAAAAAACGCTCTCGGGTGCTTTAGAATGCCGAGTTATTCACTGCGCACGAAGAAATGACCACCTCCAACGTTTGGTTTATGTTTTATAAGCATTTTTAATTTTATTGCTTAAATCGCATTTTCTCGGCGAGCTGAGCGCTTTTTCTGAATTGTGCCGCTCCCGTCACTCTGGTTAGGTTGGCATCGAAAAAAACGCTCTCGGGTGCTTTAGAGTGCCGAGTTATTCACTGCGCATGAAGAAATGACCACCTCCAACGTTTGGTTTATGTTTAATAAGCATTTTTAATTTTATTGCTTAAATCGCATTTTCTCGGCGAGCTGAGCACTTTTTCTGAATTGTGCCGCTCCCGTCACTCTGGTTAGGTTGGCATCGAAAAAAACGCTCTCGGGTGCTTTAGAGTGCCGAGTTTATTACTGCGCATTCAGAAATGACCACCTCCAACGTTTGGTTTATGTTTTATAAGCATTTTTAATTTTATTGCTTAAATCGCATTTTCTCGGCGAGCTGAGCACTTTTTCTGAATTGTGCCGCTCCCGTCACTCTGGTTAGGTTGGCATCGAAAAAAACGCTATCGGGTGCTTTAGAGTGCCGAGTTATTCACTGCGCATGAAGAAATGACCACCTCCAACGTTTGGTTTATGTTTAATAAGCATTTTTAATTTTATTGCTTAAATCGCATTTTCTCGGCGAGCTGAGCGCTTTTTCTGAATTGTGCCGCTCCCGTCACTCTGGTTAGGTTGGCATCGAAAAAAACGCTCTCGGGTGCTTTAGAGTGCCGAGTTTATCACTGCGCATAAAGAAATGACCACCTCCAACGTTTGGTTTATGTTTTATAAGCATTTTTAATTTTATTGCTTAAATCGCATTTTCTCGGCGAGCTGAGCGCTTTTTCTGAATTGTGCCGCTCCCGTCACTCTGGTTAGGTTGGCATCGAAAAAAACGCTCTCGGGTGCTTTAGAGTGCCGAGTTATTCACTGCGCATGAAGAAATGACCACCTCCAACGTTTGGTTTATGTTTAATAAGCATTTTTAATTTTATTGCTTAAATCGCATTTTCTCGGCGAGCTGAGCGCTTTTTCTGAATTGTGCCGCTCCCGTCACTCTGGTTAGGTTGGCATCGAAAAAAACGCTCTCGGGTGCTTTAGAGTGCCGAGTTATTCACTGCGCATGAAGAAATGACCACCTCCAACGTTTGGTTTATGTTTAATAAGCATTTTTAATTTTATTGCTTAAATCGCATTTTCTCGGCGAGCTGAGCACTTTTTCTGAATTGTGCCGCTCCCGTCACTCTGGTTAGGTTGGCATCGAAAAAAACGCTCTCGGGTGCTTTAGAGTGCCGAGTTTATTACTACGCATTAAGAAATGACCACCTCCAACGTTTGGTTTATGTTTTATAAGCATTTTTAAATTTATTGCCTAAATCGCATTTTCTCGGCGAGCTGAGCACTTTTTCTGAATTGTGCCGCTCCCGTCACTTTGGTTAGGTTGGCATCGAAAAAAACGCTCTCGGGTGCTTTAGAGTGCCGAGTTATTCACTGCGCACGAAGAAATGACCACCTCCAACGTTTGGTTTATGTTTTATAAGCATTTTTAATTTTATTGCTTAAATCGCATTTTCTCGGCGAGCTGAGCGCTTTTTCTGAATTGTGCCGCTCCCGTCACTCTGGTTAGGTTGGCATCGAAAAAAACGCTCTCGGGTGCTTTAGAGTGCCGAGTTTATTACTGCGCATTAAGAAATGACCACCTCCAACGTTTGGTTTATGTTTTATAAGCATTTTTAATTTTATTGCTTAAATCGCATTTTCTCGGCGAGCTGAGCACTTTTTCTGAATTGTGCCGCTCCCGTCACTCTGGTTAGGTTGGCATCGAAAAAAACGCTCTCGGGTGCTTTAGAGTGCCGAGTTTATTACTGCGCATTAAGAAATGACCACCTCCAACGTTTGGTTTATGTTTTATAAGCATTTTTAATTTTATTGCTTAAATCGCATTTTCTCGGCGAGCTGAGCACTTTTTCTGAATTGTGCCGCTCCCGTCACTCTGGTTAGGTTGGCATCGAAAAAAACGCTCTCGGGTGCTTTAGAGTGCCGAGTTTATCACTGCGCATGAAGAAATGACCACCTCCAACGTTTGGTTTATGTTTTATAAGCATTTTTAATTTTATTGCTTAAATCGCATTTTCTCGGCGAGCTGAGCACTTTTTCTGAATTGTGCCGCTCCCGTCACTCTGGTTAGGTTGGCATCGAAAAAAACGCTCTCGGGTGCTTTAGAGTGCCGAGTTTATCACTGCGCATGAAGAAATGACCACCTCCAACGTTTGGTTTATGTTTTATAAGCATTTTTAATTTTATTGCTTAAATCGCATTTTCTCGGCGAGCTGAGCACTTTTTCTGAATTGTGCCGCTCCCGTCACTCTGGTTAGGTTGGCATCGAAAAAAACGCTCTCGGGTGCTTTAGAGTGCCGAGTTTATTACTGCGCATTAAGAAATGACCACCTCCAACGTTTGGTTTATGTTTTATAAGCATTTTTAATTTTATTGCTTAAATCGCATTTTCTCGGCGAGCTGAGCACTTTTTCTGAATTGTGCCGCTCCCGTCACTCTGGTTAGGTTGGCATCGAAAAAAACGCTATCGGGTGCTTTAGAGTGCCGAGTTATTCACTGCGCATGAAGAAATGACCACCTCCAACGTTTGGTTTATGTTTAATAAGCATTTTTAATTTTATTGCTTAAATCGCATTTTCTCGGCGAGCTGAGCACTTTTTCTGAATTGTGCCGCTCCCGTCACTCTGGTTAGGTTGGCATCGAAAAAAACGCTCTCGGGTGCTTTAGAGTGCCGAGTTTATTACTGCGCATTAAGAAATGACCACCTCCAACGTTTGGTTTATGTTTTATAAGCATTTTTAATTTTATTGCTTAAATCGCATTTTCTCGGCGAGCTGAGCGCTTTTTCTGAATTGTGCCGCTCCCGTCACTCTGGTTAGGTTGGCATCGAAAAAAACGCTCTCGGGTGCTTTAGAGTGCCGAGTTATTCACTGCGCATGAAGAAATGACCACCTCCAACGTTTGGTTTATGTTTAATAAGCATTTTTAATTTTATTGCTTAAATCGCATTTTCTCGGCGAGCTGAGCACTTTTTCTGAATTGTGCCGCTCCCGTCACTCTGGTTAGGTTGGCATCGAAAAAAACGCTCTCGGGTGCTTTAGAGTGCCGAGTTTATTACTGCGCATTAAGAAATGACCACCTCCAACGTTTGGTTTAAGTTTTATAAGCATTTTTAATTTTATTGCTTAAATCGCATTTTCTCGGCGAGCTGAGCACTTTTTCTGAATTGTGCCGCTCCCGTCACTCTGGTTAGGTTGGCATCGAAAAAAACGCTCTCGGGTGCTTTAGAGTGCCGAGTTATTCACTGCGCACGAAGAAATGACCACCTCCAACGTTTGGTTTATGTTTTATAAGCATTTTTAATTTTATTGCTTAAATCGCATTTTCTCGGCGAGCTGAGCGCTTTTTCTGAATTGTGCCGCTCCCGTCACTCTGGTTAGGTTGGCATCGAAAAAAACGCTCTCGGGTGCTTTAGAGTGCCGAGTTTATTACTGCGCATTAAGAAATGACCACCTCCAACGTTTGGTTTATGTTTTATAAGCATTTTTAATTTTATTGCTTAAATCGCATTTTCTCGGCGAGCTGAGCACTTTTTCTGAATTGTGCCGCTCCCGTCACTCTGGTTAGGTTGGCATCGAAAAAAACGCTCTCGGGTGCTTTAGAGTGCCGAGTTTATTACTGCGCATTAAGAAATGACCACCTCCAACGTTTGGTTTATGTTTTATAAGCATTTTTAATTTTATTGCTTAAATCGCATTTTCTCGGCGACCTGAGCACTTTTTCTGAATTGTGCCGCTCCCGTCACTCTGGTTAGGTTGGCATCGAAAAAAACGCTCTCGGGTGCTTTAGAGTGCCGAGTTTATCACTGCGCATGAAGAAATGACCACCTCCAACGTTTGGTTTATGTTTTATAAGCATTTTTAATTTTATTGCTTAAATCGCATTTTCTCGGCGAGCTGAGCGCTTTTTCTGAATTGTGCCGCTCCCGTCACTCTGGTTAGGTTGGCATCGAAAAAAACGCTCTCGGGTGCTTTAGAGTGCCGAGTTTATCACTGCGCATGAAGAAATGACCACCTCCAACGTTTGGTTTATGTTTTATAAGCATTTTTAATTTTATTGCTTAAATCGCATTTTCTCGGCGAGCTGAGCGCTTTTTCTGAATTGTGCCGCTCCCGTAACTCTGGTTAGGTTGGCATCGAAAAAAACGCTCTCGGGTGCTTTAGAGTGCCGAGTTTATCACTGCGCATGAAGAAATGACCACTTCCAACGTTTGGTTTATGTTTTATAAGCATTTTTAATTTTATTGCTTAAATCGCATTTTCTCGGCGAGCTGAGCACTTTTTCTGAATTGTGCCGCTCCCGTCACTCTGGTTAGGTTGGCATCGAAAAAAACGCTCTCGGGTGCTTTAGAGTGCCGAGTTTATTACTGCGCATTAAGAAATGACCACCTCCAACGTTTGGTTTATGTTTTATAAGCATTTTTAATTTTATTGCTTAAATCGCATTTTCTCGGCGAGCTGAGCACTTTTTCTGAATTGTGCCGCTCCCGTCACTCTGGTTAGGTTGGCATCGAAAAAAACGCTCTCGGGTGCTTTAGAGTGCCGAGTTATTCACTGCGCATGAAGAAATGACCACCTCCAACGTTTGGTTTATGTTTTATAAGCATTTTTAATTTTATTGCTTAAATCGCATTTTCTCGGCGAGCTGAGCACTTTTTCTGAATTGTGCCGCTCCCGTCACTCTGGTTAGGTTGGCATCGAAAAAAACGCTCTCGGGTGCTTTAGAGTGCCGAGTTTATCACTGCGCATGAAGAAATGACCACCTCCAACGTTTGGTTTATGTTTTATAAGCATTTTTAATTTTATTGCTTAAATCGCATTTTCTCGGCGAGCTGAGCGCTTTTTCTGAATTGTGCCGCTCCCGTCACTCTGGTTAGGTTGGCATCGAAAAAAACGCTCTCGGGTGCTTTAGAGTGCCGAGTTATTCACTGCGCATGAAGAAATGACCACCTCCAATGTTTGGTTTATGTTTAATAAGCATTTTTAATTTTATTGCTTAAATCGCATTTTCTCGGCGAGCTGAGCGCTTTTTCTGAATTGTGCCGCTCCCGTCACTCTGGTTAGGTTGGCATCGAAAAAAACGCTCTCGGGTGCTTTAGAGTGCCGAGTTATTCACTGCGCATGAAGAAATGACCACCTCCAACGTTTGGTTTATGTTTAATAAGCATTTTTAATTTTATTGCTTAAATCGCATTTTCTCGGCGAGCTGAGCACTTTTTCTGAATTGTGCCGCTGTCGTCACACTAGTTAGGTTGGCATCGAAAAAAACGCTCTCGGGTGCTTTAGAGTGCCGAGTTTATTACTGCGCATTAGGAAATGACCACCTCCAACGTTTGGTTTATGTTTTATAAGCATTTTTAATTTTATTGCTTAAATCGCATTTTCTCGGCGAGCTGTGCGCTTTTTCTGAATTGTGCCGCTCCCGTCACTCTGGTTAGGTTGGCATCGAAAAAAACGCTCTCGGGTGCTTTAGAGTGCCGAGTTTATTACTGCGCATTAAGAAATGACCACCTCCAACGTTTGGTTTATGTTTTATAAGCATTTTTAATTTTATTGCTTAAATCGCAATTTCTCGGCGAGCTGAGCACTTTTTCTGAATTGTGCCGCTCCCGTCACTCTGGTTAGGTTGGCATCGAAAAAAACTCTATCGGGTGCTTTAGAGTGCCGAGTTATTCACTGCGCATGAAGAAATGACCACCTCCAACGTTTGGTTTATGTTTAATAAGCATTTTTAATTTTATTGCTTAAATCGCATTTTCTCGGCGAGCTGAGCACTTTTTCTGAATTGTGCCGCTCCCGTCACTCTGGTTAGGTTGGCATCGAAAAAAACGCTCTCGGGTGCTTTAGAGTGCCGAGTTTATTACTGCGCATTAAGAAATGACCACCTCCAACGTTTGGTTTATGTTTTATAAGCATTTTTAATTTTATTGCTTAAATCGCATTTTCTCGGCGAGCTGAGCGCTTTTTCTGAATTGTGCCGCTCCCGTCACTCTGGTTAGGTTGGCATCGAAAAAAACGCTCTCGGGTGCTTTAGAGTGCCGAGTTATTCACTGCGCATGAAGAAATGACCACCTCCAACGTTTGGTTTATGTTTAATAAGCATTTTTAATTTTATTGTTTAAATCGCATTTTCTCGGCGAGCTGAGCACTTTTTCTGAATTGTGCCGCTCCCGTCACTCTGGTTAGGTTGGCATCGAAAAAAACGCTCTCGGGTGCTTTAGAGTGCCGAGTTTATCACTGCGCATGAAGAAATGACCACTTCCAACGTTTGGTTTATGTTTTATAAGCATTTTTAATTTTATTGCTTAAATCGCATTTTCTCGGCGAGCTGAGCACTTTTTCTGAATTGTGCCGCTCCCGTCACTCTGGTTAGGTTGGCATCGAAAAAAACGCTCTCGGGTGCTTTAGAGTGCCGAGTTTATTACTGCGCATTAAGAAATGACCACCTCCAACGTTTGGTTTATGTTTTATAAGCATTTTTAATTTTATTGCTTAAATCGCATTTTCTCGGCGAGCTGAGCACTTTTTCTGAATTGTGCCGCTCCCGTCACTCTGGTTAGGTTGGCATCGAAAAAAACGCTCTCGGGTGCTTTAGAGTGCCGAGTTTATTACTGCGCATTGAGAAATGACCACCTCCAACGTTTGGTTTATGTTTTATAAGCATTTTTAATTTTATTGCTTAAATCGCATTTTCTCGGCGAGCTGAGCACTTTTTCTGAATTGTGCCGCTCCCGTCACTCTGGTTAGGTTGGCATCGAAAAAAACGCTCTCGGGTGCTTTAGAGTGCCGAGTTTATCACTGCGCATGAAGAAATGACCACCTCCAACGTTTGGTTTATGTTTTATAAGCATTTTTAATTTTATTGCTTAAATCGCATTTTCTCGGCGAGCTGAGCGCTTTTTCTGAATTGTGCCGCTCCCGTAACTCTGGTTAGGTTGGCATCGAAAAAAACGCTCTCGGGTGCTTTAGAGTGCCGAGTTTATCACTGCGCATGAAGAAATGACCACTTCCAACGTTTGGTTTATGTTTTATAAGCATTTTTAATTTTATTGCTTAAATCGCATTTTCTCGGCGAGCTGAGCACTTTTTCTGAATTGTGCCGCTCCCGTCACTCTGGTTAGGTTGGCATCGAAAAAAACGCTCTCGGGTGCTCTAGAGTGCCGAGTTTATTACTGCGCATTAAGAAATGACCACCTCCAACGTTTGGTTTATGTTTTATAAGCATTTTTAATTTTATTGCTTAAATCGCATTTTCTCGGCGAGCTGAGCACTTTTTCTGAATTGTGCCGCTCCCGTCACTCTGGTTAGGTTGGCATCGAAAAAAACGCTCTCGGGTGCTTTAGAGTGCCGAGTTTATTACTGCGCATTAAGAAATGACCACCTCCAACGTTTGGTTTATGTTTTATAAGCATTTTTAATTTTATTGCTTAAATCGCATTTTCTCGGCGAGCTGAGCACTTTTTCTGAATTGTGCCGCTCCCGTCACTCTGGTTAGGTTGGCATCGAAAAAAACGCTCTCGGGTGCTTTAGAGTGCCGAGTTATTCACTGCGCATGAAGAAATGACCACCTCCAACGTTTGGTTTATGTTTTATAAGCATTTTTAATTTTATTGCTTAAATCGCATTTTCTCGGCGAGCTGAGCACTTTTTCTGAATTGTGCCGCTCCCGTCACTCTGGTTAGGTTGGCATCGAAAAAAACGCTCTCGGGTGCTTTAGAGTGCCGAGTTTATCACTGCGCATGAAGAAATGACCACCTCTAACGTTTGGTTTATGTTTTATTGCTTAAATCGCATTTTCTCGGCGAGCTGAGCACTTTTTCTGAATTGTGCCGCTCCCGTCACTCTGGTTAGGTTGGCATCGAAAAAAACGCTCTCGGGTGCTCTAGAGTGCCGAGTTTATTACTGCGCATTAAGCAATGACCACCTCCAACGTTTGGTTTATGTTTTATAAGCATTTTTAATTTTATTGCTTAAATCGCATTTTCTCGGCGAGCTGAGCACTTTTTCTGAATTGTGCCGCTCCCGTCACTCTGGTTAGGTTGGCATCGAAAAAAACGCTCTCGGGTGCTTTAGAGTGCCGAGTTTATTACTGCGCATTAAGAAATGACCACCTCCAACGTTTGGTTTATGTTTTATAAGCATTTTTAATTTTATTGCTTAAATCGCATTTTCTCGGCGAGCTGAGCACTTTTTCTGAATTGTGCCGCTCCCGTCACTCTGGTTAGGTTGGCATCGAAAAAAACGCTCTCGGGTGCTTTAGAGTGCCGAGTTATTCACTGCGCATGAAGAAATGACCACCTCCAACGTTTGGTTTATGTTTTATAAGCATTTTTAATTTTATTGCTTAAATCGCATTTTCTCGGCGAGCTGAGCACTTTTTCTGAATTGTGCCGCTCCCGTCACTCTGGTTAGGTTGGCATCGAAAAAAACGCTCTCGGGTGCTTTAGAGTGCCGAGTTTATCACTGCGCATGAAGAAATGACCACCTCCAACGTTTGGTTTATGTTTTATAAGCATTTTTAATTTTATTGCTTAAATCGCATTTTCTCGGCGAGCTGAGCGCTTTTTCTGAATTGTGCCGCTCCCGTCACTCTGGTTAGGTTGGCATCGAAAAAAACGCTCTCGGGTGCTTTAGAGTGCCGAGTTTATCAATGCGCATGAAGAAATGACCACCTCCAACGTTTGGTTTATGTTTTATAAGCATTTTTAATTTTATTGCTTAAATCGCATTTTCTCGGCGAGCTGAGCGCTTTTTCTGAATTGTGCCGCTCCCGTAACTCTGGTTAGGTTGGCATCGAAAAAAACGCTCTCGGGTGCTTTAGAGTGCCGAGTTTATCACTGAGCATGAAGAAATGACCACTTCCAACGTTTGGTTTATGTTTTATAAGCATTTTTAATTTTATTGCTTAAATCGCATTTTCTCGGCGAGCTGAGCGCTTTTTCTGAATTGTGCCGCTCCCGTAACTCTGGTTAGGTTGGCATCGAAAAAAACGCTCTCGGGTGCTTTAGAGTGCCGAGTTTATCACTGCGCATGAAGAAATGACCACTTCCAACGTTTGGTTTATGTTTTATAAGCATTTTTAATTTTATTGCTTAAATCGCATTTTCTCGGCGAGCTGAGCACTTTTTCTGAATTGTGCCGCTCCCGTCACTCTGGTTAGGTTGGCATCGAAAAAAACGCTCTCGGGTGCTCTAGAGTGCCGAGTTTATTACTGCGCATTAAGAAATGACCACCTCCAACGTTTGGTTTATGTTTTATAAGCATTTTTAATTTTATTGCTTAAATCGCATTTTCTCGGCGAGCTGAGCACTTTTTCTGAATTGTGCCGCTCCCGTCACTCTGGTTAGGTTGGCATCGAAAAAAACGCTCTCGGGTGCTTTAGAGTGCCGAGTTATTCACTGCGCATGAAGAAATGACCACCTCCAACGTTTGGTTTATGTTTTATAAGCATTTTTAATTTTATTGCTTAAATCGCATTTTCTCGGCGAGCTGAGCACTTTTTCTGAATTGTGCCGCTCCCGTCACTCTGGTTAGGTTGGCATCGAAAAAAACGCTCTCGGGTGCTTTAGAGTGCCGAGTTTATCACTGCGCATGAAGAAATGACCACCTCCAACGTTTGGTTTATGTTTTATAAGCATTTTTAATTTTATTGCTTAAATCGCATTTTCTCGGCGAGCTGAGCGCTTTTTCTGAATTGTGCCGCTCCCGTCACTCTGGTTAGGTTGGCATCGAAAAAAACGCTCTCGGGTGCTTTAGAGTGCCGAGTTATTCACTGCGCATGAAGAAATGACCACCTCCAACGTTTGGTTTATGTTTAATAAGCATTTTTAATTTTATTGCTTAAATCGCATTTTCTCGGCGAGCTGAGCGCTTTTTCTGAAATGTGCCGCTCCCGTAACTCTGGTTAGGTTGGCATCGAAAAAAACGCTCTCGGGTGCTTTAGAGTGCCGAGTTTATCACTGCGCATGAAGAAATGACCACTTCCAACGTTTGGTTTATGTTTTATAAGCATTTTTAATTTTATTGCTTAAATCGCATTTTCTCGGCGAGCTGAGCGCTTTTTCTGAATTGTGCCGCTCCCGTAACTCTGGTTAGGTTGGCATCGAAAAAAACGCTCTCGGGTGCTTTAAAGTGCCGAGTTTATCACTGCGCATGAAGAAATGACCACTTCCAACGTTTGGTTTATGTTTTATAAGCATTTTTAATTTTATTGCTTTAATCGCATTTTCTCGGCGAACTGAGCACTTTTTCTGAATTGTGCCGCTCCCGTCACTCTGGTTAGGTTGGCATCGAAAAAAACGCTCTCGGGTGCTCTAGAGTGCCGAGTTTATTACTGCGCATTAAGAAATGACCACCTCCAACGTTTGGTTTATGTTTTATAAGCATTTTTAATTTTATTGCTTAAATCGCATTTTCTCGGCGAGCTGAGCACTTTTTCTGAATTGTGCCGCTCCCGTCACTCTGGTTAGGTTGGCATCGAAAAAAACGCTCTCGGGTGCTTTAGAGTGCCGAGTTATTCACTGCGCATGAAGAAATGACCACCTCCAACGTTTGGTTTATGTTTTTGTTAGATAAATTGTATATATATGTTATCATGCGTTCCCTAATGAGTACTTATTAATAAGTTATTGCGCAGAATGCTTGCTGTTTCGCCTTGCAGACGTCCACCAGTCCACAACAAGTCATACGATGCTGTCTGGGGCTTCCTGACCTTCTACACCTCTGGGAATCCAAGAAAGTTGCTGATAGCTCAATCTACTCTGTTGATGTCTGCACATGGCATTCTGTCCTTGCACTCCTTTCCCATGGCGTCCTGTCTGTAACTACTTGTTTCACATAGAATTTTGTCATGACGTCTTGTCTGTGACTACTTGTTTATGTCCTTGCGCTCCTTTATTTTCTCATGACGTCTTGTGAGCACTTGTTTTACATAGCATTTTGTCCTTGCGCTCTTTTTGTTTCTCATGAGACTAGGCCATGCTTTCCCCCCCCCCACCTGTTAGGGGCTAGTCTCACATTGTAGGCAGGGCATCCCAAAATAAAAAGAGCGAGGGGTGTGACAGATCTTTAGTGTATTTTGGACTGCTGTAAGTCTGGTTGCACTCCTCGCGAGAAAAGACTCAACATTCTGCCTCACTGGTTTTGTCTGCTGATCCTTTTGCTGATTTTGAACCTGACAGATTTTTGGGGGCTCGTCCGGGATCTCAATAGACCTACTTCGGGTTCCGGCTGACTTTTCGACGCAGGGCAAGTCCTTGGCCAAGGCATATAAAGGAAACCCTTTTCACGGGGCTGACTCGATCAGTCAGCTGGACGCCGGAGTGGTTGACGAGATCGTCCGAGGGAAAGGCCCAGCGGACTGTGAGTATGAATGTTGATTCTGTTGAAAGGAATGGAAGTGTAGTGGCAAGAGGTCACTTGAAACCTTGACAATTCTAGACCCTATCAAGTGCATATTTAGAGACAGTTAAATTCTGTATGGGATGCTGGAGTCCCCTGACGTAAACGTCAGTTAAATTCCACAGGAGGGCAGACTCCTCTGTTTTCTAAAGAAATAAAGAAGTACAGGTAGTTGGAGCAGTTAAATCCCGCTGAGGTGTGGTGGGGCCTCCTCACTAACCTTCCTACTGTGTTAGTTTTCTGCTGCCATCTGTGGTGGGTTTTCCTTATCCCTTGTTTAGCTGGTTTGGCTTCTTTCTCCGTGAAAAGATAGGTTTTATATTTACTTTGGGAAAAAGGTAAAGATAAGTTTTCCTTACACAATAGGAAGGTTAAAGAGTTGTTAAAATCCACTGGAGGGCGGGCTCCCCTGCTTGCCTGTGAGACGATAGGAATGCGCATTGTGTGTGTGTGTGCGTGTGTATGGTTTGACTGAGAGTGACCTCATTTGAGCTCTGATTTGAGGTTTGAGTCCTCTGTATAAACACGCAGGGGTGTAAACAGTGGCTTTGTGTGGACGAAAGCAAGGATTCTCCGTTTCCTCCGGAGACCCACCACACATCGAACATTTATCCACTGTCCTGTGAACTAAATTGGCTTTAGGACACTGCGGGTGCCATTCAAATTGCCAAATCCGTAAACTAAACAAATAAATCATGGGGACAGCAAATAGCAAGCAAAAGCCGCTGCCCCGACATGAATTGAAATGCAAAGATTGGACATTGATGGAAGAAGTTGACCCCGAAAATGTAAAATATCTTGACAAATGGATAACCGATTACAAATTTGACGGTCAGCTGAAAATAAATTCGTTGAATAACCTAAAGCAATCAATTGATGCTAAATGTGGTGTAAAGAGGAATAACGACGGATATCATCTAATAGTAAAATGGGAATTGGAGGCTGAGAAGAGAAAATGTGGGCAGATAAGAGAAAGACTGAGAGATAAGGAAGACGGAGGAAAGATAAAAAGAACTTGTTGTTGCACAGGCAGGAGGATGATGAGACAGTGTCAGCGCGGGCTCGCTTGAAGGCCAAAGCTGACGATGCGATGAATGAGGATGAAAAGAATGATCAATCTATAAAGACGGAGATTGCAGCACGCCAAAGTGAACCAATTTTCCCGTCTCTGTACCCCAAATTACCAAGCACAAATCATCCTCCTGAGTATGGTGCTTCTGCTCGTGGTATGTTGACGCGGAGCCGTGCTCGTGGTGTGTTGACGCGGGGCCGTGCTAAGTTGGTTCCTTCGGCTGACGCAGACGCATACCCGATGATTGAAGTGGCAAATCCTCATGATGAGGGAGGACCCACAATTTTAGTATACAGAACATGGACCCACGCTGATATAAAATCAGCAATTGAGGGTATAGCGTTGCCCACTGAAGATGTTAATCAATATTGTACCGACATGAGACAACTCATTGCTTCATACAATTTGAGAGGCGATGAAGTGCAACAGGTTTTTATGGCATCTTTAACCAAACATTGGGCAAGCGTTAAAGGCACCTGGGATCCCTTTGATTCCCGGGGCCGTCCATTGGAATGTAACGGGGTGCCATTACAAAGAGAAATTGACCAACTATTGGGCAGGATCAAAATAAAATTTGAACGTAGAGCAAATTACACAGACATTGGCCGAACCAAACAAAAAGAAGATGAGTTGTTTGAAGACTTTAGGCACAGACTCGAGAGAGTGTTCAAGGCCAATAGTGGCTTGGAGCATGGATCTGATGTTTATGACCAACAACTCAAAAACGCTCTACATGCAAATTCGCGACCAGCGATCCAGAGCTGGATCACTAAACATATGATCACTTTCCCGACATCTACCTTGCCACAGTTCATTGATCATGCTATACACGCCGAAAAAGTTGTCAATGCAAAAAGAGCAAAAGAGAAGGGGAAAATGGGCACCGTGTTTTTTGTTAAAGGAGAGCAGTCTGAGATGTTTTATCAAAATAAGACCTTCGAACCACGCCTGGAGGGGCGTGGTCGTAACAAATTCCGTGGCAAGGGTAGAGGGGGGTACAGTCGTGATTCTCCCAATTATGGAACAAATGACCAGCCCGCTTCAGGTCAGTCAAGACGGTACAATGCTGGACCTCCCGTTTGCTGGTCATGTGGGAAAACAGGCCATATAGCAAGAAACTGCCCAGATAATCACAAGGGTGGGAGTAGACCTCCCTTATGACTGGCCGAAGGTAAAAATACAGTTGAAACAACTGTCTTGCCAACAGCTCCCCCTGTTGATGTAGATTTGAACATTCAAGATTTGTTGATGAACAATGTTGAGAAGCCAGTGATAACTCTATTCGTAAACGGGACTCCAATAACCTTTTTGTGTGACTCAGGGGCATGTGTGACCACGTGTCGTGACATACCTGCAGATGTGCAAAGTAACGGTAGATCCTTTTGGGTGAGAGCAGCGAATGGGCTGGCAACCCCAGTTCCCCAGTCTCGACCAGTTTGGATACGGGACCCAGAAGGGGGAAGTTGTTGCATTCCCATTTTGCTGATGCCCAGTTGCCCTATTAATTTGCTAGGTAGAGACGCTCTCACTGCCCTTGGGCTTTCCCTTGTGTCTCTTAATGGTCAAATTGCTGTCAAAAGGCGACACCAGTTACAGATATTTGGCCAATTTCACTGCTACTATTTTTATTCATTGGATTTGGCTGACGCAGAAGTGATGGAATTTGGTTCCCCTCTTTTGGCCCGTGTGGCCACCCTTTTGCGCTGCCCTGAACAAGCAATGGAAGCCAATCAACTACACATAACTATGTGGCATAAAGACACACCGGGTCCTGATCACAACTACGAGAACATGCTTGAGGCTGCTACACCTGCCACCTTGACAACTTCTTTCCTTCTGCACGATGGTGAGAGCCGTGCTTGTGTAGTCATACAAGCGGCTCCCCCTGCTGTGCAGAAGTTACACGTGTCTCCCACTCCGCTCCACATCTCTCTCTACAGGCCTCACACCGCAGCCTGGCAGAGTTTAGGATTTATGGCTGGTGATGCCTTGGCAGCTTCTGACTGGACTCAGGTTAATCCTGACTCCTTTTACAGTCCTTCCACCAAGCTCTTCAAACAAAATATGACTAAAGCCTTGTCATTCATTAGTGGAATCCACGCTGATCCTGGTGTTGAGCAAACACCCTCATCTTGAGATTATGTGTTGACGTCCGATGACGAGCACATCCTCGCTGAGGTCCCAAGTCATCTTTGGTCTGCGGGTCCTTCTGACGTTGGTTTAGTGAAAGGTGCGCTTCCTGTTGTCATAAGACCTAAAACTGAATACCGCCCTTGTGTGAGGCAGTATCCTTTAAAACCTGATGCCTTACAGGGTATAGCACCTGTTATTTCTGATTTATTAAAAGCAGGTGTCATCGTTCCTTGCCCGGATTCTCCTTGCAATACCCCAATTTTCCCTGTAAAGAAGGCACCCCCTTCTGTGGGGTGGAGAATGGTGCAAGACTTGCAAGCTGTAAACAATGCTGTTATTCAGAGAGCACCTTGTGTCCCTGACCCGCATACTTTGTTGAATTCATTGACACCTGATGCGAAAATCTTCACAGTGATTGACATTAGCAATGCTTTTTTCTCTGTGCCTATTGCAAAAGAGAGTCAGTTTTGGTTTGCGTTTACATATGCTGGCTCAAGGTACACCTTTTCAAGGTTACCACAAGGGTACTGTGAAAGCCCGACAATTTACTCCCAGGTGATGGCAGCCAGCATGGCTAAATTTGTCCCGCCAATGGGAAGTCAGATCTTGCTTTATGTTGATGACATTTTGATAGCATCTCCTGATTTTGCCTCTTGCCAAAAAGACACGCTTGCAGTGCTGCATCACTTGGCAAGTGAAGGCCACAAGGTCAGCAAGAACAAGCTTCAACTGTGGTCTGCTGAAATTAAGTATCTAGGCCACAATCTAAGTTCCCAAGGTCGATCCATAATTGAAAGCAGAAAAGCCTCTATTTTACAAGCTCCTAAGCCACTAACAAAGAAGCAAATGATGTCTTTTTTGGGTCTCACAGGTTATTGTAGAAACTGGATACTTGATTATGCCCAAATTGTTGCTCCTCTGTCCAAATTGATGTATGTGGAAGACATCTCAATGTCCGCTCACTTAAAATGGACTCCTGAAGCCGAGGATGCTTTTGTTTTGATCAAACAGGCTTTGGTCTCCAGCTCCACTCTAGCCTTACCCAACTATGATAAGGTGTTTGTCCAGACTGTTGACTGCAAAGGTCATTACATGACCTCTGTTTTGCTCCAATCACATGGCTCAAAATTGCGTCCTATTGCTTTTTATTCCTCTAAACTGGACAGTGTTGCATGTGCTCTCCCACCATGCGTGAGGGCCGTGGTGGCAGCCTCCATGGCTGTGGAGAGCAGTGCTGGTGTTGTGTTATTTCATCCTTTAACACTGAAAGTTCCTCATGCTGTCTCGGCTCTTCTGCTACAGACTAATATGACCTTTCTGTCGCCTGCGCGTCATCTTTCTTGCATGGCTACGTTGCTGTCTCAGCCGCATCTGACCGTTGAAAGATGCACGACACTCAATCCTGCCACTCTCATTCCCCTTCCTGACGATGGCGAATTCCATGATTGTGTCGATGCTGCCCAACGGATTGCAAAGGCTCGGCCTGATTTGGAAGATACGCCTCTGCCAGATGGTCATGTGGTTTTTGTTGATGGGTCTTCTAAGAAGAATGAATCTGGTGTGACCCTTACTGGGTATGCCATTGTTACTGCCGACGTGGTTTTGGAGGCTGCTAAACTGCCATCCAATATGTCGGCACAGGCCGCTGAGCTCATTGCTTTGACTGGGGCCTGCAAATTGTTTGCAAACAAGTCCGTCACTATCTGGACTGATAGTCAGTATGCTTTTGCTACAGTGCATGTTTTTGCTCAGCAGTGGAGCAACCGTGGCATGATAACTTCTACAGGGAAGCCCGTCTCCCATTCCGCTATACTAACTCAACTTTTGGATGCTGTCCAGCTGCCTTTAAAGGTAGCGGTTTGCAAGTGTGCTGCTCACACTGCGGGCTCTGATCCTGTTTCTCTCGGTAATGCTTTTGCTGACAAATCCGCTAAGGCCGCTGCGGAAGGCCTGCTTCATGTCCTCTCGTCTCTCACGGCTCATGATTCAATGTCACACATCTCCCCTGATGTGTTGCTTGACATGCAGTCTCAGAGCCCCTCCCAGGAACGGCTCTCTTGGGAAAAGCGGGGTGCAACTAAAAACACCGATGGTCTTTTTGTGTGACCTTTGGGCAAACCTGTCTTGCCTCGTAGCTTGTTCAAATGGGCTGCTATTTCAAGTCACGGGGTCACCCATGTCTCGGCGGGAGGTATGGTGAAACAAGTCGAGGCTATTTATACAACATACGGCTTTGCCGCTTTTTCACAACGATTTTGCAGAGCGTGTTTGATCTGTGCTAAACATAACCCACAAGGCAATTTAAGACCTCAGAGAGGGAAATTCCCGACTCCATTGTACCCGTTTCAGACAATACATATGGATTATATCCAATTACATAAATGTGAAGGGAAAGAATATTGATTGGTCATAATAGACGCATTTTCTAAATGGGTAGAAATATTTCCTACCAAACATGCAGATGCACTCACAGTGGCAAAAGCCTTATGCAAAGACATCATTCCAAGGTACGGTATTCCAGAAACAATTTATAGCGACAATGGTCCACATTTTGTAAATCAAATAGTGCATAACATTGGGAGAATGTTCCACATAAATGTAAAGAACCATTGTTCATACAGACCGCAATCCGCTGGCCTGGTTGAGAGAGCGAACCAGTCTATAAAAAACAGATTAAAGAAATGTATGGAAGAAACAAAACGACCGTGGACTCAGTGTTTAGACCTGGTTAAAATGTACATAAATATTACAAGTACAACAGGGCTAACTCCTTATGAAACTATGTTTGGGAGACCTTACAGGCTTCCTCAGTTCAAAAACACATGGGAGATCCCCGAGGACGCCACGTTAGCTGATTACATGAGAAAAATGTTGGAACGTCAAAAGAATCTAACCAATAACACTGATGATGAACCCATTTCTCTGCAGGAAGACCCCAAAGTGGTACCGGGAGACTGGGTTTTGATCAGGAGTATCAAGAGGAAGAATTGGCATTCACCCAAGTGGGAAGGTCCCTTTTTGGTACTACTCACGACACCTAATGCTTTAAAAATAGCCGAACGCAACACGTGGATTCATTTAACTCATTGTAAAAAAGTGATCTCCGCAGACCCAACCTAAGTACGGAAGGTGAGCAAAGTCTGGTAATAGTGCCTGATCCTGGTGCCAAGATCCAGGGTTGACACGAAAGCTAGCAGAAGCCGATTTCCGAGACACCAACCCGAAGCTCAGGGTGTTGACTCTGGGGAGATCCAAAACATGAGCATTAGAGAGTCATTTGGTGAGTGCTTTAATCGGGCTGTAGCCTGCGCGAAGTCTACCATGTGCTTTTGGTTGTTTTTGCTGGTTTGTGTTACCATTATATTTTTTTCAGGGGTTACTTTATCTGGAGGGATAGAGTACCATGAGCCTCGCACATTATTCTCTCAGGCGACTGCTAACGCTAATTCTAGTCGATGTGGCTCATGGGGAGAACTTGCTAGACATAAGCGCGACACTAAATCCCCTTTTGGTCATGTTGTTTGTGTTCCAGGAGCCGTCCGTGTTCCAACCTGTGTACCATGGCTTTTGTCTTGGGCTTATAATAACTCATTAATGTTTACTGTGGCTCCTAACACATCTTCTTCTATTATTTTACCTTTGAAAAGTTTGAAAGGGTTTCGTAATGGTCGCCCCACTACTGGAGATAGATGGCTCGGGTATTGGTGGTATTTAACTGGCCACCCGGTTAACACCGGCTGGGGCACCCTTGTCACCACGCAAATGCGAGGGTATTGGCCCTCTGGTTCCAGTGACGAGGCTGTGTTCTTTGCTAAACGAGTGACTTTGATAAATCGGGGCACAAGCCTCCTTTTGACTCTTACACTCCCTGACGGTCATATTCGTCCTCCAAATGCCACCTTGTTTAACACTTCTTGTTGGGGTTTTCAACTGTGGGCTTGGTCCTCTGGAACCGATCCTCGCTTTCCTATTGCTATTTGCCTTAATAGAACAATGTCGGTCGCAGACCGTCCCGTTACAAATAAATACACCTTGTCAGCGGGAGCAAAAATCACAAGTACGCTCCTCGCTGATGTAGACAGCTATTTTGTGGCCTCCACAGGGGTAAGCGGTCATACTAACAACTGGCTTCTTATGGCTGAGCAGGCCGCAAAGATGGCTGGCGCTAGTTGCATTGCATGCATGGGTCCCAGACCTCTTTTGAAAATCATACCTGCAAATATAGGCCCTAAGTGTGCTGTCGTTTTGATGTTAGACTCGTCCATTTCACCCACTCACGATTGTTTTAGATGGGATACGGTTTACCCTGTTGCCCCTATGACAAAGCATAAACCCCTTTTTTCGTCTGTTGTAGCTAAGGGTAATTTTACATGCATTAGATTACCTGGTACCGGTGTGATGCTCGGCGCCCTACCTGCTCCGTGGTGTGGGTCCGTGACCAAGGTCACGGCCCCTTTTTTGCCCATTGCTCGTTGTGATATTTGGTTTTGGTGTAATAGTAACAAACTTTATGATAGGTTGCCTTTCGACAGCGCTGGAATTTGCGCTTTGGTAACCCTATTGCTACCTGTTCATTTGATACCAATGTCCTCTTATGATCTAACGTCTTTTGCTAAGTCCGTAGTGCCCAAATTCTGGCCGAGAACGAAACGAGACGCCGAATGGCGGGGCACAGCTAATCCAACCTACATCGACACCATTGGTGTTCCTAGGGGAGTGCCGGATGAGTATAAGCTGGTGAATCAGATAGCAGCTGGTTTTGAATCCGCCCTGTGTTGGTGGTGTACTCTTAACAAAAATGTTGACAGGATTAACTGCGTCCATTACAACGTGCAGAGGCTTGGAAACTGGACCGAGGCGGGTTTCAAGGCGGTCCACTCCCAACTGGCCGCTACTTCCCTCATGGCTTTCCAGAATCGAATGGCCCTTGACATGCTACTCTCAAGAGAGGGCGGTGTCTGCGCCATGTTCGGTGAGCAATGTTGCACTTTTATTCCAAATAACACTGCGGCCGACGGAAGCCTGTCCCAGGCCCTTGAGGGCCTGCGGGCCTTGAACGGGAAGATGAAGGAGCACAGTGGAGTGAACACGGAGGTTTGGGCCAACTGGTTGAACGTGTTCGGAAAGTACCGCACCCTGGTTTCCTCTGCCCTGGTCTCCGTTGCCGTTTTCTCTGCCATTTTGACCTTGTGTGGATGTTGTTGCATCCCTTGTCTCCGATCCCTAATTAACAGGCTAATTACGGCTGCTATCTCTCCACCAGCTGAGACTTTCCCGTTGCTCCTAAGGGATGACCTTTCGGTCGACGGGGGTTCCTTCTCTATTGACGACCCGGTCAGCGAATCTGTTGTGGTAAACTTGTCCGATTTGTTTTCTGACCCGGGCTTTGCCGATTGTGACTCAGTTTCCTCCCGTGTGTAAGTTGGTTCCTGCGAAATGTGATCCCTGTGGCTGGAAATCTTTTTGAAGTGGCCATATGGGTGATGGGTTGGTCTCCGGGAACTTATGATAAACAGGGGGGAATTGTTAGATAAATTGTATATATATGTTATCATGCGTTCCCTAATGAGTACTTATTAATAAGTTATTGCGCAGAATGCTTGCTGTTTCGCCTTGCAGACGTCCACCAGTCCACAACAAGTCATACGATGCTGTCTGGGGCTTCCTGACCTTCTACACCTCTGGGAATCCAAGAAAGTTGCTGATAGCTCAATCTACTCTGTTGATGTCTGCACATGGCATTCTGTCCTTGCACTCCTTTCCCATGGCGTCCTGTCTGTAACTACTTGTTTCACATAGAATTTTGTCATGACGTCTTGTCTGTGACTACTTGTTTATGTCCTTGCGCTCCTTTATTTTCTCATGACGTCTTGTGAGCACTTGTTTTACATAGCATTTTGTCCTTGCGCTCTTTTTGTTTCTCATGAGACTAGGCCATGCTTTCCCCCCCCCACCTGTTAGGGGCTAGTCTCACATTGTAGGCAGGGCATCCCAAAATAAAAAGAGCGAGGGGTGTGACAGATCTTTAGTGTATTTTGGACTGCTGTAAGTCTGGTTGCACTCCTCGCGAGAAAAGACTCAACATTCTGCCTCACTGGTTTTGTCTGCTGATCCTTTTGCTGATTTTGAACCTGACAGTTTTATAAGCATTTTTAATTTTATTGCTTAAATCGCATTTTCCCGGCGAGCTGAGCGCTTTTTCTGAATTGTGCCGCTCCCGTCACTCTGGTTAGGTTGGCATCGAAAAAAACGCTCTCGGGTGCTTTAGAGTGCCGAGTTATTCACTGCGCATGAAGAAATGACCACCTCTAACGTTTGGTTTATGTTTAATAAGCATTTTTAATTTTATTGCTTAAATCGCATTTTCTCGGCGAGCTGAGCACTTTTTCTGAATTGTGCCGCTCCCGTCACTCTGGTTAGGTTGGCATCGAAAAAAACGCTCTCGGGTGCTTTAGAGTGCCGAGTTTATTACTGCGCATTAAGAAATGACCACCTCCAACGTTTGGTTTATGTTTTATAAGCATTTTTAATTTTATTGCTTAAATCGCATTTTCTCGGCGAGCTGAGCACTTTTTCTGAATTGTGCCGCTCCCGTCACTCTGGTTAGGTTGGCATCGAAAAAAACGCTCTCGGGTGCTTTAGAGTGCCGAGTTTATCACTGCGCATGAAGAAATGACCACCTCCAACGTTTGGTTTATGTTTAATAAGCATTTTTAATTTTATTGCTTAAATCGCATTTTCTCGGCGAGCTGAGCACTTTTTCTGAATTGTGCCGCTCCCGTCACTCTGGTTAGGTTGGCATCGAAAAAAACGCTCTCGGGTGCTTTAGAGTGCCGACTTTATCACTGCGCATGAAGAAATGACCACCTCCAACGTTTGGTTTATGTTTTATAAGCATTTTTAATTTTATTGCTTAAATCGCATTTTCTCGGCGAGCTGAGCACTTTTTCTGAATTGTGCCGCTCCCGTCACTCTGGTTAGGTTGGCATCGAAAAAAACGCTCACGGGTGCTTTAGAGTGCCGAGTTTATTACTGCGCATTAAGGAATGACCACCTCCAACGTTTGGTTTATGTTTTATAAGCATTTTTAATTTTATTGCTTAAATCGCATTTTCTCGGCGAGCTGAGCACTTTTTCTGAATTGTGCCGCTCCCGTCACTCTGGTTAGGTTGGCATCGAAAAAAACGCTCTCGGGTGCTTTAGAGTGCCGAGTTATTCACTGCGCATGAAGAAATGACCACCTCCAACGTTTGGTTTATGTTTTATAAGCATTTTTAATTTTATTGCTTAAATCGCATTTTCTCGGCGAGCTGAGCGCTTTTTCTGAATTGTGCCGCTCCCGTAACTCTGGTTAGGTTGGCATCGAAAAAAACGCTCTCGGGTGCTTTAGAGTGCCGAGTTTATTACTGCGCATTAAGAAATGACCACCTCCAACGTTTGGTTTATGTTTTATAAGCATTTTTAATTTTATTGCTTAAATCGCATTTTCTCGGCGAGCTGAGCACTTTTTCTGAATTGTGCCGCTCCCGTCACTCTGGTTAGGTTGGCATCGAAAAAAACGCTTTCGGGTGCTTTAGAGTGCCGAGTTTATTACTGCGCATTAAGAAATGACCACCTCCAACGTTTGGTTTATGTTTTATAAGCATTTTTAATTTTATTGCTTAAATCGCATTTTCTCGTCGAGCTGAGCACTTTTTCTGAATTGTGCCGCTCCCGTCACTCTGGTTAGGTTGGCATCGAAAAAAACGCTATCGGGTGCTTTAGAGTGCCGAGTTATTCACTGCGCATGAAGAAATGACCACCTCCAACGTTTGGTTTATGTTTAATAAGCATTTTTAATTTTATTGCTTAAATCGCATTTTCTCGGCGAGCTGAGCACTTTTTCTGAATTGTGCCGCTCCCGTCACTCTGGTTAGGTTGGCATCGAAAAAAACGCTCTCGGGTGCTTTAGAGTGCTGAGTTTATTACTGCGCATTAAGAAATGACCACCTCCAACGTTTGGTTTATGTTTTATAAGCATTTTTAATTTTATTGCCTAAATCGCATTTTCTCGGCGAGCTGAGCACTTTTTCTGAATTGTGCCGCTCCCGTCACTCTGGTTAGGTTGGCATCGAAAAAAACGCTCTCGGGTGCTTTAGAGTGCCGAGTTTATTACTGCGCATTAAGAAATGACCACCTCCAACGTTTGGTTTATGTTTTATAAGCATTTTTAATTTTATTGCTTAAATCGCATTTTCTCGGCGAGCTGAGCACTTTTTCTGAATTGTGCCGCTCCCGTCACTCTGGTTAGGTTGGCATCGAAAAAAACGCTCTCGGGTGCTTTAGAGTGCCGAGTTATTCACTGCGCACGAAGAAATGACCACCTCCAACGTTTGGTTTATGTTTTATAAGCATTTTTAATTTTATTGCTTAAATCGCATTTTCTCGGCGAGCTGAGCACTTTTTCTGAATCGTGCCGCTCCCGTCACTCTGGTTAGGTTGGCATCGAAAAAAACGCTATCGGGTGCTTTAGAGTGCCGAGTTTATTACTGCGCATTAAGAAATGACCACCTCCAACGTTTGGTTTATGTTTTATAAGCATTTTTAATTTTATTGCTTAAATCGCATTTTCTCGTCGAGCTGAGCACTTTTTCTGAATTGTGCCGCTCCCGTCACTCTGGTTAGGTTGGCATCGAAAAAAACGCTCTCGGGTGCTTTAGAGTGCCGAGTTTATCACTGCGCATGAAGAAATGACCACCTCCAACGTTTGGTTTATGTTTAATAAGCATTTTTAATTTTATTGCTTAAATCGCATTTTCTCGGCGAGCTGAGCACTTTTTCTGAATTGTGCCGCTCCCGTCACTCTGGTTAGGTTGGCATCGAAAAAAACGCTCTCGGGTGCTTTAGAGTGCCGACTTTATCACTGCGCATGAAGAAATGACCACCTCCAACGTTTGGTTTATGTTTTATAAGCATTTTTAATTTTATTGCTTAAATCGCATTTTCTCGGCGAGCTGAGCACTTTTTCTGAATTGTGCCGCTCCCGTCACTCTGGTTAGGTTGGCATCGAAAAAAACGCTCACGGGTGCTTTAGAGTGCCGAGTTTATTACTGCGCATTAAGGAATGACCACCTCCAACGTTTGGTTTATGTTTTATAAGCATTTTTAATTTTATTGCTTAAATCGCATTTTCTCGGCGAGCTGAGCACTTTTTCTGAATTGTGCCGCTCCCGTCACTCTGGTTAGGTTGGCATCGAAAAAAACGCTCTCGGGTGCTTTAGAGTGCCGAGTTATTCACTGCGCATGAAGAAATGACCACCTCCAACGTTTGGTTTATGTTTTATAAGCATTTTTAATTTTATTGCTTAAATCGCATTTTCTCGGCGAGCTGAGCGCTTTTTCTGAATTGTGCCGCTCCCGTAACTCTGGTTAGGTTGGCATCGAAAAAAACGCTCTCGGGTGCTTTAGAGTGCCGAGTTTATTACTGCGCATTAAGAAATGACCACCTCCAACGTTTGGTTTATGTTTTATAAGCATTTTTAATTTTATTGCTTAAATCGCATTTTCTCGGCGAGCTGAGCACTTTTTCTGAATTGTGCCGCTCCCGTCACTCTGGTTAGGTTGGCATCGAAAAAAACGCTTTCGGGTGCTTTAGAGTGCCGAGTTTATTACTGCGCATTAAGAAATGACCACCTCCAACGTTTGGTTTATGTTTTATAAGCATTTTTAATTTTATTGCTTAAATCGCATTTTCTCGTCGAGCTGAGCACTTTTTCTGAATTGTGCCGCTCCCGTCACTCTGGTTAGGTTGGCATCGAAAAAAACGCTATCGGGTGCTTTAGAGTGCCGAGTTATTCACTGCGCATGAAGAAATGACCACCTCCAACGTTTGGTTTATGTTTAATAAGCATTTTTAATTTTATTGCTTAAATCGCATTTTCTCGGCGAGCTGAGCACTTTTTCTGAATTGTGCCGCTCCCGTCACTCTGGTTAGGTTGGCATCGAAAAAAACGCTCTCGGGTGCTTTAGAGTGCTGAGTTTATTACTGCGCATTAAGAAATGACCACCTCCAACGTTTGGTTTATGTTTTATAAGCATTTTTAATTTTATTGCCTAAATCGCATTTTCTCGGCGAGCTGAGCACTTTTTCTGAATTGTGCCGCTCCCGTCACTCTGGTTAGGTTGGCATCGAAAAAAACGCTCTCGGGTGCTTTAGAGTGCCGAGTTTATTACTGCGCATTAAGAAATGACCACCTCCAACGTTTGGTTTATGTTTTATAAGCATTTTTAATTTTATTGCTTAAATCGCATTTTCTCGGCGAGCTGAGCACTTTTTCTGAATTGTGCCGCTCCCGTCACTCTGGTTAGGTTGGCATCGAAAAAAACGCTCTCGGGTGCTTTAGAGTGCCGAGTTATTCACTGCGCACGAAGAAATGACCACCTCCAACGTTTGGTTTATGTTTTATAAGCATTTTTAATTTTATTGCTTAAATCGCATTTTCTCGGCGAGCTGAGCACTTTTTCTGAATTGTGCCGCTCCCGTCACTCTGGTTAGGTTGGCATCGAAAAAAACGCTCTCGGGTGCTTTAGAGTGCCGAGTTTATCACTGCGCATAAAGAAATGACCACCTCCAACGTTTGGTTTATGTTTTATAAGCATTTTTAATTTTATTGCTTAAATCGCATTTTCTCGGCGAGCTGAGCGCTTTTTCTGAATTGTGCCGCTCCCGTCACTCTGGTTAGGTTGGCATCGAAAAAAACGCTCTCGGGTGCTTTAGAGTGCCGAGTTATTCACTGCGCATGAAGAAATGACCACCTCCAACGTTTGGTTTATGTTTAATAAGCATTTTTAATTTTATTGCTTAAATCGCATTTTCTCGGCGAGCTGAGCGCTTTTTCTGAATTGTGCCGCTCCCGTCACTCTGGTTAGGTTGGCATCGAAAAAAACGCTCTCGGGTGCTTTAGAGTGCCGAGTTATTCACTGCGCATGAAGAAATGACCACCTCCAACGTTTGGTTTATGTGTAATAAGCATTTTTAATTTTATTGCTTAAATCGCATTTTCTCGGCGAGCTGAGCACTTTTTCTGAATTGTGCCGCTCCCGTCACTCTGGTTAGGTTGGCATCGAAAAAAACGCTCTCGGGTGCTTTAGAGTGCCGAGTTTATTACTACGCATTAAGAAATGACCACCTCCAACGTTTGGTTTATGTTTTATAAGCATTTTTAAATTTATTGCCTAAATCGCATTTTCTCGGCGAGCTGAGCACTTTTTCTGAATTGTGCCGCTCCCGTCACTTTGGTTAGGTTGGCATCGAAAAAAACGCTCTCGGGTGCTTTAGAGTGCCGAGTTATTCACTGCGCACGAAGAAATGACCACCTCCAACGTTTGGTTTATGTTTTATAAGCATTTTTAATTTTATTGCTTAAATCGCATTTTCTCGGCGAGCTGAGCGCTTTTTCTGAATTGTGCCGCTCCCGTCACTCTGGTTAGGTTGGCATCGAAAAAAACGCTCTCGGGTGCTTTAGAGTGCCGAGTTTATTACTGCGCATTAAGAAATGACCACCTCCAACGTTTGGTTTATGTTTTATAAGCATTTTTAATTTTATTGCTTAAATCGCATTTTCTCGGCGAGCTGAGCACTTTTTCTGAATTGTGCCGCTCCCGTCACTCTGGTTAGGTTGGCATCGAAAAAAACGCTCTCGGGTGCTTTAGAGTGCCGAGTTTATTACTGCGCATTAAGAAATGACCACCTCCAACGTTTGGTTTATGTTTTATAAGCATTTTTAATTTTATTGCTTAAATCGCATTTTCTCGGCGAGCTGAGCACTTTTTCTGAATTGTGCCGCTCCCGTCACTCTGGTTAGGTTGGCATCGAAAAAAACGCTCTCGGGTGCTTTAGAGTGCCGAGTTTATCACTGCGCATGAAGAAATGACCACCTCCAACGTTTGGTTTATGTTTTATAAGCATTTTTAATTTTATTGCTTAAATCGCATTTTCTCGGCGAGCTGAGCACTTTTTCTGAATTGTGCCGCTCCCGTCACTCTGGTTAGGTTGGCATCGAAAAAAACGCTCTCGGGTGCTTTAGAGTGCCGAGTTTATCACTGCGCATGAAGAAATGACCACCTCCAACGTTTGGTTTATGTTTTATAAGCATTTTTAATTTTATTGCTTAAATCGCATTTTCTCGGCGAGCTGAGCACTTTTTCTGAATTGTGCCGCTCCCGTCACTCTGGTTAGGTTGGCATCGAAAAAAACGCTCTCGGGTGCTTTAGAGTGCCGAGTTTATTACTGCGCATTAAGAAATGACCACCTCCAACGTTTGGTTTATGTTTTATAAGCATTTTTAATTTTATTGCTTAAATCGCATTTTCTCGGCGAGCTGAGCACTTTTTCTGAATTGTGCCGCTCCCGTCACTCTGGTTAGGTTGGCATCGAAAAAAACGCTATCGGGTGCTTTAGAGTGCCGAGTTATTCACTGCGCATGAAGAAATGACCACCTCCAACGTTTGGTTTATGTTTAATAAGCATTTTTAATTTTATTGCTTAAATCGCATTTTCTCGGCGAGCTGAGCACTTTTTCTGAATTGTGCCGCTCCCGTCACTCTGGTTAGGTTGGCATCGAAAAAAACGCTCTCGGGTGCTTTAGAGTGCCGAGTTTATTACTGCGCATTAAGAAATGACCACCTCCAACGTTTGGTTTATGTTTTATAAGCATTTTTAATTTTATTGCTTAAATCGCATTTTCTCGGCGAGCTGAGCGCTTTTTCTGAATTGTGCCGCTCCCGTCACTCTGGTTAGGTTGGCATCGAAAAAAACGCTCTCGGGTGCTTTAGAGTGCCGAGTTATTCACTGCGCATGAAGAAATGACCACCTCCAACGTTTGGTTTATGTTTAATAAGCATTTTTAATTTTATTGCTTAAATCGCATTTTCTCGGCGAGCTGAGCACTTTTTCTGAATTGTGCCGCTCCCGTCACTCTGGTTAGGTTGGCATCGAAAAAAACGCTCTCGGGTGCTTTAGAGTGCCGAGTTTATTACTGCGCATTAAGAAATGACCACCTCCAACGTTTGGTTTAAGTTTTATAAGCATTTTTAATTTTATTGCTTAAATCGCATTTTCTCGGCGAGCTGAGCACTTTTTCTGAATTGTGCCGCTCCCGTCACTCTGGTTAGGTTGGCATCGAAAAAAACGCTCTCGGGTGCTTTAGAGTGCCGAGTTATTCACTGCGCACGAAGAAATGACCACCTCCAACGTTTGGTTTATGTTTTATAAGCATTTTTAATTTTATTGCTTAAATCGCATTTTCTCGGCGAGCTGAGCGCTTTTTCTGAATTGTGCCGCTCCCGTCACTCTGGTTAGGTTGGCATCGAAAAAAACGCTCTCGGGTGCTTTAGAGTGCCGAGTTTATTACTGCGCATTAAGAAATGACCACCTCCAACGTTTGGTTTATGTTTTATAAGCATTTTTAATTTTATTGCTTAAATCGCATTTTCTCGGCGAGCTGAGCACTTTTTCTGAATTGTGCCGCTCCCGTCACTCTGGTTAGGTTGGCATCGAAAAAAACGCTCTCGGGTGCTTTAGAGTGCCGAGTTTATTACTGCGCATTAAGAAATGACCACCTCCAACGTTTGGTTTATGTTTTATAAGCATTTTTAATTTTATTGCTTAAATCGCATTTTCTCGGCGAGCTGAGCACTTTTTCTGAATTGTGCCGCTCCCGTCACTCTGGTTAGGTTGGCATCGAAAAAAACGCTCTCGGGTGCTTTAGAGTGCCGAGTTTATCACTGCGCATGAAGAAATGACCACCTCCAACGTTTGGTTTATGTTTTATAAGCATTTTTAATTTTATTGCTTAAATCGCATTTTCTCGGCGAGCTGAGCGCTTTTTCTGAATTGTGCCGCTCCCGTCACTCTGGTTAGGTTGGCATCGAAAAAAACGCTCTCGGGTGCTTTAGAGTGCCGAGTTTATCACTGCGCATGAAGAAATGACCACCTCCAACGTCTGGTTTATGTTTTATAAGCATTTTTAATTTTATTGCTTAAATCGCATTTTCTCGGCGAGCTGAGCGCTTTTTCTGAATTGTGCCGCTCCCGTAACTCTGGTTAGGTTGGCATCGAAAAAAACGCTCTCGGGTGCTTTAGAGTGCCGAGTTTATCACTGCGCATGAAGAAATGACCACTTCCAACGTTTGGTTTATGTTTTATAAGCATTTTTAATTTTATTGCTTAAATCGCATTTTCTCGGCGAGCTGAGCACTTTTTCTGAATTGTGCCGCTCCCGTCACTCTGGTTAGGTTGGCATCGAAAAAAACGCTCTCGGGTGCTTTAGAGTGCCGAGTTTATTACTGCGCATTAAGAAATGACCACCTCCAACGTTTGGTTTATGTTTTATAAGCATTTTTAATTTTATTGCTTAAATCGCATTTTCTCGGCGAGCTGAGCACTTTTTCTGAATTGTGCCGCTCCCGTCACTCTGGTTAGGTTGGCATCGAAAAAAACGCTCTCGGGTGCTTTAGAGTGCCGAGTTATTCACTGCGCATGAAGAAATGACCACCTCCAACGTTTGGTTTATGTTTTATAAGCATTTTTAATTTTATTGCTTAAATCGCATTTTCTCGGCGAGCTGAGCACTTTTTCTGAATTGTGCCGCTCCCGTCACTCTGGTTAGGTTGGCATCGAAAAAAACGCTCTCGGGTGCTTTAGAGTGCCGAGTTTATCACTGCGCATGAAGAAATGACCACCTCCAACGTTTGGTTTATGTTTTATAAGCATTTTTAATTTTATTGCTTAAATCGCATTTTCTCGGCGAGCTGAGCGCTTTTTCTGAATTGTGCCGCTCCCGTCACTCTGGTTAGGTTGGCATCGAAAAAAACGCTCTCGGGTGCTTTAGAGTGCCGAGTTATTCACTGCGCATGAAGAAATGACCACCTCCAATGTTTGGTTTATGTTTAATAAGCATTTTTAATTTTATTGCTTAAATCGCATTTTCTCGGCGAGCTGAGCGCTTTTTCTGAATTGTGCCGCTCCCGTCACTCTGGTTAGGTTGGCATCGAAAAAAACGCTCTCGGGTGCTTTAGAGTGCCGAGTTATTCACTGCGCATGAAGAAATGACCACCTCCAACGTTTGGTTTATGTTTAATAAGCATTTTTAATTTTATTGCTTAAATCGCATTTTCTCGGCGAGCTGAGCACTTTTTCTGAATTGTGCCGCTCCCGTCACTCTGGTTAGGTTGGCATCGAAAAAAACGCTCTCGGGTGTTTTGAGTGCCGAGTTTATTACTGCGCATTAGGAAATGACCACCTCCAACGTTTGGTTTATGTTTTATAAGCATTTTTAATTTTATTGCTTAAATCGCATTTTCTCGGCGAGCTGAGCGCTTTTTCTGAATTGTGCTGCTCCCGTCACTCTGGTTAGGTTGGCATCGAAAAAAACGCTCTCGGGTGCTTTAGAGTGCCGAGTTTATTACTGCGCATTAAGAAATGACAACCTCCAACGTTTGGTTTATGTTTTATAAGCATTTTTAATTTTATTGCTTAAATCGCATTTTCTCGGCGAGCTGAGCACTTTTTCTGAATTGTGCCGCTCCCGTCACTCTGGTTAGGTTGGCATCGAAAAAAACGCTCTCGGGTGCTTTAGAGTGCCGAGTTTATTACTGCGCATTGAGAAATGACCACCTCCAACGTTTGGTTTATGTTTTATAAGCATTTTTAATTTTATTGCTTAAATCGCATTTTCTCGGCGAGCTGAGCACTTTTTCTGAATTGTGCCGCTCCCGTCACTCTGGTTAGGTTGGCATCGAAAAAAACGCTCTCGGGTGCCTTAGAGTGCCGAGTTTATTACTGCGCATTAAGAAATGACCACCTCCAACGTTTGGTTTATGTTTTATAAGCATTTTTAATTTTATTGCTTATATCGCATTTTCTCGGCGAGCTGAGCGCTTTTTCTGAATTGTGCCGCTCCCGTCACTCTGGTTAGGTTGGCATCGAAAAAAACGCTCTCGGGTGCTTTAGAGTGCCTAGTTTATCACTGCGCATGAAGAAATGACCACCTCCAACGTTTGGTTTATGTTTTATAAGCATTTTTAATTTTATTGCTTAAATCGCATTTTCTCGGCGAGCTGAGCGCTTTTTCTGAATTGTGCCGCTCCCGTAACTCTGGTTAGGTTGGCATCGAAAAAAACGCTCTCGGGTGCTTTAGAGTGCCGAGTTTATCACTGCGCATGAAGAAATGACCACTTCCAACGTTTGGTTTATGTTTTATAAGCATTTTTAATTTTATTGCTTAAATCGCATTTTCTCGGCGAGCTGAGCACTTTTTCTGAATTGTGCCGCTCCCGTCACTCTGGTTAGGTTGGCATCGAAAAAAACGCTCTCGGGTGCTCTAGAGTGCCGAGTTTATTACTGCGCATTAAGAAATGACCACCTCCAACGTTTGGTTTATGTTTTATAAGCATTTTTAATTTTATTGCTTAAATCGCATTTTCTCGGCGAGCTGAGCACTTTTTCTGAATTGTGCCGCTCCCGTCACTCTGGTTAGGTTGGCATCGAAAAAAACGCTCTCGGGTGCTTTAGAGTGCCGAGTTTATTACTGCGCATTAAGAAATGACCACCTCCAACGTTTGGTTTATGTTTTATAAGCATTTTTAATTTTATTGCTTAAATCGCATTTTCTCGGCGAGCTGAGCACTTTTTCTGAATTGTGCCGCTCCCGTCACTCTGGTTAGGTTGGCATCGAAAAAAACGCTCTCGGGTGCTTTAGAGTGCCGAGTTATTCACTGCGCATGAAGAAATGACCACCTCCAACGTTTGGTTTATGTTTTATAAGCATTTTTAATTTTATTGCTTAAATCGCATTTTCTCGGCGAGCTGAGCACTTTTTCTGAATTGTGCCGCTCCCGTCACTCTGGTTAGGTTGGCATCGAAAAAAACGCTCTCGGGTGCTTTAGAGTGCCGAGTTTATCACTGCGCATGAAGAAATGACCACCTCCAACGTTTGGTTTATGTTTTATAAGCATTTTTAATTTTATTGCTTAAATCGCATTTTCTCGGCGAGCTGAGCGCTTTTTCTGAATTGTGCCGCTCCCGTCACTCTGGTTAGGTTGGCATCGAAAAAAACGCTCTCGGGTGCTTTAGAGTGCCGAGTTATTCACTGCGCATGAAGAAATGACCACCTCCAATGTTTGGTTTATGTTTAATAAGCATTTTTAATTTTATTGCTTAAATCGCATTTTCTCGGCGAGCTGAGCGCTTTTTCTGAATTGTGCCGCTCCCGTCACTCTGGTTAGGTTGGCATCGAAAAAAACGCTCTCGGGTGCTTTAGAGTGCCGAGTTATTCACTGCGCATGAAGAAATGACCACCTCCAACGTTTGGTTTATGTTTAATAAGCATTTTTAATTTTATTGCTTAAATCGCATTTTCTCGGCGAGCTGAGCACTTTTTCTGAATTGTGCCGCTCCCGTCACTCTGGTTAGGTTGGCATCGAAAAAAACGCTCTCGGGTGCTTTAGAGTGCCGAGTTTATTACTGCGCATTAGGAAATGACCACCTCCAACGTTTGGTTTATGTTTTATAAGCATTTTTAATTTTATTGCTTAAATCGCATTTTCTCGGCGAGCTGAGCGCTTTTTCTGAATTGTGCTGCTCCCGTCACTCTGGTTAGGTTGGCATCGAAAAAAACGCTCTCGGGTGCTTTAGAGTGCCGAGTTTATTACTGCGCATTAAGAAATGACCACCTCCAACGTTTGGTTTATGTTTTATAAGCATTTTTAATTTTATTGCTTAAATCGCATTTTCTCGGCGAGCTGAGCACTTTTTCTGAATTGTGCCGCTCCCGTCACTCTGGTTAGGTTGGCATCGAAAAAAACGCTCTCGGGTGCTTTAGAGTGCCGAGTTTATTACTGCGCATTGAGAAATGACCACCTCCAACGTTTGGTTTATGTTTTATAAGCATTTTTAATTTTATTGCTTAAATCGCATTTTCTCGGCGAGCTGAGCACTTTTTCTGAATTGTGCCGCTCCCGTCACTCTGGTTAGGTTGGCATCGAAAAAAACGCTCTCGGGTGCCTTAGAGTGCCGAGTTTATTACTGCGCATTAAGAAATGACCACCTCCAACGTTTGGTTTATGTTTTATAAGCATTTTTAATTTTATTGCTTATATCGCATTTTCTCGGCGAGCTGAGCGCTTTTTCTGAATTGTGCCGCTCCCGTCACTCTGGTTAGGTTGGCATCGAAAAAAACGCTCTCGGGTGCTTTAGAGTGCCTAGTTTATCACTGCGCATGAAGAAATGACCACCTCCAACGTTTGGTTTATGTTTTATAAGCATTTTTAATTTTATTGCTTAAATCGCATTTTCTCGGCGAGCTGAGCGCTTTTTCTGAATTGTGCCGCTCCCGTAACTCTGGTTAGGTTGGCATCGAAAAAAACGCTCTCGGGTGCTTTAAAGTGCCGAGTTTATCACTGCGCATGAAGAAATGACCACTTCCAACGTTTGGTTTATGTTTTATAAGCATTTTTAATTTTATTGCTTAAATCGAATTTTCTCGGCGAACTGAGCACTTTTTCTGAATTGTGCCGCTCCCGTCACTCTGGTTAGGTTGGCATCGAAAAAAACGCTCTCGGGTGCTCTAGAGTGCCGAGTTTATTACTGCGCATTAAGAAATGACCACCTCCAACGTTTGGTTTATGTTTTATAAGCATTTTTAATTTTATTGCTTAAATCGCATTTTCTCGGCGAGCTGAGCACTTTTTCTGAATTGTGCCGCTCCCGTCACTCTGGTTAGGTTGGCATCGAAAAAAACGCTCTCGGGTCCTTTAGAGTGCCGAGTTTATCACTGCGCATGAAGAAATGACCACCTCCAACGTTTGGTTTATGTTTAATAAGCATTTTTAATTTTATTGCTTAAATCGCATTTTCTCGGCGAGCTGAGCACTTTTTCTGAATTGTGCCGCTCCCGTCACTCTGGTTAGGTTGGCATCGAAAAAAACGCTCTCGGGTGCTTTAGAGTGCCGACTTTATCACTGCGCATGAAGAAATGACCACCTCCAACGTTTGGTTTATGTTTTATAAGCATTTTTAATTTTATTGCTTAAATCGCATTTTCTCGGCGAGCTGAGCACTTTTTCTGAATTGTGCCGCTCCCGTCACTCTGGTTAGGTTGGCATCGAAAAAAACGCTCTCGGGTCCTTTAGAGTGCCGAGTTTATCACTGCGCATGAAGAAATGACCACCTCCAACGTTTGGTTTATGTTTAATAAGCATTTTTAATTTTATTGCTTAAATCGCATTTTCTCGGCGAGCTGAGCACTTTTTCTGAATTGTGCCGCTCCCGTCACTCTGGTTAGGTTGGCATCGAAAAAAACGCTCTCGGGTGCTTTAGAGTGCCGACTTTATCACTGCGCATGAAGAAATGACCACCTCCAACGTTTGGTTTATGTTTTATAAGCATTTTTAATTTTATTGCTTAAATCGCATTTTCTCGGCGAGCTGAGCACTTTTTCTGAATTGTGCCGCTCCCGTCACTCTGGTTAGGTTGGCATCGAAAAAAACGCTCACGGGTGCTTTAGAGTGCCGAGTTTATTACTGCGCATTAAGAAATGACCACCTCCAACGTTTGGTTTATGTTTTATAAGCATTTTAAATTTTATTGCTTAAATCGCATTTTCTCGGCGAGCTGAGCACTTTTTCTGAATTGTGCCGCTCCCGTCACTCTGGTTAGGTTGGCATCGAAAAAAACGCTCTCGGGTGCTTTAGAGTGCCGAGTTATTCACTGCGCATGAAGAAATGACCACCTCCAACGTTTGGTTTATGTTTTATAAGCATTTTTAATTTTATTGCTTAAATCGCATTTTCTCGGCGAGCTGAGCACTTTTTCTGAATTGTGCCGCTCCCGTCACTCTGGTTAGGTTGGCATCGAAAAAAACGCTCTCGGGTGCTTTAGAGTGCCGAGTTTATCACTGCGCATGAAGAAATGACCACCTCCAACGTTTGGTTTATGTTTTATAAGCATTTTTAATTTTATTGCTTAAATCGCATTTTCTCGGCGAGCTGAGCGCTTTTTCTGAATTGTGCCGCTCCCGTCACTCTGGTTAGGTTGGCATCGAAAAAAACGCTCTCGGGTGCTTTAAGAGTGCCGAGTTTATCACTGCGCATGAAGAAATGACCACCTCCAACGTTTGGTTTATGTTTTATAAGCATTTTTAATTTTATTGCTTAAATCGCATTTTCTCGGCGAGCTGAGCGCTTTTTCTGAATTGTGCCGCTCCCGTAACTCTGGTTAGGTTGGCATCGAAAAAAACGCTCTCGGGTGCTTTAGAGTGCCGAGTTTATCACTGCGCATGAAGAAATGACCACTTCCAACGTTTGGTTTATGTTTTATAAGCATTTTTAATTTTATTGCTTAAATCGCATTTTCTCGGCGAGCTGAGCACTTTTTCTGAATTGTGCCGCTCCCGTCACTCTGGTTAGGTTGGCATCGAAAAAAACGCTCTCGGGTGCTCTAGAGTGCCGAGTTTATTACTGCGCATTAAGAAATGACCACCTCCAACGTTTGGTTTATGTTTTATAAGCATTTTTAATTTTATTGCTTAAATCGCATTTTCTCGGCGAGCTGAGCGCTTTTTCTGAATTGTGCCGCTCCCGTAACTCTGGTTAGGTTGGCATCGAAAAAAACGCTCTCGGGTGCTTTAGAGTGCCGAGTTTATCACTGCGCATGAAGAAATGACCACTTCCAACGTTTGGTTTATGTTTTATAAGCATTTTTAATTTTATTGCTTAAATCGCATTTTCTCGGCGAGCTGAGCGCTTTTTCTGAATTGTGCCGCTCCCGTCACTCTGGTTAGGTTGGCATCGAAAAAAACGCTTTCGGGTGCTTTAGAGTGCCGAGTTTATCACTGCGCATGAAGAAATGACCACCTCCAACGTTTGGTTTATGTTTAATAAGCATTTTTAATTTTATTGCTTAAATCGCATTTTCTCGGCGAGCTGAGCACTTTTTCTGAATTGTGCCGCTCCCGTCACTCTGGTTAGGTTGGCATCGAAAAAAACGCTCTCGGGTGCTTTAGAGTGCCGACTTTATCACTGCGCATGAAGAAATGACCACCTCCAACGTTTGGTTTATGTTTTATAAGCATTTTTAATTTTATTGCTTAAATCGCATTTTCTCGGCGAGCTGAGCACTTTTTCTGAATTGTGCCGCTCCCGTCACTCTGGTTAGGTTGGCATAGAAAAAAACGCTCTCGGGTGCTTTAGAGTGCCGAGTTTATTACTGCGCATTAAGAAATGACCACCTCCAACGTTTGGTTTATGTTTTATAAGCATTTTTAATTTTATTGCTTAAATCGCATTTTCTCGGCGAGCTGTGCACTTTTTCTGAATTGTGCCGCTCCCGTCACTCTGGTTAGGTTGGCATCGAAAAAAACGCTCTCGGGTGCTTTAGAGTGCCGAGTTTATTACTGCGCATTAAGAAATGACCACCTCCAACGTTTGGTTTATGTTTTATAAGCATTTTTAATTTTATTGCTTAAATCGCATTTTCTCGGCGAGCTGAGCACTTTTTCTGAATTGTGCCGCTCCCGTCACTCTGGTTAGGTTGGCATCGAAAAAAACGCTCTCGGGTGCTTTAGAGTGCCGAGTTATTCACTGCGCATGAAGAAATGACCACCTCCAACGTTTGGTTTATGTTTAATAAGCATTTTTAATTTTATTGCTTGAATCGCATTTTCTCGGCGAGCTGAGCACTTTTTCTGAATTGTGCCGCTCCCGTCACTCTGGTTAGGTTGGCATCGAAAAAAACGCTATCGGGTGCTTTAGAGTGCCGAGTTTATCACTGCGCATGAAGAAATGACCACCTCCAACGTTTGGTTTATGTTTTATAAGCATTTTTAATTTTATTGCTTAAATCGCATTTTCTCGGCGAGCTGAGCGCTTTTTCTGAATTGTGCCGCTCCCGTCACTCTGGTTAGGTTGGCATCGAAAAAAACGCTCTCGGGTGCTTTAGAGTGCCGAGTTTATCACTGCGCATGAAGAAATGACCACCTCCAACGTTTGGTTTATGTTTTATAAGCATTTTTAATTTTATTTCTTAAATCGCATTTTCTCGGCGAGCTGAGCACCTTTTCTGAATTGTGCCGCTCCCGTCACTCTGGTTAGGTTGGCATCGAAAAAAACGCTCTCGGGTGCTTTAGAGTGCCGAGTTTATCACTGCGCATGAAGAAATGACCACCTCCAACGTTTGGTTTATGTTTTACAAGCATTTTTAATTTTATTGCTTAAATCGCATTTTCTCGGCGAGCTGAGCGCTTTTTCTGAATTGTGCCTGTCCCGTCACTCTGGTTAGGTTGGCATCGAAAAAAACGCTCTCGGGTGCTTTAGAGTGCCGAGTTATTCACTGCGCATGAAGAAATGACAACCTCCAACGTTTGGTTTATGTTTAATAAGCATTTTTAATTTTATTGCTTAAATCGCATTTTCTCGGCGAGCTGAGCACTTTTTCTGAATTGTGCCGCTCCCGTCACTCTGGTTAGGTTGGCATCGAAAAAAACGCTCTCGGGTGCTTTAGAGTGCCGAGTTTATCACTGCGCATGAAGAAATGACCACTTCCAACGTTTGGTTTATGTTTTATAAGCATTTTTAATTTTATTGCTTAAATCGCATTTTCTCGGCGAGCTGAGCACTTTTTCTGAATTGTGCCGCTCCCGTCACTCTGGTTAGGTTGGCATCGAAAAAAACGCTCTCGGGTGCTCTAGAGTGCCGAGTTTATTACTGCGCATTAAGAAATGACCACCTCCAACGTTTGGTTTATGTTTTATAAGCATTTTTAATTTTATTGCTTAAATCGCATTTTCTCGGCGAGCTGAGCACTTTTTCTGAATTGTGCCGCTCCCGTCACTCTGGTTAGGTTGGCATCGAAAAAAACGCTCTCGGGTGCTTTAGAGTGCCGAGTTATTCACTGCGCATGAAGAAATGACCACCTCCAACGTTTGGTTTATGTTTTATAAGCATTTTTAATTTTATTGCTTAAATCGCATTTTCTCTGCGAGCTGAGCACTTTTTCTGAATTGTGCCGCTCCCGTCACTCTGGTTAGGTTGGCATCGAAAAAAACGCTCTCGGGTGCTTTAGAGTGCCGAGTTTATCACTGCGCATGAAGAAATGACCACCTCCAACGTTTGGTTTATGTTTTATAAGCATTTTTAATTTTATTGCTTAAATCGCATTTTCTCGGCGAGCTGAGCGCTTTTTCTGAATTGTGCCGCTCCCGTCACTCTGGTTAGGTTGGCATCGAAAAAAACGCTCTCGGGTGCTTTAGAGTGCCGAGTTATTCACTGCGCATGAAGAAATGACCACCTCCAACGTTTGGTTTATGTTTAATAAGCATTTTTAATTTTATTGCTTAAATCGCATTTTCTCGGCGAGCTGAGCGCTTTTTCTGAAATGTGCCGCTCCCGTAACTCTGGTTAGGTTGGCATCGAAAAAAAACGCTCTCGGGTGCTTTAGAGTGCCGAGTTTATCACTGCGCATGAAGAAATGACCACTTCCAACGTTTGGTTTATGTTTTATAAGCATTTTTAATTTTATTGCTTAAATCGCATTTTCTCGGCGAGCTGAGCGCTTTTTCTGAATTGTGCCGCTCCCGTAACTCTGGTTAGGTTGGCATCGAAAAAAACGCTCTCGGGTGCTTTAAAGTGCCGAGTTTATCACTGCGCATGAAGAAATGACCACTTCCAACGTTTGGTTTATGTTTTATAAGCATTTTTAATTTTATTGCTTAAATCGCATTTTCTCGGCGAACTGAGCACTTTTTCTGAATTGTGCCGCTCCCGTCACTCTGGTTAGGTTGGCATCGAAAAAAACGCTCTCGGGTGCTCTAGAGTGCCGAGTTTATTACTGCGCATTAAGAAATGACCACCTCCAACGTTTGGTTTATGTTTTATAAGCATTTTTAATTTTATTGCTTAAATCGCATTTTCTCGGCGAGCTGAGCACTTTTTCTGAATTGTGCCGCTCCCGTCACTCTGGTTAGGTTGGCATCGAAAAAAACGCTCTCGGGTGCTTTAGAGTGCCGAGTTATTCACTGCGCATGAAGAAATGACCACCTCCAACGTTTGGTTTATGTTTTATAAGCATTTTTAATTTTATTGCTTAAATCGCATTTTCTCGGCGAGCTGAGCACTTTTTCTGAATTGTGCCGCTCCCGTCACTCTGGTTAGGTTGGCATCGAAAAAAACGCTCTCGGGTGCTTTAGAGTGCCGAGTTTATTACTGCGCATTAAGAAATGACCACCTCCAACGTTTGGTTTATGTTTTATAAGCATTTTTAATTTTATTGCTTAAATCGCATTTTCTCGGCGAGCTGAGCACTTTTTCTGAATTGTGCCGCTCCCATCACTCTGGTTAGGTTGGCATCGAAAAAAACGCTATCGGGTGCTTTAGAGTGCCGAGTTATTCACTGCGCATGAAGAAATGACCACCTCCAACGTTTGGTTTATGTTTTATAAGCATTTTTAATTTTATTGCTTAAATCGCATTTTCTCGGCGAGCTGAGCGCTTTTTCTGAATTGTGCCGCTCCCGTCACTCTGGTTAGGTTGGCATCGAAAAAAACGCTCTCGGGTGCTTTAGAGTGCCGAGTTTATTACTGCGCATTAAGAAATGACCACCTCCAACGTTTGGTTTATGTTTTATAAGCATTTTTAATTTTATTGCCTAAATCGCATTTTCTCGGCGAGCTGAGCACTTTTTCTGAATTGTGCCGCTCCCGTCACTCTGGTTAGGTTGGCATCGAAAAAAACGCTCTCGGGTGCTTTAGAGTGCCGAGTTTATTACTGCGCATTAAGAAATGACCACCTCCAACGTTTGGTTTATGTTTTATAAGCATTTTTAATTTTATTGCTTAAATCGCATTTTCTCGGCGAGCTGAGCACTTTTTCTGAATTGTGCCGCTCCCGTCACTCTGGTTAGGTTGGCATCGAAAAAAACGCTCTCGGGTGCTTTAGAGTGCCGAGTTATTCACTGCGCATGAAGAAATGACCACCTCTAACGTTTGGTTTATGTTTAATAAGCATTTTTAATTTTATTGCTTAAATCGCATTTTCTCGGCGAGCTGAGCACTTTTTCTGAATTGTGCCGCTCCCGTCACTCTGGTTAGGTTGGCATCGAAAAAAACGCTCTCGGGTGCTTTAGAGTGCCGAGTTTATTACTGCGCATTAAGAAATGACCACCTCCAACGTTTGGTTTATGTTTTATAAGCATTTTTAATTTTATTGCTTAAATCGCATTTTCTCGGCGAGCTGAGCACTTTTTCTGAATTGTGCCGCTCCCGTCACTCTGGTTAGGTTGGCATCGAAAAAAACGCTCTCGGGTGCTTTAGAGTGCCGAGTTTATTACTGCGCATTAAGAAATGACCACCTCCAACGTTTGGTTTATGTTTTATAAGCATTTTTAATTTTATTGCTTAAATCGCATTTTCTCGTCGAGCTGAGCACTTTTTCTGAATTGTGCCGCTCCCGTCACTCTGGTTAGGTTGGCATCGAAAAAAACGCTATCGGGTGCTTTAGAGTGCCGAGTTATTCACTGCGCATGAAGAAATGACCACCTCCAACGTTTGGTTTATGTTTTATAAGCATTTTTAATTTTATTGCTTAAAACGCATTTTCTCGGCGAGCTGAGCACTTTTTCTGAATTGTGCCGCTCCCGTCACTCTGGTTAGGTTGGCATCGAAAAAAACGCTCTCGGGTGCTTTAGAGTGCTGAGTTTATTACTGCGCATTAAGAAATGACCACCTCCAACGTTTGGTTTATGTTTTATAAGCATTTTTAATTTTATTGCATGCCTAAATCGCATTTTCTCGGCGAGCTGAGCACTTTTTCTGAATTGTGCCGCTCCCGTCACTCTGGTTAGGTTGGCATCGAAAAAAACGCTTTCGGGTGCTTTAGAGTGCCGAGTTTATTACTGCGCATTAAGAAATGACCACCTCCAACGTTTGGTTTATGTTTTATAAGCATTTTTAATTTTATTGCTTAAATCGCATTTTCTCGGCGAGCTGAGCACTTTTTCTGAATTGTGCCGCTCCCGTCACTCTGGTTAGGTTGGCATCGAAAAAAACGCTCTCGGGTGCTTTAGAGTGCCGAGTTATTCACTGCGCACGAAGAAATGACCACCTCCAACGTTTGGTTTATGTTTTATAAGCATTTTTAATTTTATTGCTTAAATCGCATTTTCTCGGCGAGCTGAGCACTTTTTCTGAATTGTGCCGCTCCCGTCACTCTGGTTAGGTTGGCATCGAAAAAAACGCTATCGGGTGCTTTAGAGTGCCGAGTTATTCACAGCGCATGAAGAAATGACCACCTCCAACGTTTGGTTTATGTTTAATAAGCATTTTTAATTTTATTGCTTAAATCGCATTTTCTCGGCGAGCTGAGCACTTTTTCTGAATTGTGCCGCTCGCGTCACTCTGGTTAGGTTGGCATCGAAAAAAACGCTCTCGGGTGCTTTAGAGTGCCGAGTTTATTACTGCGCATTAAGAAATGACCACCTCCAACGTTTGGTTTATGTTTTATAAGCATTTTTAATTTTATTGCTTAAATCGCATTTTCTCGGCGAGCTGAGCACTTTTTCTGAATTGTGCCGCTCCCGTCACTCTGGTTAGGTTGGCATCGAAAAAAACGCTCTCGGGTGCTTTAGAGTGCCGAGTTTATTACTGCGCATTAAGAAATGACCACCTCCAACGTTTGGTTTATGTTTTATAAGCATTTTTAATTTTATTGCTTAAATCGCATTTTCTCGGCGAGCTGAGCGCTTTTTCTGAATTGTGCCGCTCCCGTCACTCTGGTTAGGTTGGCATCGAAAAAAACGCTCTCGGGTGCTTTAGAGTGCCGAGTTATTCACTGCGCATGAAGAAATGACCACCTCCAACGTTTGGTTTATGTTTAATAAGCATTTTTAATTTTATTGCTTAAATCGCATTTTCTCGGCGAGCTGAGCACTTTTTCTGAATTGTGCCGCTCCCGTCACTCTGGTTAGGTTGGCATCGAAAAAAACGCTCTCGGGTGCTTTAGAGTGCCGAGTTTATTACTGCGCATTAAGAAATGACCACCTCCAACGTTTGGTTTATGTTTTATAAGCATTTTTAATTTTATTGCTTAAATCGCATTTTCTCGGCGAGCTGAGCGCTTTTTCTGAATGTGCCGCTCCCGTCACTCTGGTTAGGTTGGCATCGAAAAAAACGCTCTCGGGTGCTTTAGAGTGCCGAGTTATTCACTGCGCATGAAGAAATGACCACCTCCAACGTTTGGTTTATGTTTAATAAGCATTTTTAATTTTATTGCTTAAATCGCATTTTCTCGGCGAGCTGAGCACTTTTTCTGAATTCTGCCGCTCCCGTCACTCTGGTTAGGTTGGCATCGAAAAAAACGCTCTCGGGTGCTTTAGAGTGCCGAGTTTATTACTGCGCATTAAGAAATGACCACCTCCAACGTTTGGTTTATGTTTTATAAGCATTTTTAATTTTATTGCTTAAATCGCATTTTCTCGGCGAGCTGAGCACTTTTTCTGAATTGTGCCGCTCCCGTCACTCTGGTTAGGTTGGCATCGAAAAAAACGCTCTCGGGTGCTTTAGAGTGCCGAGTTATTCACTGCGCATGAAGAAATGACCACCTCCAACGTTTGGTTTATGTTTTATAAGCATTTTTAATTTTATTGCTTAAATCGCATTTTCTCGGCGAGCTGAGCACTTTTTCTGAATTGTGCCGCTCCCGTCACTCTGGTTAGGTTGGCATCGAAAAAAACGCTCTCGGGTGCTTTAGAGTGCCGAGTTATTCACTGCGCATGAAGAAATGATCACCTCCAATGTTTGGTTTATGTTTAATAAGCATTTTTAATTTTATTGCTTAAATCGCATTTTCTCGGCGAGCTGAGCACTTTTTCTGAATTGTGCCGCTCCCGTCACTCTGGTTAGGTTGGCATCGAAAAAAACGCTCTCGGGTGCTTTAGAGTGCCGAGTTTATTACTGCGCATTAAGAAATGACCACCTCCAACGTTTGGTTTATGTTTTATAAGCATTTTTAATTTTATTGCTTAAATCGCATTTTCTCGGCGAGCTGAGCACTTTTTCTGAATTGTGCCGCTCCCGTCACTCTGGTTAGGTTGGCATCGAAAAAAACGCTCTCGGGTGCTTTAGAGTGCCGAGTTATTCACTGCGCATGAAGAAATGACCACCTCCAACGTTTGGTTTATGTTTAATAAGCATTTTTAATTTTATTGCTTGAATCGCATTTTCTCGGCGAGCTGAGCACTTTTTCTGAATTGTGCCGCTCCCGTCACTCTGGTTAGGTTGGCATCGAAAAAAACGCTCTCGGGTGCTTTAGAGTGCCGAGTTTATCACTGCGCATGAAGAAATGACCACCTCCAACGTTTGGTTTATGTTTTATAAGCATTTTTAATTTTATTGCTTAAATCGCATTTTCTCGGCGAGCTGAGCACTTTTTCTGAATTGTGCCGCTCCCGTCACTCTGGTTAGGTTGGCATCGAAAAAAACGCTCTCGGGTGCTTTAGAGTGCCGAGTTTATCACTGCGCATGAAGAAATGACCACCTCCAACGTTTGGTTTATGTTTTATAAGCATTTTTAATTTTATTGCTTAAATCGCATTTTCTCGGCGAGCTGAGCGCTTTTTCTGAATTGTGCCGCTCCCGTCACTCTGGTTAGGTTGGCATCGAAAAAAACGCTCTCGGGTGCTTTAGAGTGCCGAGTTTATTACTGCGCATTAAGAAATGACCACCTCCAACGTTTGGTTTATGTTTTATAAGCATTTTTAATTTTATTGCTTAAATCGCATTTTCTCGGCGAGCTGAGCACTTTTTCTGAATTGTGCCGCTCCCGTCACTCTGGTTAGGTTGGCATCGAAAAAAACGCTCTCGGGTGCTTTAGAGTGCCGAGTTTATTACTGCGCATTAAGAAATGACCACCTCCAACGTTTGGTTTATGTTTTATAAGCATTTTTAATTTTATTGCTTAAATCGCCTTTTCTCGGCGAGCTGAGCACTTTTTCTGAATTGTGCCGCTCCCGTCACTCTGGTTAGGTTGGCATCGAAAAAAACGCTATCGGGTGCTTTAGAGTGCCGAGTTATTCACTGCGCATGAAGAAATGACCACCTCCAACGTTTGGTTTATGTTTAATAAGCATTTTTAATTTTATTGCTTAAATCGCATTTTCTCGGCGAGCTGAGCGCTTTTTCTGAATTGTGCCGCTCCCGTCACTCTGGTTAGGTTGGCATCGAAAAAAACGCTCTCGGGTGCTTTAGAGTGCCGAGTTATTCACTGCGCATGAAGAAATGACCACCTCCAACGTTTGGTTTATGTTTAATAAGCATTTTTAATTTTATTGCTTAAATCGCATTTTCTCGGCGAGCTGAGCACTTTTTCTGAATTGTGCCGCTCCCGTCACTTGGCATCGAAAAAAACGCTCTCGGGTGCTTTAGAGTGCCGAGTTATTCACTGCGCATGAAGAAATGACCACCTCCAACGTTTGGTTTATGTTTTATAAGCATTTTTAATTTTATTGCTTAAATCGCATTTTCTCGGCGAGCTGAGCGCTTTTTCTGAATTGTGCCGCTCCCGTCACTCTGGTTAGGTTGGCATCGAAAAAAACGCTCTCGGGTGCTTTAGAGTGCTGAGTTTATTACTGCGCATTAAGAAATGACCACCTCCAACGTTTGGTTTATGTTTTATAAGCATTTTTAATTTTATTGCTTAAATCGCATTTTCTCGGCGAGCTGAGCGCTTTTTCTGAATTGTGCCGCTCCCGTCACTCTGGTTAGGTTGGCATCGAAAAAAATGCTCTCGGGTGCTTTAGAGTGCCGAGTTTATTACTGCGCATTAAGAAATGACCACCTCCAACGTTTGGTTTATGTTTTATAAGCATTTTTAATTTTATTGCTTAAATCGCATTTTCTCGGCGAGCTGAGCACTTTTTCTGAATTGTGCCGCTCCCGTCACTCTGGTTAGGTTGGCATCGAAAAAAACGCTCTCGGGTGCTTTAGAGTGCCGAGTTATTCACTGCGCACGAAGAAATGACCACCTCCAACGTTTGGTTTATGTTTTATAAGCATTTTTAATTTTATTGCTTAAATCGCATTTTCTCGGCGAGCTGAGCGCTTTTTCTGAATTGTGCCGCTCCCGTCACTCTGGTTAGGTTGGCATCGAAAAAAACGCTCTCGGGTGCTTTAGAGTGCCGAGTTTATTACTGCGCATTAAGAAATGACCACCTCCAACGTTTGGTTTATGTTTTATAAGCATTTTTAATTTTATTGCTTAAATCGCATTTTCTCGGCGAGCTGAGCACTTTTTCTGAATTGTGCCGCTCCCGTCACTCTGGTTAGGTTGGCATCGAAAAAAACGCTCTCGGGTGCTTTAGAGTGCCGAGTTATTCACTGCGCACGAAGAAATGACCACCTCCAACGTTTGGTTTATGTTTTATAAGCATTTTTAATTTTATTGCTTAAATCGCATTTTCTCGGCGAGCTGAGCGCTTTTTCTGAATTGTGCCGCTCCCGTCACTCTGGTTAGGTTGGCATCGAAAAAAACGCTCTCGGGTGCTTTAGAGTGCCGAGTTTATTACTGCGCATTAAGAAATGACCACCTCCAACGTTTGGTTTATGTTTTATAAGCATTTTTAATTTTATTGCTTAAATCGCATTTTCTCGGCGAGCTGAGCACTTTTTCTGAATTGTGCCGCTCCCGTCACTCTGGTTAGGTTGGCATCGAAAAAAACGCTCTCGGGTGCTTTAGAGTGCCGAGTTTATTACTGCGCATTAAGAAATGACCACCTCCAACGTTTGGTTTATGTTTTATAAGCATTTTTAATTTTATTGCTTAAATCGCCTTTTCTCGGCGAGCTGAGCACTTTTTCTGAAATGTGCCGCTCCCGTCACTCTGGTTAGGTTGGCATCGAAAAAAACGCTATCGGGTGCTTTAGAGTGCCGAGTTATTCACTGCGCATGAAGAAATGACCACCTCCAACGTTTGGTTTATGTTTAATAAGCATTTTTAATTTTATTGCTTAAATCGCATTTTCTCGGCGAGCTGAGCGCTTTTTCTGAATTGTGCCGCTCCCGTCACTCTGGTTAGGTTGGCATCGAAAAAAACGCTCTCGGGTGCTTTAGAGTGCCGAGTTATTCACTGCGCATGAAGAAATGACCACCTCCAACGTTTGGTTTATGTTTAATAAGCATTTTTAATTTTATTGCTTAAATCGCATTTTCTCGGCGAGCTGAGCACTTTTTCTGAATTGTGCCGCTCCCGTCACTCTGGTTAGGTTGGCATCGAAAAAAACGCTCTCGGGTGCTTTAGAGTGCCGAGTTTATTACTGCGCATTAAGAAATGACCACCTCCAACGTTTGGTTTATGTTTTATAAGCATTTTTAATTTTATTGCTTAAATCGCATTTTCTCGGCGAGCTGAGCACTTTTTCTGAATTGTGCCGCTCCCGTCACTCTGGTTAGGTTGGCATAAAAAAAAACGCTCTCGGGTGCTTTAGAGTGCCGAGTTTATTACTGCGCATTAAGAAATGACCACCTCCAACGTTTGGTTTATGTTTTATAAGCATTTTTAATTTTATTGCTTAAATCGCATTTTCTCGGCGAGCTGAGCACTTTTTCTGAATTGTGCCGCTCCCGTCACTTGGCATCGAAAAAAACGCTCTCGGGTGCTTTAGAGTGCCGAGTTATTCACTGCGCATGAAGAAATGACCACCTCCAACGTTTGGTTTATGTTTTATAAGCATTTTTAATTTTATTGCTTAAATCGCATTTTCTCGGCGAGCTGAGCACTTTTTCTGAATTGTGCCGCTCCCGTCACTCTGGTTAGGTTGGCATCGAAAAAAACGCTCTCGGGTGCTTTAGAGTGCCGAGTTATTCACTGCGCATGAAGAAATGACCACCTCCAATGTTTGGTTTATGTTTAATAAGCATTTTTAATTTTATTGCTTAAATCGCATTTTCTCGGCGAGCTGAGCACTTTTTCTGAATTGTGCCGCTCCCGTCACTCTGGTTAGGTTGGCATCGAAAAAAACGCTCTCGGGTGCTTTAGAGTGCCGAGTTTATTACTGCGCATTAAGAAATGACCACCTCCAACGTTTGGTTTATGTTTTATAAGCATTTTTAATTTTATTGCTTAAATCGCATTTTCTCGGCGAGCTGAGCACTTTTTCTGAATTGTGCCGCTCCCGTCACTCTGGTTAGGTTGGCATCGAAAAAAACGCTCTCGGGTGCTTTAGAGTGCCGAGTTATTCACTGCGCATGAAGAAATGACCACCTCCAACGTTTGGTTTATGTTTAATAAGCATTTTAAATTTTATTGCTTGAATCGCATTTTCTCGGCGAGCTGAGCACTTTTTCTGAATTGTGCCGCTCCCGTCACTCTGGTTAGGTTGGCATCGAAAAAAACGCTCTCGGGTGATTTAGAGTGCCGAATTTATCACTGCGCATGAAGAAATGACCACCTCCAACGTTTGGTTTATGTTTTATAAGCATTTTTAATATTATTGCTTAAATCGCATTTTCTCGGCGAGCTGAGCACTTTTTCTGAATTGTGCCGCTCCCGTCACTCTGGTTAGGTTGGCATCGAAAAAAACGCTCTCGGGTGCTGAGTGCCGAGTTTATCACTGCGCATGAAGAAATGACCACCTCCAACGTTTGGTTTATGTTTTATAAGCATTTTTAATTTTATTGCTTAAATCGCATTTTCTCGGCGAGCTGAGCGCTTTTCCTGAATTGTGCCGCTCCCGTCACTCTGGTTAGGTTGGCATCGAAAAAAACGCTCTCGGGTGCTTTAGAGTGCCGAGTTTATTACTGCGCATTAAGAAATGACCACCTCCAACGTTTGGTTTATGTTTTATAAGCATTTTTAATTTTATTGCTTAAATCGCATTTTCTCGGCGAGCTGAGCACTTTTTCTGAATTGTGCCGCTCCCGTCACTCTGGTTAGGTTGGCATCGAAAAAAACGCTCTCGGGTGCTTTAGAGTGCCGAGTTTATTACTGCGCATTAAGAAATGACCACCTCCAACGTTTGGTTTATGTTTTATAAGCATTTTTAATTTTATTGCTTAAATCGCCTTTTCTCGGCGAGCTGAGCACTTTTTCTGAATTGTGCCGCTCCCGTCACTCTGGTTAGGTTGGCATCGAAAAAAACGCTATCGGGTGCTTTAGAGTGCCGAGTTATTCACTGCGCATGAAGAAATGACCACCTCCAACGTTTGGTTTATGTTTAATAAGCATTTTTAATTTTATTGCTTAAATCGCATTTTCTCGGCGAGCTGAGCACTTTTTCTGAATTGTGCCGCTCCCGTCACTCTGGTTAGGTTGGCATCGAAAAAAACGCTCTCGGGTGCTTTAGAGTGCCGAGTTTATTACTGCGCATTAAGAAATGACCACCTCCAACGTTTGGTTTATGTTTTATAAGCATTTTTAATTTTATTGCTTAAATCGCATTTTCTCGGCGAGCTGAGCACTTTTTCTGAATTGTGCCGCTCCCGTCACTCTGGTTAGGTTGGCATCGAAAAAAACGATCTCGGGTGCTTTAGAGTGCCGAGTTTATTACTGCGCATTAAGAAATGACCACCTCCAACGTTTGGTTTATGTTTTATAAGCATTTTTAATTTTATTGCTTAAATCGCATTTTCTCGGCGAGCTGAGCGCTTTTTCTGAATTGTGCCGCTCCCGTCACTCTGGTTAGGTTGGCATCGAAAAAAACGCTCTCGGGTGCTTTAGAGTGCCGAGTTATTCACTGCGCATGAAGAAATGACCACCTCCAACGTTTGGTTTATGTTTAATAAGCATTTTTAATTTTATTGCTTAAATCGCATTTTCTCGGCGAGCTGAGCACTTTTTCTGAATTGTGCCGCTCCCGTCACTCTGGTTAGGTTGGCATCGAAAAAAACGCTCTCGGGTGCTTTAGAGTGCCGAGTTTATTACTGCGCATTAAGAAATGACCACCTCCAACGTTTGGTTTATGTTTTATAAGCATTTTTAATTTTATTGCTTAAATCGCATTTTCTCGGCGAGCTGAGCACTTTTTCTGAATTGTGCCGCTCCCGTCACTCTGGTTAGGTTGGCATAAAAAAAAACGCTCTCGGGTGCTTTAGAGTGCCGAGTTTATTACTGCGCATTAAGAAATGACCACCTCCAACGTTTGGTTTATGTTTTATAAGCATTTTTAATTTTATTGCTTAAATCGCATTTTCTCGGCGAGCTGAGCACTTTTTCTGAATTGTGCCGCTCCCGTCACTTGGCATCGAAAAAAACGCTCTCGGGTGCTTTAGAGTGCCGAGTTATTCACTGCGCATGAAGAAATGACCACCTCCAACGTTTGGTTTATGTTTTATAAGCATTTTTAATTTTATTGCTTAAATCGCATTTTCTCGGCGAGCTGAGCGCTTTTTCTGAATTGTGCCGCTCCCGTCACTCTGGTTAGGTTGGCATCGAAAAAAACGCTCTCGGGTGCTTTAGAGTGCTGAGTTTATTACTGCGCATTAAGAAATGACCACCTCCAACGTTTGGTTTATGTTTTATAAGCATTTTTAATTTTATTGCTTAAATCGCATTTTCTCGGCGAGCTGAGCGCTTTTTCTGAATTGTGCCGCTCCCGTCACTCTGGTTAGGTTGGCATCGAAAAAAATGCTCTCGGGTGCTTTAGAGTGCCGAGTTTATTACTGCGCATTAAGAAATGACCACCTCCAACGTTTGGTTTATGTTTTATAAGCATTTTTAATTTTATTGCTTAAATCGCATTTTCTCGGCGAGCTGAGCACTTTTTCTGAATTGTGCCGCTCCCGTCACTCTGGTTAGGTTGGCATCGAAAAAAACGCTCTCGGGTGCTTTAGAGTGCCGAGTTATTCACTGCGCACGAAGAAATGACCACCTCCAACGTTTGGTTTATGTTTTATAAGCATTTTTAATTTTATTGCTTAAATCGCATTTTCTCGGCGAGCTGAGCGCTTTTTCTGAATTGTGCCGCTCCCGTCACTCTGGTTAGGTTGGCATCGAAAAAAACGCTCTCGGGTGCTTTAGAGTGCCGAGTTTATTACTGCGCATTAAGAAATGACCACCTCCAACGTTTGGTTTATGTTTTATAAGCATTTTTAATTTTATTGCTTAAATCGCATTTTCTCGGCGAGCTGAGCACTTTTTCTGAATTGTGCCGCTCCCGTCACTCTGGTTAGGTTGGCATCGAAAAAAACGCTCTCGGGTGCTTTAGAGTGCCGAGTTTATTACTGCGCATTAAGAAATGACCACCTCCAACGTTTGGTTTATGTTTTATAAGCATTTTTAATTTTATTGCTTAAATCGCATTTTCTCGGCGAGCTGAGCACTTTTTCTGAATTGTGCCGCTCCCGTCACTCTGGTTAGGTTGGCATCGAAAAAAACGCTCTCGGGTGCTTTAGAGTGCCGAGTTTATTACTGCGCATTAAGAAATGACCACCTCCAACGTTTGGTTTATGTTTTATAAGCATTTTTAATTTTATTGCTTAAATCGCATTTTCTCGGCGAGCTGAGCACTTTTTCTGAATTGTGCCGCTCCCGTCACTCTGGTTAGGTTGGCATCGAAAAAAACGCTCTCGGGTGCTTTAGAGTGCCGAGTTTATTACTGCGCATTAAGAAATGACCACCTCCAACGTTTGGTTTATGTTTTATAAGCATTTTTAATTTTATTGCTTAAATCGCATTATCTCGGCGAGCTGAGCGCTTTTTCTGAATTGTGCCGCTCCCGTCACTCTGGTTAGGTTGGCATCGAAAAAAACGCTCTCGGGTGCTTTAGAGTGCCGAGTTATTCACTGCGCATGAAGAAATGACCACCTCCAACGTTTGGTTTATGTTTAATAAGCATTTTTAATTTTATTGCTTAAATCGCATTTTCTCGGCGAGCTGAGCACTTTTTCTGAATTGTGCCGCTCCCGTCACTCTGGTTAGGTTGGCATCGAAAAAAACGCTCTCGGGTGCTTTAGAGTGCCGAGTTTATTACTGCGCATTAAGAAATGACCACCTCCAACGTTTGGTTTATGTTTTATAAGCATTTTTAATTTTATTGCTTAAATCGCATTTTCTCGGCGAGCTGAGCGCTTTTTCTGAATTGTGCCGCTCCCGTCACTCTGGTTAGGTTGGCATCGAAAAAAACGCTCTCGGGTGCTTTAGAGTGCCGAGTTATTCACTGCGCATGAAGAAATGACCACCTCCAACGTTTGGTTTATGTTTAATAAGCATTTTTAATTTTATTGCTTAAATCGCATTTTCTCGGCGAGCTGAGCACTTTTTCTGAATTGTGCCGCTCCCGTCACTCTGGTTAGGTTGGCATCGAAAAAAACGCTCTCGGGTGCTTTAGAGTGCCGAGTTTATTACTGCGCATTAAGAAATGACCACCTCCAACGTTTGGTTTATGTTTTATAAGCATTTTTAATTTTATTGCTTAAATCGCATTTTCTCGGCGAGCTGAGCACTTTTTCTGAATTGTGCCGCTCCCGTCACTCTGGTTAGGTTGGCATCGAAAAAAACGCTCTCGGGTGCTTTAGAGTGCCGAGTTTATCACTGCGCATGAAGAAATGACCACCTCCAACGTTTGGTTTATGTTTAATAAGCATTTTTAATTTTATTGCTTAAATCGCATTTTCTCGGCGAGCTGAGCACTTTTTCTGAATTGTGCCGCTCCCGTCACTCTGGTTAGGTTGGCATCGAAAAAAACGCTCTCGGGTGCTTTAGAGTGCCGACTTTATCACTGCGCATGAAGAAATGACCACCTCCAACGTTTGGTTTATGTTTTATAAGCATTTTTAATTTTATTGCTTAAATCGCATTTTCTCGGCGAGCTGAGCACTTTTTCTGAATTGTGCCGCTCCCGTCACTCTGGTTAGGTTGGCATCGAAAAAAACACTCTCGGGTGCTTTAGAGTGCCGAGTTATTCACTGCGCATGGAGAAATGACCACCTCCAACGTTTGGTTTATGTTTTATAAGCATTTTTAATTTTATTGCTTAAATCGCATTTTCTCGGCGAGCTGAGCACTTTTTTCTGAATTGTGCCGCTCCCGTCACTCTGGTTAGGTTGGCATCGAAAAAAACGCTCTCGGGTGCTTTAGAGTGCCGAGTTTATCACTGCGCATGAAGAAATGACCACCTCCAACGTTTGGTTTATGTTTTATAAGCATTTTTAATTTTATTGCTTAAATCGCATTTTCTCGGCGAGCTGAGCGCTTTTTCTGAATTGTGCCGCTCCCGTCACTCTGGTTAGGTTGGCATCGAAAAAAACGCTCTCGGGTGCTTTAGAGTGCCGAGTTTATCACTGCGCATGAAGAAATGACCACCTCCAACGTTTGGTTTATGTTTTATAAGCATTTTTAATTTTATTGCTTAAATCGCATTTTCTCGGCGAGCTGAGCGCTTTTTCTGAATTGTGCCGCTCCCGTAACTCTGGTTAGGTTGGCATCGAAAAAAACGCTTTCGGGTGCTTTAGAGTGCCGAGTTATTCACTGCGCATGAAGAAATGACCACCTCCAACGTTTGGTTTATGTTTAATAAGCATTTTTAATTTTATTGCTTAAATCGCATTTTCTCGGCGAGCTGGGCGCTTTTTCTGAATTGTGCCGCTCCCGTCACTCTGGTTAGGTTGGCATCGAAAAAAACGCTCTCGGGTGCTTTAGAGTGCCGAGTTTATCACTGCGCATGAAGAAATGACCACCTCCAACGTTTGGTTTATGTTTTATAAGCATTTTTAATTTTATTGCTTAAATCGCATTTTCTCGGCGGGCTGAGCGCTTTTTCTGAATTGTGCCGCTCCCGTCACTCTGGTTAGGTTGGCATCGAAAAAAACGCTCTCGGGTGCTTTAGAGTGCCGAGTTATTCACTGCGCATGAAGAAATGACCACCTCCAATGTTTGGTTTATGTTTAATAAGCATTTTTAATTTTATTGCTTAAATCGCATTTTCTCGGCGAGCTGAGCACTTTTTCTGAATTGTGCCGCTCCCGTCACTCTGGTTAGGTTGGCATCGAAAAAAACGCTCTCGGGTGCTTTAGAGTGCCGAGTTATTCACTGCGCATTAAGAAATGACCACCTCCAACGTTTGGTTTATGTTTTATAAGAATTTTTAATTTTATTGCTTAAATCGCATTTTCTCGGCGAGCTGAGCACTTTTTCTGAATTGTGCCGCTCCCGTCACTCTGGTTAGGTTGGCATCGAAAAAAACGCTCTCGGGTGCTTTAGAGTGCCGAGTTATTCACTGCGCATGAAGAAATGACCACCTCCAACGTTTGGTTTATGTTTTATAAGCATTTTTAATTTTATTGCTTAAATCGCATTTTCTCGGCGAGCTGAGCGCTTTTTCTGAATTGTGCCGCTCCCGTAACTCTGGTTAGGTTGGCATCGAAAAAAACGCTCTCGGGTGCTTTAGAGTGCCGAGTTTATTACTGCGCATTAAGAAATGACCACCTCCAACGTTTGGTTTATGTTTTATAAGCATTTTTAATTTTATTGCTTAAATCGCATTTTCTCGGCGAGCTGAGCACTTTTTCTGAATTGTGCCGCTCCCGTCACTCTGGTTAGGTTGGCATCGAAAAAAACGCTCTCGGGTGCTTTAGAGTGCCGAGTTTATTACTGCGCATTAAGAAATGACCACCTCCAACGTTTGGTTTATGTTTTATAAGCATTTTTAATTTTATTGCTTAAATCGCATTTTCTCGGCGAGCTGAGCACTTTTTCTGAATTGTGCCGCTCCCGTCACTCTGGTTAGGTTGGCATCGAAAAAAACGCTCACGGGTGCTTTAGAGTGCCGAGTTTATTACTGCGCATTAAGAAATGACCACCTCCAACGTTTGGTTTATGTTTTATAAGCATTTTTAATTTTATTGCTTAAATCGCATTTTCTCGGCGAGCTGAGCACTTTTTCTGAATTGTGCCGCTCCCGTCACTCTGGTTAGGTTGGCATCGAAAAAAACGCTCTCGGGTGCTTTAGAGTGCCGAGTTATTCACTGCGCATGGAGAAATGACCACCTCCAACGTTTGGTTTATGTTTTATAAGCATTTTTAATTTTATTGCTTAAATCGCATTTTCTCGGCGAGCTGAGCGCTTTTTCTGAATTGTGCCGCTCCCGTCACTCTGGTTAGGTTGGCATCGAAAAAAACGCTCTCGGGTGCTTTAGAGTGCTGAGTTTATTACTGCGCATTAAGAAATGACCACCTCCAACGTTTGGTTTATGTTTTATAAGCATTTTTAATTTTATTGCTTAAATCGCATTTTCTCGGCGAGCTGAGCGCTTTTTCTGAATTGTGCCGCTCCCGTCACTCTGGTTAGGTTGGCATCGAAAAAAACGCTCTCGGGTGCTTTAGAGTGCCGAGTTTATTACTGCGCATTAAGAAATGACCACCTCCAACGTTTGGTTTATGTTTTATAAGCATTTTTAATTTTATTGCTTAAATCGCATTTTCTCGGCGAGCTGAGCACTTTTTCTGAATTGTGCCGCTCCCGTCACTCTGGTTAGGTTGGCATCGAAAAAAACGCTCTCGGGTGCTTTAGAGTGTCGAGTTATTCACTGCGCACGAAGAAATGACCACCTCCAACGTTTGGTTTATGTTTTATAAGCATTTTTAATTTTATTGCTTAAATCGCATTTTCTCGGCGAGCTGAGCGCTTTTTCTGAATTGTGCCGCTCCCGTCACTCTGGTTAGGTTGGCATCGAAAAAAACGCTCTCGGGTGCTTTAGAGTGCCGAGTTTATTACTGCGCATTAAGAAATGACCACCTCCAACGTTTGGTTTATGTTTTATAAGCATTTTTAATTTTATTGCTTAAATCGCATTTTCTCGGCGAGCTGAGCACTTTTTCTGAATTGTGCCGCTCCCGTCACTCTGGTTAGGTTGGCATCGAAAAAAACGCTCTCGGGTGGTTTAGAGTGCCGAGTTTATTACTGCGCATTAAGAAATGACCACCTCCAACGTTTGGTTTATGTTTTATAAGCATTTTTAATTTTATTGCTTAAATCGCATTTTCTCGGCGAGCTGAGCACTTTTTCTGAATTGTGCCGCTCCCGTCACTCTGGTTAGGTTGGCATCGAAAAAAACGCTCTCGGGTGCTTTAGAGTGCCGAGTTATTCACTGCGCATGAAGAAATGACCACCTCCAACGTTTGGTTTATGTTTTATAAGCATTTTTAATTTTATTGCTTAAATCGCATTTTCTCGGCGAGCTGAGCGCTTTTTCTGAATTGTGCCGCTCCCGTAACTCTGGTTAGGTTGGCATCGAAAAAAACGCTCTCGGGTGCTTTAGAGTGCCGAGTTTATTACTGCGCATTAAGAAATGACCACCTCCAACGTTTGGTTTATGTTTTATAAGCATTTTTAATTTTATTGCTTAAATCGCATTTTCTCGGCGAGCTGAGCACTTTTTCTGAATTGTGCCGCTCCCGTCACTCTGGTTAGGTTGGCATCGAAAAAAACGCTCTCGGGTGCTTTAGAGTGCCGAGTTTATTACTGCGCATTAAGAAATGACCACCTCCAACGTTTGGTTTATGTTTTATAAGCATTTTTAATTTTATTGCTTAAATCGCATTTTCTCGGCGAGCTGAGCACTTTTTCTGAATTGTGCCGCTCCCGTCACTCTGGTTAGGTTGGCATCGAAAAAAACGCTCACGGGTGCTTTAGAGTGCCGAGTTTATTACTGCGCATTAAGAAATGACCACCTCCAACGTTTGGTTTATGTTTTATAAGCATTTTTAATTTTATTGCTTAAATCGCATTTTCTCGGCGAGCTGAGCACTTTTTCTGAATTGTGCCGCTCCCGTCACTCTGGTTAGGTTGGCATCGAAAAAAACGCTCTCGGGTGCTTTAGAGTGCTGAGTTTATTACTGCGCATTAAGAAATGACCACCTCCAACGTTTGGTTTATGTTTTATAAGCATTTTTAATTTTATTGCTTAAATCGCATTTTCTCGGCGAGCTGAGCGCTTTTTCTGAATTGTGCCGCTCCCGTAACTCTGGTTAGGTTGGCATCGAAAAAAACGCTCTCGGGTGCTTTAGAGTGCCGAGTTTATCACTGCGCATGAAGAAATGACCACTTCCAACGTTTGGTTTATGTTTTATAAGCATTTTTAATTTTATTGCTTAAATCGCATTTTCTCGGCGAGCTGAGCACTTTTTCTGAATTGTGCCGCTCCCGTCACTCTGGTTAGGTTGGCATCGAAAAAAACGCTCTCGGGTGCTCTAGAGTGCCGAGTTTATTACTGCGCATTAAGAAATGACCACCTCCAACGTTTGGTTTATGTTTTATAAGCATTTTTAATTTTATTGCTTAAATCGCATTTTCTCGGCGAGCTGAGCACTTTTTCTGAATTGTGCCGCTCCCGTCACTCTGGTTAGGTTGGCATCGAAAAAAACGCTCTCGGGTGCTTTAGAGTGCCGAGTTTATTACTGCGCATTAAGAAATGACCACCTCCAACGTTTGGTTTATGTTTTATAAGCATTTTTAATTTTATTGCTTAAATCGCATTTTCTCGGCGAGCTGAGCGCTTTTTCTGAATTGTGCCGCTCCCGTCACTCTGGTTAGGTTGGCATCGAAAAAAACGCTCTCGGGTGCTTTAGAGTGCCGAGTTATTCACTGCGCATGAAGAAATGACCACCTCCAACGTTTGGTTTATGTTTTATAAGCATTTTTAATTTTATTGCTTAAATCGCATTTTCTCGGCGAGCTGAGCACTTTTTCTGAATTGTGCCGCTCCCGTCACTTGGCATCGAAAAAAACGCTCTCGGGTGCTTTAGAGTGCCGAGTTATTCACTGCGCATGAAGAAATGACCACCTCCAACGTTTGGTTTATGTTTTATAAGCATTTTTAATTTTATTGCTTAAATCGCATTTTCTCGGCGAGCTGAGCGCTTTTTCTGAATTGTGCCGCTCCCGTCACTCTGGTTAGGTTGGCATCGAAAAAAACGCTCTCGGGTGCTTTAGAGTGCTGAGTTTATTACTGCGCATTAAGAAATGACCACCTCCAACGTTTGGTTTATGTTTTATAAGCATTTTTAATTTTATTGCTTAAATCGCATTTTCTCGGCGAGCTGAGCGCTTTTTCTGAATTGTGCCGCTCCCGTCACTCTGGTTAGGTTGGCATCGAAAAAAATGCTCTCGGGTGCTTTAGAGTGCCGACTTTATTACTGCGCATTAAGAAATGACCACCTCCAACGTTTGGTTTATGTTTTATAAGCATTTTTAATTTTATTGCTTAAATCGCATTTTCTCGGCGAGCTGAGCACTTTTTCTGAATTGTGCCGCTCCCGTCACTCTGGTTAGGTTGGCATCGAAAAAAACGCTCTCGGGTGCTTTAGAGTGCCGAGTTATTCACTGCGCACGAAGAAATGACCACCTCCAACGTTTGGTTTATGTTTTATAAGCATTTTTAATTTTATTGCTTAAATCGCATTTTCTCGGCGAGCTGAGCGCTTTTTCTGAATTGTGCCGCTCCCGTCACTCTGGTTAGGTTGGCATCGAAAAAAACGCTCTCGGGTGCTTTAGAGTGCCGAGTTTATTACTGCGCATTAAGAAATGACCACCTCCAACGTTTGGTTTATGTTTTATAAGCATTTTTAATTTTATTGCTTAAATCGCATTTTCTCGGCGAGCTGAGCACTTTTTCTGAATTGTGCCGCTCCCGTCACTCTGGTTAGGTTGGCATCGAAAAAAACGCTCTCGGGTGCTTTAGAGTGCCGAGTTTATTACTGCGCATTAAGAAATGACCACCTCCAACGTTTGGTTTATGTTTTATAAGCATTTTTAATTTTATTGCTTAAATCGCATTTTCTCGGCGAGCTGAGCACTTTTTCTGAATTGTGCCGCTCCCGTCACTCTGGTTAGGTTGGCATCGAAAAAAACGCTCTCGGGTGCTTTAGAGTGCCGAGTTTATTACTGCGCATTAAGAAATGACCACCTCCAACGTTTGGTTTATGTTTTATAAGCATTTTTAATTTTATTGCTTAAATCGCATTTTCTCGGCGAGCTGAGCACTTTTTCTGAATTGTGCCTCCCGTCACTCTGGTTAGGTTGGCATCGAAAAAAACGCTCTCGGGTGCTTTAGAGTGCCGAGTTTATTACTGCGCATTAAGAAATGACCACCTCCAACGTTTGGTTTATGTTTTATAAGCATTTTTAATTTTATTGCTTAAATCGCATTTTCTCGGCGAGCTGAGCGCTTTTTCTGAATTGTGCCGCTCCCGTCACTCTGGTTAGGTTGGCATCGAAAAAAACGCTCTCGGGTGCTTTAGAGTGCCGAGTTATTCACTGCGCATGAAGAAATGACCACCTCCAACGTTTGGTTTATGTTTAATAAGCATTTTTAATTTTATTGCTTAAATCGCATTTTCTCGGCGAGCTGAGCACTTTTTCTGAATTGTGCCGCTCCCGTCACTCTGGTTAGGTTGGCATCGAAAAAAACGCTCTCGGGTGCTTTAGAGTGCCGAGTTTATTACTGCGCATTAAGAAATGACCACCTCCAACGTTTGGTTTATGTTTTATAAGCATTTTTAATTTTATTGCTTAAATCGCATTTTCTCGGCGAGCTGAGCGCTTTTTCTGAATTGTGCCGCTCCCGTCACTCTGGTTAGGTTGGCATCGAAAAAAACGCTCTCGGGTGCTTTAGAGTGCCGAGTTATTCACTGCGCATGAAGAAATGACCACCTCCAACGTTTGGTTTATGTTTAATAAGCATTTTTAATTTTATTGCTTAAATCGCATTTTCTCGGCGAGCTGAGCACTTTTTCTGAATTGTGCCGCTCCCGTCACTCTGGTTAGGTTGGCATCGAAAAAAACGCTCTCGGGTGCTTTAGAGTGCCGAGTTTATTACTGCGCATTAAGAAATGACCACCTCCAACGTTTGGTTTATGTTTTATAAGCATTTTTAATTTTATTGCTTAAATCGCATTTTCTCGGCGAGCTGAGCACTTTTTCTGAATTGTGCCGCTCCCGTCACTCTGGTTAGGTTGGCATCGAAAAAAACGCTCTCGGGTGCTTTAGAGTGCCGAGTTTATCACTGCGCATGAAGAAATGACCACCTCCAACGTTTGGTTTATGTTTAATAAGCATTTTTAATTTTATTGCTTAAATCGCATTTTCTCGGCGAGCTGAGCACTTTTTCTGAATTGTGCCGCTCCCGTCACTCTGGTTAGGTTGGCATCGAAAAAAACGCTCTCGGGTGCTTTAGAGTGCCGACTTTATCACTGCGCATGAAGAAATTACCACCTCCAACGTTTGGTTTATGTTTTATAAGCATTTTTAATTTTATTGCTTAAATCGCATTTTCTCGGCGAGCTGAGCACTTTTTCTGAATTGTGCCGCTCCCGTCACTCTGGTTAGGTTGGCATCGAAAAAAACGCTCACGGGTGCTTTAGAGTGCCGAGTTTATTACTGCGCATTAAGAAATGACCACCTCCAACGTTTGGTTTATGTTTTATAAGCATTTTTAATTTTATTGCTTAAATCGCATTTTCTCGGCGAGCTGAGCACTTTTTCTGAATTGTGCCGCTCCCGTCACTCTGGTTAGGTTGGCATCGAAAAAAACGCTCTCGGGTGCTTTAGAGTGCCGAGTTATTCACTGCGCATGAAGAAATGACCACCTCCAACGTTTGGTTTATGTTTTATAAGCATTTTTAATTTTATTGCTTAAATCGCATTTTCTCGGCGAGCTGAGCGCTTTTTCTGAATTGTGCCGCTCCCGTAACTCTGGTTAGGTTGGCATCGAAAAAAACGCTCTCGGGTGCTTTAGAGTGCCGAGTTTATTACTGCGCATTAAGAAATGACCACCTCCAACGTTTGGTTTATGTTTTATAAGCATTTTTAATTTTATTGCTTAAATCGCATTTTCTCGGCGAGCTGAGCACTTTTTCTGAATTGTGCCGCTCCCGTCACTCTGGTTAGGTTGGCATCGAAAAAAACGCTCTCGGGTGCTTTAGAGTGCCGGGTTTATTACTGCGCATTAAGAAATGACCACCTCCAACGTTTGGTTTATGTTTTATAAGCATTTTTAATTGTATTGCTTAAATCGCATTTTCTCGGCGAGCTGAGCACTTTTTCTGAATTGTGCCGCTCCCGTCACTCTGGTTAGGTTGGCATCGAAAAAAACGCTCTCGGGTGCTTTAGAGTGCCGAGTTTATCACTGCGCATGAAGAAATGACCACCTCCAACGTTTGGTATTGCTTAAATCGCATTTTCTCGGCGAGCTGAGCGCTTTTTCTGAATTGTGCCGCTCCCGTCACTCTGGTTAGGTTGGCATCGAAAAAAACGCTCTCGGGTGCTTTAGAGTGCCGAGTTTATCACTGCGCATGAAGAAATGACCACCTCCAACGTTTGGTTTATGTTTTATAAGCATTTTTAATTTTATTGCTTAAATCGCATTTTCTCGGCGAGCTGAGCGCTTTTTCTGAATTGTGCCGCTCCCGTAACTCTGGTTAGGTTGGCATCGAAAAAAACGCTCTCGGGTGCTTTAGAGTGCCGAGTTTATCACTGCGCATGAAGAAATGACCACTTCCAACGTTTGGTTTATGTTTTATAAGCATTTTTAATTTTATTGCTTAAATCGCATTTTCTCGGCGAGCTGAGCACTTTTTCTGAATTGTGCCGCTCCCGTCACTCTGGTTAGGTTGGCATCGAAAAAAACGCTCTCGGGTGCTCTAGAGTGCCGAGTTTATTACTGCGCATTAAGAAATGACCACCTCCAACGTTTGGTTTATGTTTTATAAGCATTTTTAATTTTATTGCTTAAATCGCATTTTCTCGGCGAGCTGAGCACTTTTTCTGAATTGTGCCGCTCCCGTCACTCTGGTTAGGTTGGCATCGAAAAAAACGCTCTCGGGTGCTTTAGAGTGCCGAGTTTATTACTGCGCATTAAGAAATGACCACCTCCAACGTTTGGTTTATGTTTTATAAGCATTTTTAATTTTATTGCTTAAATCGCATTTTCTCGGCGAGCTGAGCACTTTTTCTGAATTGTGCCGCTCCCGTCACTCTGGTTAGGTTGGCATCGAAAAAAACGCTCTCGGGTGCTTTAGAGTGCCGAGTTATTCACTGCGCATGGAGAAATGACCACCTCCAACGTTTGGTTTATGTTTTATAAGCATTTTTAATTTTATTGCTTAAATCGCATTTTCTCGGCGAGCTGAGCACTTTTTCTGAATTGTGCCGCTCCCGTCACTCTGGTTAGGTTGGCATCGAAAAAAACGCTCTCGGGTGCTTTAGAGTGCCGAGTTTATCACTGCGCATGAAGAAATGACCACCTCCAACGTTTGGTTTATGTTTTATAAGCATTTTTAATTTTATTGCTTAAATCGCATTTTCTCGGCGAGCTGAGCGCTTTTTCTGAATTGTGCCGCTCCCGTCACTCTGGTTAGGTTGGCATCGAAAAAAACGCTCTCGGGTGCTTTAGAGTGCCGAGTTTATCACTGCGCATGAAGAAATGACCACCTCCAACGTTTGGTTTATGTTTTATAAGCATTTTTAATTTTATTGCTTAAATCGCATTTTCTCGGCGAGCTGAGCGCTTTTTCTGAATTGTGCCGCTCCCGTAACTCTGGTTAGGTTGGCATCGAAAAAAACGCTCTCGGGTGCTTTAGAGTGCCGAGTTTATCACTGCGCATGAAGAAATGACCACTTCCAACGTTTGGTTTATGTTTTATAAGCATTTTTAATTTTATTGCTTAAATCGCATTTTCTCGGCGAGCTGAGCACTTTTTCTGAATTGTGCCGCTCCCGTCACTCTGGTTAGGTTGGCATCGAAAAAAACGCTCTCGGGTGCTCTAGAGTGCCGAGTTTATTACTGCGCATTAAGAAATGACCACCTCCAACGTTTGGTTTATGTTTTATAAGCATTTTTAATTTTATTGCTTAAATAGCATTTTCTCGGCGAGCTGAGCACTTTTTCTGAATTGTGCCGCTCCCGTCACTCTGGTTAGGTTGGCATCGAAAAAAACGCTCTCGGGTGCTTTAGAGTGCCGAGTTTATTACTGCGCATTAAGAAATGACCACCTCCAACGTTTGGTTTATGTTTTATAAGCATTTTTAATTTTATTGCTTAAATCGCATTTTCTCGGCGAGCTGAGCACTTTTTCTGAATTGTGCCGCTCCCGTCACTCTGGTTAGGTTGGCATCGAAAAAAACGCTCTCGGGTGCTTTAGAGTGCCGAGTTATTCACTGCGCATGAAGAAATGACCACCTCCAACGTTTGGTTTATGTTTTATAAGCATTTTTAATTTTATTGCTTAAATCGCATTTTCTCGGCGAGCTGAGCACTTTTTCTGAATTGTGCCGCTCCCGTCACTCTGGTTAGGTTGGCATCGAAAAAAACGCTCTCGGGTGCTTTAGAGTGCCGAGTTTATCACTGCGCATGAAGAAATGACCACCTCCAACGTTTGGTTTATGTTTTATAAGCATTTTTAATTTTATTGCTTAAATCGCATTTTCTCGGCGAGCTGAGCGCTTTTTCTGAATTGTGCCGCTCCCGTCACTCTGGTTAGGTTGGCATCGAAAAAAACGCTCTCGGGTGCTTTAGAGTGCCGAGTTATTCACTGCGCATGAAGAAATGACCACCTCCAATGTTTGGTTTATGTTTAATAAGCATTTTTAATTTTATTGCTTAAATCGCATTTTCTCGGCGAGCTGAGCACTTTTTCTGAATTGTGCCGCTCCCGTCACTCTGGTTAGGTTGGCATCGAAAAAAACGCTCTCGGGTGCTTTAGAGTGCCGAGTTTATTACTGCGCATTAAGAAATGACCACCTCCAACGTTTGGTTTATGTTTTATAAGCATTTTTAATTTTATTGCTTAAATCGCATTTTCTCGGCGAGCTGAGCACTTTTTCTGAATTGTGCCGCTCCCGTCACTCTGGTTAGGTTGGCATCGAAAAAAATGCTCTCGGGTGCTTTAGAGTGCCCAGTTATTCACTGCGCATGAAGAAATGACCACCTCCAACGTTTGGTTTATGTTTAATAAGCATTTTTAATTTTATTGCTTGAATCGCATTTTCTCGGCGAGCTGAGCACTTTTTCTGAATTGTGCCGCTCCCGTCACTCTGGTTAGGTTGGCATCGAAAAAAACGCTCTCGGGTGCTTTAGAGTGCCGAGTTTATCACTGCGCATGAAGAAATGACCACCTCCAACGTTTGGTTTATGTTTTATAAGCATTTTTAATTTTATTGCTTAAATCGCATTTTCTCGGCGAGCTGAGCACTTTTTCTGAATTGTGCCGCTCCCGTCACTCTGGTTAGGTTGGCATCGAAAAAAACGCTCACGGGTGCTTTAGAGTGCCGAGTTTATTACTGCGCATTAAGAAATGACCACCTCCAACGTTTGGTTTATGTTTTATAAGCATTTTTAATTTTATTGCTTAAATCGCATTTTCTCGGCGAGCTGAGCACTTTTTCTGAATTGTGCCGCTCCCGTCACTCTGGTTAGGTTGGCATCGAAAAAAACGCTCTCGGGTGCTTTAGAGTGCCGAGTTTATCACTGCGCATGAAGAAATGACCACCTCCAACGTTTGGTTTATGTTTTATAAGCATTTTTAATTTTATTGCTTAAATCGCATTTTCTCGGCGAGCTGAGCGCTTTTTCTGAATTGTGCCGCTCCCGTAACTCTGGTTAGGTTGGCATCGAAAAAAACGCTCTCGGGTGCTTTAGAGTGCCGAGTTTATTACTGCGCATTAAGAAATGACCACCTCCAACGTTTGGTTTATGTTTTATAAGCATTTTTAATTTTATTGCTTAAATCGCATTTTCTCGGCGAGCTGAGCACTTTTTCTGAATTGTGCCGCTCCCGTCACTCTGGTTAGGTTGGCATCGAAAAAAACGCTCTCGGGTGCTTTAGAGTGCCGAGTTTATTACTGCGCATTAAGAAATGACCACCTCCAACGTTTGGTTTATGTTTTATAAGCATTTTTAATTTTTTTGCTTAAATCGCATTTTCTCGGCGAGCTGAGCACTTTTTCTGAATTGTGCCGCTCCCGTCACTCTGGTTAGGTTGGCATCGAAAAAAACGCTCACGGGTGCTTTAGAGTGCCGAGTTTATTACTGCGCATTAAGAAATGACCACCTCCAACGTTTGGTTTATGTTTTATAAGCATTTTTAATTTTATTGCTTAAATCGCATTTTCTCGGCGAGCTGAGCACTTTTTCTGAATTGTGCCGCTCCCGTCACTCTGGTTAGGTTGGCATCGAAAAAAACGCTCTCGGGTGCTTTAGAGTGCCGAGTTATTCACTGCGCATGGAGAAATGACCACCTCCAACGTTTGGTTTATGTTTTATAAGCATTTTTAATTTTATTGCTTGAATCGCATTTTCTCGGCGAGCTGAGCACTTTTTCTGAATTGTGCCGCTCCCGTCACTCTGGTTAGGTTGGCATCGAAAAAAACGCTCTCGGGTGCTTTAGAGTGCCGAGTTTATCACTGCGCATGAAGAAATGACCACCTCCAACGTTTGGTTTATGTTTTATAAGCATTTTTAATTTTATTGCTTAAATCGCATTTTCTCGGCGAGCTGAGCGCTTTTTCTGAATTGTGCCGCTCCCGTCACTCTGGTTAGGTTGGCATCGAAAAAAACGCTCTCGGGTGCTTTAGAGTGCCGAGTTTATCACTGCGCATGAAGAAATGACCACCTCCAACGTTTGGTTTATGTTTTATAAGCATTTTTAATTTTATTGCTTAAATCGCATTTTCTCGGCGAGCTGAGCGCTTTTTCTGAATTGTGCCGCTCCCGTAACTCTGGTTAGGTTGGCATCGAAAAAAACGCTCTCGGGTGCTTTAGAGTGCCGAGTTTATCACTGCGCATGAAGAAATGACCACTTCCAACGTTTGGTTTATGTTTTATAAGCATTTTTATTTTTATTGCTTAAATCGCATTTTCTCGGCGAGCTGAGCACTTTTTCTGAATTGTGCCGCTCCCGTCACTCTGGTTAGGTTGGCATCGAAAAAAACGCTCTCGGGTGCTCTAGAGTGCCGAGTTTATTACCGCGCATTAAGAAATGACCACCTCCAACGTTTGGTTTATGTTTTATAAGCATTTTTAATTTTATTGCTTAAATAGCATTTTCTCGGCGAGCTGAGCACTTTTTCTGAATTGTGCCGCTCCCGTCACTCTGGTTAGGTTGGCATCGAAAAAAACGCTCTCGGGTGCTTTAGAGTGCCGAGTTTATTACTGCGCATTAAGAAATGACCACCTCCAACGTTTGGTTTATGTTTTATAAGCATTTTTAATTTTATTGCTTAAATCGCATTTTCTCGGCGAGCTGAGCACTTTTTCTGAATTGTGCCGCTCCCGTCACTCTGGTTAGGTTGGCATCGAAAAAAACGCTCTCGGGTGCTTTAGAGTGCCGAGTTATTCACTGCGCATGAAGAAATGACCACCTCCAACGTTTGGTTTATGTTTTATAAGCATTTTTAATTTTATTGCTTAAATCGCATTTTCTCGGCGAGCTGAGCACTTTTTCTGAATTGTGCCGCTCCCGTCACTCTGGTTAGGTTGGCATCGAAAAAAACGCTCTCGGGTGCTTTAGAGTGCCGAGTTTATCACTGCGCATGAAGAAATGACCACCTCCAACGTTTGGTTTATGTTTTATAAGCATTTTTAATTTTATTGCTTAAATCGCATTTTCTCGGCGAGCTGAGCGCTTTTTCTGAATTGTGCCGCTCCCGTCACTCTGGTTAGGTTGGCATCGAAAAAAACGCTCTCGGGTGCTTTAGAGTGCCGAGTTTATTACTGCGCATTAAGAAATGACCACCTCCAACGTTTGGTTTATGTTTTATAAGCATTTTTAATTTTATTGCTTAAATCGCATTTTCTCGGCGAGCTGAGCACTTTTTCTGAATTGTGCCGCTCCCGTCACTCTGGTTAGGTTGGCATCGAAAAAAACGCTCTCGGGTGCTTTAGAGTGCCGAGTTTATCACTGCGCATGAAGAAATGACCACCTCCAACGTTTGGTTTATGTTTTATAAGCATTTTTAATTTTATTGCTTAAATCGCATTTTCTCGGCGAGCTGAGCGCTTTTTCTGAATTGTGCCGCTCCCGTCACTCTGGTTAGGTTGGCATCGAAAAAAACGCTCTCGGGTGCTTTAGAGTGCCGAGTTATTCACTGCGCATGAAGAAATGACCACCTCCAATGTTTGGTTTATGTTTAATAAGCATTTTTAATTTTATTGCTTAAATCGCATTTTCTCGGCGAGCTGAGCACTTTTTCTGAATTGTGCCGCTCCCGTCACTCTGGTTAGGTTGGCATCGAAAAAAACGCTCTCGGGTGCTTTAGAGTGCCGAGTTTATTACTGCGCATTAAGAAATGACCACCTCCAACGTTTGGTTTATGTTTTATAAGCATTTTTAATTTTATTGCTTAAATCGCATTTTCTCGGCGAGCTGAGCACTTTTTCTGAATTGTGCCGCTCCCGTCACTCTGGTTAGGTTGGCATCGAAAAAAACGCTCTCGGGTGCTTTAGAGTGCCGAGTTTATTACTGCGCATTAAGAAATGACCACCTCCAACGTTTGGTTTATGTTTTATAAGCATTTTTAATTTTATTGCTTAAATCGCATTTTCTCGGCGAGCTGAGCACTTTTTCTGAATTGTGCCGCTCCCGTCACTCTGGTTAGGTTGGCATCGAAAAAAACGCTCTCGGGTGCTTTAGAGTGCCGAGTTTATTACTGCGCATTAAGAAATGACCACCTCCAACGTTTGGTTTATGTTTTATAAGCATTTTTAATTTTATTGCTTAAATCGCATTTTCTCGGCGAGCTGAGCACTTTTTCTGAATTGTGCCGCTCCCGTCACTTGGCATCGAAAAAAACGCTCTCGGGTGCTTTAGAGTGCCGAGTTATTCACTGCGCATGAAGAAATGACCACCTCCAACGTTTGGTTTATGTTTTATAAGCATTTTTAATTTTATTGCTTAAATCGCATTTTCTCGGCGAGCTGAGCGCTTTTTCTGAATTGTGCCGCTCCCGTCACTCTGGTTAGGTTGGCATCGAAAAAAACGCTCTCGGGTGCTTTAGAGTGCTGAGTTTATTACTGCGCATTAAGAAATGACCACCTCCAACGTTTGGTTTATGTTTTATAAGCATTTTTAATTTTATTGCTTAAATCGCATTTTCTCGGCGAGCTGAGCGCTTTTTCTGAATTGTGCCGCTCCCGTCACTCTGGTTAGGTTGGCATCGAAAAAAACGCTCTCGGGTGCTTTAGAGTGCCGAGTTTATTACTGCGCATTAAGAAATGACCACCTCCAACGTTTGGTTTATGTTTTATAAGCATTTTTAATTTTATTGCTTAAATCGCATTTTCTCGGCGAGCTGAGCACTTTTTCTGAATTGTGCCGCTCCCGTCACTCTGGTTAGGTTGGCATCGAAAAAAACGCTCTCGGGTGCTTTAGAGTGCCGAGTTATTCACTGCGCATGGAGAAATGACCACCTCCAACGTTTGGTTTATGTTTTATAAGCATTTTTAATTTTATTGCTTAAATCGCATTTTCTCGGCGAGCTGAGCACTTTTTCTTAATTGTGCCGCTCCCGTCACTCTGGTTAGGTTGGCATCGAAAAAAACGCTCTCGGGTGCTTTAGAGTGCCGAGTTTATCACTGCGCATGAAGAAATGACCACCTCCAACGTTTGGTTTATGTTTTATAAGCATTTTTAATTTTATTGCTTAAATCGCATTTTCTCGGCGAGCTGAGCGCTTTTTCTGAATTGTGCCGCTCCCGTCACTCTGGTTAGGTTGGCATCGAAAAAAACGCTCTCGGGTGCTTTAGAGTGCCGAGTTTATCACTGCGCATGAAGAAATGACCACCTCCAACGTTTGGTTTATGTTTTATAAGCATTTTTAATTTTATTGCTTAAATCGCATTTTCTCGGCGAGCTGAGCGCTTTTTCTGAATTGTGCCGCTCCCGTAACTCTGGTTAGGTTGGCATCGAAAAAAACGCTCTCGGGTGCTTTAGAGTGCCGAGTTTATCACTGCGCATGAAGAAATGACCACTTCCAACGTTTGGTTTATGTTTTATAAGCATTTTTAATTTTATTGCTTAAATCGCATTTTCTCGGCGAGCTGAGCACTTTTTCTGAATTGTGCCGCTCCCGTCACTCTGGTTAGGTTGGCATCGAAAAAAACGCTCTCGGGTGCTCTAGAGTGCCGAGTTTATTACTGCGCATTAAGAAATGACCACCTCCAACGTTTGGTTTATGTTTTATAAGCATTTTTAATTTTATTGCTTAAATAGCATTTTCTCGGCGAGCTGAGCACTTTTTCTGAATTGTGCCGCTCCCGTCACTCTGGTTAGGTTGGCATCGAAAAAAACGCTCTCGGGTGCTTTAGAGTGCCGAGTTTATTACTGCGCATTAAGAAATGACCACCTCCAACGTTTGGTTTATGTTTTATAAGCATTTTTAATTTTATTGCTTAAATCGCATTTTCTCGGCGAGCTGAGCACTTTTTCTGAATTGTGCCGCTCCCGTCACTCTGGTTAGGTTGGCATCGAAAAAAACGCTCTCGGGTGCTTTAGAGTGCCGAGTTATTCACTGCGCATGAAGAAATGACCACCTCCAACGTTTGGTTTATGTTTTATAAGCATTTTTAATTTTATTGCTTAAATCGCATTTTCTCGGCGAGCTGAGCACTTTTTCTGAATTGTGCCGCTCCCGTCACTCTGGTTAGGTTGGCATCGAAAAAAACGCTCTCGGGTGCTTTAGAGTGCCGAGTTTATCACTGCGCATGAAGAAATGACCACCTCCAACGTTTGGTTTATGTTTTATAAGCATTTTTAATTTTATTGCTTAAATCGCATTTTCTCGGCGAGCTGAGCGCTTTTTCTGAATTGTGCCGCTCCCGTCACTCTGGTTAGGTTGGCATCGAAAAAAACGCTCTCGGGTGCTTTAGAGTGCCGAGTTATTCACTGCGCATGAAGAAATGACCACCTCCAACGTTTGGTTTATGTTTTATAAGCATTTTTAATTTTATTGCTTAAATCGCATTTTCTCGGCGAGCTGAGCACTTTTTCTGAATTGTGCCGCTCCCGTCACTCTGGTTAGGTTGGCATCGAAAAAAACGCTCTCGGGTGCTTTAGAGTGCCGAGTTTATCACTGCGCATGAAGAAATGACCACCTCCAACGTTTGGTTTATGTTTTATAAGCATTTTTAATTTTATTGCTTAAATCGCATTTTCTCGGCGAGCTGAGCGCTTTTTCTGAATTGTGCCGCTCCCGTCACTCTGGTTAGGTTGGCATCGAAAAAAACGCTCTCGGGTGCTTTAGAGTGCCGAGTTATTCACTGCGCATGAAGAAATGACCACCTCCAATGTTTGGTTTATGTTTAATAAGCATTTTTAATTTTATTGCTTAAATTGCATTTTCTCGGCGAGCTGAGCACTTTTTCTGAATTGTGCCGCTCCCGTCACTCTGGTTAGGTTGGCATCGAAAAAAACGCTCTCGGGTGCTTTAGAGTGCCGAGTTTATTACTGCGCATTAAGAAATGACCACCTCCAACGTTTGGTTTATGTTTTATAAGCATTTTAATTTTATTGCTTAAATCGCATTTTCTCGGCGAGCTGAGCACTTTTTCTGAATTGTGCCGCTCCCGTCACTCTGGTTAGGTTGGCATCGAAAAAAACGCTCTCGGGTGCTTTAGAGTGCCGAGTTATTCACTGCGCATGAAGAAATGACCACCTCCAACGTTTGGTTTATGTTTAATAAGCATTTTTAATTTTATTGCTTGAATCGCATTTTCTCGGCGAGCTGAGCACTTTTTCTGAATTGTGCCGCTCCCGTCACTCTGGTTAGGTTGGCATCGAAAAAAACGCTCTCGGGTGCTTTAGAGTGCCGAGTTTATCACTGCGCATGAAGAAATGACCACCTCCAACGTTTGGTTTATGTTTTATAAGCATTTTTAATTTTATTGCTTAAATCGCATTTTCTCGGCGAGCTGAGCACTTTCTCTGAATTGTGCCGCTCCCGTCACTCTGGTTAGGTTGGCATCGAAAAAAACGCTCTCGGGTGCTTTAGAGTGCCGAGTTTATCACTGCGCATGAAGAAATGACCACCTCCAACGTTTGGTTTATGTTTTATAAGCATTTTTAATTTTATTGCTTAAATCGCATTTTCTCGGCGAGCTGAGCGCTTTTTCTGAATTGTGCCGCTCCCGTCACTCTGGTTAGGTTGGCATCGAAAAAAACGCTCTCGGGTGCTTTAGAGTGCCGAGTTTATTACTGCGCATTAAGAAATGACCACCTCCAACGTTTGGTTTATGTTTTATAAGCATTTTTAATTTTATTGCTTAAATCGCATTTTCTCGGCGAGCTGAGCACTTTTTCTGAATTGTGCCGCTCCCGTCACTCTGGTTAGGTTGGCATCGAAAAAAACGCTCTCGGGTGCTTTAGAGTGCCGAGTTTATTACTGCGCATTAAGAAATGACCACCTCCAACGTTTGGTTTATGTTTTATAAGCATTTTTAATTTTATTGCTTAAATCGCATTTTCTCGGCGAGCTGAGCACTTTTTCTGAATTGTGCCGCTCCCGTCACTCTGGTTAGGTTGGCATCGAAAAAAACGCTATCGGGTGCTTTAGAGTGCCGAGTTATTCACTGCGCATGAAGAAATGACCACCTCCAACGTTTGGTTTATGTTTAATAAGCATTTTTAATTTTATTGCTTAAATCGCATTTTCTCGGCGAGCTGAGCACTTTTTCTGAATTGTGCCGCTCCCGTCACTCTGGTTAGGTTGGCATCGAAAAAAACGCTCTCGGGTGCTTTAGAGTGCCGAGTTTATTACTGCGCATTAAGAAATGACCACCTCCAACGTTTGGTTTATGTTTTATAAGCATTTTTAATTTTATTGCTTAAATCGCATTTTCTCGGCGAGCTGAGCACTTTTTCTGAATTGTGCCGCTCCCGTCACTCTGGTTAGGTTGGCATCGAAAAAAACGCTCTCGGGTGCTTTAGAGTGCCGAGTTTATTACTGCGCATTAAGAAATGACCACCTCCAACGTTTGGTTTATGTTTTATAAGCATTTTTAATTTTATTGCTTAAATCGCATTTTCTCGGCGAGCTGAGCGCTTTTTCTGAATTGTGCCGCTCCCGTCACTCTGGTTAGGTTGGCATCGAAAAAAACGCTCTCGGTGCTTTAGAGTGCTGAGTTTATTACTGCGCATTAAGAAATGACCACCTCCAACGTTTGGTTTATGTTTAATAAGCATTTTTAATTTTATTGCTTAAATCGCATTTTCTCGGCGAGCTGAGCACTTTTTCTGAATTGTGCCGCTCCCGTCACTAGGTTGGCATCGAAAAAAACGCTCTCGGGTGCTTTAGAGTGCCGAGTTTATTACTGCGCATTAAGAAATGACCACCTCCAACGTTTGGTTTATGTTTTATAAGCATTTTTAATTTTATTGCTTAAATCGCATTTTCTCGGCGAGCTGAGCACTTTTTCTGAATTGTGCCGCTCCCGTCACTCTGGTTAGGTTGGCATCGAAAAAAACGCTCTCGGGTGCTTTAGAGTGCCGAGTTTATTACTGCGCATTAAGAAATGACCACCTCCAACGTTTGGTTTATGTTTTATAAGCATTTTTAATTTTATTGCTTAAATCGCATTTTCTCGGCGAGCTGAGCACTTTTTCTGAATTGTGCCGCTCCCGTCACTTGGCATCGAAAAAAACGCTCTCGGGTGCTTTAGAGTGCCGAGTTATTCACTGCGCATGAAGAAATGACCACCTCCAACGTTTGGTTTATGTTTTATAAGCATTTTTAATTTTATTGCTTAAATCGCATTTTCTCGGCGAGCTGAGCGCTTTTTCTGAATTGTGCCGCTCCCGTCACTCTGGTTAGGTTGGCATCGAAAAAAACGCTCTCGGGTGCTTTAGAGTGCTGAGTTTATTACTGCGCATTAAGAAATGACCACCTCCAACGTTTGGTTTATGTTTTATAAGCATTTTTAATTTTATTGCTTAAATCGCATTTTCTCGGCGAGCTGAGCGCTTTTTCTGAATTGTGCCGCTCCCGTCACTCTGGTTAGGTTGGCATCGAAAAAAACGCTCTCGGGTGCTTTAGAGTGCCGAGTTTATTACTGCGCATTAAGAAATGACCACCTCCAACGTTTGGTTTATGTTTTATAAGCATTTTTAATTTTATTGCTTAAATCGCATTTTCTCGGCGAGCTGAGCACTTTTTCTGAATTGTGCCGCTCCCGTCACTCTGGTTAGGTTGGCATCGAAAAAAACGCTCTCGGGTGCTTTAGAGTGTCGAGTTATTCACTGCGCACGAAGAAATGACCACCTCCAACGTTTGGTTTATGTTTTATAAGCATTTTTAATTTTATTGCTTAAATCGCATTTTCTCGGCGAGCTGAGCGCTTTTTCTGAATTGTGCCGCTCCCGTCACTCTGGTTAGGTTGGCATCGAAAAAAACGCTCTCGGGTGCTTTAGAGTGCCGAGTTTATTACTGCGCATTAAGAAATGACCACCTCCAACGTTTGGTTTATGTTTTATAAGCATTTTTAATTTTATTGCTTAAATCGCATTTTCTCGGCGAGCTGAGCACTTTTTCTGAATTGTGCCGCTCCCGTCACTCTGGTTAGGTTGGCATCGAAAAAAACGCTCTCGGGTGCTTTAGAGTGCCGAGTTTATCACTGCGCATGAAGAAATGACCACCTCCAACGTTTGGTTTATGTTTAATAAGCATTTTTAATTTTATTGCTTAAATCGCATTTTCTCGGCCAGCTGAGCACTTTTTCTGAATTGTGCCGCTCCCGTCACTCTGGTTAGGTTGGCATCGAAAAAAACGCTCTCGGGTGCTTTAGAGTGCCGAGTTTATTACTGCGCATGAAGAAATGACCACCTCCAACGTTTGGTTTATGTTTTATAAGCATTTTTAATTTTATTGCTTAAATCGCATTTTCTCGGCGAGCTGAGCACTTTTTCTGAATTGTGCCGCTCCCGTCACTCTGGTTAGGTTGGCATCGAAAAAAACGCTATCGGGTGCTTTAGAGTGCCGAGTTATTCACTGCGCATGAAGAAATGACCACCTCCAACGTTTGGTTTATGTTTAATAAGCATTTTTAATTTTATTGCTTAAATCGCATTTTCTCGGCGAGCTGAGCACTTTTTCTGAATTGTGCCGCTCCCGTCACTCTGGTTAGGTTGGCATCGAAAAAAACGCTCTCGGGTGCTTTAGAGTGCCGAGTTTATTACTGCGCATTAAGAAATGACCACCTCCAACGTTTGGTTTATGTTTTATAAGCATTTTTAATTTTATTGCTTAAATCGCATTTTCTCGGCGAGCTGAGCGCTTTTTCTGAATTGTGCCGCTCCCGTCACTCTGGTTAGGTTGGCATCGAAAAAAACGCTCTCGGGTGCTTTAGAGTGCCGAGTTATTCACTGCGCATGAAGAAATGACCACCTCCAACGTTTGGTTTATGTTTAATAAGCATTTTTAATTTTATTGCTTAAATCGCATTTTCTCGGCGAGCTGAGCACTTTTTCTGAATTGTGCCGCTCCCGTCACTCTGGTTAGGTTGGCATCGAAAAAAACGCTCTCGGGTGCTTTAGAGTGCCGAGTTTATTACTGCGCATTAAGAAATGACCACCTCCAACGTTTGGTTTAAGTTTTATAAGCATTTTTAATTTTATTGCTTAAATCGCATTTTCTCGGCGAGCTGAGCACTTTTTCTGAATTGTGCCGCTCCCGTCACTCTGGTTAGGTTGGCATCGAAAAAACGCTCTCGGGTGCTTTAGAGTGCCGAGTTTATTACTGCGCATTAAGAATGACCACCTCCAACGTTTGGTTTAAGTTTTATAAGCATTTTTAATTTTATTGCTTAAATCGCATTTTCTCGGCGAGCTGAGCACTTTTTCTGAATTGTGCCGCTCCCGTCACTCTGGTTAGGTTGGCATCGAAAAAAACGCTCTCGGGTGCTTTAGAGTGCCGAGTTATTCACTGCGCACGAAGAAATGACCACCTCCAACGTTTGGTTTATGTTTTATAAGCATTTTTAATTTTATTGCTTAAATCGCATTTTCTCGGCGAGCTGAGCGCTTTTTCTGAATTGTGCCGCTCCCGTCACTCTGGTTAGGTTGGCATCGAAAAAAACGCTCTCGGGTGCTTTAGAGTGCCGAGTTTATTACTGCGCATTAAGAAATGACCACCTCCAACGTTTGGTTTATGTTTTATAAGCATTTTTAATTTTATTGCTTAAATCGCATTTTCTCGGCGAGCTGAGCACTTTTTCTGAATTGTGCCGCTCCCGTCACTCTGGTTAGGTTGGCATCGAAAAAAACGCTCTCGGGTGCTTTAGAGTGCCGAGTTTATTACTGCGCATTAAGAAATGACCACCTCCAACGTTTGGTTTATGTTTTATAAGCATTTTTAATTTTATTGCTTAAATCGCATTTTCTCGGCGAGCTGAGCACTTTTTCTGAATTGTGCCGCTCCCGTCACTCTGGTTAGGTTGGCATCGAAAAAAACGCTCTCGGGTGCTTTAGAGTGCCGAGTTTATCACTGCGCATGAAGAAATGACCACCTCCAACGTTTGGTTTATGTTTTATAAGCATTTTTAATTTATTGCTTAAATCGCATTTTCTCGGCGAGCTGAGCACTTTTTCTGAATTGTGCCGCTCCCGTCACTCTGGTTAGGTTGGCATCGAAAAAAACGCTCTCGGGTGCTTTAGAGTGCCGAGTTTATCACTGCGCATGAAGAAATGACCACCTCCAACGTTTGGTTTATGTTTTATAAGCATTTTTAATTTTATTGCTTAAATCGCATTTTCTCGGCGAGCTGAGCGCTTTTTCTGAATTGTGCCGCTCCCGTAACTCTGGTTAGGTTGGCATCGAAAAAAACGCTCTCGGGTGCTTTAGAGTGCCGAGTTTATCACTGCGCATGAAGAAATGACCACTTCCAACGTTTGGTTTATGTTTTATAAGCATTTTTAATTTTATTGCTTAAATCGCATTTTCTCGGCGAGCTGAGCACTTTTTCTGAATTGTGCCGCTCCCGTCACTCTGGTTAGGTTGGCATCGAAAAAAACGCTCTCGGGTGCTTTAGAGTGCCGAGTTTATTACTGCGCATTAAGAAATGACCACCTCCAACGTTTGGTTTATGTTTTATAAGCATTTTTAATTTTATTGCTTAAATCGCATTTTCTCGGCGAGCTGAGCACTTTTTCTGAATTGTGCCGCTCCCGTCACTCTGGTTAGGTTGGCATCGAAAAAAACGCTCTCGGGTGCTTTAGAGTGCCGAGTTATTCACTGCGCATGAAGAAATGACCACCTCCAACGTTTGGTTTATGTTTTATAAGCATTTTTAATTTTATTGCTTAAATCGCATTTTCTCGGCGAGCTGAGCACTTTTTCTGAATTGTGCCGCTCCCGTCACTCTGGTTAGGTTGGCATCGAAAAAAACGCTCTCGGGTGCTTTAGAGTGCCGAGTTTATCACTGCGCATGAAGAAATGACCACCTCCAACGTTTGGTTTATGTTTTATAAGCATTTTTAATTTTATTGCTTAAATCGCATTTTCTCGGCGAGCTGAGCGCTTTTTCTGAATTGTGCCGCTCCCGTCACTCTGGTTAGGTTGGCATCGAAAAAAACGCTCTCGGGTGCTTTAGAGTGCCGAGTTATTCACTGCGCATGAAGAAATGACCACCTCCAATGTTTGGTTTATGTTTAATAAGCATTTTTAATTTTATTGCTAAAATCGCATTTTCTCGGCGAGCTGAGCGCTTTTTCTGAATTGTGCCGCTCCCGTCACTCTGGTTAGGTTGGCATCGAAAAAAACGCTCTCGGGTGCTTTAGAGTGCCGAGTTATTCACTGCGCATGAAGAAATGACCACCTCCAACGTTTGGTTTATGTTTAATAAGCATTTTTAATTTTATTGCTTAAATCGCATTTTCTCGGCGAGCTGAGCACTTTTTCTGAATTGTGCCGCTCCCGTCACTCTGGTTAGGTTGGCATCGAAAAAAACGCTCTCGGGTGCTTTAGAGTGCCCAGTTTATTACTGCGCATTAAGAAATGACCACCTCCAACGTTTGGTTTATGTTTTATAAGCATTTTTAATTTTATTGCTTAAATCGCATTTTCTCGGCGAGCTGAGCGCTTTTTCTGAATTGTGCCGCTCCCGTCACTCTGGTTAGGTTGGCATCGAAAAAAACGCTCTCGGGTGCTTTAGAGTGCCGAGTTATTCACTGCGCATGAAGAAATGACCACCTCCAACGTTTGGTTTATGTTTAATAAGCATTTTTAATTTTATTGCTTAAATCGCATTTTCTCGGCGAGCTGAGCACTTTTTCTGAATTGTGCCGCTCCCGTCACTCTGGTTAGGTTGGCATCGAAAAAAACGCTCTCGGGTGCTTTAGAGTGCCGAGTTTATTACTGCGCATTAAGAAATGACCACCTCCAACGTTTGGTTTATGTTTTATAAGCATTTTTAATTTTATTGCTTAAATCGCATTTTCTCGGCGAGCTGAGCACTTTTTCTGAATTGTGCCGCTCCCGTCACTCTGGTTAGGTTGGCATCGAAAAAAACGCTCTCGGGTGCTTTAGAGTGCCGAGTTATTCACTGCGCATGAAGAAATGACCACCTCCAACGTTTGGTTTATGTTTTATAAGCATTTTTAATTTTATTGCTTAAATCGCATTTTCTCGGCGAGCTGAGCACTTTTTCTGAATTGTGCCGCTCCCGTCACTCTGGTTAGGTTGGCATCGAAAAAAACGCTCTCGGGTGCTTTAGAGTGCCGAGTTTATTACTGCGCATGAAGAAATGACCACTTCCAACGTTTGGTTTATGTTTTATAAGCATTTTTAATTTTATTGCTTAAATCGCATTTTCTCGGCGAGCTGAGCACTTTTTCTGAATTGTGCCGCTCCCGTCACTCTGGTTAGGTTGGCATCGAAAAAAACGCTCTCGGGTGCTCTAGAGTGCCGAGTTTATTACTGCGCATTAAGAAATGACCACCTCCAACGTTTGGTTTATGTTTTATAAGCATTTTTAATTTTATTGCTTAAATCGCATTTTCTCGGCGAGCTGAGCACTTTTTCTGAATTGTGCCGCTCCCGTCACTCTGGTTAGGTTGGCATCGAAAAAAACGCTCTCGGGTGCTTTAGAGTGCCGAGTTTATTACTGCGCATTAAGAAATGACCACCTCCAACGTTTGGTTTATGTTTTATAAGCATTTTTAATTTTATTGCTTAAATCGCATTTTCTCGGCGAGCTGAGCACTTTTTCTGAATTGTGCCGCTCCCGTCACTCTGGTTAGGTTGGCATCGAAAAAAACGCTCTCGGGTGCTTTAGAGTGCCGAGTTTATTACTGCGCATTAGGAAATGACCACCTCCAACGTTTGGTTTATGTTTTATAAGCATTTTTAATTTTATTGCTTAAATCGCATTTTCTCGGCGAGCTGAGCGCTTTTTCTGAATTGTGCCGCTCCCGTCACTCTGGTTAGGTTGGCATCGAAAAAAACGCTCTCGGGTGCTTTAGAGTGCCGAGTTTATTACTGCGCATTAAGAAATGACCACCTCCAACGTTTGGTTTATGTTTTATAAGCATTTTTAATTTTATTGCTTAAATCGCATTTTCTCGGCGAGCTGAGCACTTTTTCTGAATTGTGCCGCTCCCGTCACTCTGGTTAGGTTGGCATCGAAAAAAACGCCCTCGGGTGCTTTAGAGTGCCGAGTTTATTACTGCGCATTGAGAAATGACCACCTCCAACGTTTGGTTTATGTTTTATAAGCATTTTTAATTTTATTGCTTAAATCGCATTTTCTCGGCGAGCTGAGCACTTTTTCTGAATTGTGCCGCTCCCGTCACTCTGGTTAGGTTGGCATCGAAAAAAACGCTCTCGGGTGCTTTAGAGTGCCGAGTTTATTACTGCGCATTGAGAAATGACCACCTCCAACGTTTGGTTTATGTTTTATAAGCATTTTTAATTTTATTGCTTAAATCGCATTTTCTCGGCGAGCTGAGCACTTTTTCTGAATTGTGCCGCTCCCGTCACTCTGGTTAGGTTGGCATCGAAAAAAACGCTCTCGGGTCCTTTAGAGTGCCGAGTTTATCACTGCGCATGAAGAAATGACCACCTCCAACGTTTGGTTTATGTTTTATAAGCATTTTTAATTTTATTGCTTAAATCGCATTTTCTCGGCGAGCTGAGCGCTTTTTCTGAATTGTGCCGCTCCCGTAACTCTGGTTAGGTTGGCATCGAAAAAAACGCTCTCGGGTGCTTTAGAGTGCCGAGTTTATCACTGCGCATGAAGAAATGACCACTTCCAACGTTTGGTTTATGTTTTATAAGCATTTTTAATTTTATTGCTTAAATCGCATTTTCTCGGCGAGCTGAGCACTTTTTCTGAATTGTGCCGCTCCCGTCACTCTGGTTAGGTTGGCATCGAAAAAAACGCTCTCGGGTGCTCTAGAGTGCCGAGTTTATTACTGCGCATTAAGAAATGACCACCTCCAACGTTTGGTTTATGTTTTATAAGCATTTTTAATTTTATTGCTTAAATCGCATTTTCTCGGCGAGCTGAGCACTTTTTCTGAATTGTGCCGCTCCCGTCACTCTGGTTAGGTTGGCATCGAAAAAAACGCTCTCGGGTGCTTTAGAGTGCCGAGTTTATTACTGCGCATTAAGATATGACCACCTCCAACGTTTGGTTTATGTTTTATAAGCATTTTTAATTTTATTGCTTAAATCGCATTTTCTCGGCGAGCTGAGCACTTTTTCTGAATTGTGCCGCTCCCGTCACTCTGGTTAGGTTGGCATCGAAAAAAACGCTCTCGGGTGCTTTAGAGTGCCGAGTTATTCACTGCGCATGAAGAAATGACCACCTCCAACGTTTGGTTTATGTTTAATAAGCATTTTTAATTTTTTTGCTTAAATCGCATTTTCTCGGCGAGCTGAGCACTTTTTCTGAATTGTGCCGCTCCCGTCACTCTGGTTAGGTTGGCATCGAAAAAAACGCTCTCGGGTGCTTTAGAGTGCCGAGTTTATCACTGCGCATGAAGAAATGACCACTTCCAACGTTTGGTTTATGTTTTATAAGCATTTTTAATTTTATTGCTTAAATCGCATTTTCTCGGCGAGCTGAGCACTTTTTCTGAATTGTGCCGCTCCCGTCACTCTGGTTAGGTTGGCATCGAAAAAAACGCTCTCGGGTGCTCTAGAGTGCCGAGTTTATTACTGCGCATTAAGCAATGACCACCTCCAACGTTTGGTTTATGTTTTATAAGCATTTTTAATTTTATTGCTTAAATCGCATTTTCTCGGCGAGCTGAGCACTTTTTCTGAATTGTGCCGCTCCCGTCACTCTGGTTAGGTTGGCATCGAAAAAAACGCTCTCGGGTGCTTTAGAGTGCCGAGTTTATTACTGCGCATTAAGAAATGACCACCTCCAACGTTTGGTTTATGTTTTATAAGCATTTTTAATTTTATTGCTTAAATCGCATTTTCTCGGCGAGCTGAGCACTTTTTCTGAATTGTGCCGCTCCCGTCACTCTGGTTAGGTTGGCATCGAAAAAAACGCTCTCGGGTGCTTTAGAGCGCCGAGTTATTCACTGCGCATGAAGAAATGACCACCTCCAACGTTTGGTTTATGTTTTATAAGCATTTTTAATTTTATTGCTTAAATCGCATTTTCTCGGCGAGCTGAGCACTTTTTCTGAATTGTGCCGCTCCCGTCACTCTGGTTAGGTTGGCATCGAAAAAAACGCTCTCGGGTGCTTTAGAGTGCCGAGTTTATCACTGCGCATGAAGAAATGACCACCTCCAACGTTTGGTTTATGTTTTATAAGCATTTTTAATTTTATTGCTTAAATCGCATTTTCTCGGCGAGCTGAGCGCTTTTTCTGAATTGTGCCGCTCCCGTCACTCTGGTTAGGTTGGCATCGAAAAAAACGCTCTCGGGTGCTTTAGAGTGCCGAGTTATTCACTACGCATGAAGAAATGACCACCTCCAATGTTTGGTTTATGTTTAATAAGCATTTTTAATTTTATTGCTTAAATCGCATTTTCTCGGCGAGTTGAGCGCTTTTTCTGAATTGTGCCGCTCCCGTCACTCTGGTTAGGTTGGCATCGAAAAAAACGCTCTCGGGTGCTTTAGAGTGCCGAGTTATTCACTGCGCATGAAGAAATGACCACCTCCAACGTTTGGTTTATGTTTAATAAGCATTTTTAATTTTATTGCTTAAATCGCATTTTCTCGGCGAGCTGAGCACTTTTTCTGAATTGTGCCGCTCCCGTCACTCTGGTTAGGTTGGCATCGAAAAAAACGCTCTCGGGTGCTTTAGAGTGCCGAGTTTATTACTGCGCATTAGGAAATGACCACCTCCAACGTTTGGTTTATGTTTTATAAGCATTTTTAATTTTATTGCTTAAATCGCATTTTCTCGGCGAGCTGAGCGCTTTTTCTGAATTGTGCTGCTCCCGTCACTCTGGTTAGGTTGGCATCGAAAAAAACGCTCTCGGGTGCTTTAGAGTGCCGAGTTTATTACTGCGCATTAAGAAATGACCACCTCCAACGTTTGGTTTATGTTTTATAAGCATTTTTAATTTTATTGCTTAAATCGCATTTTCTCGGCGAGCTGAGCACTTTTTCTGAATTGTGCCGCTCCCGTCACTCTGGTTAGGTTGGCATCGAAAAAAACGCTCTCGGGTGCTTTAGAGTGCCGAGTTTATTACTGCGCATTAAGAAATGACCACCTCCAACGTTTGGTTTATGTTTTATAAGCATTTTTAATTTTATTGCTTAAATCGCATTTTCTCGGCGAGCTGAGCGCTTTTTCTGAATTGTGCCGCTCCCGTCACTCTGGTTAGGTTGGCATCGAAAAAAACGCTCTCGGGTGCTTTAGAGTGCCGAGTTATTCACTGCGCATGAAGAAATGACCACCTCCAACGTTTGGTTTATGTTTAATAAGCATTTTTAATTTTATTGCTTAAATCGCATTTTCTCGGCGAGCTGAGCACTTTTTCTGAATTGTGCCGCTCCCGTCACTCTGGTTAGGTTGGCATCGAAAAAAACGCTCTCGGGTGCTTTAGAGTGCCGAGTTTATTACTGCGCATTAAGAAATGACCACCTCCAACGTTTGGTTTATGTTTTATAAGCATTTTTAATTTTATTGCTTAAATCGCATTTTCTCGGCGAGCTGAGCACTTTTTCTGAATTGTGCCGCTCCCGTCACTCTGGTTAGGTTGGCATCGAAAAAAACGCTCTCGGGTGCTTTAGAGTGCCGAGTTATTCACTGCGCATGAAGAAATGACCACCTCCAACGTTTGGTTTATGTTTTATAAGCATTTTTAATTTTATTGCTTAAATCGCATTTTCTCGGCGAGCTGAGCACTTTTTCTGAATTGTGCCGCTCCCGTCACTCTGGTTAGGTTGGCATCGAAAAAAACGCTCTCGGGTGCTTTAGAGTGCCGAGTTTATTACTGCGCATGAAGAAATGACCACTTCCAACGTTTGGTTTATGTTTTATAAGCATTTTTAATTTTATTGCTTAAATCGCATTTTCTCGGCGAGCTGAGCACTTTTTCTGAATTGTGCCGCTCCCGTCACTCTGGTTAGGTTGGCATCGAAAAAAACGCTCTCGGGTGCTCTAGAGTGCCGAGTTTATTACTGCGCATTAAGAAATGACCACCTCCAACGTTTGGTTTATGTTTTATAAGCATTTTTAATTTTATTGCTTAAATCGCATTTTCTCGGCGAGCTGAGCACTTTTTCTGAATTGTGCCGCTCCCGTCACTCTGGTTAGGTTGGCATCGAAAAAAACGCTCTCGGGTGCTTTAGAGTGCCGAGTTTATTACTGCGCATTAAGAAATGACCACCTCCAACGTTTGGTTTATGTTTTATAAGCATTTTTAATTTTATTGCTTAAATCGCATTTTCTCGGCGAGCTGAGCACTTTTTCTGAATTGTGCCGCTCCCGTCACTCTGGTTAGGTTGGCATCGAAAAAAACGCTCTCGGGTGCTTTAGAGTGCCGAGTTTATTACTGCGCATTAGGAAATGACCACCTCCAACGTTTGGTTTATGTTTTATAAGCATTTTTAATTTTATTGCTTAAATCGCATTTTCTCGGCGAGCTGAGCGCTTTTTCTGAATTGTGCCGCTCCCGTCACTCTGGTTAGGTTGGCATCGAAAAAAACGCTCTCGGGTGCTTTAGAGTGCCGAGTTTATTACTGCGCATTAAGAAATGACCACCTCCAACGTTTGGTTTATGTTTTATAAGCATTTTTAATTTTATTGCTTAAATCGCATTTTCTCGGCGAGCTGAGCACTTTTTCTGAATTGTGCCGCTCCCGTCACTCTGGTTAGGTTGGCATCGAAAAAAACGCTCTCGGGTGCTTTAGAGTGCCGAGTTTATTACTGCGCATTGAGAAATGACCACCTCCAACGTTTGGTTTATGTTTTATAAGCATTTTTAATTTTATTGCTTAAATCGCATTTTCTCGGCGAGCTGAGCACTTTTTCTGAATTGTGCCGCTCCCGTCACTCTGGTTAGGTTGGCATCGAAAAAAACGCTCTCGGGTGCTTTAGAGTGCCGAGTTTATTACTGCGCATTGAGAAATGACCACCTCCAACGTTTGGTTTATGTTTTATAAGCATTTTTAATTTTATTGCTTAAATCGCATTTTCTCGGCGAGCTGAGCACTTTTTCTGAATTGTGCCGCTCCCGTCACTCTGGTTAGGTTGGCATCGAAAAAAACGCTCTCGGGTCCTTTAGAGTGCCGAGTTTATCACTGCGCATGAAGAAATGACCACCTCCAACGTTTGGTTTATGTTTTATAAGCATTTTTAATTTTATTGCTTAAATCGCATTTTCTCGGCGAGCTGAGCGCTTTTTCTGAATTGTGCCGCTCCCGTAACTCTGGTTAGGTTGGCATCGAAAAAAACGCTCTCGGGTGCTTTAGAGTGCCGAGTTTATCACTGCGCATGAAGAAATGACCACTTCCAACGTTTGGTTTATGTTTTATAAGCATTTTTAATTTTATTGCTTAAATCGCATTTTCTCGGCGAGCTGAGCACTTTTTCTGAATTGTGCCGCTCCCGTCACTCTGGTTAGGTTGGCATCGAAAAAAACGCTCTCGGGTGCTCTAGAGTGCCGAGTTTATTACTGCGCATTAAGAAATGACCACCTCCAACGTTTGGTTTATGTTTTATAAGCATTTTTAATTTTATTGCTTAAATCGCATTTTCTCGGCGAGCTGAGCACTTTTTCTGAATTGTGCCGCTCCCGTCACTCTGGTTAGGTTGGCATCGAAAAAAACGCTCTCGGGTGCTTTAGAGTGCCGAGTTTATTACTGCGCATTAAGATATGACCACCTCCAACGTTTGGTTTATGTTTTATAAGCATTTTTAATTTTATTGCTTAAATCGCATTTTCTCGGCGAGCTGAGCACTTTTTCTGAATTGTGCCGCTCCCGTCACTCTGGTTAGGTTGGCATCGAAAAAAACGCTCTCGGGTGCTTTAGAGTGCCGAGTTATTCACTGCGCATGAAGAAATGACCACCTCCAACGTTTGGTTTATGTTTAATAAGCATTTTTAATTTTTTTGCTTAAATCGCATTTTCTCGGCGAGCTGAGCACTTTTTCTGAATTGTGCCGCTCCCGTCACTCTGGTTAGGTTGGCATCGAAAAAAACGCTCTCGGGTGCTTTAGAGTGCCGAGTTTATCACTGCGCATGAAGAAATGACCACTTCCAACGTTTGGTTTATGTTTTATAAGCATTTTTAATTTTATTGCTTAAATCGCATTTTCTCGGCGAGCTGAGCACTTTTTCTGAATTGTGCCGCTCCCGTCACTCTGGTTAGGTTGGCATCGAAAAAAACGCTCTCGGGTGCTCTAGAGTGCCGAGTTTATTACTGCGCATTAAGCAATGACCACCTCCAACGTTTGGTTTATGTTTTATAAGCATTTTTAATTTTATTACTTAAATCGCATTTTCTCGGCGAGCTGAGCACTTTTTCTGAATTGTGCCGCTCCCGTCACTCTGGTTAGGTTGGCATCGAAAAAAACGCTCTCGGGTGCTTTAGAGTGCCGAGTTTATTACTGCGCATTAAGAAATGACCACCTCCAACGTTTGGTTTATGTTTTATAAGCATTTTTAATTTTATTGCTTAAATCGCATTTTCTCGGCGAGCTGAGCACTTTTTCTGAATTGTGCCGCTCCCGTCACTCTGGTTAGGTTGGCATCGAAAAAAACGCTCTCGGGTGCTTTAGAGTGCCGAGTTATTCACTACGCATGAAGAAATGACCACCTCCAATGTTTGGTTTATGTTTAATAAGCATTTTTAATTTTATTGCTTAAATCGCATTTTCTCGGCGAGTTGAGCGCTTTTTCTGAATTGTGCCGCTCCCGTCACTCTGGTTAGGTTGGCATCGAAAAAAACGCTCTCGGGTGCTTTAGAGTGCCGAGTTATTCACTGCGCATGAAGAAATGACCACCTCCAACGTTTGGTTTATGTTTAATAAGCATTTTTAATTTTATTGCTTAAATCGCATTTTCTCGGCGAGCTGAGCACTTTTTCTGAATTGTGCCGCTCCCGTCACTCTGGTTAGGTTGGCATCGAAAAAAACGCTCTCGGGTGCTTTAGAGTGCCGAGTTTATTACTGCGCATTAGGAAATGACCACCTCCAACGTTTGGTTTATGTTTTATAAGCATTTTTAATTTTATTGCTTAAATCGCATTTTCTCGGCGAGCTGAGCGCTTTTTCTGAATTGTGCCGCTCCCGTCACTCTGGTTAGGTTGGCATCGAAAAAAACGCTCTCGGGTGCTTTAGAGTGCCGAGTTATTCACTGCGCATGAAGAAATGACCACCTCCAACGTTTGGTTTATGTTTAATAAGCATTTTTAATTTTATTGCTTAAATCGCATTTTCTCGGCGAGCTGAGCACTTTTTCTGAATTGTGCCGCTCCCGTCACTCTGGTTAGGTTGGCATCGAAAAAAACGCTCTCGGGTGCTTTAGAGTGCCGAGTTTATTACTGCGCATTAAGAAATGACCACCTCCAACGTTTGGTTTATGTTTTATAAGCATTTTTAATTTTATTGCTTAAATCGCATTTTCTCGGCGAGCTGAGCGCTTTTTCTGAATTGTGCCGCTCCCGTCACTCTGGTTAGGTTGGCATCGAAAAAAACGCTCTCGGGTGCTTTAGAGTGCCGAGTTATTCACTGCGCATGAAGAAATGACCACCTCCAACGTTTGGTTTATGTTTAATAAGCATTTTTAATTTTATTGCTTAAATCGCATTTTCTCGGCGAGCTGAGCACTTTTTCTGAATTGTGCCGCTCCCGTCACTCTGGTTAGGTTGGCATCGAAAAAAACGCTCTCGGGTGCTTTAGAGTGCCGAGTTTATTACTGCGCATTAAGAAATGACCACCTCCAACGTTTGGTTTATGTTTTATAAGCATTTTTAATTTTATTGCTTAAATCGCATTTTCTCGGCGAGCTGAGCACTTTTTCTGAATTGTGCCGCTCCCGTCACTCTGGTTAGGTTGGCATCGAAAAAAACGCTCTCGGGTGCTCTAGAGTGCCGAGTTTATTACTGCGCATTAAGAAATGACCACCTCCAACGTTTGGTTTATGTTTTATAAGCATTTTTAATTTTATTGCTTAAATCGCATTTTCTCGGCGAGCTGAGCACTTTTTCTGAATTGTGCCGCTCCCGTCACTCTGGTTAGGTTGGCATCGAAAAAAACGCTCTCGGGTGCTTTAGAGTGCCGAGTTTATTACTGCGCATTAAGAAATGACCACCTCCAACGTTTGGTTTATGTTTTATAAGCATTTTTAATTTTATTGCTTAAATCGCATTTTCTCGGCGAGCTGAGCACTTTTTCTGAATTGTGCCGCTCCCGTCACTCTGGTTAGGTTGGCATCGAAAAAAACGCTCTCGGGTGCTTTAGAGTGCCGAGTTATTCACTGCGCATGAAGAAATGACCACCTCCAACGTTTGGTTTATGTTTTATAAGCATTTTTAATTTTATTGCTTAAATCGCATTTTCTCGGCGAGCTGAGCACTTTTTCTGAATTGTGCCGCTCCCGTCACTCTGGTTAGGTTGGCATCGAAAAAAACGCTCTCGGGTGCTTTAGAGTGCCGAGTTTATCACTGCGCATGAATAAATGACCACCTCCAACGTTTGGTTTATGTTTTATAAGCATTTTTAATTTTATTGCTTAAATCGCATTTTCTCGGCGAGCTGAGCGCTTTTTCTGAATTGTGCCGCTCCCGTCACTCTGGTTAGGTTGGCATCGAAAAAAACGCTTTCGGGTGCTTTAGAGTGCCGTGTTATTCACTGCGCATGAAGAAATGACCACCTCCAACGTTTGGTTTATGTTTAATAAGCATTTTTAATTGTATTGCTTAAATCGCATTTTCTCGGCGAGCTGAGCACTTTTTCTGAATTTTGCCGCTCCCGTCACTCTGGTTAGGTTGGCATCGAAAAAAACGCTCTCGGTAGCTTTAGAGTGCCGAGTTTATTACTGCGCATTAAGAAATGACCACCTCCAACGTTTGGTTTATGTTTTATAAGCATTTTTAATTTTATTGCTTAAATCGCATTTTCTCGGCGAGCTGAGCACTTTTTCTGAATTGTGCCGCTCCCGTCACTCTGGTTAGGTTGGCATCGAAAAAAACGCTCTCGGGTCCTTTAGAGTGCCGAGTTTATCACTGCGCATGAAGAAATGACCACCTCCAACGTTTGGTTTATGTTTAATAAGCATTTTTAATTTTATTGCTTAAATCGCATTTTCTCGGCGAGCTGAGCACTTTTTCTGAATTGTGCCGCTCCCGTCACTCTGGTTAGGTTGGCATCGAAAAAAACGCTCTCGGGTGCTTTAGAGTGCCGACTTTATCACTGCGCATGAAGAAATGACCACCTCCAACGTTTGGTTTATGTTTTATAAGCATTTTTAATTTTATTGCTTAAATCGCATTTTCTCGGCGAGCTGAGCACTTTTTCTGAATTGTGCCGCTCCCGTCACTCTGGTTAGGTTGGCATCGAAAAAAACGCTCACGGGTGCTTTAGAGTGCCGAGTTTATTACTGCGCATTAAGAAATGACCACCTCCAACGTTTGGTTTATGTTTTATAAGCATTTTTAATTTTATTGCTTAAATCGCATTTTCTCGGCGAGCTGAGCACTTTTTCTGAATTGTGCCGCTCCCGTCACTCTGGTTAGGTTGGCATCGAAAAAAACGCTCTCGGGTGCTTTAGAGTGCCGAGTTATTCACTGCGCATGAAGAAATGACCACCTCCAACGTTTGGTTTATGTTTTATAAGCATTTTTAATTTTATTGCTTAAATCGCATTTTCTCGGCGAGCTGAGCACTTTTTCTGAATTGTGCCGCTCCCGTCACTCTGGTTAGGTTGGCATCGAAAAAAACGCTCTCGGGTGCTTTAGAGTGCCGAGTTTATCACTGCGCATGAAGAAATGACCACCTCCAACGTTTGGTTTATGTTTTATAAGCATTTTTAATTTTATTGCTTAAATCGCATTTTCTCGGCGAGCTGAGCGCTTTTTCTGAATTGTGCCGCTCCCGTCACTCTGGTTAGGTTGGCATCGAAAAAAACGCTCTCGGGTGCTTTAGAGTGCCGAGTTTATCACTGCGCATGAAGAAATGACCACCCCCAACGTTTGGTTTATGTTTTATAAGCATTTTTAATTTTATTGCTTAAATCGCATTTTCTCGGCGAGCTGAGCGCTTTTTCTGAATTGTGCCGCTCCCGTAACTCTGGTTAGGTTGGCATCGAAAAAAACGCTCTCGGGTGCTTTAGAGTGCCGAGTTTATCACTGCGCATGAAGAAATGACCACTTCCAACGTTTGGTTTATGTTTTATAAGCATTTTTAATTTTATTGCTTAAATCGCATTTTCTCGGCGAGCTGAGCACTTTTTCTGAATTGTGCCGCTCCCGTCACTCTGGTTAGGTTGGCATCGAAAAAAACGCTCTCGGGTGCTCTAGAGTGCCGAGTTTATTACTGCGCATTAAGAAATGACCACCTCCAACGTTTGGTTTATGTTTTATAAGCATTTTTAATTTTATTGCTTAAATCGCATTTTCTCGGCGAGCTGAGCACTTTTTCTGAATTGTGCCGCTCCCGTCACTCTGGTTAGGTTGGCATCGAAAAAAACGCTCTCGGGTGCTTTAGAGTGCCGAGTTTATTACTGCGCATGAAGAAATGACCACCTCCAATGTTTGGTTTATGTTTAATAAGCATTTTTAATTTTATTGCTTAAATCGCATTTTCTCGGCGAGCTGAGCGCTTTTTCTTAATTGTGCCGCTCCCGTCACTCTGGTTAGGTTGGCATCGAAAAAAACGCTCTCGGGTGCTTTAGAGTGCCGAGTTATTCACTGCGCATGAAGAAATGACCACCTCCAACGTTTGGTTTATGTTTAATAAGCATTTTTAATTTTATTGCTTAAATCGCATTTTCTCGGCGAGCTGAGCACTTTTTCTGAATTGTGCCGCTCCCGTCACTCTGGTTAGGTTGGCATCGAAAAAAACGCTCTCGGGTGCTTTAGAGTGCCGAGTTTATTACTGCGCATTAGGAAATGACCACCTCCAACGTTTGGTTTATGTTTTATAAGCATTTTTAATTTTATTGCTTAAATCGCATTTTCTCGGCGAGCTGAGCGCTTTTTCTGAATTGTGCCGCTCCCGTCACTCTGGTTAGGTTGGCATCGAAAAAAACGCTCTCGGGTGCTTTAGAGTGCCGAGTTTATTACTGCGCATTAAGAAATGACCACCTCCAACGTTTGGTTTATGTTTTATAAGCATTTTTAATTTTATTGCTTAAATCGCATTTTCTCGGCGAGCTGAGCACTTTTTCTGAATTGTGCCGCTCCCGTCACTCTGGTTAGGTTGGCATCGAAAAAAACGCTCTCGGGTGCTTTAGAGTGCCGAGTTTATTACTGCGCATTGAGAAATGACCACCTCCAACGTTTGGTTTATGTTTTATAAGCATTTTTAATTTTATTGCTTAAATCGCATTTTCTCGGCGAGCTGAGCACTTTTTCTGAATTGTGCCGCTCCCGTCACTCTGGTTAGGTTGGCATCGAAAAAAACGCTCTCGGGTGCTTTAGAGTGCCGAGTTTATCACTGCGCATGAAGAAATGACCACCTCCAACGTTTGGGTTATGTTTTATAAGCATTTTTAATTTTATTGCTTAAATCGCATTTTCTCGGCGAGCTGAGCGCTTTTTCTGAATTGTGCCGCTCCCGTAACTCTGGTTAGGTTGGCATCGAAAAAAACGCTCTCGGGTGCTTTAGAGTGCCGAGTTTATCACTGCGCATGAAGAAATGACCACTTCCAACGTTTGGTTTATGTTTTATAAGCATTTTTAATTTTATTGCTTAAATCGCATTTTCTCGGCGAGCTGAGCACTTTTTCTGAATTGTGCCGCTCCCGTCACTCTGGTTAGGTTGGCATCGAAAAAAACGCTCTCGGGTGCTCTAGAGTGCCGAGTTTATTACTGCTCATTAAGAAATGACCACCTCCAACGTTTGGTTTATGTTTTATAAGCATTTTTAATTTTATTGCTTAAATCGCATTTTCTCGGCGAGCTGAGCGCTTTTTCTGAATTGTGCCGCTCCCGTCACTCTGGTTAGGTTGGCATCGAAAAAAACGCTCTCGGGTGCTTTAGAGTGCCGAGTTATTCACTGCGCATGAAGAAATGACCACCTCCAATGTTTGGTTTATGTTTAATAAGCATTTTTAATTTTATTGCTTAAATCGCATTTTCTCGGCGAGCTGAGCACTTTTTCTGAATTGTGCCGCTCCCGTCACTCTGGTTAGGTTGGCATCGAAAAAAACGCTCTCGGGTGCTTTAGAGTGCCGAGTTTATTACTGCGCATTAAGAAATGACCACCTCCAACGTTTGGTTTATGTTTTATAAGCATTTTTAATTTTATTGCTTAAATCGCATTTTCTCGGCGAGCTGAGCACTTTTTCTGAATTGTGCCGCTCCCGTCACTCTGGTTAGGTTGGCATCGAAAAAAACGCTCTCGGGTGCTTTAGAGTGCCGAGTTTATTACTGCGCATTAAGAAATGACCACCTCCAACGTTTGGTTTATGTTTTATAAGCATTTTTAATTTTATTGCTTAAATCGCATTTTCTCGGCGAGCTGAGCACTTTTTCTGAATTGTGCCGCTCCCGTCACTCTGGTTAGGTTGGCATCGAAAAAAACGCTCTCGGGTGCTTTAGAGTGCCGAGTTTATTACTGCGCATTAAGAAATGACCACCTCCAACGTTTGGTTTATGTTTTATAAGCATTTTTAATTTTATTGCTTAAATCGCATTTTCTCGGCGAGCTGAGCACTTTTTCTGAATTGTGCCGCTCCCGTCACTTGGCATCGAAAAAAACGCTCTCGGGTGCTTTAGAGTGCCGAGTTATTCACTGCGCATGAAGAAATGACCACCTCCAACGTTTGGTTTATGTTTTATAAGCATTTTTAATTTTATTGCTTAAATCGCATTTTCTCGGCGAGCTGAGCGCTTTTTCTGAATTGTGCCGCTCCCGTCACTCTGGTTAGGTTGGCATCGAAAAAAACGCTCTCGGGTGCTTTAGAGTGCTGAGTTTATTACTGCGCATTAAGAAATGACCACCTCCAACGTTTGGTTTATGTTTTATAAGCATTTTTAATTTTATTGCTTAAATCGCATTTTCTCGGCGAGCTGAGCGCTTTTTCTGAATTGTGCCGCTCCCGTCACTCTGGTTAGGTTGGCATCGAAAAAAACGCTCTCGGGTGCTTTAGAGTGCCGAGTTTATTACTGCGCATTAAGAAATGACCACCTCCAACGTTTGGTTTATGTTTTATAAGCATTTTTAATTTTATTGCTTAAATCGCATTTTCTCGGCGAGCTGAGCACTTTTTCTGAATTGTGCCGCTCCCGTCACTCTGGTTAGGTTGGCATCGAAAAAAACGCTCTCGGGTGCTTTAGAGTGCCGAGTTATTCACTGCGCATGGAGAAATGACCACCTCCAACGTTTGGTTTATGTTTTATAAGCATTTTTAATTTTATTGCTTAAATCGCATTTTCTCGGCGAGCTGAGCACTTTTTCTGAATTGTGCCGCTCCCGTCACTCTGGTTAGGTTGGCATCGAAAAAAACGCTCTCGGGTGCTTTAGAGTGCCGAGTTTATCACTGCGCATGAAGAAATGACCACCTCCAACGTTTGGTTTATGTTTTATAAGCATTTTTAATTTTATTGCTTAAATCGCATTTTCTCGGCGAGCTGAGCGCTTTTTCTGAATTGTGCCGCTCCCGTCACTCTGGTTAGGTTGGCATCGAAAAAAACGCTCTCGGGTGCTTTAGAGTGCCGAGTTTATCACTGCGCATGAAGAAATGACCACCTCCAACGTTTGGTTTATGTTTTATAAGCATTTTTAATTTTATTGCTTAAATCGCATTTTCTCGGCGAGCTGAGCGCTTTTTCTGAATTGTGCCGCTCCCGTAACTCTGGTTAGGTTGGCATCGAAAAAAACGCTCTCGGGTGCTTTAGAGTGCCGAGTTTATCACTGCGCATGAAGAAATGACCACTTCCAACGTTTGGTTTATGTTTTATAAGCATTTTTAATTTTATTGCTTAAATCGCATTTTCTCGGCGAGCTGAGCACTTTTTCTGAATTGTGCCGCTCCCGTCACTCTGGTTAGGTTGGCATCGAAAAAAACGCTCTCGGGTGCTCTAGAGTGCCGAGTTTATTACTGCGCATTAAGAAATGACCACCTCCAACGTTTGGTTTATGTTTTATAAGCATTTTTAATTTTATTGCTTAAATAGCATTTTCTCGGCGAGCTGAGCACTTTTTCTGAATTGTGCCGCTCCCGTCACTCTGGTTAGGTTGGCATCGAAAAAAACGCTCTCGGGTGCTTTAGAGTGCCGAGTTTATTACTGCGCATTAAGAAATGACCACCTCCAACGTTTGGTTTATGTTTTATAAGCATTTTTAATTTTATTGCTTAAATCGCATTTTCTCGGCGAGCTGAGCACTTTTTCTGAATTGTGCCGCTCCCGTCACTCTGGTTAGGTTGGCATCGAAAAAAACGCTCTCGGGTGCTTTAGAGTGCCGAGTTATTCACTGCGCATGAAGAAATGACCACCTCCAACGTTTGGTTTATGTTTTATAAGCATTTTTAATTTTATTGCTTAAATCGCATTTTCTCGGCGAGCTGAGCACTTTTTCTGAATTGTGCCGCTCCCGTCACTCTGGTTAGGTTGGCATCGAAAAAAACGCTCTCGGGTGCTTTAGAGTGCCGAGTTTATCACTGCGCATGAAGAAATGACCACCTCCAACGTTTGGTTTATGTTTTATAAGCATTTTTAATTTTATTGCTTAAATCGCATTTTCTCGGCGAGCTGAGCGCTTTTTCTGAATTGTGCCGCTCCCGTCACTCTGGTTAGGTTGGCATCGAAAAAAACGCTCTCGGGTGCTTTAGAGTGCCGAGTTATTCACTGCGCATGAAGAAATGACCACCTCCAATGTTTGGTTTATGTTTAATAAGCATTTTTAATTTTATTGCTTAAATCGCATTTTCTCGGCGAGCTGAGCACTTTTTCTGAATTGTGCCGCTCCCGTCACTCTGGTTAGGTTGGCATCGAAAAAAACGCTCTCGGGTGCTTTAGAGTGCCGAGTTTATTACTGCGCATTAAGAAATGACCACCTCCAACGTTTGGTTTATGTTTTATAAGCATTTTTAATTTTATTGCTTAAATCGCATTTTCTCGGCGAGCTGAGCACTTTTTCTGAATTGTGCCGCTCCCGTCACTCTGGTTAGGTTGGCATCGAAAAAAACGCTCTCGGGTGCTTTAGAGTGCCGAGTTATTCACTGCGCATGAAGAAATGACCACCTCCAACGTTTGGTTTATGTTTAATAAGCATTTTTAATTTTATTGCTTGAATCGCATTTTCTCGGCGAGCTGAGCACTTTTTCTGAATTGTGCCGCTCCCGTCACTCTGGTTAGGTTGGCATCGAAAAAAACGCTCTCGGGTGCTTTAGAGTGCCGAGTTTATCACTGCGCATGAAGAAATGACCACCTCCAACGTTTGGTTTATGTTTTATAAGCATTTTTAATTTTATTGCTTAAATCGCATTTTCTCGGCGAGCTGAGCACTTTTTCTGAATTGTGCCGCTCCCGTCACTCTGGTTAGGTTGGCATCGAAAAAAACGCTCTCGGGTGCTTTAGAGTGCCGAGTTTATCACTGCGCATGAAGAAATGACCACCTCCAACGTTTGGTTTATGTTTTATAAGCATTTTTAATTTTATTGCTTAAATCGCATTTTCTCGGCGAGCTGAGCGCTTTTTCTGAATTGTGCCGCTCCCGTCACTCTGGTTAGGTTGGCATCGAAAAAAACGCTCTCGGGTGCTTTAGAGTGCCGAGTTTATCACTGCGCATGAAGAAATGACCACCTCTAACGTTTGGTTTATGTTTTATAAGCATTTTTAATTTTATTGCTTAAATCGCATTTTCTCGGCGAGCTGAGCGCTTTTTCTGAATTGTGCCGCTCCCGTCACTCTGGTTAGGTTGGCATCGAAAAAAACGCTCTCGGGTGCTTTAGAGTGCCGAGTTTATTACTGCGCATTAAGAAATGACCACCTCCAACGTTTGGTTTATGTTTTATAAGCATTTTTAATTTTATTGCTTAAATCGCATTTTCTCGGCGAGCTGAGCACTTTTTCTGAATTGTGCCGCTCCCGTCACTCTGGTTAGGTTGGCATCGAAAAAAACGCTATCGGGTGCTTTAGAGTGCCGAGTTATTCACTGCGCATGAAGAAATGACCACCTCCAACGTTTGGTTTATGTTTAATAAGCATTTTTAATTTTATTGCTTAAATCGCATTTTCTCGGCGAGCTGAGCACTTTTTCTGAATTGTGCCGCTCCCGTCACTAGGTTGGCATCGAAAAAAACGCTCTCGGGTGCTTTAGAGTGCCGAGTTTATTACTGCGCATTAAGAAATGACCACCTCCAACGTTTGGTTTATGTTTTATAAGCATTTTTAATTTTATTGCTTAAATCGCATTTTCTCGGCGAGCTGAGCACTTTTTCTGAATTGTGCCGCTCCCGTCACTCTGGTTAGGTTGGCATCGAAAAAAACGCTCTCGGGTGCTTTAGAGTGCCGAGTTTATTACTGCGCATTAAGAAATGACCACCTCCAACGTTTGGTTTATGTTTTATAAGCATTTTTAATTTTATTGCTTAAATCGCATTTTCTCGGCGAGCTGAGCACTTTTTCTGAATTGTGCCGCTCCCGTCACTTGGCATCGAAAAAAACGCTCTCGGGTGCTTTAGAGTGCCGAGTTATTCACTGCGCATGAAGAAATGACCACCTCCAACGTTTGGTTTATGTTTTATAAGCATTTTTAATTTTATTGCTTAAATCGCATTTTCTCGGCGAGCTGAGCGCTTTTTCTGAATTGTGCCGCTCCCGTCACTCTGGTTAGGTTGGCATCGAAAAAAACGCTCTCGGGTGCTTTAGAGTGCTGAGTTTATTACTGCGCATTAAGAAATGACCACCTCCAACGTTTGGTTTATGTTTTATAAGCATTTTTAATTTTATTGCTTAAATCGCATTTTCTCGGCGAGCTGAGCGCTTTTTCTGAATTGTGCCGCTCCCGTCACTCTGGTTAGGTTGGCATCGAAAAAAACGCTCTCGGGTGCTTTAGAGTGCCGAGTTTATTACTGCGCATTAAGAAATGACCACCTCCAACGTTTGGTTTATGTTTTATAAGCATTTTTAATTTTATTGCTTAAATCGCATTTTCTCGGCGAGCTGAGCACTTTTTCTGAATTGTGCCGCTCCCGTCACTCTGGTTGGGTTGGCATCGAAAAAAACGCTCTCGGGTGCTTTAGAGTGTCGAGTTATTCACTGCGCACGAAGAAATAACCACCTCCAACGTTTGGTTTATGTTTTATAAGCATTTTTAATTTTATTGCTTAAATCGCATTTTCTCGGCGAGCTGAGCGCTTTTTCTGAATTGTGCCGCTCCCGTCACTCTGGTTAGGTTGGCATCGAAAAAAACGCTCTCGGGTGCTTTAGAGTGCCGAGTTTATTACTGCGCATTAAGAAATGACCACCTCCAACGTTTGGTTTATGTTTTATAAGCATTTTTAATTTTATTGCTTAAATCGCATTTTCTCGGCGAGCTGAGCACTTTTTCTGAATTGTGCCGCTCCCGTCACTCTGGTTAGGTTGGCATCGAAAAAAACGCTCTCGGGTGCTTTAGAGTGCCGAGTTTATTACTGCGCATTAAGAAATGACCACCTCCAACGTTTGGTTTATGTTTTATAAGCATTTTTAATTTTATTGCTTAAATCGCATTTTCTCGGCGAGCTGAGCACTTTTTCTGAATTGTGCCGCTCCCGTCACTCTGGTTAGGTTGGCATCGAAAAAAACGCTCTCGGGTGCTTTAGAGTGCCGAGTTTATTACTGCGCATTAAGAAATGACCACCTCCAACGTTTGGTTTATGTTTTATAAGCATTTTTAATTTTATTGCTTAAATCGCATTTTCTCGGCGAGCTGAGCACTTTTTCTGAATTGTGCCGCTCCCGTCACTCTGGTTAGGTTGGCATCGAAAAAAACGCTCTCGGGTGCTTTAGAGTGCCGAGTTTATTACTGCGCATTAAGAAATGACCACCTCCAACGTTTGGTTTATGTTTTATAAGCATTTTTAATTTTATTGCTTAAATCGCATTTTCTCGGCGAGCTGAGCGCTTTTTCTGAATTGTGCCGCTCCCGTCACTCTGGTTAGGTTGGCATCGAAAAAAACGCTCTCGGGTGCTTTAGAGTGCCGAGTTATTCACTGCGCATGAAGAAATGACCACCTCCAACGTTTGGTTTATGTTTAATAAGCATTTTTAATTTTATTGCTTAAATCGCATTTTCTCGGCGAGCTGAGCACTTTTTCTGAATTGTGCCGCTCCCGTCACTCTGGTTAGGTTGGCATCGAAAAAAACGCTCTCGGGTGCTTTAGAGTGCCGAGTTTATTACTGCGCATTAAGAAATGACCACCTCCAACGTTTGGTTTATGTTTTATAAGCATTTTTAATTTTATTGCTTAAATCGCATTTTCTCGGCGAGCTGAGCGCTTTTTCTGAATTGTGCCGCTCCCGTCACTCTGGTTAGGTTGGCATCGAAAAAAACGCTCTCGGGTGCTTTAGAGTGCCGAGTTATTCACTGCGCATGAAGAAATGACCACCTCCAACGTTTGGTTTATGTTTAATAAGCATTTTTAATTTTATTGCTTAAATCGCATTTTCTCGGCGAGCTGAGCACTTTTTCTGAATTGTGCCGCTCCCGTCACTCTGGTTAGGTTGGCATCGAGAAAAACGCTATCGGGTGCTTTAGAGTGCCGAGTTATTCACTGCGCATGAAGAAATGACCACCTCCAACGTTTGGTTTATGTTTTATAAGCATTTTTAGTTTTATTGCTTAAATCGCATTTTCTCGGCGAGCTGAGCACTTTTTCTGAATTGTGCCGCTCCCGTCACTCTGGTTAGGTTGGCATCGAAAAAAACGCTCTCGGGTGCTTTAGAGTGCCGAGTTTATCACTGCGCATGAAGAAATGACCACCTCCAACGTTTGGTTTATGTTTAATAAGCATTTTTAATTTTATTGCTTAAATCGCATTTTCTCGGCCAGCTGAGCACTTTTTCTGAATTGTGCCGCTCCCGTCACTCTGGTTAGGTTGGCATCGAAAAAAACGCTCTCGGGTGCTTTAGAGTGCCGACTTTATCACTGCGCATGAAGAAATGACCACCTCCAACGTTTGGTTTATGTTTTATAAGCATTTTTAATTTTATTGCTTAAATCGCATTTTCTCGGCGAGCTGAGCACTTTTTCTGAATTGTGCCGCTCCCGTCACTCTGGTTAGGTTGGCATCGAAAAAAACGCTCTCGGGTGCTTTAGAGTGCCGAGTTTATTACTGCGCATTAAGAAATGACCACCTCCAACGTTTGGTTTATGTTTTATAAGCATTTTTAATTTTATTGCTTAAATCGCATTTTCTCGGCGAGCTGAGCACTTTTTCTGAATTGTGCCGCTCCCGTCACTCTGGTTAGGTTGGCATCGAAAAAAACGCTCTCGGGTGCTTTAGAGTGCCGAGTTATTCACTGCGCATTAAGAAATGACCACCTCCAACGTTTGGTTTATGTTTTATAAGCATTTTTAATTTTATTGCTTAAATCGCATTTTCTCGGCGAGCTGAGCACTTTTTCTGAATTGTGCCGCTCCCGTCACTCTGGTTGGCATCGAAAAAAACGCTCTCGGGTGCTTTAGAGTGCCGAGTTTATCACTGCGCATTAAGAAATGACCACCTCCAACGTTTGGTTTATGTTTTATAAGCATTTTTAATTTTATTGCTTAAATCGCATTTTCTCGGCGAGCTGAGCGCTTTTTCTGAATTGTGCCGCTCCCGTAACTCTGGTTAGGTTGGCATCGAAAAAAACGCTCTCGGGTGCTTTAGAGTGCCGAGTTTATCACTGCGCATGAAGAAATGACCACTTCCAACGTTTGGTTTATGTTTTATAAGCATTTTTAATTTTATTGCTTAAATCGCATTTTCTCGGCGAGCTGAGCACTTTTTCTGAATTGTGCCGCTCCCGTCACTCTGGTTAGGTTGGCATCGAAAAAAACGCTCTCGGGTGCTTTAGAGTGCCGAGTTTATTACTGCGCATTAAGAAATGACCACCTCCAACGTTTGGTTTATGTTTTATAAGCATTTTTAATTTTATTGCTTAAATCGCATTTTCTCGGCGAGCTGAGCACTTTTTCTGAATTGTGCCGCTCCCGTCACTCTGGTTAGGTTGGCATCGAAAAAAACGCTCTCGGGTGCTTTAGAGTGCCGAGTTATTCACTGCGCATGAAGAAATGACCACCTCCAACGTTTGGTTTATGTTTTATAAGCATTTTTAATTTTATTGCTTAAATCGCATTTTCTCGGCGAGCTGAGCACTTTTTCTGAATTGTGCCGCTCCCGTCACTCTGGTTAGGTTGGCATCGAAAAAAACGCTCTCGGGTGCTTTAGAGTGCCGAGTTTATCACTGCGCATGAAGAAATGACCACCTCCAACGTTTGGTTTATGTTTTATAAGCATTTTTAATTTTATTGCTTAAATCGCATTTTCTCGGCGAGCTGAGCGCTTTTTCTGAATTGTGCCGCTCCCGTCACTCTGGTTAGGTTGGCATCGAAAAAAACGCTCTCGGGTGCTTTAGAGTGCCGAGTTATTCACTGCGCATGAAGAAATGACCACCTCCAATGTTTGGTTTATGTTTAATAAGCATTTTTAATTTTATTGCTTAAATCGCATTTTCTCGGCGAGCTGAGCGCTTTTTCTGAATTGTGCCGCTCCCGTCACTCTGGTTAGGTTGGCATCGAAAAAAACGCTCTCGGGTGCTTTAGAGTGCCGAGTTATTCACTGCGCATGAAGAAATGACCACCTCCAACGTTTGGTTTATGTTTAATAAGCATTTTTAATTTTATTGCTTAAATCGCATTTTCTCGGCGAGCTGAGCACTTTTTCTGAATTGTGCCGCTGTCGTCACACTAGTTAGGTTGGCATCGAAAAAAACGCTCTCGGGTGCTTTAGAGTGCCGAGTTTATTACTGCGCATTAGGAAATGACCACCTCCAACGTTTGGTTTATGTTTTATAAGCATTTTTAATTTTATTGCTTAAATCGCATTTTCTCGGCGAGCTGTGCGCTTTTTCTGAATTGTGCCGCTCCCGTCACTCTGGTTAGGTTGGCATCGAAAAAAACGCTCTCGGGTGCTTTAGAGTGCCGAGTTTATTACTGCGCATTAAGAAATGACCACCTCCAACGTTTGGTTTATGTTTTATAAGCATTTTTAATTTTATTGCTTAAATCGCATTTTCTCGGCGAGCTGAGCACTTTTTCTGAATTGTGCCGCTCCCGTCACTCTGGTTAGGTTGGCATCGAAAAAAACGCTCTCGGGTGCTTTAGAGTGCCGAGTTATTCACTGCGCATGAAGAAATGACCACCTCCAACGTTTGGTTTATGTTTAATAAGCCTTTTTAATTTTATTGCTTAAATCGCATTTTCTCGGCGAGCTGAGCACTTTTTCTGAATTGTGCCGCTCCCGTCACTCTGGTTAGGTTGGCATCGAAAAAAACGCTCTCGGGTGCTTTAGAGTGCCCAGTTTATTACTGCGCATTAAGAAATGACCACCTCCAACGTTTGGTTTATGTTTTATAAGCATTTTTAATTTTATTGCTTAAATCGCATTTTCTCGGCGAGCTGAGCGCTTTTTCTGAATTGTGCCGCTCCCGTCACTCTGGTTAGGTTGGCATCGAAAAAAACGCTCTCGGGTGCTTTAGAGTGCCGAGTTATTCACTGCGCATGAAGAAATGACCACCTCCAACGTTTGGTTTATGTTTAATAAGCATTTTTAATTTTATTGCTTAAATCGCATTTTCTCGGCGAGCTGAGCACTTTTTCTGAATTGTGCCGCTCCCGTCACTCTGGTTAGGTTGGCATCGAAAAAAACGCTCTCGGGTGCTTTAGAGTGCCGAGTTTATTACTGCGCATTAAGAAATGACCACCTCCAACGTTTGGTTTATGTTTTATAAGCATTTTTAATTTTATTGCTTAAATCGCATTTTCTCGGCGAGCTGAGCACTTTTTCTGAATTGTGCCGCTCCCGTCACTCTGGTTAGGTTGGCATCGAAAAAAACGCTCTCGGGTGCTTTAGAGTGCCGAGTTATTCACTGCGCATGAAGAAATGACCACCTCCAACGTTTGGTTTATGTTTTATAAGCATTTTTAATTTTATTGCTTAAATCGCATTTTCTCGGCGAGCTGAGCACTTTTTCTGAATTGTGCCGCTCCCGTCACTCTGGTTAGGTTGGCATCGAAAAAAACGCTCTCGGGTGCTTTAGAGTGCCGAGTTTATTACTGCGCATGAAGAAATGACCACTTCCAACGTTTGGTTTATGTTTTATAAGCATTTTTAATTTTATTGCTTAAATCGCATTTTCTCGGCGAGCTGAGCGCTTTTTCTGAATTGTGCCGCTCCCGTCACTCTGGTTAGGTTGGCATCGAAAAAAACGCTCTCGGGTGCTTTAGAGTGCCGAGTTTATTACTGCGCATTAAGAAATGACCACCTCCAACGTTTGGTTTATGTTTTATAAGCATTTTTAATTTTATTGCTTAAATCGCATTTTCTCGGCGAGCTGAGCACTTTTTCTGAATTGTGCCGCTCCCGTCACTCTGGTTAGGTTGGCATCGAAAAAAACGCTCTCGGGTGCTTTAGAGTGCCGAGTTTATTACTGCGCATTAAGAAATGACCACCTCCAACGTTTGGTTTATGTTTTATAAGCATTTTTAATTTTATTGCTTAAATCGCATTTTCTCGGCGAGCTGAGCACTTTTTCTGAATTGTGCCGCTCCCGTCACTCTGGTTAGGTTGGCATCGAAAAAAACGCTCTCGGGTGCTTTAGAGTGCCGAGTTTATTACTGCGCATTAAGAAATGACCACCTCCAACGTTTGGTTTATGTTTTATAAGCATTTTTAATTTTATTGCTTAAATCGCATTTTCTCGGCGAGCTGAGCGCTTTTTCTGAATTGTGCCGCTCCTGTCACTCTGGTTAGGTTGGCATCGAAAAAAACGCTCTCGGGTGCTTTAGAGTGCCGAGTTTATTACTGCGCATTAAGAAATGACCACCTCCAACGTTTGGTTTATGTTTTATAAGCATTTTTAATTTTATTGCTTAAATCGCATTTTCTCGGCGAGCTGAGCGCTTTTTCTGAATTGTGCCGCTCCCGTAACTCTGGTTAGGTTGGCATCGAAAAAAACGCTCTCGGGTGCTTTAGAGTGCCGAGTTTATCACTGCGCATGAAGAAATGACCACTTCCAACGTTTGGTTTATGTTTTATAAGCATTTTTAATTTTATTGCTTAAATCGCATTTTCTCGGCGAGCTGAGCACTTTTTCTGAATTGTGCCGCTCCCGTCACTCTGGTTAGGTTGGCATCGAAAAAAACGCTCTCGGGTGCTTTAGAGTGCCGAGTTTATTACTGCGCATTAAGAAATGACCACCTCCAACGTTTGGTTTATGTTTTATAAGCATTTTTAATTTTATTGCTTAAATCGCATTTTCTCGGCGAGCTGAGCACTTTTTCTGAATTGTGCCGCTCCCGTCACTCTGGTTAGGCTGGCATCGAAAAAAACGCTCTCGGGTGCTTTAGAGTGCCGAGTTATTCACTGCGCATGAAGAAATGACCACCTCCAACGTTTGGTTTATGTTTTATAAGCATTTTTAATTTTATTGCTTAAATCGCATTTTCTCGGCGAGCTGAGCGCTTTTTCTGAATTGTGCCGCTCCCGTCACTCTGGTTAGGTTGGCATCGAAAAAAACGCTCTCGGGTGCTTTAGAGTGCCGAGTTTATTACTGCGCATTAAGAAATGACCACCTCCAACGTTTGGTTTATGTTTTATAAGCATTTTTAATTTTATTGCTTAAATCGCATTTTCTCGGCGAGCTGAGCACTTTTTCTGAATTGTGCCGCTCCCGTCACTCTGGTTAGGTTGGCATCGAAAAAAACGCTCTCGGGTGCTTTAGAGTGCCGAGTTTATTACTGCGCATTGAGAAATGACCACCTCCAACGTTTGGTTTATGTTTTATAAGCATTTTTAATTTTATTGCTTAAATCGCATTTTCTCGGCGAGCTGAGCACTTTTTCTGAATTGTGCCGCTCCCGTCACTCTGGTTAGGTTGGCATCGAAAAAAACGCTCTCGGGTGCTTTAGAGTGCCGAGTTTATTACTGCGCATTGAGAAATGACCACCTCCAACGTTTGGTTTATGTTTTATAAGCATTTTTAATTTTATTGCTTAAATCGCATTTTCTCGGCGAGCTGAGCACTTTTTCTGAATTGTGCCGCTCCCGTCACTCTGGTTAGGTTGGCATCGAAAAAAACGCTCTCGGGTCCTTTAGAGTGCCGAGTTTATCACTGCGCATGAAGAAATGACCACCTCCAACGTTTGGTTTATGTTTTATAAGCATTTTTAATTTTATTGCTTAAATCGCATTTTCTCGGCGAGCTGAGCGCTTTTTCTGAATTGTGCCGCTCCCGTAACTCTGGTTAGGTTGGCATCGAAAAAAACGCTCTCGGGTGCTTTAGAGTGCCGAGTTTATCACTGCGCATGAAGAAATGACCACCTCCAACGTTTGGTTTATGTTTTATAAGCATTTTTAATTTTATTGCTTAAATCGCATTTTCTCGGCGAGCTGAGCACTTTTTCTGAATTGTGCCGCTCCCGTCACTCTGGTTAGGTTGGCATCGAAAAAAACGCTCTCGGGTGCTTTAGAGTGCCGAGTTTATCACTGCGCATGAAGAAATGACCACCTCCAACGTTTGGTTTATGTTTTATAAGCATTTTTAATTTTATTGCTTAAATCGCATTTTCTCGGCGAGCTGAGCGCTTTTTCTGAATTGTGCCGCTCCCGTCACTCTGGTTAGGTTGGCATCGAAAAAAACGCTCTCGGGTGCTTTAGAGTGCCGAGTTATTCACTACGCATGAAGAAATGACCACCTCCAATGTTTGGTTTATGTTTAATAAGCATTTTTAATTTTATTGCTTAAATCGCATTTTCTCGGCGAGCTGAGCGCTTTTTCTGAATTGTGCCGCTCCCGTCACTCTGGTTAGGTTGGCATCGAAAAAAACGCTCTCGGGTGCTTTAGAGTGCCGAGTTATTCACTGCGCATGAAGAAATGACCACCTCCAACGTTTGGTTTATGTTTAATAAGCATTTTTAATTTTATTGCTTAAATCGCATTTTCTCGGCGAGCTGAGCACTTTTTCTGAATTGTGCCGCTCCCGTCACTCTGGTTAGGTTGGCATCGAAAAAAACGCTCTCGGGTGCTTTAGAGTGCCGAGTTTATTACTGCGCATTAGGAAATGACCACCTCCAACGTTTGGTTTATGTTTTATAAGCATTTTTAATTTTATTGCTTAAATCGCATTTTCTCGGCGAGCTGAGCGCTTTTTCTGAATTGTGCTGCTCCCGTCACTCTGGTTAGGTTGGCATCGAAAAAAACGCTCTCGGGTGCTTTAGAGTGCCGAGTTTATTACTGCGCATTAAGAAATGACCACCTCCAACGTTTGGTTTATGTTTTATAAGCATTTTTAATTTTATTGCTTAAATCGCATTTTCTCGGCGAGCTGAGCACTTTTTCTGAATTGTGCCGCTCCCGTCACTCTGGTTAGGTTGGCATCGAAAAAAACGCTCTCGGGTGCTTTAGAGTGCCGAGTTTATTACTGCGCATTAAGAAATGACCACCTCCAACGTTTGGTTTATGTTTTATAAGCATTTTTAATTTTATTGCTTAAATCGCATTTTCTCGGCGAGCTGAGCGCTTTTTCTGAATTGTGCCGCTCCCGTCACTCTGGTTAGGTTGGCATCGAAAAAAACGCTCTCGGGTGCTTTAGAGTGCCGAGTTATTCACTGCGCATGAAGAAATGACCACCTCCAACGTTTGGTTTATGTTTAATAAGCATTTTTAATTTTATTGCTTAAATCGCATTTTCTCGGCGAGCTGAGCACTTTTTCTGAATTGTGCCGCTCCCGTCACTCTGGTTAGGTTGGCATCGAAAAAAACGCTCTCGGGTGCTTTAGAGTGCCGAGTTTATTACTGCGCATTAAGAAATGACCACCTCCAACGTTTGGTTTATGTTTTATAAGCATTTTTAATTTTATTGCTTAAATCGCATTTTCTCGGCGAGCTGAGCGCTTTTTCTGAATTGTGCCGCTCCCGTCACTCTGGTTAGGTTGGCATCGAAAAAAACGCTCTCGGGTGCTTTAGAGTGCCGAGTTATTCACTGCGCATGAAGAAATGACCACCTCCAACGTTTGGTTTATGTTTAATAAGCATTTTTAATTTTATTGCTTAAATCGCATTTTCTCGGCGAGCTGAGCACTTTTTCTGAATTGTGCCGCTCCCGTCACTCTGGTTAGGTTGGCATCGAAAAAAACGCTCTCGGGTGCTTTAGAGTGCCGAGTTTATTACTGCGCATTAAGAAATGACCACCTCCAACGTTTGGTTTATGTTTTATAAGCATTTTTAATTTTATTGCTTAAATCGCATTTTCTCGGCGAGCTGAGCACTTTTTCTGAATTGTGCCGCTCCCGTCACTCTGGTTAGGTTGGCATCGAAAAAAACGCTCTCGGGTGCTCTAGAGTGCCGAGTTTATTACTGCGCATTAAGAAATGACCACCTCCAACGTTTGGTTTATGTTTTATAAGCATTTTTAATTTTATTGCTTAAATCGCATTTTCTCGGCGAGCTGAGCACTTTTTCTGAATTGTGCCGCTCCCGTCACTCTGGTTAGGTTGGCATCGAAAAAAACGCTCTCGGGTGCTTTAGAGTGCCGAGTTTATTACTGCGCATTAAGAAATGACCACCTCCAACGTTTGGTTTATGTTTTATAAGCATTTTTAATTTTATTGCTTAAATCGCATTTTCTCGGCGAGCTGAGCACTTTTTCTGAATTGTGCCGCTCCCGTCACTCTGGTTAGGTTGGCATCGAAAAAAATGCTCTCGGGTGCTTTAGAGTGCCGAGTTATTCACTGCGCATGAAGAAATGACCACCTCCAACGTTTGGTTTATGTTTTATAAGCATTTTTAATTTTATTGCTTAAATCGCATTTTCTCGGCGAGCTGAGCACTTTTTCTGAATTGTGCCGCTCCCGTCACTCTGGTTAGGTTGGCATCGAAAAAAACGCTTTCGGGTGCTTTAGAGTGCCGTGTTATTCACTGCGCATTAAGAAATGACCACTTCCAACGTTTGGTTTATGTTTAATAAGCATTTTTAATTTTATTGCTTAAATCGCATTTTCTCGGCGAGCTGAGCGCTTTTTCTTAATTGTGCCGCTCCCGTCACTCTGGTTAGGTTGGCATCGAAAAAAACGCTCTCGGGTGCTTTAGAGTGCCGAGTTATTCACTGCGCATGAAGAAATGACCACCTCCAACGTTTGGTTTATGTTTAATAAGCATTTTTAATTTTATTGCTTAAATCGCATTTTCTCGGCGAGCTGAGCACTTTTTCTGAATTGTGCCGCTCCCGTCACTCTGGTTAGGTTGGCATCGAAAAAAACAATCTCGGGTGCTTTAGAGTGCCGAGTTTATTACTGCGCATTAGGAAATGACCACCTCCAACGTTTGGTTTATGTTTTATAAGCATTTTTAATTTTATTGCTTAAATCGCATTTTCTCGGCGAGCTGAGCGCTTTTTCTGAATTGTGCCGCTCCCGTCACTCTGGTTAGGTTGGCATCGAAAAAAACACTCTCGGGTGCTTTAGAGTGCCAAGTTTATTACTGCGCATTAAGAAATGACCACCTCCAACGTTTGGTTTATGTTTTATAAGCATTTTTAATTTTATTGCTTAAATCGCATTTTCTCGGCGAGCTGAGCACTTTTTCTGAATTGTGCCGCTCCCGTCACTCTGGTTAGGTTGGCATCGAAAAAAACGCTCTCGGGTGCTTTAGAGTGCCGAGTTTATTACTGCGCATTGAGAAATGACCACCTCCAACGTTTGGTTTATGTTTTATAAGCATTTTTAATTTTATTGCTTAAATCGCATTTTCTCGGCGAGCTGAGCACTTTTTCTGAATTGTGCCGCTCCCGTCACTCTGGTTAGGTTGGCATCGAAAAAAACGCTCTCGGGTGCTTTAGAGTGCCGAGTTTATTACTGCGCATTAAGAAATGACCACCTCCAACGTTTGGTTTATGTTTTATAAGCATTTTTAATTTTATTGCTTAAATCGCATTTTCTCGGCGAGCTGAGCGCTTTTTCTGAATTGTGCCGCTCCCGTCACTCTGGTTAGGTTGGCATCGAAAAAAACGCTCTCGGGTGCTTTAGAGTGCCGAGTTTATCACTGCGCATGAAGAAATGACCACCTCCAACGTTTGGTTTATGTTTAATAAGCATTTTTAATTTTATTGCTTAAATCGCATTTTCTCGGCGAGCTTAGCACTTTTTCTGAATTGTGCCGCTCCCGTCACTCTGGTTAGGTTGGCATCGAAAAAAACGCTCTCGGTTGCTTTAGAGTGCCGACTTTATCACTGCGCATGAAGAAATGACCACCTCCAACGTTTGGTTTATGTTTTATAAGCATTTTAAATTTTATTGCTTAAATCGCATTTTCTCGGCGAGCTGAGCACTTTTTCTGAATTGTGCCGCTCCCGTCACTCTGGTTAGGTTGGCATCGAAAAAAACGCTCACGGGTGCTTTAGAGTGCCGAGTTTATTACTGCGCATTAAGAAATGACCACCTCCAACGTTTGGTTTATGTTTTATAAGCATTTTTAATTTTATTGCTTAAATCGCATTTTCTCGGCGAGCTGAGCACTTTTTCTGAATTGTGCCGCTCCCGTCACTCTGGTTAGGTTGGCATCGAAAAAAACGCTCTCGGGTGCTTTAGAGTGCCGAGTTATTCACTGCGCATGAAGAAATGACCACCTCCAACGTTTGGTTTATGTTTTATAAGCATTTTTAATTTTATTGCTTAAATCGCATTTTCTCGGCGAGCTGAGCACTTTTTCTGAATTGTGCCGCTCCCGTCACTCTGGTTAGGTTGGCAACGAAAAAAACGCTCTCGGGTGCTTTAGAGTGCCGAGTTTATCACTGCGCATGAAGAAATGACCACCTCCAACGTTTGGTTTATGTTTTATAAGCATTTTTAATTTTATTGATTAAATCGCATTTTCTCGGCGAGCTGAGCGCTTTTTCTGAATTGTGCCGCTCCCGTCACTCTGGTTAGGTTGGCATCGAAAAAAACGCTCTCGGGTGCTTTAGAGTGCCGAGTTTATCACTGCGCATGAAGAAATGACCACCTCCAACGTTTGGTTTATGTTTTATGAGCATTTTTAATTTTATTGCTTAAATCGCATTTTCTCGGCGAGCTGAGCGCTTTTTCTGAATTGTGCCGCTCCCGTAACTCTGGTTAGGTTGGCATCGAAAAAAACGCTCTCGGGTGCTTTAGAGTGCCGAGTTCATCACTGCGCATGAAGAAATGACCACTTCCAACGTTTGGTTTATGTTTTATAAGCATTTTTAATTTTATTGCTTAAATCGCATTTTCTCGGCAAGCTGAGCACTTTTTCTGAATTGTGCCGCTCCCGTCACTCTGGTTAGGTTGGCATCGAAAAAAACGCTCTCGGGTGCTCTAGAGTGCCGAGTTTATTACTGCGCATTAAGAAATGACCACCTCCAACGTTTGGTTTATGTTTTATAAGCATTTTTAATTTTATTGTTTAAATCGCATTTTCTCGGCGAGCTGAGCACTTTTTCTGAATTGTGCCGCTCCCGTCACTCTGGTTAGGTTGGCATCGAAAAAAACGCTCTCGGGTGCTTTAGAGTGCCGAGTTTATCACTGCGCATGAAGAAATGACCACCTCCAACGTTTGGTTTATGTTTTATAAGCATTTTTAATTTTATTGCTTAAATCGCATTTTCTCGGCGAGCTGAGCGCTTTTTCTGAATTGTGCCGCTCCCGTCACTCTGGTTAGGTTGGCATCGAAAAAAACGCTCTCGGGTGCTTTAGAGTGCCGAGTTTATCACTGCGCATGAAGAAATGACCACCTCCAACGTTTGGTTTATGTTTTATAAGCATTTTTAATTTTATTGCTTAAATCGCATTTTCTCGGCGAGCTGAGCACTTTTTCTGAATTGTGCCGCTCCCGTCACTCTGGTTAGGTTGGCATCGAAAAAAACGCTCTCGGGTGCTTTAGAGTGCCGAGTTTATCACTGCGCATGAAGAAATGACCACCTCCAACGTTTGGTTTATTTTTAATAAGCATTTTTAATTTTATTGCTTAAATCGCATTTTCTCGGCGAGCTGAGCACTTTTTCTGAATTGTGCCGCTCCCGTCACTCTGGTTAGGTTGGCATCGAAAAAAACGCTCTCGGGTGCTTTAGAGTGCCGAGTTTATTACTGCGCATTAAGAAATGACCACCTCCAACGTTTGGTTTATGTTTTATAAGCATTTTTAATTTTATTGCTTAAATCGCATTTTCTCGGCGAGCTGAGCGCTTTTTCTGAATTGTGCCGCTCCCGTCACTCTGGTTAGGTTGGCATCGAAAAAAACGCTTTCGGGTGCTTTAGAGTGCCGAGTTTATCACTGCGCATGAAGAAATGACCACCTCCAACGTTTGGTTTATGTTTAATAAGCATTTTTAATTTTATTGCTTAAATCGCATTTTCTCGGCGAGCTGAGCACTTTTTCTGAATTGTGCCGCTCCCGTCACTCTGGTTAGGTTGGCATCGAAAAAAACGCTCTCGGGTGCTTTAGAGTGCCGACTTTATCACTGCGCATGAAGAAATGACCACCTCCAACGTTTGGTTTATGTTTTATAAGCATTTTTAATTTTATTGCTTAAATCGCATTTTCTCGGCGAGCTGAGCACTTTTTCTGAATTGTGCCGCTCCCGTCACTCTGGTTAGGTTGGCATCGAAAAAAACGCTCACGGGTGCTTTAGAGTGCCGAGTTTATTACTGCGCATTAAGAAATGACCACCTCCAACGTTTGGTTTATGTTTTATAAGCATTTTTAATTTTATTGCTTAAATCGCATTTTCTCGGCGAGCTGTGCACTTTTTCTGAATTGTGCCGCTCCCGTCACTCTGGTTAGGTTGGCATCGAAAAAAACGCTCTCGGGTGCTTTAGAGTGCCGAGTTTATTACTGCGCATTAAGAAATGACCACCTCCAACGTTTGGTTTATGTTTTATAAGCATTTTTAATTTTATTGCTTATATCGCATTTTCTCGGCGAGCTGAGCACTTTTTCTGAATTGTGCCGCTCCCGTCACTCTGGTTAGGTTGGCATCGAAAAAAACGCTCTCGGGTGCTTTAGAGTGCCGAGTTATTCACTGCGCATGAAGAAATGACCACCTCCAACGTTTGGTTTATGTTTAATAAGCATTTTTAATTTTATTGCTTGAATCGCATTTTCTTGGCGAGCTGAGCACTTTTTCTGAATTGTGCCGCTCCCGTCACTCTGGTTAGGTTGGCATCGAAAAAAACGCTATCGGGTGCTTTAGAGTGCCGAGTTTATCACTGCGCATGAAGAAATGACCACCTCCAACGTTTGGTTTATGTTTTATAAGCATTTTTAATTTTATTGCTTAAATCGCATTTTCTCGGCGAGCTGAGCGCTTTTTCTGAATTGTGCCGCTCCCGTCACTCTGGTTAGGTTGGCATCGAAAAAAACGCTCTCGGGTGCTTTAGAGTGCCGAGTTTATCACTGCGCATGAAGAAATGACCACCTCCAACGTTTGGTTTATGTTTTATAAGCATTTTTAATTTTATTTCTTAAATCGCATTTTCTCGGCGAGCTGAGCACCTTTTCTGAATTGTGCCGCTCCCGTCACTCTGGTTAGGTTGGCATCGAAAAAAACGCTCTCGGGTGCTTTAGAGTGCCGAGTTTATCACTGCGCATGAAGAAATGACCACCTCCAACGTTTGGTTTATGTTTTATAAGCATTTTTAATTTTATTGCTTAAATCGCATTTTCTCGGCGAGCTGAGCGCTTTTTCTGAATTGTGCCTGTCCCGTCACTCTGGTTAGGTTGGCATCGAAAAAAACGCTCTCGGGTGCTTTAGAGTGCCGAGTTATTCACTGCGCATGAAGAAATGACCACCTCCAACGTTTGGTTTATGTTTAATAAGCATTTTTAATTTTATTGCTTAAATCGCATTTTCTCGGCGAGCTGAGCGCTTTTTCTGAATTGTGCCGCTCCCGTCACTCTGGTTAGGTTGGCATCGAAAAAAACGCTCTCGGGTGCTTTAGAGTGCCGAGTTATTCACTGCGCATGAAGAAATGACAACCTCCAACGTTTGGTTTATGTTTAATAAGCATTTTTAATTTTATTGCTTAAATCGCATTTTCTCGGCGAGCTGAGCACTTTTTCTGAATTGTGCCGCTCCCGTCACTCTGGTTAGGTTGGCATCGAAAAAAACGCTCTCGGGTGCTTTAGAGTGCCGAGTTTATTACTGCGCATTAAGAAATGACCACCTCCAACGTTTGGTTTATGTTTTATAAGCATTTTTAATTTTATTGCTTAAATCGCATTTTCTCGGCGAGCTGAGCGCTTTTTCTGAATTGTGCCGCTCCCGTCACTCTGGTTAGGTTGGCATCGAAAAAAACGCTCTCGGGTGCTTTAGAGTGCCGAGTTTATCACTGCGCATGAAGAAATGACCACCTCCAACGTTTGGTTTATGTTTTATAAGCATTTTTAATTTTATTTCTTAAATCGCATTTTCTCGGCGAGCTGAGCACCTTTTCTGAATTGTGCCGCTCCCGTCACTCTGGTTAGGTTGGCATCGAAAAAAACGCTCTCGGGTGCTTTAGAGTGCCGAGTTTATCACTGCGCATGAAGAAATGACCACCTCCAACGTTTGGTTTATGTTTTATAAGCATTTTTAATTTTATTGCTTGAATCGCATTTTCTTGGCGAGCTGAGCACTTTTTCTGAATTGTGCCGCTCCCGTCACTCTGGTTAGGTTGGCATCGAAAAAAACGCTATCGGGTGCTTTAGAGTGCCGAGTTTATCACTGCGCATGAAGAAATGACCACCTCCAACGTTTGGTTTATGTTTTATAAGCATTTTTAATTTTATTGCTTAAATCGCATTTTCTCGGCGAGCTGAGCGCTTTTTCTGAATTGTGCCGCTCCCGTCACTCTGGTTAGGTTGGCATCGAAAAAAACGCTCTCGGGTGCTTTAGAGTGCCGAGTTTATCACTGCGCATGAAGAAATGACCACCTCCAACGTTTGGTTTATGTTTTATAAGCATTTTTAATTTTATTTCTTAAATCGCATTTTCTCGGCGAGCTGAGCACCTTTTCTGAATTGTGCCGCTCCCGTCACTCTGGTTAGGTTGGCATCGAAAAAAACGCTCTCGGGTGCTTTAGAGTGCCGAGTTTATCACTGCGCATGAAGAAATGACCACCTCCAACGTTTGGTTTATGTTTTATAAGCATTTTTAATTTTATTGCTTAAATCGCATTTTCTCGGCGAGCTGAGCGCTTTTTCTGAATTGTGCCTGTCCCGTCACTCTGGTTAGGTTGGCATCGAAAAAAACGCTCTCGGGTGCTTTAGAGTGCCGAGTTATTCACTGCGCATGAAGAAATGACCACCTCCAACGTTTGGTTTATGTTTAATAAGCATTTTTAATTTTATTGCTTAAATCGCATTTTCTCGGCGAGCTGAGCGCTTTTTCTGAATTGTGCCGCTCCCGTCACTCTGGTTAGGTTGGCATCGAAAAAAACGCTCTCGGGTGCTTTAGAGTGCCGAGTTATTCACTGCGCATGAAGAAATGACAACCTCCAACGTTTGGTTTATGTTTAATAAGCATTTTTAATTTTATTGCTTAAATCGCATTTTCTCGGCGAGCTGAGCACCTTTTCTGAATTGTGCCGCTCCCGTCACTCTGGTTAGGTTGGCATCGAAAAAAACGCTCTCGGGTGCTTTAGAGTGCCGAGTTTATCACTGCGCATGAAGAAATGACCACCTCCAACGTTTGGTTTATGTTTTATAAGCATTTTTAATTTTATTGCTTAAATCGCATTTTCTCGGCGAGCTGAGCGCTTTTTCTGAATTGTGCCTGTCCCGTCACTCTGGTTAGGTTGGCATCGAAAAAAACGCTCTCGGGTGCTTTAGAGTGCCGAGTTATTCACTGCGCATGAAGAAATGACCACCTCCAACGTTTGGTTTATGTTTAATAAGCATTTTAATTTTATTGCTTAAATCGCATTTTCTCGGCGAGCTGAGCGCTTTTTCTGAATTGTGCCGCTCCCGTCACTCTGGTTAGGTTGGCATCGAAAAAAACGCTCTCGGGTGCTTTAGAGTGCCGAGTTTATCACTGCGCATGAAGAAATGACCACTTCCAACGTTTGGTTTATGTTTTATAAGCATTTTTAATTTTATTGCTTAAATCGCATTTTCTCGGCGAGCTGAGCGCTTTTTCTGAATTGTGCCGCTCCCGTAACTCTGGTTAGGTTGGCATCGAAAAAAACGCTCTCGGGTGCTTTAGAGTGCCGAGTTTATCACTGCGCATGAAGAAATGACCACTTCCAACGTTTGGTTTATGTTTTATAAGCATTTTTAATTTTATTGCTTAAATCGCATTTTCTCGGCGAGCTGAGCACTTTTTCTGAATTGTGCCGCTCCCGTCACTCTGGTTAGGTTGGCATCGAAAAAAACGCTCTCGGGTGCTCTAGAGTGCCGAGTTTATTACTGCGCATTAAGAAATGACCACCTCCAACGTTTGGTTTATGTTTTATAAGCATTTTTAATTTTATTGCTTAAATCGCATTTTCTCGGCGAGCTGAGCACTTTTTCTGAATTGTGCCGCTCCCGTCACTCTGGTTAGGTTGGCATCGAAAAAAACGCTCTCGGGTGCTTTAGAGTGCCGAGTTATTCACTGCGCATGAAGAAATGACCACCTCCAACGTTTGGTTTATGTTTTATAAGCATTTTTAATTTTATTGCTTAAATCGCATTTTCTCGGCGAGCTGAGCACTTTTTCTGAATTGTGCCGCTCCCGTCACTCTGGTTAGGTTGGCATCGAAAAAAACGCTCTCGGGTGCTTTAGAGTGCCGAGTTTATCACTGCGCGTGAAGAAATGACCACCTCCAACGTTTGGTTTATGTTTTATAAGCATTTTTAATTTTATTGCTTAAATCGCATTTTCTCGGCGAGCTGAGCGCTTTTTCTGAATTGTGCCGCTCCCGTCACTCTGGTTAGGTTGGCATCGAAAAAAACGCTCTCGGGTGCTTTAGAGTGCCGAGTTATTCACTGCGCATGAAGAAATGACCACCTCCAACGTTTGGTTTATGTTTAATAAGCATTTTTAATTTTATTGCTTAAATCGCATTTTCTCGGCGAGCTGAGCGCTTTTTCTGAAATGTGCCGCTCCCGTAACTCTGGTTAGGTTGGCATCGAAAAAAACGCTCTCGGGTGCTTTAGAGTGCCGAGTTTATCACTGCGCATGAAGAAATGACCACTTCCAACGTTTGGTTTATGTTTTATAAGCATTTTTAATTTTATTGCTTAAATCGCATTTTCTCGGCGAGCTGAGCGCTTTTTCTGAATTGTGCCGCTCCCGTAACTCTGGTTAGGTTGGCATCGAAAAAAACGCTCTCGGGTGCTTTAAAGTGCCGAGTTTATCACTGCGCATGAAGAAATGACCACTTCCAACGTTTGGTTTATGTTTTATAAGCATTTTTAATTTTATTGCTTAAATCGCATTTTCTCGGCGAACTGAGCACTTTTTCTGAATTGTGCCGCTCCCGTCACTCTGGTTAGGTTGGCATCGAAAAAAACGCTCTCGGGTGCTCTAGAGTGCCGAGTTTATTACTGCGCATTAAGAAATGACCACCTCCAACGTTTGGTTTATGTTTTATAAGCATTTTTAATTTTACTGCTTAAATCGCATTTTCTCGGCGAGCTGAGCACTTTTTCTGAATTGTGCCGCTCCCGTCACTCTGGTTAGGTTGGCATCGAAAAAAACGCTCTCGGGTGCTTTAGAGTGCCGAGTTATTCACTGCGCATGAAGAAATGACCACTTCCAACGTTTGGTTTATGTTTTATAAGCATTTTTAATTTTATTGCTTAAATCGCATTTTCTCGGCGAGCTGAGCACTTTTTCTGAATTGTGCCGCTCCCGTCACTCTGGTTAGGTTGGCATCGAAAAAAACGCTCTCGGGTGCTTTAGAGTGCCGAGTTTATTACTGCGCATTAAGAAATGACCACCTCCAACGTTTGGTTTATGTTTTATAAGCATTTTTAATTTTATTGCTTAAATCGCATTTTCTCGGCGAGCTGAGCACTTTTTCTGAATTGTGCCGCTCCCGTCACTCTGGTTAGGTTGGCATCGAAAAAAACGCTATCGGGTGCTTTAGAGTGCCGAGTTATTCACTGCGCATGAAGAAATGACCACCTCCAACGTTTGGTTTATGTTTTATAAGCATTTTTAATTTTATTGCTTAAATCGCATTTTCTCGGCGAGCTGAATTGTGCCGCTCCCGTCACTCTGGTTAGGTTGGCATCGAAAAAAACGCTCTCGGGTGCTTTAGAGTGCCGAGTTTATTACTGCGCATTAAGAAATGACCACCTCCAACGTTTGGTTTATGTTTTATAAGCATTTTTAATTTTATTGCCTAAATCGCATTTTCTCGGCGAGCTGAGCACTTTTTCTGAATTGTGCCGCTCCCGTCACTCTGGTTAGGTTGGCATCGAAAAAAACGCTCTCGGGTGCTTTAGAGTGCCGAGTTTATTACTGCGCATTAAGAAATGACCACCTCCAACGTTTGGTTTATGTTTTATAAGCATTTTTAATTTTATTGCTTAAATCGCATTTTCTCGGCGAGCTGAGCACTTTTTCTGAATTGTGCCGCTCCCGTCACTCTGGTTAGGTTGGCATCGAAAAAAACGCTCTCGGGTGCTTTAGAGTGCCGAGTTATTCACTGCGCACGAAGAAATGACCACCTCCAACGTTTGGTTTATGTTTTATAAGCATTTTTAATTTTATTGCTTAAATCGCATTTTCTCGGCGAGCTGAGCGCTTTTTCTGAATTGTGCCGCTCCCGTCACTCTGGTTAGGTTGGCATCGAAAAAAACGCTCTCGGGTGCTTTAGAGTGCCGAGTTTATTACTGCGCATTAAGAAATGACCACCTCCAACGTTTGGTTTATGTTTTATAAGCATTTTTAATTTTATTGCTTAAATCGCATTTTCTCGGCGAGCTGAGCGCTTTTTCTGAATTGTGCCGCTCCCGTCACTGGTTAGGTTGGCATCGAAAAAAACGCTCTCGGGTGCTTTAGAGGCCCGAGTTATTCACTGCGCATGAAGAAATGACCACCTCTAACGTTTGGTTTATGTTTAATAAGCATTTTTAATTTTATTGCTTAAATCGCATTTTCTCGGCGAGCTGAGCACTTTTTCTGAATTGTGCCGCTCCCGTCACTCTGGTTAGGTTGGCATCGAAAAAAACGCTCTCGGGTGCTTTAGAGTGCCGAGTTTATTACTGCGCATTAAGAAATGACCACCTCCAACGTTTGGTTTATGTTTTATAAGCCTTTTTAATTTTATTGCTTAAATCGCATTTTCTCGGCGAGCTGAGCACTTTTTCTGAATTGTGCCGCTCCCGTCACTCTGGTTAGGTTGGCATCGAAAAAAACGCTCTCGGGTGCTTTAGAGTGCCGAGTTTATCACTGCGCATGAAGAAATGACCACCTCCAACGTTTGGTTTATGTTTAATAAGCATTTTTAATTTTATTGCTTAAATCGCATTTTCTCGGCGAGCTGAGCACTTTTTCTGAATTGTGCCGCTCCCGTCACTCTGGTTAGGTTGGCATCGAAAAAAACGCTCTCGGGTGCTTTAGAGTGCCGACTTTATCACTGCGCATGAAGAAATGACCACCTCCAACGTTTGGTTTATGTTTTATAAGCATTTTTAATTTTATTGCTTAAATCGCATTTTCTCGGCGAGCTGAGCACTTTTTCTGAATTGTGCCGCTCCCGTCACTCTGGTTAGGTTGGCATCGAAAAAAACGCTCACGGGTGCTTTAGAGTGCCGAGTTTATTACTGCGCATTAAGGAATGACCACCTCCAACGTTTGGTTTATGTTTTATAAGCATTTTTAATTTTATTGCTTAAATCGCATTTTCTCGGCGAGCTGAGCACTTTTTCTGAATTGTGCCGCTCCCGTCACTCTGGTTAGGTTGGCATCGAAAAAAACGCTCTCGGGTGCTTTAGAGTGCCGAGTTATTCACTGCGCATGAAGAAATGACCACCTCCAACGTTTGGTTTATGTTTTATAAGCATTTTTAATTTTATTGCTTAAATCGCATTTTCTCGGCGAGCTGAGCGCTTTTTCTGAATTGTGCCGCTCCCGTAACTCTGGTTAGGTTGGCATCGAAAAAAACGCTCTCGGGTGCTTTAGAGTGCCGAGTTTATTACTGCGCATTAAGAAATGACCACCTCCAACGTTTGGTTTATGTTTTATAAGCATTTTTAATTTTATTGCTTAAATCGCATTTTCTCGGCGAGCTGAGCACTTTTTCTGAATTGTGCCGCTCCCGTCACTCTGGTTAGGTTGGCATCGAAAAAAACGCTCTCGGGTGCTTTAGAGTGCCGAGTTTATTACTGCGCATTAAGAAATGACCACCTCCAACGTTTGGTTTATGTTTTATAAGCATTTTTAATTTTATTGCTTAAATCGCATTTTCTCGTCGAGCTGAGCACTTTTTCTGAATTGTGCCGCTCCCGTCACTCTGGTTAGGTTGGCATCGAAAAAAACGCTATCGGGTGCTTTAGAGTGCCGAGTTATTCACTGCGCATGAAGAAATGACCACCTCCAACGTTTGGTTTATGTTTAATAAGCATTTTTAATTTTATTGCTTAAATCGCATTTTCTCGGCGAGCTGAGCACTTTTTCTGAATTGTGCCGCTCCCGTCACTCTGGTTAGGTTGGCATCGAAAAAAACGCTCTCGGGTGCTTTAGAGTGCCGAGTTTATTACTGCGCATTAAGAAATGACCACCTCCAACGTTTGGTTTATGTTTTATAAACATTTTTAATTTTATTGCTTAAATCGCATTTTCTCGGCGAGCTGAGCGCTTTTTCTGAATTGTGCCGCTCCCGTCACTCTGGTTAGGTTGGCATCGAAAAAAACGCTCTCGGGTGCTTTAGAGTGCCGAGTTATTCACTGCGCATGAAGAAATGACCACCTCCAACGTTTGGTTTATGTTTAATAAGCATTTTTAATTTTATTGCTTAAATCGCATTTTCTCGGCGAGCTGAGCACTTTTTCTGAATTGTGCCGCTCCCGTCACTCTGGTTAGGTTGGCATCGAAAAAAACGCTCTCGGGTGCTTTAGAGTGCCGAGTTATTCACTGCGCATGAAGAAATGACCACCTCCAACGTTTGGTTTATGTTTAATAAGCATTTTTAATTTTATTGCTTAAATCGCATTTTCTCGGCGAGCTGAGCACTTTTTCTGAATTGTGCCGCTCCCGTCACTCTGGTTAGGTTGGCATCGAAAAAAACGCTCTCGGGTGCTTTAGAGTGCCGAGTTTATTACTGCGCATTAAGAAATGACCACCTCCAACGTTTGGTTTATGTTTTATAAGCATTTTTAATTTTATTGCTTAAATCGCATTTTCTCGGCGAGCTGAGCACTTTTTCTGAATTGTGCCGCTCCCGTCACTCTGGTTAGGTTGGCATCGAAAAAAACGCTCTCGGGTGCTTTAGAGTGCCGAGTTTATTACTGCGCATTAAGAAATGACCACCTCCAACGTTTGGTTTATGTTTTATAAGCATTTTTAATTTTATTGCTTAAATCGCATTTTCTCGGCGAGCTGAGCGCTTTTTCTGAATTGTGCCGCTCCCGTCACTCTGGTTAGGTTGGCATCGAAAAAAACGCTCTCGGGTGCTTTAGAGTGCCGAGTTATTCACTGCGCATGAAGAAATGACCACCTCCAACGTTTGGTTTATGTTTAATAAGCATTTTTAATTTTATTGCTTAAATCGCATTTTCTCGGCGAGCTGAGCACTTTTTCTGAATTGTGCCGCTCCCGTCACTCTGGTTAGGTTGGCATCGAAAAAAACGCTCTCGGGTGCTTTAGAGTGCCGAGTTTATTACTGCGCATTAAGAAATGACCACCTCCAACGTTTGGTTTATGTTTTATAAGCATTTTTAATTTTATTGCTTAAATCGCATTTTCTCGGCGAGCTGAGCACTTTTTCTGAATTGTGCCGCTCCCGTCACTCTGGTTAGGTTGGCATAAAAAAAAACGCTCTCGGGTGCTTTAGAGTGCCGAGTTTATTACTGCGCATTAAGAAATGACCACCTCCAACGTTTGGTTTATGTTTTATAAGCATTTTTAATTTTATTGCTTAAATCGCATTTTCTCGGCGAGCTGAGCACTTTTTCTGAATTGTGCCGCTCCCGTCACTCTGGTTAGGTTGGCATCGAAAAAAACGCTCTCGGGTGCTTTAGAGTGCCGAGTTATTCACTGCGCATGAAGAAATGACCACCTCCAACGTTTGGTTTATGTTTTATAAGCATTTTTAATTTTATTGCTTAAATCGCATTTTCTCGGCGAGCTGAGCACTTTTTCTGAATTGTGCCGCTCCCGTCACTCTGGTTAGGTTGGCATCGAAAAAAACGCTCTCGGGTGCTTTAGAGCTCCGAGTTATTCACTGCGCATGAAGAAATGACCACCTCCAATGTTTGGTTTATGTTTAATAAGCATTTTTAATTTTATTGCTTAAATCGCATTTTCTCGGCGAGCTGAGCGCTTTTTCTGAATTGTGCCGCTCCCGTCACTCTGGTTAGGTTGGCATCGAAAAAAACGCTCTCGGGTGCTTTAGAGTGCCGAGTTATTCACTGCGCATGAAGAAATGACCACCTCCAACGTTTGGTTTATGTTTAATAAGCATTTTTAATTTTATTGCTTAAATCGCATTTTCTCGGCGAGCTGAGCACTTTTTCTGAATTGTGCCGCTCCCGTCACTCTGGTTAGGTTGGCATCGAAAAAAACGCTCTCGGGTGCTTTAGAGTGCCGAGTTTATTACTGCGCATTAAGAAATGACCACCTCCAACGTTTGGTTTATGTTTTATAAGCATTTTTAATTTTATTGCTTAAATCGCATTTTCTCGGCGAGCTGAGCACTTTTTCTGAATTGTGCCGCTCCCGTCACTCTGGTTAGGTTGGCATAAAAAAAAACGCTCTCGGGTGCTTTAGAGTGCCGAGTTTATTACTGCGCATTAAGAAATGACCACCTCCAACGTTTGGTTTATGTTTTATAAGCATTTTTAATTTTATTGCTTAAATCGCATTTTCTCGGCGAGCTGAGCACTTTTTCTGAATTGTGCCGCTCCCGTCACTTGGCATCGAAAAAAACGCTCTCGGGTGCTTTAGAGTGCCGAGTTATTCACTGCGCATGAAGAAATGACCACTTCCAACGTTTGGTTTATGTTTTATAAGCATTTTTAATTTTATTTCTTAAATCGCATTTTCTCGGCGAGCTGAGCACTTTTTCTGAATTGTGCCGCTCCCGTCACTCTGGTTAGGTTGGCATCGAAAAAAACGCTCTCGGGTGCTTTAGAGTGCCGAGTTTATTACTGCGCATTAAGAAATGACCACCTCCAACGTTTGGTTTATGTTTTATAAGCATTTTTAATTTTATTGCTTAAATCGCATTTTCTCGGCGAGCTGAGCACTTTTTCTGAATTGTGCCGCTCCCGTCACTTGGCATCGAAAAAAACGCTCTCGGGTGCTTTAGAGTGCCGAGTTATTCACTGCGCATGAAGAAATGACCACCTCCAACGTTTGGTTTATGTTTTATAAGCATTTTTAATTTTATTGCTTAAATCGCATTTTCTCGGCGAGCTGAGCGCTTTTTCTGAATTGTGCCGCTCCCGTCACTCTGGTTAGGTTGGCATCGAAAAAAACGCTCTCGGGTGCTTTAGAGTGCTGAGTTTATTACTGCGCATTAAGAAATGACCACCTCCAACGTTTGGTTTATGTTTTATAAGCATTTTTAATTTTATTGCTTAAATCGCATTTTCTCGGCGAGCTGAGCGCTTTTTCTGAATTGTGCCGCTCCCGTCACTCTGGTTAGGTTGGCATCGAAAAAAACGCTCTCGGGTGCTTTAGAGTGCCGAGTTTATTACTGCGCATTAAGAAATGACCACCTCCAACGTTTGGTTTATGTTTTATAAGCATTTTTAATTTTATTGCTTAAATCGCATTTTCTCGGCGAGCTGAGCACTTTTTCTGAATTGTGCCGCTCCCGTCACTCTGGTTGGGTTGGCATCGAAAAAAACGCTCTCGGGTGCTTTAGAGTGTCGAGTTATTCACTGCGCACGAAGAAATAACCACCTCCAACGTTTGGTTTATGTTTTATAAGCATTTTTAATTTTATTGCTTAAATCGCATTTTCTCGGCGAGCTGAGCGCTTTTTCTGAATTGTGCCGCTCCCGTCACTCTGGTTAGGTTGGCATCGAAAAAAACGCTCTCGGGTGCTTTAGAGTGCCGAGTTTATTACTGCGCATTAAGAAATGACCACCTCCAACGTTTGGTTTATGTTTTATAAGCATTTTTAATTTTATTGCTTAAATCGCATTTTCTCGGCGAGCTGAGCACTTTTTCTGAATTGTGCCGCTCCCGTCACTCTGGTTAGGTTGGCATCGAAAAAAACGCTCTCGGGTGCTTTAGAGTGCCGAGTTTATTACTGCGCATTAAGAAATGACCACCTCCAACGTTTGGTTTATGTTTTATAAGCATTTTTAATTTTATTGCTTAAATCGCATTTTCTCGGCGAGCTGAGCACTTTTTCTGAATTGTGCCGCTCCCGTCACTCTGGTTAGGTTGGCATCGAAAAAAACGCTCTCGGGTGCTTTAGAGTGCCGAGTTTATTACTGCGCATTAAGAAATGACCACCTCCAACGTTTGGTTTATGTTTTATAAGCATTTTTAATTTTATTGCTTAAATCGCATTTTCTCGGCGAGCTGAGCACTTTTTCTGAATTGTGCCGCTCCCGTCACTCTGGTTAGGTTGGCATCGAAAAAAACGCTCTCGGGTGCTTTAGAGTGCCGAGTTTATTACTGCGCATTAAGAAATGACCACCTCCAACGTTTGGTTTATGTTTTATAAGCATTTTTAATTTTATTGCTTAAATCGCATTTTCTCGGCGAGCTGAGCGCTTTTTCTGAATTGTGCCGCTCCCGTCACTCTGGTTAGGTTGGCATCGAAAAAAACGCTCTCGGGTGCTTTAGAGTGCCGAGTTATTCACTGCGCATGAAGAAATGACCACCTCCAACGTTTGGTTTATGTTTAATAAGCATTTTTAATTTTATTGCTTAAATCGCATTTTCTCGGCGAGCTGAGCACTTTTTCTGAATTGTGCCGCTCCCGTCACTCTGGTTAGGTTGGCATCGAAAAAAACGCTCTCGGGTGCTTTAGAGTGCCGAGTTTATTACTGCGCATTAAGAAATGACCACCTCCAACGTTTGGTTTATGTTTTATAAGCATTTTTAATTTTATTGCTTAAATCGCATTTTCTCGGCGAGCTGAGCGCTTTTTCTGAATTGTGCCGCTCCCGTCACTCTGGTTAGGTTGGCATCGAAAAAAACGCTCTCGGGTGCTTTAGAGTGCCGAGTTATTCACTGCGCATGAAGAAATGACCACCTCCAACGTTTGGTTTATGTTTAATAAGCATTTTTAATTTTATTGCTTAAATCGCATTTTCTCGGCGAGCTGAGCACTTTTTCTGAATTGTGCCGCTCCCGTCACTCTGGTTAGGTTGGCATCGAGAAAAACGCTATCGGGTGCTTTAGAGTGCCGAGTTATTCACTGCGCATGAAGAAATGACCACCTCCAACGTTTGGTTTATGTTTTATAAGCATTTTTAGTTTTATTGCTTAAATCGCATTTTCTCGGCGAGCTGAGCACTTTTTCTGAATTGTGCCGCTCCCGTCACTCTGGTTAGGTTGGCATCGAAAAAAACGCTCTCGGGTGCTTTAGAGTGCCGAGTTTATCACTGCGCATGAAGAAATGACCACCTCCAACGTTTGGTTTATGTTTAATAAGCATTTTTAATTTTATTGCTTAAATCGCATTTTCTCGGCCAGCTGAGCACTTTTTCTGAATTGTGCCGCTCCCGTCACTCTGGTTAGGTTGGCATCGAAAAAAACGCTCTCGGGTGCTTTAGAGTGCCGACTTTATCACTGCGCATGAAGAAATGACCACCTCCAACGTTTGGTTTATGTTTTATAAGCATTTTTAATTTTATTGCTTAAATCGCATTTTCTCGGCGAGCTGAGCACTTTTTCTGAATTGTGCCGCTCCCGTCACTCTGGTTAGGTTGGCATCGAAAAAAACGCTCTCGGGTGCTTTAGAGTGCCGAGTTTATTACTGCGCATTAAGAAATGACCACCTCCAACGTTTGGTTTATGTTTTATAAGCATTTTTAATTTTATTGCTTAAATCGCATTTTCTCGGCGAGCTGAGCACTTTTTCTGAATTGTGCCGCTCCCGTCACTCTGGTTAGGTTGGCATCGAAAAAAACGCTCTCGGGTGCTTTAGAGTGCCGAGTTATTCACTGCGCATTAAGAAATGACCACCTCCAACGTTTGGTTTATGTTTTATAAGCATTTTTAATTTTATTGCTTAAATCGCATTTTCTCGGCGAGCTGAGCACTTTTTCTGAATTGTGCCGCTCCCGTCACTCTGGTTGGCATCGAAAAAAACGCTCTCGGGTGCTTTAGAGTGCCGAGTTTATCACTGCGCATTAAGAAATGACCACCTCCAACGTTTGGTTTATGTTTTATAAGCATTTTTAATTTTATTGCTTAAATCGCATTTTCTCGGCGAGCTGAGCGCTTTTTCTGAATTGTGCCGCTCCCGTAACTCTGGTTAGGTTGGCATCGAAAAAAACGCTCTCGGGTGCTTTAGAGTGCCGAGTTTATCACTGCGCATGAAGAAATGACCACTTCCAACGTTTGGTTTATGTTTTATAAGCATTTTTAATTTTATTGCTTAAATCGCATTTTCTCGGCGAGCTGAGCACTTTTTCTGAATTGTGCCGCTCCCGTCACTCTGGTTAGGTTGGCATCGAAAAAAACGCTCTCGGGTGCTTTAGAGTGCCGAGTTTATTACTGCGCATTAAGAAATGACCACCTCCAACGTTTGGTTTATGTTTTATAAGCATTTTTAATTTTATTGCTTAAATCGCATTTTCTCGGCGAGCTGAGCACTTTTTCTGAATTGTGCCGCTCCCGTCACTCTGGTTAGGTTGGCATCGAAAAAAACGCTCTCGGGTGCTTTAGAGTGCCGAGTTATTCACTGCGCATGAAGAAATGACCACCTCCAACGTTTGGTTTATGTTTTATAAGCATTTTTAATTTTATTGCTTAAATCGCATTTTCTCGGCGAGCTGAGCACTTTTTCTGAATTGTGCCGCTCCCGTCACTCTGGTTAGGTTGGCATCGAAAAAAACGCTCTCGGGTGCTTTAGAGTGCCGAGTTTATCACTGCGCATGAAGAAATGACCACCTCCAACGTTTGGTTTATGTTTTATAAGCATTTTTAATTTTATTGCTTAAATCGCATTTTCTCGGCGAGCTGAGCGCTTTTTCTGAATTGTGCCGCTCCCGTCACTCTGGTTAGGTTGGCATCGAAAAAAACGCTCTCGGGTGCTTTAGAGTGCCGAGTTATTCACTGCGCATGAAGAAATGACCACCTCCAATGTTTGGTTTATGTTTAATAAGCATTTTTAATTTTATTGCTTAAATCGCATTTTCTCGGCGAGCTGAGCGCTTTTTCTGAATTGTGCCGCTCCCGTCACTCTGGTTAGGTTGGCATCGAAAAAAACGCTCTCGGGTGCTTTAGAGTGCCGAGTTATTCACTGCGCATGAAGAAATGACCACCTCCAACGTTTGGTTTATGTTTAATAAGCATTTTTAATTTTATTGCTTAAATCGCATTTTCTCGGCGAGCTGAGCACTTTTTCTGAATTGTGCCGCTGTCGTCACACTAGTTAGGTTGGCATCGAAAAAAACGCTCTCGGGTGCTTTAGAGTGCCGAGTTTATTACTGCGCATTAGGAAATGACCACCTCCAACGTTTGGTTTATGTTTTATAAGCATTTTTAATTTTATTGCTTAAATCGCATTTTCTCGGCGAGCTGTGCGCTTTTTCTGAATTGTGCCGCTCCCGTCACTCTGGTTAGGTTGGCATCGAAAAAAACGCTCTCGGGTGCTTTAGAGTGCCGAGTTTATTACTGCGCATTAAGAAATGACCACCTCCAACGTTTGGTTTATGTTTTATAAGCATTTTTAATTTTATTGCTTAAATCGCATTTTCTCGGCGAGCTGAGCACTTTTTCTGAATTGTGCCGCTCCCGTCACTCTGGTTAGGTTGGCATCGAAAAAAACGCTCTCGGGTGCTTTAGAGTGCCGAGTTATTCACTGCGCATGAAGAAATGACCACCTCCAACGTTTGGTTTATGTTTAATAAGCATTTTTAATTTTATTGCTTAAATCGCATTTTCTCGGCGAGCTGAGCACTTTTTCTGAATTGTGCCGCTCCCGTCACTCTGGTTAGGTTGGCATCGAAAAAAACGCTCTCGGGTGCTTTAGAGTGCCCAGTTTATTACTGCGCATTAAGAAATGACCACCTCCAACGTTTGGTTTATGTTTTATAAGCATTTTTAATTTTATTGCTTAAATCGCATTTTCTCGGCGAGCTGAGCGCTTTTTCTGAATTGTGCCGCTCCCGTCACTCTGGTTAGGTTGGCATCGAAAAAAACGCTCTCGGGTGCTTTAGAGTGCCGAGTTATTCACTGCGCATGAAGAAATGACCACCTCCAACGTTTGGTTTATGTTTAATAAGCATTTTTAATTTTATTGCTTAAATCGCATTTTCTCGGCGAGCTGAGCACTTTTTCTGAATTGTGCCGCTCCCGTCACTCTGGTTAGGTTGGCATCGAAAAAAACGCTCTCGGGTGCTTTAGAGTGCCGAGTTTATTACTGCGCATTAAGAAATGACCACCTCCAACGTTTGGTTTATGTTTTATAAGCATTTTTAATTTTATTGCTTAAATCGCATTTTCTCGGCGAGCTGAGCACTTTTTCTGAATTGTGCCGCTCCCGTCACTCTGGTTAGGTTGGCATCGAAAAAAACGCTCTCGGGTGCTTTAGAGTGCCGAGTTATTCACTGCGCATGAAGAAATGACCACCTCCAACGTTTGGTTTATGTTTTATAAGCATTTTTAATTTTATTGCTTAAATCGCATTTTCTCGGCGAGCTGAGCACTTTTTCTGAATTGTGCCGCTCCCGTCACTCTGGTTAGGTTGGCATCGAAAAAAACGCTCTCGGGTGCTTTAGAGTGCCGAGTTTATTACTGCGCATGAAGAAATGACCACTTCCAACGTTTGGTTTATGTTTTATAAGCATTTTTAATTTTATTGCTTAAATCGCATTTTCTCGGCGAGCTGAGCGCTTTTTCTGAATTGTGCCGCTCCCGTCACTCTGGTTAGGTTGGCATCGAAAAAAACGCTCTCGGGTGCTTTAGAGTGCCGAGTTTATTACTGCGCATTAAGAAATGACCACCTCCAACGTTTGGTTTATGTTTTATAAGCATTTTTAATTTTATTGCTTAAATCGCATTTTCTCGGCGAGCTGAGCACTTTTTCTGAATTGTGCCGCTCCCGTCACTCTGGTTAGGTTGGCATCGAAAAAAACGCTCTCGGGTGCTTTAGAGTGCCGAGTTTATTACTGCGCATTAAGAAATGACCACCTCCAACGTTTGGTTTATGTTTTATAAGCATTTTTAATTTTATTGCTTAAATCGCATTTTCTCGGCGAGCTGAGCACTTTTTCTGAATTGTGCCGCTCCCGTCACTCTGGTTAGGTTGGCATCGAAAAAAACGCTCTCGGGTGCTTTAGAGTGCCGAGTTTATTACTGCGCATTAAGAAATGACCACCTCCAACGTTTGGTTTATGTTTTATAAGCATTTTTAATTTTATTGCTTAAATCGCATTTTCTCGGCGAGCTGAGCGCTTTTTCTGAATTGTGCCGCTCCTGTCACTCTGGTTAGGTTGGCATCGAAAAAAACGCTCTCGGGTGCTTTAGAGTGCCGAGTTTATTACTGCGCATTAAGAAATGACCACCTCCAACGTTTGGTTTATGTTTTATAAGCATTTTTAATTTTATTGCTTAAATCGCATTTTCTCGGCGAGCTGAGCGCTTTTTCTGAATTGTGCCGCTCCCGTAACTCTGGTTAGGTTGGCATCGAAAAAAACGCTCTCGGGTGCTTTAGAGTGCCGAGTTTATCACTGCGCATGAAGAAATGACCACTTCCAACGTTTGGTTTATGTTTTATAAGCATTTTTAATTTTATTGCTTAAATCGCATTTTCTCGGCGAGCTGAGCACTTTTTCTGAATTGTGCCGCTCCCGTCACTCTGGTTAGGTTGGCATCGAAAAAAACGCTCTCGGGTGCTCTAGAGTGCCGAGTTTATTACTGCGCATTAAGAAATGACCACCTCCAACGTTTGGTTTATGTTTTATAAGCATTTTTAATTTTATTGCTTAAATCGCATTTTCTCGGCGAGCTGAGCACTTTTTCTGAATTGTGCCGCTCCCGTCACTCTGGTTAGGTTGGCATCGAAAAAAACGCTCTCGGGTGCTTTAGAGTGCCGAGTTTATTACTGCGCATTAAGAAATGACCACCTCCAACGTTTGGTTTATGTTTTATAAGCATTTTTAATTTTATTGCTTAAATCGCATTTTCTCGGCGAGCTGAGCACTTTTTCTGAATTGTGCCGCTCCCGTCACTCTGGTTAGGCTGGCATCGAAAAAAACGCTCTCGGGTGCTTTAGAGTGCCGAGTTATTCACTGCGCATGAAGAAATGACCACCTCCAACGTTTGGTTTATGTTTTATAAGCATTTTTAATTTTATTGCTTAAATCGCATTTTCTCGGCGAGCTGAGCGCTTTTTCTGAATTGTGCCGCTCCCGTCACTCTGGTTAGGTTGGCATCGAAAAAAACGCTCTCGGGTGCTTTAGAGTGCCGAGTTTATTACTGCGCATTAAGAAATGACCACCTCCAACGTTTGGTTTATGTTTTATAAGCATTTTTAATTTTATTGCTTAAATCGCATTTTCTCGGCGAGCTGAGCACTTTTTCTGAATTGTGCCGCTCCCGTCACTCTGGTTAGGTTGGCATCGAAAAAAACGCTCTCGGGTGCTTTAGAGTGCCGAGTTTATTACTGCGCATTGAGAAATGACCACCTCCAACGTTTGGTTTATGTTTTATAAGCATTTTTAATTTTATTGCTTAAATCGCATTTTCTCGGCGAGCTGAGCACTTTTTCTGAATTGTGCCGCTCCCGTCACTCTGGTTAGGTTGGCATCGAAAAAAACGCTCTCGGGTGCTTTAGAGTGCCGAGTTTATTACTGCGCATTGAGAAATGACCACCTCCAACGTTTGGTTTATGTTTTATAAGCATTTTTAATTTTATTGCTTAAATCGCATTTTCTCGGCGAGCTGAGCACTTTTTCTGAATTGTGCCGCTCCCGTCACTCTGGTTAGGTTGGCATCGAAAAAAACGCTCTCGGGTCCTTTAGAGTGCCGAGTTTATCACTGCGCATGAAGAAATGACCACCTCCAACGTTTGGTTTATGTTTTATAAGCATTTTTAATTTTATTGCTTAAATCGCATTTTCTCGGCGAGCTGAGCGCTTTTTCTGAATTGTGCCGCTCCCGTAACTCTGGTTAGGTTGGCATCGAAAAAAACGCTCTCGGGTGCTTTAGAGTGCCGAGTTTATCACTGCGCATGAAGAAATGACCACCTCCAACGTTTGGTTTATGTTTTATAAGCATTTTTAATTTTATTGCTTAAATCGCATTTTCTCGGCGAGCTGAGCACTTTTTCTGAATTGTGCCGCTCCCGTCACTCTGGTTAGGTTGGCATCGAAAAAAACGCTCTCGGGTGCTTTAGAGTGCCGAGTTTATCACTGCGCATGAAGAAATGACCACCTCCAACGTTTGGTTTATGTTTTATAAGCATTTTTAATTTTATTGCTTAAATCGCATTTTCTCGGCGAGCTGAGCGCTTTTTCTGAATTGTGCCGCTCCCGTCACTCTGGTTAGGTTGGCATCGAAAAAAACGCTCTCGGGTGCTTTAGAGTGCCGAGTTATTCACTACGCATGAAGAAATGACCACCTCCAATGTTTGGTTTATGTTTAATAAGCATTTTTAATTTTATTGCTTAAATCGCATTTTCTCGGCGAGCTGAGCGCTTTTTCTGAATTGTGCCGCTCCCGTCACTCTGGTTAGGTTGGCATCGAAAAAAACGCTCTCGGGTGCTTTAGAGTGCCGAGTTATTCACTGCGCATGAAGAAATGACCACCTCCAACGTTTGGTTTATGTTTAATAAGCATTTTTAATTTTATTGCTTAAATCGCATTTTCTCGGCGAGCTGAGCACTTTTTCTGAATTGTGCCGCTCCCGTCACTCTGGTTAGGTTGGCATCGAAAAAAACGCTCTCGGGTGCTTTAGAGTGCCGAGTTTATTACTGCGCATTAGGAAATGACCACCTCCAACGTTTGGTTTATGTTTTATAAGCATTTTTAATTTTATTGCTTAAATCGCATTTTCTCGGCGAGCTGAGCGCTTTTTCTGAATTGTGCTGCTCCCGTCACTCTGGTTAGGTTGGCATCGAAAAAAACGCTCTCGGGTGCTTTAGAGTGCCGAGTTTATTACTGCGCATTAAGAAATGACCACCTCCAACGTTTGGTTTATGTTTTATAAGCATTTTTAATTTTATTGCTTAAATCGCATTTTCTCGGCGAGCTGAGCACTTTTTCTGAATTGTGCCGCTCCCGTCACTCTGGTTAGGTTGGCATCGAAAAAAACGCTCTCGGGTGCTTTAGAGTGCCGAGTTTATTACTGCGCATTAAGAAATGACCACCTCCAACGTTTGGTTTATGTTTTATAAGCATTTTTAATTTTATTGCTTAAATCGCATTTTCTCGGCGAGCTGAGCGCTTTTTCTGAATTGTGCCGCTCCCGTCACTCTGGTTAGGTTGGCATCGAAAAAAACGCTCTCGGGTGCTTTAGAGTGCCGAGTTATTCACTGCGCATGAAGAAATGACCACCTCCAACGTTTGGTTTATGTTTAATAAGCATTTTTAATTTTATTGCTTAAATCGCATTTTCTCGGCGAGCTGAGCACTTTTTCTGAATTGTGCCGCTCCCGTCACTCTGGTTAGGTTGGCATCGAAAAAAACGCTCTCGGGTGCTTTAGAGTGCCGAGTTTATTACTGCGCATTAAGAAATGACCACCTCCAACGTTTGGTTTATGTTTTATAAGCATTTTTAATTTTATTGCTTAAATCGCATTTTCTCGGCGAGCTGAGCGCTTTTTCTGAATTGTGCCGCTCCCGTCACTCTGGTTAGGTTGGCATCGAAAAAAACGCTCTCGGGTGCTTTAGAGTGCCGAGTTATTCACTGCGCATGAAGAAATGACCACCTCCAACGTTTGGTTTATGTTTAATAAGCATTTTTAATTTTATTGCTTAAATCGCATTTTCTCGGCGAGCTGAGCACTTTTTCTGAATTGTGCCGCTCCCGTCACTCTGGTTAGGTTGGCATCGAAAAAAACGCTCTCGGGTGCTTTAGAGTGCCGAGTTTATTACTGCGCATTAAGAAATGACCACCTCCAACGTTTGGTTTATGTTTTATAAGCATTTTTAATTTTATTGCTTAAATCGCATTTTCTCGGCGAGCTGAGCACTTTTTCTGAATTGTGCCGCTCCCGTCACTCTGGTTAGGTTGGCATCGAAAAAAACGCTCTCGGGTGCTCTAGAGTGCCGAGTTTATTACTGCGCATTAAGAAATGACCACCTCCAACGTTTGGTTTATGTTTTATAAGCATTTTTAATTTTATTGCTTAAATCGCATTTTCTCGGCGAGCTGAGCACTTTTTCTGAATTGTGCCGCTCCCGTCACTCTGGTTAGGTTGGCATCGAAAAAAACGCTCTCGGGTGCTTTAGAGTGCCGAGTTTATTACTGCGCATTAAGAAATGACCACCTCCAACGTTTGGTTTATGTTTTATAAGCATTTTTAATTTTATTGCTTAAATCGCATTTTCTCGGCGAGCTGAGCACTTTTTCTGAATTGTGCCGCTCCCGTCACTCTGGTTAGGTTGGCATCGAAAAAAATGCTCTCGGGTGCTTTAGAGTGCCGAGTTATTCACTGCGCATGAAGAAATGACCACCTCCAACGTTTGGTTTATGTTTTATAAGCATTTTTAATTTTATTGCTTAAATCGCATTTTCTCGGCGAGCTGAGCACTTTTTCTGAATTGTGCCGCTCCCGTCACTCTGGTTAGGTTGGCATCGAAAAAAACGCTCTCGGGTGCTTTAGAGTGCCGAGTTTATCACTGCGCATGAAGAAATGACCACCTCCAACGTTTGGTTTATGTTTTATAAGCATTTTTAATTTTATTGCTTAAATCGCATTTTCTCGGCGAGCTGAGCGCTTTTTCTGAATTGTGCCGCTCCCGTCACTCTGGTTAGGTTGGCATCGAAAAAAACGCTTTCGGGTGCTTTAGAGTGCCGTGTTATTCACTGCGCATGAAGAAATGACCACCTCCAACGTTTGGTTTATGTTTAATAAGCATTTTTAATTGTATTGCTTAAATCGCATTTTCTCGGCGAGCTGAGCACTTTTTCTGAATTTTGCCGCTCCCGTCACTCTGGTTAGGTTGGCATCGAAAAAAACGCTCTCGGTAGCTTTAGAGTGCCGAGTTTATTACTGCGCATTAAGAAATGACCACCTCCAACGTTTGGTTTATGTTTTATAAGCATTTTTAATTTTATTGCTTAAATCGCATTTTCTCGGCGAGCTGAGCACTTTTTCTGAATTGTGCCGCTCCCGTCACTCTGGTTAGGTTGGCATCGAAAAAAACGCTCACGGGTGCTTTAGAGTGCCGAGTTTATTACTGCGCATTAAGAAATGACCACCTCCAACGTTTGGTTTATGTTTTATAAGCATTTTTAATTTTATTGCTTAAATCGCATTTTCTCGGCGAGCTGAGCACTTTTTCTGAATTGTGCCGCTCCCGTCACTCTGGTTAGGTTGGCATCGAAAAAAACGCTCTCGGGTGCTTTAGAGTGCCGAGTTATTCACTGCGCATGAAGAAATGACCACCTCCAACGTTTGGTTTATGTTTTATAAGCATTTTTAATTTTATTGCTTAAATCGCATTTTCTCGGCGAGCTGAGCACTTTTTCTGAATTGTGCCGCTCCCGTCACTCTGGTTAGGTTGGCATCGAAAAAAACGCTCTCGGGTGCTTTAGAGTGCCGAGTTTATCACTGCGCATGAAGAAATGACCACCTCCAACGTTTGGTTTATGTTTTATAAGCATTTTTAATTTTATTGCTTAAATCGCATTTTCTCGGCGAGCTGAGCGCTTTTTCTGAATTGTGCCGCTCCCGTCACTCTGGTTAGGTTGGCATCGAAAAAAACGCTCTCGGGTGCTTTAGAGTGCCGAGTTTATCACTGCGCATGAAGAAATGACCACCTCCAACGTTTGGTTTATGTTTTATAAGCATTTTTAATTTTATTGCTTAAATCGCATTTTCTCGGCGAGCTGAGCGCTTTTTCTGAATTGTGCCGCTCCCGTAACTCTGGTTAGGTTGGCATCGAAAAAAACGCTCTCGGGTGCTTTAGAGTGCCGAGTTTATCACTGCGCATGAAGAAATGACCACTTCCAACGTTTGGTTTATGTTTTATAAGCATTTTTAATTTTATTGCTTAAATCGCATTTTCTCGGCGAGCTGAGCACTTTTTCTGAATTGTGCCGCTCCCGTCACTCTGGTTAGGTTGGCATCGAAAAAAACGCTCTCGGGTGCTCTAGAGTGCCGAGTTTATTACTGCGCATTAAGAAATGACCACCTCCAACGTTTGGTTTATGTTTTATAAGCATTTTTAATTTTATTGCTTAAATCGCATTTTCTCGGCGAGCTGAGCACTTTTTCTGAATTGTGCCGCTCCCGTCACTCTGGTTAGGTTGGCATCGAAAAAAACGCTCTCGGGTGCTTTAGAGTGCCGAGTTTATTACTGCGCATGAAGAAATGACCACCTCCAATGTTTGGTTTATGTTTAATAAGCATTTTTAATTTTATTGCTTAAATCGCATTTTCTCGGCGAGCTGAGCGCTTTTTCTTAATTGTGCCGCTCCCGTCACTCTGGTTAGGTTGGCATCGAAAAAAACGCTCTCGGGTGCTTTAGAGTGCCGAGTTATTCACTGCGCATGAAGAAATGACCACCTCCAACGTTTGGTTTATGTTTAATAAGCATTTTTAATTTTATTGCTTAAATCGCATTTTCTCGGCGAGCTGAGCACTTTTTCTGAATTGTGCCGCTCCCGTCACTCTGGTTAGGTTGGCATCGAAAAAAACAATCTCGGGTGCTTTAGAGTGCCGAGTTTATTACTGCGCATTAGGAAATGACCACCTCCAACGTTTGGTTTATGTTTTATAAGCATTTTTAATTTTATTGCTTAAATCGCATTTTCTCGGCGAGCTGAGCGCTTTTTCTGAATTGTGCCGCTCCCGTCACTCTGGTTAGGTTGGCATCGAAAAAAACACTCTCGGGTGCTTTAGAGTGCCAAGTTTATTACTGCGCATTAAGAAATGACCACCTCCAACGTTTGGTTTATGTTTTATAAGCATTTTTAATTTTATTGCTTAAATCGCATTTTCTCGGCGAGCTGAGCACTTTTTCTGAATTGTGCCGCTCCCGTCACTCTGGTTAGGTTGGCATCGAAAAAAACGCTCTCGGGTGCTTTAGAGTGCCGAGTTTATTACTGCGCATTGAGAAATGACCACCTCCAACGTTTGGTTTATGTTTTATAAGCATTTTTAATTTTATTGCTTAAATCGCATTTTCTCGGCGAGCTGAGCACTTTTTCTGAATTGTGCCGCTCCCGTCACTCTGGTTAGGTTGGCATCGAAAAAAACGCTCTCGGGTGCTTTAGAGTGCCGAGTTTATTACTGCGCATTAAGAAATGACCACCTCCAACGTTTGGTTTATGTTTTATAAGCATTTTTAATTTTATTGCTTAAATCGCATTTTCTCGGCGAGCTGAGCGCTTTTTCTGAATTGTGCCGCTCCCGTCACTCTGGTTAGGTTGGCATCGAAAAAAACGCTCTCGGGTGCTTTAGAGTGCCGAGTTTATCACTGCGCATGAAGAAATGACCACCTCCAACGTTTGGTTTATGTTTTATAAGCATTTTTAATTTTATTGCTTAAATCGCATTTTCTCGGCGAGCTGAGCACTTTTTCTGAATTGTGCCGCTCCCGTCACTCTGGTTAGGTTGGCATCGAAAAAAACGCTCTCGGGTGCTTTAGAGTGCCGAGTTTATCACTGCGCATGAAGAAATGACCACCTCCAACGTTTGGTTTATTTTTAATAAGCATTTTTAATTTTATTGCTTAAATCGCATTTTCTCGGCGAGCTGAGCACTTTTTCTGAATTGTGCCGCTCCCGTCACTCTGGTTAGGTTGGCATCGAAAAAAACGCTCTCGGGTGCTTTAGAGTGCCGAGTTTATTACTGCGCATTAAGAAATGACCACCTCCAACGTTTGGTTTATGTTTTATAAGCATTTTTAATTTTATTGCTTAAATCGCATTTTCTCGGCGAGCTGAGCGCTTTTTCTGAATTGTGCCGCTCCCGTCACTCTGGTTAGGTTGGCATCGAAAAAAACGCTTTCGGGTGCTTTAGAGTGCCGAGTTTATCACTGCGCATGAAGAAATGACCACCTCCAACGTTTGGTTTATGTTTAATAAGCATTTTTAATTTTATTGCTTAAATCGCATTTTCTCGGCGAGCTGAGCACTTTTTCTGAATTGTGCCGCTCCCGTCACTCTGGTTAGGTTGGCATCGAAAAAAACGCTCTCGGGTGCTTTAGAGTGCCGACTTTATCACTGCGCATGAAGAAATGACCACCTCCAACGTTTGGTTTATGTTTTATAAGCATTTTTAATTTTATTGCTTAAATCGCATTTTCTCGGCGAGCTGAGCACTTTTTCTGAATTGTGCCGCTCCCGTCACTCTGGTTAGGTTGGCATCGAAAAAAACGCTCACGGGTGCTTTAGAGTGCCGAGTTTATTACTGCGCATTAAGAAATGACCACCTCCAACGTTTGGTTTATGTTTTATAAGCATTTTTAATTTTATTGCTTAAATCGCATTTTCTCGGCGAGCTGTGCACTTTTTCTGAATTGTGCCGCTCCCGTCACTCTGGTTAGGTTGGCATCGAAAAAAACGCTCTCGGGTGCTTTAGAGTGCCGAGTTTATTACTGCGCATTAAGAAATGACCACCTCCAACGTTTGGTTTATGTTTTATAAGCATTTTTAATTTTATTGCTTATATCGCATTTTCTCGGCGAGCTGAGCACTTTTTCTGAATTGTGCCGCTCCCGTCACTCTGGTTAGGTTGGCATCGAAAAAAACGCTCTCGGGTGCTTTAGAGTGCCGAGTTATTCACTGCGCATGAAGAAATGACCACCTCCAACGTTTGGTTTATGTTTAATAAGCATTTTTAATTTTATTGCTTGAATCGCATTTTCTTGGCGAGCTGAGCACTTTTTCTGAATTGTGCCGCTCCCGTCACTCTGGTTAGGTTGGCATCGAAAAAAACGCTATCGGGTGCTTTAGAGTGCCGAGTTTATCACTGCGCATGAAGAAATGACCACCTCCAACGTTTGGTTTATGTTTTATAAGCATTTTTAATTTTATTGCTTAAATCGCATTTTCTCGGCGAGCTGAGCGCTTTTTCTGAATTGTGCCGCTCCCGTCACTCTGGTTAGGTTGGCATCGAAAAAAACGCTCTCGGGTGCTTTAGAGTGCCGAGTTTATCACTGCGCATGAAGAAATGACCACCTCCAACGTTTGGTTTATGTTTTATAAGCATTTTTAATTTTATTTCTTAAATCGCATTTTCTCGGCGAGCTGAGCACCTTTTCTGAATTGTGCCGCTCCCGTCACTCTGGTTAAGTTGGCATCGAAAAAAACGCTCTCGGGTGCTTTAGAGTGCCGAGTTTATCACTGCGCATGAAGAAATGACCACCTCCAACGTTTGGTTTATGTTTTATAAGCATTTTTAATTTTATTGCTTAAATCGCATTTTCTCGGCGAGCTGAGCGCTTTTTCTGAATTGTGCCTGTCCCGTCACTCTGGTTAGGTTGGCATCGAAAAAAACGCTCTCGGGTGCTTTAGAGTGCCGAGTTATTCACTGCGCATGAAGAAATGACCACCTCCAACGTTTGGTTTATGTTTAATAAGCATTTTTAATTTTATTGCTTAAATCGCATTTTCTCGGCGAGCTGAGCGCTTTTTCTGAATTGTGCCGCTCCCGTCACTCTGGTTAGGTTGGCATCGAAAAAAACGCTCTCGGGTGCTTTAGAGTGCCGAGTTATTCACTGCGCATGAAGAAATGACAACCTCCAACGTTTGGTTTATGTTTAATAAGCATTTTTAATTTTATTGCTTAAATCGCATTTTCTCGGCGAGCTGAGCACTTTTTCTGAATTGTGCCGCTCCCGTCACTCTGGTTAGGTTGGCATCGAAAAAAACGCTCTCGGGTGCTTTAGAGTGCCGAGTTTATTACTGCGCATTAAGAAATGACCACCTCCAACGTTTGGTTTATGTTTTATAAGCATTTTTAATTTTATTGCTTAAATCGCATTTTCTCGGCGAGCTGAGCGCTTTTTCTGAATTGTGCCGCTCCCGTCACTCTGGTTAGGTTGGCATCGAAAAAAACGCTCTCGGGTGCTTTAGAGTGCCGAGTTTATCACTGCGCATGAAGAAATGACCACCTCCAACGTTTGGTTTATGTTTTATAAGCATTTTTAATTTTATTTCTTAAATCGCATTTTCTCGGCGAGCTGAGCACCTTTTCTGAATTGTGCCGCTCCCGTCACTCTGGTTAGGTTGGCATCGAAAAAAACGCTCTCGGGTGCTTTAGAGTGCCGAGTTTATCACTGCGCATGAAGAAATGACCACCTCCAACGTTTGGTTTATGTTTTATAAGCATTTTTAATTTTATTGCTTGAATCGCATTTTCTTGGCGAGCTGAGCACTTTTTCTGAATTGTGCCGCTCCCGTCACTCTGGTTAGGTTGGCATCGAAAAAAACGCTATCGGGTGCTTTAGAGTGCCGAGTTTATCACTGCGCATGAAGAAATGACCACCTCCAACGTTTGGTTTATGTTTTATAAGCATTTTTAATTTTATTGCTTAAATCGCATTTTCTCGGCGAGCTGAGCGCTTTTTCTGAATTGTGCCGCTCCCGTCACTCTGGTTAGGTTGGCATCGAAAAAAACGCTCTCGGGTGCTTTAGAGTGCCGAGTTTATCACTGCGCATGAAGAAATGACCACCTCCAACGTTTGGTTTATGTTTTATAAGCATTTTTAATTTTATTTCTTAAATCGCATTTTCTCGGCGAGCTGAGCACCTTTTCTGAATTGTGCCGCTCCCGTCACTCTGGTTAGGTTGGCATCGAAAAAAACGCTCTCGGGTGCTTTAGAGTGCCGAGTTTATCACTGCGCATGAAGAAATGACCACCTCCAACGTTTGGTTTATGTTTTATAAGCATTTTTAATTTTATTGCTTAAATCGCATTTTCTCGGCGAGCTGAGCGCTTTTTCTGAATTGTGCCTGTCCCGTCACTCTGGTTAGGTTGGCATCGAAAAAAACGCTCTCGGGTGCTTTAGAGTGCCGAGTTATTCACTGCGCATGAAGAAATGACCACCTCCAACGTTTGGTTTATGTTTAATAAGCATTTTTAATTTTATTGCTTAAATCGCATTTTCTCGGCGAGCTGAGCGCTTTTTCTGAATTGTGCCGCTCCCGTCACTCTGGTTAGGTTGGCATCGAAAAAAACGCTCTCGGGTGCTTTAGAGTGCCGAGTTATTCACTGCGCATGAAGAAATGACAACCTCCAACGTTTGGTTTATGTTTAATAAGCATTTTTAATTTTATTGCTTAAATCGCATTTTCTCGGCGAGCTGAGCACCTTTTCTGAATTGTGCCGCTCCCGTCACTCTGGTTAGGTTGGCATCGAAAAAAACGCTCTCGGGTGCTTTGGAGTGCCGAGTTTATCACTGCGCATGAAGAAATGACCACCTCCAACGTTTGGTTTATGTTTTATAAGCATTTTTAATTTTATTGCTTAAATCGCATTTTCTCGGCGAGCTGAGCGCTTTTTCTGAATTGTGCCTGTCCCGTCACTCTGGTTAGGTTGGCATCGAAAAAAACGCTCTCGGGTGCTTTAGAGTGCCGAGTTATTCACTGCGCATGAAGAAATGACCACCTCCAACGTTTGGTTTATGTTTAATAAGCATTTTTAATTTTATTGCTTAAATCGCATTTTCTCGGCGAGCTGAGCGCTTTTTCTGAATTGTGCCGCTCCCGTCACTCTGGTTAGGTTGGCATCGAAAAAAACGCTCTCGGGTGCTTTAGAGTGCCGAGTTTATCACTGCGCATGAAGAAATGACCACTTCCAACGTTTGGTTTATGTTTTATAAGCATTTTTAATTTTATTGCTTAAATCGCATTTTCTCGGCGAGCTGAGCGCTTTTTCTGAATTGTGCCGCTCCCGTAACTCTGGTTAGGTTGGCATCGAAAAAAACGCTCTCGGGTGCTTTAGAGTGCCGAGTTTATCACTGCGCATGAAGAAATGACCACTTCCAACGTTTGGTTTATGTTTTATAAGCATTTTTAATTTTATTGCTTAAATCGCATTTTCTCGGCGAGCTGAGCACTTTTTCTGAATTGTGCCGCTCCCGTCACTCTGGTTAGGTTGGCATCGAAAAAAACGCTCTCGGGTGCTCTAGAGTGCCGAGTTTATTACTGCGCATTAAGAAATGACCACCTCCAACGTTTGGTTTATGTTTTATAAGCATTTTTAATTTTATTGCTTAAATCGCATTTTCTCGGCGAGCTGAGCACTTTTTCTGAATTGTGCCGCTCCCGTCACTCTGGTTAGGTTGGCATCGAAAAAAACGCTCTCGGGTGCTTTAGAGTGCCGAGTTATTCACTGCGCATGAAGAAATGACCACCTCCAACGTTTGGTTTATGTTTTATAAGCATTTTTAATTTTATTGCTTAAATCGCATTTTCTCGGCGAGCTGAGCACTTTTTCTGAATTGTGCCGCTCCCGTCACTCTGGTTAGGTTGGCATCGAAAAAAACGCTCTCGGGTGCTTTAGAGTGCCGAGTTTATCACTGCGCGTGAAGAAATGACCACCTCCAACGTTTGGTTTATGTTTTATAAGCATTTTTAATTTTATTGCTTAAATCGCATTTTCTCGGCGAGCTGAGCGCTTTTTCTGAATTGTGCCGCTCCCGTCACTCTGGTTAGGTTGGCATCGAAAAAAACGCTCTCGGGTGCTTTAGAGTGCCGAGTTATTCACTGCGCATGAAGAAATGACCACCTCCAACGTTTGGTTTATGTTTAATAAGCATTTTTAATTTTATTGCTTAAATCGCATTTTCTCGGCGAGCTGAGCGCTTTTTCTGAAATGTGCCGCTCCCGTAACTCTGGTTAGGTTGGCATCGAAAAAAACGCTCTCGGGTGCTTTAGAGTGCCGAGTTTATCACTGCGCATGAAGAAATGACCACTTCCAACGTTTGGTTTATGTTTTATAAGCATTTTTAATTTTATTGCTTAAATCGCATTTTCTCGGCGAGCTGAGCGCTTTTTCTGAATTGTGCCGCTCCCGTAACTCTGGTTAGGTTGGCATCGAAAAAAACGCTCTCGGGTGCTTTAAAGTGCCGAGTTTATCACTGCGCATGAAGAAATGACCACTTCCAACGTTTGGTTTATGTTTTATAAGCATTTTTAATTTTATTGCTTAAATCGCATTTTCTCGGCGAACTGAGCACTTTTTCTGAATTGTGCCGCTCCCGTCACTCTGGTTAGGTTGGCATCGAAAAAAACGCTCTCGGGTGCTCTAGAGTGCCGAGTTTATTACTGCGCATTAAGAAATGACCACCTCCAACGTTTGGTTTATGTTTTATAAGCATTTTTAATTTTACTGCTTAAATCGCATTTTCTCGGCGAGCTGAGCACTTTTTCTGAATTGTGCCGCTCCCGTCACTCTGGTTAGGTTGGCATCGAAAAAAACGCTCTCGGGTGCTTTAGAGTGCCGAGTTATTCACTGCGCATGAAGAAATGACCACCTCCAACGTTTGGTTTATGTTTTATAAGCATTTTTAATTTTATTGCTTAAATCGCATTTTCTCGGCGAGCTGAGCACTTTTTCTGAATTGTGCCGCTCCCGTCACTCTGGTTAGGTTGGCATCGAAAAAAACGCTCTCGGGTGCTTTAGAGTGCCGAGTTTATTACTGCGCATTAAGAAATGACCACCTCCAACGTTTGGTTTATGTTTTATAAGCATTTTTAATTTTATTGCTTAAATCGCATTTTCTCGGCGAGCTGAGCACTTTTTCTGAATTGTGCCGCTCCCGTCACTCTGGTTAGGTTGGCATCGAAAAAAACGCTATCGGGTGCTTTAGAGTGCCGAGTTATTCACTGCGCATGAAGAAATGACCACCTCCAACGTTTGGTTTATGTTTTATAAGCATTTTTAATTTTATTGCTTAAATCGCATTTTCTCGGCGAGCTGAATTGTGCCGCTCCCGTCACTCTGGTTAGGTTGGCATCGAAAAAAACGCTCTCGGGTGCTTTAGAGTGCCGAGTTTATTACTGCGCATTAAGAAATGACCACCTCCAACGTTTGGTTTATGTTTTATAAGCATTTTTAATTTTATTGCCTAAATCGCATTTTCTCGGCGAGCTGAGCACTTTTTCTGAATTGTGCCGCTCCCGTCACTCTGGTTAGGTTGGCATCGAAAAAAACGCTCTCGGGTGCTTTAGAGTGCCGAGTTTATTACTGCGCATTAAGAAATGACCACCTCCAACGTTTGGTTTATGTTTTATAAGCATTTTTAATTTTATTGCTTAAATCGCATTTTCTCGGCGAGCTGAGCACTTTTTCTGAATTGTGCCGCTCCCGTCACTCTGGTTAGGTTGGCATCGAAAAAAACGCTCTCGGGTGCTTTAGAGTGCCGAGTTATTCACTGCGCACGAAGAAATGACCACCTCCAACGTTTGGTTTATGTTTTATAAGCATTTTTAATTTTATTGCTTAAATCGCATTTTCTCGGCGAGCTGAGCGCTTTTTCTGAATTGTGCCGCTCCCGTCACTCTGGTTAGGTTGGCATCGAAAAAAACGCTCTCGGGTGCTTTAGAGTGCCGAGTTTATTACTGCGCATTAAGAAATGACCACCTCCAACGTTTGGTTTATGTTTTATAAGCATTTTTAATTTTATTGCTTAAATCGCATTTTCTCGGCGAGCTGAGCGCTTTTTCTGAATTGTGCCGCTCCCGTCACTGGTTAGGTTGGCATCGAAAAAAACGCTCTCGGGTGCTTTAGAGGCCCGAGTTATTCACTGCGCATGAAGAAATGACCACCTCTAACGTTTGGTTTATGTTTAATAAGCATTTTTAATTTTATTGCTTAAATCGCATTTTCTCGGCGAGCTGAGCACTTTTTCTGAATTGTGCCGCTCCCGTCACTCTGGTTAGGTTGGCATCGAAAAAAACGCTCTCGGGTGCTTTAGAGTGCCGAGTTTATTACTGCGCATTAAGAAATGACCACCTCCAACGTTTGGTTTATGTTTTATAAGCCTTTTTAATTTTATTGCTTAAATCGCATTTTCTCGGCGAGCTGAGCACTTTTTCTGAATTGTGCCGCTCCCGTCACTCTGGTTAGGTTGGCATCGAAAAAAACGCTCTCGGGTGCTTTAGAGTGCCGAGTTTATCACTGCGCATGAAGAAATGACCACCTCCAACGTTTGGTTTATGTTTAATAAGCATTTTTAATTTTATTGCTTAAATCGCATTTTCTCGGCGAGCTGAGCACTTTTTCTGAATTGTGCCGCTCCCGTCACTCTGGTTAGGTTGGCATCGAAAAAAACGCTCTCGGGTGCTTTAGAGTGCCGACTTTATCACTGCGCATGAAGAAATGACCACCTCCAACGTTTGGTTTATGTTTTATAAGCATTTTTAATTTTATTGCTTAAATCGCATTTTCTCGGCGAGCTGAGCACTTTTTCTGAATTGTGCCGCTCCCGTCACTCTGGTTAGGTTGGCATCGAAAAAAACGCTCACGGGTGCTTTAGAGTGCCGAGTTTATTACTGCGCATTAAGGAATGACCACCTCCAACGTTTGGTTTATGTTTTATAAGCATTTTTAATTTTATTGCTTAAATCGCATTTTCTCGGCGAGCTGAGCACTTTTTCTGAATTGTGCCGCTCCCGTCACTCTGGTTAGGTTGGCATCGAAAAAAACGCTCTCGGGTGCTTTAGAGTGCCGAGTTATTCACTGCGCATGAAGAAATGACCACCTCCAACGTTTGGTTTATGTTTTATAAGCATTTTTAATTTTATTGCTTAAATCGCATTTTCTCGGCGAGCTGAGCGCTTTTTCTGAATTGTGCCGCTCCCGTAACTCTGGTTAGGTTGGCATCGAAAAAAACGCTCTCGGGTGCTTTAGAGTGCCGAGTTTATTACTGCGCATTAAGAAATGACCACCTCCAACGTTTGGTTTATGTTTTATAAGCATTTTTAATTTTATTGCTTAAATCGCATTTTCTCGGCGAGCTGAGCACTTTTTCTGAATTGTGCCGCTCCCGTCACTCTGGTTAGGTTGGCATCGAAAAAAACGCTCTCGGGTGCTTTAGAGTGCCGAGTTTATTACTGCGCATTAAGAAATGACCACCTCCAACGTTTGGTTTATGTTTTATAAGCATTTTTAATTTTATTGCTTAAATCGCATTTTCTCGTCGAGCTGAGCACTTTTTCTGAATTGTGCCGCTCCCGTCACTCTGGTTAGGTTGGCATCGAAAAAAACGCTATCGGGTGCTTTAGAGTGCCGAGTTATTCACTGCGCATGAAGAAATGACCACCTCCAACGTTTGGTTTATGTTTAATAAGCATTTTTAATTTTATTGCTTAAATCGCATTTTCTCGGCGAGCTGAGCACTTTTTCTGAATTGTGCCGCTCCCGTCACTCTGGTTAGGTTGGCATCGAAAAAAACGCTCTCGGGTGCTTTAGAGTGCCGAGTTTATTACTGCGCATTAAGAAATGACCACCTCCAACGTTTGGTTTATGTTTTATAAACATTTTTAATTTTATTGCTTAAATCGCATTTTCTCGGCGAGCTGAGCGCTTTTTCTGAATTGTGCCGCTCCCGTCACTCTGGTTAGGTTGGCATCGAAAAAAACGCTCTCGGGTGCTTTAGAGTGCCGAGTTATTCACTGCGCATGAAGAAATGACCACCTCCAACGTTTGGTTTATGTTTAATAAGCATTTTTAATTTTATTGCTTAAATCGCATTTTCTCGGCGAGCTGAGCACTTTTTCTGAATTGTGCCGCTCCCGTCACTCTGGTTAGGTTGGCATCGAAAAAAACGCTCTCGGGTGCTTTAGAGTGCCGAGTTATTCACTGCGCATGAAGAAATGACCACCTCCAACGTTTGGTTTATGTTTAATAAGCATTTTTAATTTTATTGCTTAAATCGCATTTTCTCGGCGAGCTGAGCACTTTTTCTGAATTGTGCCGCTCCCGTCACTCTGGTTAGGTTGGCATCGAAAAAAACGCTCTCGGGTGCTTTAGAGTGCCGAGTTTATTACTGCGCATTAAGAAATGACCACCTCCAACGTTTGGTTTATGTTTTATAAGCATTTTTAATTTTATTGCTTAAATCGCATTTTCTCGGCGAGCTGAGCACTTTTTCTGAATTGTGCCGCTCCCGTCACTCTGGTTAGGTTGGCATCGAAAAAAACGCTCTCGGGTGCTTTAGAGTGCCGAGTTTATTACTGCGCATTAAGAAATGACCACCTCCAACGTTTGGTTTATGTTTTATAAGCATTTTTAATTTTATTGCTTAAATCGCATTTTCTCGGCGAGCTGAGCGCTTTTTCTGAATTGTGCCGCTCCCGTCACTCTGGTTAGGTTGGCATCGAAAAAAACGCTCTCGGGTGCTTTAGAGTGCCGAGTTATTCACTGCGCATGAAGAAATGACCACCTCCAACGTTTGGTTTATGTTTAATAAGCATTTTTAATTTTATTGCTTAAATCGCATTTTCTCGGCGAGCTGAGCACTTTTTCTGAATTGTGCCGCTCCCGTCACTCTGGTTAGGTTGGCATCGAAAAAAACGCTCTCGGGTGCTTTAGAGTGCCGAGTTTATTACTGCGCATTAAGAAATGACCACCTCCAACGTTTGGTTTATGTTTTATAAGCATTTTTAATTTTATTGCTTAAATCGCATTTTCTCGGCGAGCTGAGCACTTTTTCTGAATTGTGCCGCTCCCGTCACTCTGGTTAGGTTGGCATAAAAAAAAACGCTCTCGGGTGCTTTAGAGTGCCGAGTTTATTACTGCGCATTAAGAAATGACCACCTCCAACGTTTGGTTTATGTTTTATAAGCATTTTTAATTTTATTGCTTAAATCGCATTTTCTCGGCGAGCTGAGCACTTTTTCTGAATTGTGCCGCTCCCGTCACTCTGGTTAGGTTGGCATCGAAAAAAACGCTCTCGGGTGCTTTAGAGTGCCGAGTTATTCACTGCGCATGAAGAAATGACCACCTCCAACGTTTGGTTTATGTTTTATAAGCATTTTTAATTTTATTGCTTAAATCGCATTTTCTCGGCGAGCTGAGCACTTTTTCTGAATTGTGCCGCTCCCGTCACTCTGGTTAGGTTGGCATCGAAAAAAACGCTCTCGGGTGCTTTAGAGCTCCGAGTTATTCACTGCGCATGAAGAAATGACCACCTCCAATGTTTGGTTTATGTTTAATAAGCATTTTTAATTTTATTGCTTAAATCGCATTTTCTCGGCGAGCTGAGCGCTTTTTCTGAATTGTGCCGCTCCCGTCACTCTGGTTAGGTTGGCATCGAAAAAAACGCTCTCGGGTGCTTTAGAGTGCCGAGTTATTCACTGCGCATGAAGAAATGACCACCTCCAACGTTTGGTTTATGTTTAATAAGCATTTTTAATTTTATTGCTTAAATCGCATTTTCTCGGCGAGCTGAGCACTTTTTCTGAATTGTGCCGCTCCCGTCACTCTGGTTAGGTTGGCATCGAAAAAAACGCTCTCGGGTGCTTTAGAGTGCCGAGTTTATTACTGCGCATTAAGAAATGACCACCTCCAACGTTTGGTTTATGTTTTATAAGCATTTTTAATTTTATTGCTTAAATCGCATTTTCTCGGCGAGCTGAGCACTTTTTCTGAATTGTGCCGCTCCCGTCACTCTGGTTAGGTTGGCATAAAAAAAAACGCTCTCGGGTGCTTTAGAGTGCCGAGTTTATTACTGCGCATTAAGAAATGACCACCTCCAACGTTTGGTTTATGTTTTATAAGCATTTTTAATTTTATTGCTTAAATCGCATTTTCTCGGCGAGCTGAGCACTTTTTCTGAATTGTGCCGCTCCCGTCACTTGGCATCGAAAAAAACGCTCTCGGGTGCTTTAGAGTGCCGAGTTATTCACTGCGCATGAAGAAATGACCACTTCCAACGTTTGGTTTATGTTTTATAAGCATTTTTAATTTTATTTCTTAAATCGCATTTTCTCGGCGAGCTGAGCACTTTTTCTGAATTGTGCCGCTCCCGTCACTCTGGTTAGGTTGGCATCGAAAAAAACGCTCTCGGGTGCTCTAGAGTGCCGAGTTTATTACTGCGCATTAAGAAATGACCACCTCCAACGTTTGGTTTATGTTTTATAAGCATTTTTAATTTTATTGCTTAAATCGCATTTTCTCGGCGAGCTGAGCACTTTTTCTGAATTGTGCCGCTCCCGTCACTCTGGTTAGGTTGGCATCGAAAAAAACGCTCTCGGGTGCTTTAGAGTGCCGAGTTTATTACTGCGCATTAAGAAATGACCACCTCCAACGTTTGGTTTATGTTTTATAAGCATTTTTAATTTTATTGCTTAAATCGCATTTTCTCGGCGAGCTGAGCACTTTTTCTGAATTGTGCCGCTCCCGTCACTCTGGTTAGGTTGGCATCGAAAAAAACGCTCTCGGGTGCTTTAGAGTGCCGAGTTATTCACTGCGCATGAAGAAATGACCACCTCCAACGTTTGGTTTATGCTTTATAAGCATTTTTAATTTTATTGCTTAAATCGCATTTTCTCGGCGAGCTGAGCACTTTTTCTGAATTGTGCCGCTCCCGTCACTCTGGTTAGGTTGGCATCGAAAAAAACGCTCTCGGGTGCTTTAGAGTGCCGAGTTATTCACTGCGCATGAAGAAATGACCACCTCCAATGTTTGGTTTATGTTTAATAAGCATTTTTAATTTTATTGCTTAAATCGCATTTTCTCGGCGAGCTGAGCGCTTTTTCTGAATTGTGCCGCTCCCGTCACTCTGGTTAGGTTGGCATCGAAAAAAACGCTCTCGGGTGCTTTAGAGTGCCGAGTTATTCACTGCGCATGAAGAAATGACCACCTCCAACGTTTGGTTTATGTTTAATAAGCATTTTTAATTTTATTGCTTAAATCGCATTTTCTCGGCGAGCTGAGCACTTTTTCTGAATTGTGCCGCTCCCGTCACTCTGGTTAGGTTGGCATCGAAAAAAACGCTCTCGGGTGCTTTAGAGTGCCGAGTTTATTACTGCGCATTAAGAAATGACCACCTCCAACGTTTGGTTTATGTTTTATAAGCATTTTTAATTTTATTGCTTAAATCGCATTTTCTCGGCGAGCTGAGCACTTTTTCTGAATTGTGCCGCTCCCGTCACTCTGGTTAGGTTGGCATCGAAAAAAACGCTCTCGGGTGCTTTAGAGTGCCGAGTTTATTACTGCGCATTAAGAAATGACCACCTCCAACGTTTGGTTTATGTTTTATAAGCATTTTTAATTTTATTGCTTAAATCGCATTTTCTCGGCGAGCTGAGCACTTTTTCTGAATTGTGCCGCTCCCGTCACTCTGGTTAGGTTGGCATCGAAAAAAACGCTCTCGGGTGCTTTAGAGTGCCGAGTTTATCACTGCGCATGAAGAAATGACCACCTCCAACGTTTGGTTTATGTTTAATAAGCATTTTTAATTTTATTGCTTAAATCGCATTTTCTCGGCGAGCTGAGCACTTTTTCTGAATTGTGCCGCTCCCGTCACTCTGGTTAGGTTGGCATCGAAAAAAACGCTCTCGGGTGCTTTAGAGTGCCGAGTTATTCACTGCGCATGAAGAAATGACCACCTCCAACGTTTGGTTTATGTTTAATAAGCATTTTTAATTTTATTGCTTAAATCGCATTTTCTCGGCGAGCTGAGCACTTTTTCTGAATTGTGCCGCTCCCGTCACTCTGGTTAGGTTGGCATCGAAAAAAACGCTATCGGGTGCTTTAGAGTGCCGAGTTATTCACTGCGCATGAAGAAATGACCACCTCCAACGTTTGGTTTATGTTTAATAAGCATTTTTAATTTTATTGCTTAAATCGCATTTTCTCGGCGAGCTGAGCACTTTTTCTGAATTGTGCCGCTCCCGTCACTCTGGTTAGGTTGGCATCGAAAAAAACGCTCTCGGGTGCTTTAGAGTGCCGAGTTTATTACTGCGCATTAAGAAATGACCACCTCCAACGTTTGGTTTATGTTTTATAAGCATTTTTAATTTTATTGCTTAAATCGCATTTTCTCGGCGAGCTGAGCACTTTTTCTGAATTGTGCCGCTCCCGTCACTCTGGTTAGGTTGGCATCGAAAAAAACGCTCTCGGGTGCTTTAGAGTGCCGAGTTTATTACTGCGCATTAAGAAATGACCACCTCCAACGTTTGGTTTATGTTTTATAAGCATTTTTAATTTTATTGCTTAAATCGCATTTTCTCGGCGAGCTGAGCACTTTTTCTGAATTGTGCCGCTCCCGTCACTTGGCATCGAAAAAAACGCTCTCGGGTGCTTTAGAGTGCCGAGTTATTCACTGCGCATGAAGAAATGACCACCTCCAACGTTTGGTTTATGTTTTATAAGCATTTTTAATTTTATTGCTTAAATCGCATTTTCTCGGCGAGCTGAGCGCTTTTTCTGAATTGTGCCGCTCCCGTCACTCTGGTTAGGTTGGCATCGAAAAAAACGCTCTCGGGTGCTTTAGAGTGCCGAGTTTATTACTGCGCATTAAGAAATGACCACCTCCAACGTTTGGTTTATGTTTTATAAGCATTTTTAATTTTATTGCCTAAATCGCATTTTCTCGGCGAGCTGAGCACTTTTTCTGAATTGTGCCGCTCCCGTCACTCTGGTTAGGGTGGCATCGAAAAAAACGCTCTCGGGTGCTTTAGAGTGCCGAGTTTATTACTGCGCATTAAGAAATGACCACCTCCAACGTTTGGTTTATGTTTTATAAGCATTTTTAATTTTATTGCTTAAATCGCATTTTCTCGGCGAGCTGAGCACTTTTTCTGAATTGTGCCGCTCCCGTCACTCTGGTTAGGTTGGCATCGAAAAAAACGCTCTCGGGTGCTTTAGAGTGCCGAGTTATTCACTGCGCACGAAGAAATGACCACCTCCAACCTTTGGTTTATGTTTTATAAGCATTTTTAATTTTATTGCTTAAATCGCATTTTCTCGGCGAGCTGAGCGCTTTTTCTGAATTGTGCCGCTCCCGTCACTCTGGTTAGGTTGGCATCGAAAAAAACGCTCTCGGGTGCTTTAGAGTGCCGAGTTTATTACTGCGCATTAAGAAATGACCACCTCCAACGTTTGGTTTATGTTTTATAAGCATTTTTAATTTTATTGCTTAAATCGCATTTTCTCGGCGAGCTGAGCACTTTTTCTGAATTGTGCCGCTCCCGTCACTCTGGTTAGGTTGGCATCGAAAAAAACGCTCTCGGGTGCTTTAGAGTGCCGAGTTTATTACTGCGCATTAAGAAATGACCACCTCCAACGTTTGGTTTATGTTTTATAAGCATTTTTAATTTTATTGCTTAAATCGCATTTTCTCGGCGAGCTGAGCACTTTTTCTGAATTGTGCCGCTCCCGTCACTCTGGTTAGGTTGGCATCGAAAAAAACGCTTTTGGGTGCTTTAGAGTGCCGAGTTATTCACTGCGCATGAAGAAATGACCACCTCCAACGTTTGGTTTATGTTTAATAAGCATTTTTAATTTTATTGCTTAAATCGCATTTTCTCGGCGAGCTGAGCACTTTTTCTGAATTGTGCCGCTCCCGTCACTCTGGTTAGGTTGGCATCGAAAAAAACGCTCTCGGGTGCTTTAGAGTGCCGAGTTTATTACTGCGCATTAAGAAATGACCACCTCCAACGTTTGGTTTATGTTTTATAAGCATTTTTAATTTTATTGCTTAAATCGCATTTTCTCGGCGAGCTGAGCACTTTTTCTGAATTGTGCCGCTCCCGTCACTCTGGTTAGGTTGGCATCGAAAAAAACGCTCTCGGGTGCTTTAGAGTGCCGAGTTTATTACTGCGCATTAAGAAATGACCACCTCCAACGTTTGGTTTATGTTTTATAAGCATTTTTAATTTTATTGCTTAAATCGCATTTTCTCGGCGAGCTGAGCGCTTTTTCTGAATTGTGCCGCTCCCGTCACTCTGGTTAGGTTGGCATCGAAAAAAACGCTCTCGGGTGCTTTAGAGTGCCGAGTTATTCACTGCGCATGAAGAAATGACCACCTCCAACGTTTGGTTTATGTTTAATAAGCATTTTTAATTTTATTGCTTAAATCGCATTTTCTCGGCGAGCTGAGCACTTTTTCTGAATTGTGCCGCTCCCGTCACTCTGGTTAGGTTGGCATCGAAAAAAACGCTCTCGGGTGCTTTAGAGTGCCGAGTTTATTACTGCGCATTAAGAAATGACCACCTCCAACGTTTGGTTTATGTTTTATAAGCATTTTTAATTTTATTGCTTAAATCGCATTTTCTCGGCGAGCTGAGCGCTTTTTCTGAATTGTGCCGCTCCCGTCACTCTGGTTAGGTTGGCATCGAAAAAAACGCTCTCGGGTGCTTTAGAGTGCCGAGTTATTCACTGCGCATGAAGAAATGACCACCTCCAACGTTTGGTTTATGTTTAATAAGCATTTTTAATTTTATTGCTTAAATCGCATTTTCTCGGCGAGCTGAGCACTTTTTCTGAATTGTGCCGCTCCCGTCACTCTGGTTAGGTTGGCATCGAAAAAAACGCTCTCGGGTGCTTTAGAGTGCCGAGTTTATTACTGCGCATTAAGAAATGACCACCTCCAACGTTTGGTTTATGTTTTATAAGCATTTTTAATTTTATTGCTTAAATCGCATTTTCTCGGCGAGCTGAGCACTTTTTCTGAATTGTGCCGCTCCCGTCACTCTGGTTAGGTTGGCATCGAAAAAAACGCTCTCGGGTGCTTTAGAGTGCCGAGTTTATCACTGCGCATGAAGAAATGACCACCTCCAACGTTTGGTTTATGTTTTATAAGCATTTTTAATTTTATTGCTTAAATCGCATTTTCTCGGCGAGCTGAGCGCTTTTTCTGAATTGTGCCGCTCCCGTCACTCTGGTTAGGTTGGCATCGAAAAAAACGCTCTCGGGTGCTTTAGAGTGCCGAGTTTATCACTGCGCATGAAGAAATGACCACCTCCAACGTTTGGTTTATGTTTTATAAGCATTTTTAATTTTATTGCATAAATCGCATTTTCTCGGCGAGCTGAGCGCTTTTTCTGAATTGTGCCGCTCCCGTAACTCTGGTTAGGTTGGCATCGAAAAAAACGCTCTCGGGTGCTTTAGAGTGCCGAGTTTATCACTGCGCATGAAGAAATGACCACTTCCAACGTTTGGTTTATGTTTTATAAGCATTTTTAATTTTATTGCTTAAATCGCATTTTCTCGGCGAGCTGAGCACTTTTTCTGAATTGTGCCGCTCCCGTCACTCTGGTTAGGTTGGCATCGAAAAAAACGCTCTCGGGTGCTCTAGAGTGCCGAGTTTATTACTGCGCATGAAGAAATGACCACCTCCAACGTTTGGTTTATGTTTTATAAGCATTTTTAATTTTATTGCTTAAATCGCATTTTCTCGGCGAGCTGAGCACTTTTTCTGAATTGTGCCGCTCCCGTCACTCTGGTTAGGTTGGCATCGAAAAAAACGCTCTCGGGTGCTTTAGAGTGCCGAGTTTATTACTGCGCATTAAGAAATGACCACCTCCAACGTTTGGTTTATGTTTTATAAGCATTTTTAATTTTATTGCTTAAATCGCATTTTCTCGGCGAGCTGAGCACTTTTTCTGAATTGTGCCGCTCCCGTCACTCTGGTTAGGTTGGCATCGAAAAAAACGCTCTCGGGTGCTTTAGAGTGCCGAGTTATTCACTGCGCATGAAGAAATGACCACCTCCAACGTTTGGTTTATGTTTTATAAGCATTTTTAATTTTATTGCTTAAATCGCATTTTCTCGGCGAGCTGAGCACTTTTTCTGAATTGTGCCGCTCCCGTCACTCTGGTTAGGTTGGCATCGAAAAAAACGCTCTCGGGTGCTTTAGAGTGCCGAGTTTATCACTGCGCATGAAGAAATGACCACCTCCAACGTTTGGTTTATGTTTAATAAGCATTTTTAATTTTATTGCTTAAATCGCATTTTCTCGGCGAGCTGAGCACTTTTTCTGAATTGTGCCGCTCCCGTCACTCTGGTTAGGTTGGCATCGAAAAAAACGCTCTCGGGTGCTTTAGAGTGCCGAGTTATTCACTGCGCATGAAGAAATGACCACCTCCAACGTTTGGTTTATGTTTAATAAGCATTTTTAATTTTATTGCTTAAATCGCATTTTCTCGGCGAGCTGAGCACTTTTTCTGAATTGTGCCGCTCCCGTCACTCTGGTTAGGTTGGCATCGAAAAAAACGCTATCGGGTGCTTTAGAGTGCCGAGTTATTCACTGCGCATGAAGAAATGACCACCTCCAACGTTTGGTTTATGTTTAATAAGCATTTTTAATTTTATTGCTTAAATCGCATTTTCTCGGCGAGCTGAGCACTTTTTCTGAATTGTGCCGCTCCCGTCACTCTGGTTAGGTTGGCATCGAAAAAAACGCTCTCGGGTGCTTTAGAGTGCCGAGTTTATTACTGCGCATTAAGAAATGACCACCTCCAACGTTTGGTTTATGTTTTATAAGCATTTTTAATTTTATTGCTTAAATCGCATTTTCTCGGCGAGCTGAGCACTTTTTCTGAATTGTGCCGCTCCCGTCACTCTGGTTAGGTTGGCATCGAAAAAAACGCTCTCGGGTGCTTTAGAGTGCCGAGTTTATTACTGCGCATTAAGAAATGACCACCTCCAACGTTTGGTTTATGTTTTATAAGCATTTTTAATTTTATTGCTTAAATCGCATTTTCTCGGCGAGCTGAGCACTTTTTCTGAATTGTGCCGCTCCCGTCACTTGGCATCGAAAAAAACGCTCTCGGGTGCTTTAGAGTGCCGAGTTATTCACTGCGCATGAAGAAATGACCACCTCCAACGTTTGGTTTATGTTTTATAAGCATTTTTAATTTTATTGCTTAAATCGCATTTTCTCGGCGAGCTGAGCGCTTTTTCTGAATTGTGCCGCTCCCGTCACTCTGGTTAGGTTGGCATCGAAAAAAACGCTCTCGGGTGCTTTAGAGTGCCGAGTTTATTACTGCGCATTAAGAAATGACCACCTCCAACGTTTGGTTTATGTTTTATAAGCATTTTTAATTTTATTGCCTAAATCGCATTTTCTCGGCGAGCTGAGCACTTTTTCTGAATTGTGCCGCTCCCGTCACTCTGGTTAGGGTGGCATCGAAAAAAACGCTCTCGGGTGCTTTAGAGTGCCGAGTTTATTACAGCGCATTAAGAAATGACCACCTCCAACGTTTGGTTTATGTTTTATAAGCATTTTTAATTTTATTGCTTAAATCGCATTTTCTCGGCGAGCTGAGCACTTTTTCTGAATTGTGCCGCTCCCGTCACTCTGGTTAGGTTGGCATCGAAAAAAACGCTCTCGGGTGCTTTAGAGTGCCGAGTTATTCACTGCGCACGAAGAAATGACCACCTCCAACCTTTGGTTTATGTTTTATAAGCATTTTTAATTTTATTGCTTAAATCGCATTTTCTCGGCGAGCTGAGCGCTTTTTCTGAATTGTGCCGCTCCCGTCACTCTGGTTAGGTTGGCATCGAAAAAAACGCTCTCGGGTGCTTTAGAGTGCCGAGTTTATTACTGCGCATTAAGAAATGACCACCTCCAACGTTTGGTTTATGTTTTATAAGCATTTTTAATTTTATTGCTTAAATCGCATTTTCTCGGCGAGCTGAGCACTTTTTCTGAATTGTGCCGCTCCCGTCACTTGGCATCGAAAAAAACGCTCTCGGGTGCTTTAGAGTGCCGAGTTATTCACTGCGCATGAAGAAATGACCACCTCCAACGTTTGGTTTATGTTTTATAAGCATTTTTAATTTTATTGCTTAAATCGCATTTTCTCGGCGAGCTGAGCGCTTTTTCTGAATTGTGCCGCTCCCGTCACTCTGGTTAGGTTGGCATCGAAAAAAACGCTCTCGGGTGCTTTAGAGTGCCGAGTTTATTACTGCGCATTAAGAAATGACCACCTCCAACGTTTGGTTTATGTTTTATAAGCATTTTTAATTTTATTGCCTAAATCGCATTTTCTCGGCGAGCTGAGCACTTTTTCTGAATTGTGCCGCTCCCGTCACTCTGGTTAGGGTGGCATCGAAAAAAACGCTCTCGGGTGCTTTAGAGTGCCGAGTTTATTACAGCGCATTAAGAAATGACCACCTCCAACGTTTGGTTTATGTTTTATAAGCATTTTTAATTTTATTGCTTAAATCGCATTTTCTCGGCGAGCTGAGCACTTTTTCTGAATTGTGCCGCTCCCGTCACTCTGGTTAGGTTGGCATCGAAAAAAACGCTCTCGGGTGCTTTAGAGTGCCGAGTTATTCACTGCGCACGAAGAAATGACCACCTCCAACCTTTGGTTTATGTTTTATAAGCATTTTTAATTTTATTGCTTAAATCGCATTTTCTCGGCGAGCTGAGCGCTTTTTCTGAATTGTGCCGCTCCCGTCACTCTGGTTAGGTTGGCATCGAAAAAAACGCTCTCGGGTGCTTTAGAGTGCCGAGTTTATTACTGCGCATTAAGAAATGACCACCTCCAACGTTTGGTTTATGTTTTATAAGCATTTTTAATTTTATTGCTTAAATCGCATTTTCTCGGCGAGCTGAGCACTTTTTCTGAATTGTGCCGCTCCCGTCACTCTGGTTAGGTTGGCATCGAAAAAAACGCTCTCGGGTGCTTTAGAGTGCCGAGTTTATTACTGCGCATTAAGAAATGACCACCTCCAACGTTTGGTTTATGTTTTATAAGCATTTTTAATTTTATTGCTTAAATCGCATTTTCTCGGCGAGCTGAGCACTTTTTCTGAATTGTGCCGCTCCCGTCACTCTGGTTAGGTTGGCATCGAAAAAAACGCTTTTGGGTGCTTTAGAGTGCCGAGTTATTCACTGCGCATGAAGAAATGACCACCTCCAACGTTTGGTTTATGTTTAATAAGCATTTTTAATTTTATTGCTTAAATCGCATTTTCTCGGCGAGCTGAGCACTTTTTCTGAATTGTGCCGCTCCCGTCACTCTGGTTAGGTTGGCATCGAAAAAAACGCTCTCGGGTGCTTTAGAGTGCCGAGTTTATTACTGCGCATTAAGAAATGACCACCTCCAACGTTTGGTTTATGTTTTATAAGCATTTTTAATTTTATTGCTTAAATCGCATTTTCTCGGCGAGCTGAGCACTTTTTCTGAATTGTGCCGCTCCCGTCACTCTGGTTAGGTTGGCATCGAAAAAAACGCTCTCGGGTGCTTTAGAGTGCCGAGTTTATTACTGCGCATTAAGAAATGACCACCTCCAACGTTTGGTTTATGTTTTATAAGCATTTTTAATTTTATTGCTTAAATCGCATTTTCTCGGCGAGCTGAGCGCTTTTTCTGAATTGTGCCGCTCCCGTCACTCTGGTTAGGTTGGCATCGAAAAAAACGCTCTCGGGTGCTTTAGAGTGCCGAGTTATTCACTGCGCATGAAGAAATGACCACCTCCAACGTTTGGTTTATGTTTAATAAGCATTTTTAATTTTATTGCTTAAATCGCATTTTCTCGGCGAGCTGAGCACTTTTTCTGAATTGTGCCGCTCCCGTCACTCTGGTTAGGTTGGCATCGAAAAAAACGCTCTCGGGTGCTTTAGAGTGCCGAGTTTATTACTGCGCATTAAGAAATGACCACCTCCAACGTTTGGTTTATGTTTTATAAGCATTTTTAATTTTATTGCTTAAATCGCATTTTCTCGGCGAGCTGAGCGCTTTTTCTGAATTGTGCCGCTCCCGTCACTCTGGTTAGGTTGGCATCGAAAAAAACGCTCTCGGGTGCTTTAGAGTGCCGAGTTATTCACTGCGCATGAAGAAATGACCACCTCCAACGTTTGGTTTATGTTTAATAAGCATTTTTAATTTTATTGCTTAAATCGCATTTTCTCGGCGAGCTGAGCACTTTTTCTGAATTGTGCCGCTCCCGTCACTCTGGTTAGGTTGGCATCGAAAAAAACGCTCTCGGGTGCTTTAGAGTGCCGAGTTTATTACTGCGCATTAAGAAATGACCACCTCCAACGTTTGGTTTATGTTTTATAAGCATTTTTAATTTTATTGCTTAAATCGCATTTTCTCGGCGAGCTGAGCACTTTTTCTGAATTGTGCCGCTCCCGTCACTCTGGTTAGGTTGGCATCGAAAAAAACGCTCTCGGGTGCTTTAGAGTGCCGAGTTTATCACTGCGCATGAAGAAATGACCACCTCCAACGTTTGGTTTATGTTTTATAAGCATTTTTAATTTTATTGCTTAAATCGCATTTTCTCGGCGAGCTGAGCGCTTTTTCTGAATTGTGCCGCTCCCGTCACTCTGGTTAGGTTGGCATCGAAAAAAACGCTCTCGGGTGCTTTAGAGTGCCGAGTTTATCACTGCGCATGAAGAAATGACCACCTCCAACGTTTGGTTTATGTTTTATAAGCATTTTTAATTTTATTGCATAAATCGCATTTTCTCGGCGAGCTGAGCGCTTTTTCTGAATTGTGCCGCTCCCGTAACTCTGGTTAGGTTGGCATCGAAAAAAACGCTCTCGGGTGCTTTAGAGTGCCGAGTTTATCACTGCGCATGAAGAAATGACCACTTCCAACGTTTGGTTTATGTTTTATAAGCATTTTTAATTTTATTGCTTAAATCGCATTTTCTCGGCGAGCTGAGCACTTTTTCTGAATTGTGCCGCTCCCGTCACTCTGGTTAGGTTGGCATCGAAAAAAACGCTCTCGGGTGCTCTAGAGTGCCGAGTTTATTACTGCGCATGAAGAAATGACCACCTCCAACGTTTGGTTTATGTTTTATAAGCATTTTTAATTTTATTGCTTAAATCGCATTTTCTCGGCGAGCTGAGCACTTTTTCTGAATTGTGCCGCTCCCGTCACTCTGGTTAGGTTGGCATCGAAAAAAACGCTCTCGGGTGCTTTAGAGTGCCGAGTTTATTACTGCGCATTAAGAAATGACCACCTCCAACGTTTGGTTTATGTTTTATAAGCATTTTTAATTTTATTGCTTAAATCGCATTTTCTCGGCGAGCTGAGCACTTTTTCTGAATTGTGCCGCTCCCGTCACTCTGGTTAGGTTGGCATCGAAAAAAACGCTCTCGGGTGCTTTAGAGTGCCGAGTTATTCACTGCGCATGAAGAAATGACCACCTCCAACGTTTGGTTTATGTTTTATAAGCATTTTTAATTTTATTGCTTAAATCACATTTTCTCGGCGAGCTGAGCACTTTTTCTGAATTGTGCCGCTCCCGTCACTCTGGTTAGGTTGGCATCGAAAAAAACGCTCTCGGGTGCTTTAGAGTGCCGAGTTTATCACTGCGCATGAAGAAATGACCACCTCCAACGTTTGGTTTATGTTTTATAAGCATTTTTAATTTTATTGCTTAAATCGCATTTTCTCGGCGAGCTGAGCGCTTTTTCTGAATTGTGCCGCTCCCGTCACTCTGGTTAGGTTGGCATCGAAAAAAACGCTCTCGGGTGCTTTAGAGTGCCGAGTTATTCACTGCGCATGAAGAAATGACCACCTCCAATGTTTGGTTTATGTTTAATAAGCATTTTTAATTTTATTGCCTAAATCGCATTTTCTCGGCGAGCTGAGCACTTTTTCTGAATTGTGCCGCTCCCGTCACTCTGGTTAGGGTGGCATCGAAAAAAACGCTCTCGGGTGCTTTAGAGTGCCGAGTTTATTACTGCGCATTAAGAAATGACCACCTCCAACGTTTGGTTTATGTTTTATAAGCATTTTTAATTTTATTGCTTAAATCGCATTTTCTCGGCGAGCTGAGCACTTTTTCTGAATTGTGCCGCTCCCGTCACTCTGGTTAGGTTGGCATCGAAAAAAACGCTCTCGGGTGCTTTAGAGTGCCGAGTTATTCACTGCGCACGAAGAAATGACCACCTCCAACCTTTGGTTTATGTTTTATAAGCATTTTTAATTTTATTGCTTAAATCGCATTTTCTCGGCGAGCTGAGCGCTTTTTCTGAATTGTGCCGCTCCCGTCACTCTGGTTAGGTTGGCATCGAAAAAAACGCTCTCGGGTGCTTTAGAGTGCCGAGTTTATTACTGCGCATTAAGAAATGACCACCTCCAACGTTTGGTTTATGTTTTATAAGCATTTTTAATTTTATTGCTTAAATCGCATTTTCTCGGCGAGCTGAGCACTTTTTCTGAATTGTGCCGCTCCCGTCACTCTGGTTAGGTTGGCATCGAAAAAAACGCTCTCGGGTGCTTTAGAGTGCCGAGTTTATTACTGCGCATTAAGAAATGACCACCTCCAACGTTTGGTTTATGTTTTATAAGCATTTTTAATTTTATTGCTTAAATCGCATTTTCTCGGCGAGCTGAGCACTTTTTCTGAATTGTGCCGCTCCCGTCACTCTGGTTAGGTTGGCATCGAAAAAAACGCTCTCGGGTGCTTTAGAGTGCCGAGTTTATTACTGCGCATTAAGAAATGACCACCTCCAACGTTTGGTTTATGTTTTATAAGCATTTTTAATTTTATTGCTTAAATCGCATTTTCTCGGCGAGCTGAGCACTTTTTCTGAATTGTGCCGCTCCCGTCACTCTGGTTAGGTTGGCATCGAAAAAAACGCTCTCGGGTGCTTTAGAGTGCCGAGTTTATCACTGCGCATGAAGAAATGACCACCTCCAACGTTTGGTTTATGTTTTATAAGCATTTTTAATTTTATTGCTTAAATCGCATTTTCTCGGCGAGCTGAGCGCTTTTTCTGAATTGTGCCGCTCCCGTCACTCTGGTTAGGTTGGCATCGAAAAAAACGCTCTCGGGTGCTTTAGAGTGCCGAGTTTATCACTGCGCATGAAGAAATGACCACCTCCAACGTTTGGTTTATGTTTTATAAGCATTTTTAATTTTATTGCTTAAATCGCATTTTCTCGGCGAGCTGAGCGCTTTTTCTGAATTGTGCCGCTCCCGTAACTCTGGTTAGGTTGGCATCGAAAAAAACGCTCTCGGGTGCTTTAGAGTGCCGAGTTTATCACTGCGCATGAAGAAATGACCACTTCCAACGTTTGGTTTATGTTTTATAAGCATTTTTAATTTTATTGCTTAAATCGCATTTTCTCGGCGAGCTGAGCACTTTTTCTGAATTGTGCCGCTCCCGTCACTCTGGTTAGGTTGGCATCGAAAAAAACGCTCTCGGGTGCTCTAGAGTGCCGAGTTTATTACTGCGCATTAAGAAATGACCACCTCCAACGTTTGGTTTATGTTTTATAAGCATTTTTAATTTTATTGCTTAAATCGCATTTTCTCGGCGAGCTGAGCACTTTTTCTGAATTGTGCCGCTCCCGTCACTCTGGTTAGGTTGGCATCGAAAAAAACGCTCTCGGGTGCTTTAGAGTGCCGAGTTTATTACTGCGCATTAAGAAATGACCACCTCCAACGTTTGGTTTATGTTTTATAAGCATTTTTAATTTTATTGCTTAAATCGCATTTTCTCGGCGAGCTGAGCACTTTTTCTGAATTGTGCCGCTCCCGTCACTCTGGTTAGGTTGGCATCGAAAAAAACGCTCTCGGGTGCTTTAGAGTGCCGAGTTATTCACTGCGCATGAAGAAATGACCACCTCCAACGTTTGGTTTATGTTTTATAAGCATTTTTAATTTTATTGCTTAAATCGCATTTTCTCGGCGAGCTGAGCACTTTTTCTGAATTGTGCCGCTCCCGTCACTCTGGTTAGGTTGGCATCGAAAAAAACGCTCTCGGGTGCTTTAGAGTGCCGAGTTTATCACTGCGCATGAAGAAATGACCACCTCCAACGTTTGGTTTATGTTTTATAAGCATTTTTAATTTTATTGCTTAAATCGCATTTTCTCGGCGAGCTGAGCGCTTTTTCTGAATTGTGCCGCTCCCGTCACTCTGGTTAGGTTGGCATCGAAAAAAACGCTCTCGGGTGCTTTAGAGTGCCGAGTTATTCACTGCGCATGAAGAAATGACCACCTCCAATGTTTGGTTTATGTTTAATAAGCATTTTTAATTTTATTGCTTAAATCGCATTTTCTCGGCGAGCTGAGCACTTTTTCTGAATTGTGCCGCTCCCGTCACTCTGGTTAGGTTGGCATCGAAAAAAACGCTCTCGGGTGCTTTAGAGTGCCGAGTTTATTACTGCGCATTAAGAAATGACCACCTCCAACGTTTGGTTTATGTTTTATAAGCATTTTTAATTTTATTGCTTAAATCGCATTTTCTCGGCGAGCTGAGCACTTTTTCTGAATTGTGCCGCTCCCGTCACTCTGGTTAGGTTGGCATCGAAAAAAACGCTCTCGGGTGCTTTAGAGTGCCCAGTTATTCACTGCACATGAAGAAATGACCACCTCCAACGTTTGGTTTATGTTTAATAAGCATTTTTAATTTTATTGCTTGAATCGCATTTTCTCGGCGAGCTGAGCACTTTTTCTGAATTGTGCCGCTCCCGTCACTCTGGTTAGGTTGGCATCGAAAAAAAACGCTCTCGGGTGCTTTAGAGTGCCGAGTTTATCACTGCGCATGAAGAAATGACCACCTCCAACGTTTGGTTTATGTTTTATAAGCATTTTTAATTTTATTGCTTAAATCGCATTTTCTCGGCGAGCTGAGCACTTTTTCTGAATTGTGCCGCTCCCGTCACTCTGGTTAGGTTGGCATCGAAAAAAACGCTCACGGGTGCTTTAGAGTGCCGAGTTTATTACTGCGCATTAAGAAATGACCACCTCCAACGTTTGGTTTATGTTTTATAAGCATTTTTAATTTTATTGCTTAAATCGCATTTTCTCGGCGAGCTGAGCACTTTTTCTGAATTGTGCCGCTCCCGTCACTCTGGTTAGGTTGGCATCGAAAAAAACTCTCTCGGGTGCTTTAGAGTGCCGAGTTATTCACTGCGCATGAAGAAATGACCACCTCCAACGTTTGGTTTATGTTTTATAAGCATTTTTAATTTTATTGCTTAAATCGCATTTTCTCGGCGAGCTGAGCGCTTTTTCTGAATTGTGCCGCTCCCGTAACTCTGGTTAGGTTGGCATCGAAAAAAACGCTCTCGGGTGCTTTAGAGTGCCGAGTTTATTACTGCGCATTAAGAAATGACCACCTCCAACGTTTGGTTTATGTTTTATAAGCATTTTTAATTTTATTGCTTAAATCGCATTTTCTCGGCGAGCTGAGCACTTTTTCTGAATTGTGCCGCTCCCGTCACTCTGGTTAGGTTGGCATCGAAAAAAACGCTCTCGGGTGCTTTAGAGTGCCGAGTTTATTACTGCGCATTAAGAAATGACCACCTCCAACGTTTGGTTTATGTTTTATAAGCATTTTTAATTTTATTGCTTAAATCGCATTTTCTCGGCGAGCTGAGCACTTTTTCTGAATTGTGCCGCTCCCGTCACTCTAGGTTGGCATCGAAAAAAACGCTTTCGGGTGCTTTAGAGTGCCGAGTTATTCACTGCGCATGAAGAAATGACCACCTCCAACGTTTGGTTTATGTTTAATAAGCATTTTTAATTTTATTGCTTAAATCGCATTTTCTCGGCGAGCTGAGCACTTTTTCTGAATTGTGCCGCTCCCGTCACTCTGGTTAGGTTGGCATCGAAAAAAACGCTCTCGGGTGCTTTAGAGTGCCGAGTTTATTACTGCGCATTAAGAAATGACCACCTCCAACGTTTGGTTTATGTTTTATAAGCATTTTTAATTTTATTGCTTAAATCGCATTTTCTCGGCGAGCTGAGCACTTTTTCTGAATTGTGCCGCTCCCGTCACTCTGGTTAGGTTGGCATCGAAAAAAACGCTCTCGGGTGCTTTAGAGTGCCGAGTTTATCACTGCGCATGAAGAAATGACCACCTCCAACGTTTGGTTTATGTTTAATAAGCATTTTTAATTTTATTGCTTAAATCGCATTTTCTCGGCGAGCTGAGCACTTTTTCTGAATTGTGCCGCTCCCGTCACTCTGGTTAGGTTGGCATCGAAAAAAACGCTCTCGGGTGCTTTAGAGTGCCGAGTTATTCACTGCGCATGAAGAAATGACCACCTCCAACGTTTGGTTTATGTTTAATAAGCATTTTTAATTTTATTGCTTAAATCGCATTTTCTCGGCGAGCTGAGCACTTTTTCTGAATTGTGCCGCTCCCGTCACTCTGGTTAGGTTGGCATCGAAAAAAACGCTATCGGGTGCTTTAGAGTGCCGAGTTATTCACTGCGCATGAAGAAATGACCACCTCCAACGTTTGGTTTATGTTTTATAAGCATTTTTAATTTTATTGCTTAAATCGCATTTTCTCGGCGAGCTGAGCACTTTTTCTGAATTGTGCCGCTCCCGTCACTCTGGTTAGGTTGGCATCGAAAAAAACGCTCTCGGGTGCTTTAGAGTGCCGAGTTTATTACTGCGCATTAAGAAATGACCACCTCCAACGTTTGGTTTATGTTTTATAAGCATTTTTAATTTTATTGCTTAAATCGCATTTTCTCGGCGAGCTGAGCGCTTTTTCTGAATTGTGCCGCTCCCGTCACTCTGGTTAGGTTGGCATCGAAAAAAACGCTCTCGGGTGCTTTAGAGTGCTGAGTTTATTACTGCGCATTAAGAAATGACCACCTCCAACGTTTGGTTTATGTTTAATAAGCATTTTTAATTTTATTGCTTAAATCGCATTTTCTCGGCGAGCTGAGCACTTTTTCTGAATTGTGCCGCTCCCGTCACTCTGGTTAGGTTGGCATCGAAAAAAACGCTCTCGGGTGCTTTAGAGTGCCGAGTTTATTACATTAAGAAATGACCACCTCCAACGTTTGGTTTATGTTTTATAAGCATTTTTAATTTTATTGCTTAAATCGCATTTTCTCGGCGAGCTGAGCGCTTTTTCTGAATTGTGCCGCTCCCGTCACTCTGGTTAGGTTGGCATCGAAAAAAACGCTCTCGGGTGCTTTAGAGTGCCGAGTTTATCACTGCGCATGAAGAAATGACCACCTCCAACGTTTGGTTTATGTTTTATAAGCATTTTTAATTTTATTGCTTAAATCGCATTTTCTCGGCGAGCTGAGCGCTTTTTCTGAATTGTGCCGCTCCCGTCACTCTGGTTAGGTTGGCATCGAAAAAAACGCTCTCGGGTGCTTTAGAGTGCCGAGTTTATCACTGCGCATGAAGAAATGACCACCTCCAACGTTTGGTTTATGTTTTATAAGCATTTTTAATTTTATTGCTTAAATCCCATTTTCTCGGCGAGCTGAGCACTTTTTCTGAATTGTGCCGCTCCCGTCACTCTGGTTAGGTTGGCATCGAAAAAAACGCTCTCGGGTGCTCTAGAGTGCCGAGTTTATTACTGCGCATTAAGAAATGACCACCTCCAACGTTTGGTTTATGTTTTATAAGCATTTTTAATTTTATTGCTTAAATCGCATTTTCTCGGCGAGCTGAGCACTTTTTCTGAATTGTGCCGCTCCCGTCACTCTGGTTAGGTTGGCATCGAAAAAAACGCTCTCGGGTGCTTTAGAGTGCCGAGTTTATTACTGCGCATTAAGAAATGACCACCTCCAACGTTTGGTTTATGTTTTATAAGCATTTTTAATTTTATTGCTTAAATCGCATTTTCTCGGCGAGCTGAGCACTTTTTCTGAATTGTGCCGCTCCCGTCACTCTGGTTAGGTTGGCATCGAAAAAAACGCTCTCGGGTGCTTTAGAGTGCCGAGTTATTCACTGCACATGAAGAAATGACCACCTCCAACGTTTGGTTTATGTTTTATAAGCATTTTTAATTTTATTGCTTAAATCGCATTTTCTCGGCGAGCTGAGCACTTTTTCTGAATTGTGCCGCTCCCGTCACTCTGGTTAGGTTGGCATCGAAAAAAACGCTCTCGGGTGCTTTAGAGTGCCGAGTTATTCACTGCGCATGAAGAAATGACCACCTCCAATGTTTGGTTTATGTTTAATAAGCATTTTTAATTTTATTGCTTAAATCGCATTTTCTCGGCGAGCTGAGCTCTTTTTCTGAATTGTGCCGCTCCCGTCACTCTGGTTAGGTTGGCATCGAAAAAAACGCTCTCGGGTGCTTTAGAGTGCCGAGTTATTCACTGCGCATGAAGAAATGACCACCTCCAACGTTTGGTTTATGTTTAATAAGCATTTTTAATTTTATTGCTTAAATCGCATTTTCTCGGCGAGCTGAGCACTTTTTCTGAATTGTGCCGCTCCCGTCACTCTGGTTAGGTTGGCATCGAAAAAAACGCTCTCGGGTGCTTTAGAGTGCCGAGTTTATTACTGCGCATTAAGAAATGACCACCTCCAACGTTTGGTTTATGTTTTATAAGCATTTTTAATTTTATTGCTTAAATCGCATTTTCTCGGCGAGCTGAGCACTTTTTCTGAATTGTGCCGCTCCCGTCACTCTGGTTAGGTTGGCATCGAAAAAAACGCTCTCGGGTGCTTTAGAGTGCCGAGTTTATTACTGCGCATTAAGAAATGACCACCTCCAACGTTTGGTTTATGTTTTATAAGCATTTTTAATTTTATTGCTTAAATCGCATTTTCTCGGCGAGCTGAGCACTTTTTCTGAATTGTGCCGCTCCCGTCACTTGGCATCGAAAAAAACGCTCTCGGGTGCTTTAGAGTGCCGAGTTATTCACTGCGCATGAAGAAATGACCACCTCCAACGTTTGGTTTATGTTTTATAAGCATTTTTAATTTTATTGCTTAAATCGCATTTTCTCGGCGAGCTGAGCGCTTTTTCTGAATTGTGCCGCTCCCGTCACTCTGGTTAGGTTGGCATCGAAAAAAACGCTCTCGGGTGCTTTAGAGTGCCGAGTTTATTACTGCGCATTAAGAAATGACCACCTCCAACGTTTGGTTTATGTTTTATAAGCATTTTTAATTTTATTGCCTAAATCGCATTTTCTCGGCGAGCTGAGCACTTTTTCTGAATTGTGCCGCTCCCGTCACTCTGGTTAGGTTTGCATCGAAAAAAACGCTCTCGGGTGCTTTAGAGTGCCGAGTTTATTACTGCGCATTAAGAAATGACCACCTCCAACGTTTGGTTTATGTTTTATAAGCATTTTTAATTTTATTGCTTAAATCGCATTTTCTCGGCGAGCTGAGCACTTTTTCTGAATTGTGCCGCTCCCGTCACTCTGGTTAGGTTGGCATCGAAAAAAACGCTCTCGGGTGCTTTAGAGTGCCGAGTTATTCACTGCGCACGAAGAAATGACCACCTCCAACCTTTGGTTTATGTTTTATAAGCATTTTTAATTTTATTGCTTAAATCGCATTTTCTCGGCGAGCTGAGCGCTTTTTCTGAATTGTGCCGCTCCCGTCACTCTGGTTAGGTTGGCATCGAAAAAAACGCTCTCGGGTGCTTTAGAGTGCCGAGTTTATTACTGCGCATTAAGAAATGACCACCTCCAACGTTTGGTTTATGTTTTATAAGCATTTTTAATTTTATTGCTTAAATCGCATTTTCTCGGCGAGCTGAGCACTTTTTCTGAATTGTGCCGCTCCCGTCACTCTGGTTAGGTTGGCATCGAAAAAAACGCTCTCGGGTGCTTTAGAGTGCCGAGTTTATTACTGCGCATTAAGAAATGACCACCTCCAACGTTTGGTTTATGTTTTATAAGCATTTTTAATTTTATTGCTTAAATCGCATTTTCTCGGCGAGCTGAGCACTTTTTCTGAATTGTGCCGCTCCCGTCACTCTGGTTAGGTTGGCATCGAAAAAAACGCTTTTGGGTGCTTTAGAGTGCCGAGTTATTCACTGCGCATGAAGAAATGACCACCTCCAACGTTTGGTTTATGTTTAATAAGCATTTTTAATTTTATTGCTTAAATCGCATTTTCTCGGCGAGCTGAGCACTTTTTCTGAATTGTGCCGCTCCCGTCACTCTGGTTAGGTTGGCATCGAAAAAAACGCTCTCGGGTGCTTTAGAGTGCCGAGTTTATTACTGCGCATTAAGAAATGACCACCTCCAACGTTTGGTTTATGTTTTATAAGCATTTTTAATTTTATTGCTTAAATCGCATTTTCTCGGCGAGCTGAGCACTTTTTCTGAATTGTGCCGCTCCCGTCACTCTGGTTAGGTTGGCATCGAAAAAAACGCTCTCGGGTGCTTTAGAGTGCCGAGTTTATTACTGCGCATTAAGAAATGACCACCTCCAACGTTTGGTTTATGTTTTATAAGCATTTTTAATTTTATTGCTTAAATCGCATTTTCTCGGCGAGCTGAGCGCTTTTTCTGAATTGTGCCGCTCCCGTCACTCTGGTTAGGTTGGCATCGAAAAAAACGCTCTCGGGTGCTTTAGAGTGCCGAGTTATTCACTGCGCATGAAGAAATGACCACCTCCAACGTTTGGTTTATGTTTAATAAGCATTTTTAATTTTATTGCTTAAATCGCATTTTCTCGGCGAGCTGAGCACTTTTTCTGAATTGTGCCGCTCCCGTCACTCTGGTTAGGTTGGCATCGAAAAAAAACGCTCTCGGGTGCTTTAGAGTGCCGAGTTTATTACTGCGCATTAAGAAATGACCACCTCCAACGTTTGGTTTATGTTTTATAAGCATTTTTAATTTTATTGCTTAAATCGCATTTTCTCGGCGAGCTGAGCGCTTTTTCTGAATTGTGCCGCTCCCGTCACTCTGGTTAGGTTGGCATCGAAAAAAACGCTCTCGGGTGCTTTAGAGTGCCGAGTTATTCACTGCGCATGAAGAAATGACCACCTCCAACGTTTGGTTTATGTTTAATAAGCATTTTTAATTTTATTGCTTAAATCGCATTTTCTCGGCGAGCTGAGCACTTTTTCTGAATTGTGCCGCTCCCGTCACTCTGGTTAGGTTGGCATCGAAAAAAACGCTCTCGGGTGCTTTAGAGTGCCGAGTTTATTACTGCGCATTAAGAAATGACCACCTCCAACGTTTGGTTTATGTTTTATAAGCATTTTTAATTTTATTGCTTAAATCGCATTTTCTCGGCGAGCTGAGCACTTTTTCTGAATTGTGCCGCTCCCGTCACTCTGGTTAGGTTGGCATCGAAAAAAACGCTCTCGGGTGCTTTAGAGTGCCGAGTTTATCACTGCGCATGAAGAAATGACCACCTCCAACGTTTGGTTTATGTTTTATAAGCATTTTTAATTTTATTGCTTAAATCGCATTTTCTCGGCGAGCTGAGCGCTTTTTCTGAATTGTGCCGCTCCCGTCCCTCTGGTTAGGTTGGCATCGAAAAAAACGCTCTCGGGTGCTTTAGAGTGCCGAGTTTATCACTGCGCATGAAGAAATGACCACCTCCAACGTTTGGTTTATGTTTTATAAGCATTTTTAATTTTATTGCTTAAATCGCATTTTCTCGGCGAGCTGAGCGCTTTTTCTGAATTGTGCCGCTCCCGTAACTCTGGTTAGGTTGGCATCGAAAAAAACGCTCTCGGGTGCTTTAGAGTGCCGAGTTTATCACTGCGCATGAAGAAATGACCACTTCCAACGTTTGGTTTATGTTTTATAAGCATTTTTAATTGTATTGCTTAAATCGCATTTTCTCGGCGAGCTGAGCACTTTTTCTGAATTGTGCCGCTCCCGTCACTCTGGTTAGGTTGGCATCGAAAAAAACGCTCTCGGGTGCTCTAGAGTGCCGAGTTTATTACTGCGCATTAAGAAATGACCACCTCCAACGTTTGGTTTATGTTTTATAAGCATTTTTAATTTTATTGCTTAAATCGCATTTTCTCGGCGAGCTGAGCGCTTTTTCTGAATTGTGCCGCTCCCGTCACTCTGGTTAGGTTGGCATCGAAAAAAACGCTCTCGGGTGCTTTAGAGTGCCGAGTTTATTACTGCGCATTAAGAAATGACCACCTCCAACGTTTGGTTTATGTTTTATAAGCATTTTTAATTTTATTGCTTAAATCGCATTTTCTCGGCGAGCTGAGCACTTTTTCTGAATTGTGCCGCTCCCGTCACTCTGGTTAGGTTGGCATCGAAAAAAACGCTCTCGGGTGCTTTAGAGTGCCGAGTTATTCACTGCGCATGAAGAAATGACCACCTCCAACGTTTGGTTTATGTTTTATAAGCATTTTTAATTTTATTGCTTAAATCGCATTTTCTCGGCGAGCTGAGCACTTTTTCTGAATTGTGCCGCTCCCGTCACTCTGGTTAGGTTGGCATCGAAAAAAACGCTCTCGGGTGCTTTAGAGTGCCGAGTTTATCACTGCGCATGAAGAAATGACCACCTCCAACGTTTGGTTTATGTTTTATAAGCATTTTTAATTTTATTGCTTAAATCGCATTTTCTCGGCGAGCTGAGCGCTTTTTCTGAATTGTGCCGCTCCCGTCACTCTGGTTAGGTTGGCATCGAAAAAAACGCTCTCGGGTGCTTTAGAGTGCCGAGTTATTCACTGCGCATGAAGAAATGACCACCTCCAATGTTTGGTTTATGTTTAATAAGCATTTTTAATTTTATTGCTTAAATCGCATTTTCTCGGCGAGCTGAGCACTTTTTCTGAATTGTGCCGCTCCCGTCACTCTGGTTAGGTTGGCATCGAAAAAAACGCTCTCGGGTGCTTTAGAGTGCCGAGTTTATTACTGCGCATTAAGAAATGACCACCTCCAACGTTTGGTTTATGTTTTATAAGCATTTTTAATTTTATTGCTTAAATCGCATTTTCTCGGCGAGCTGAGCACTTTTTCTGAATTGTGCCGCTCCCGTCACTCTGGTTAGGTTGGCATCGAAAAAAACGCTCTCGGGTGCTTTAGAGTGCCCAGTTATTCACTGCACATGAAGAAATGACCACCTCCAACGTTTGGTTTATGTTTAATAAGCATTTTTAATTTTATTGCTTGAATCGCATTTTCTCGGCGAGCTGAGCACTTTTTCTGAATTGTGCCGCTCCCGTCACTCTGGTTAGGTTGGCATCGAAAAAAACGCTCTCGGGTGCTTTAGAGTGCCGAGTTTATCACTGCGCATGAAGAAATGACCACCTCCAACGTTTGGTTTATGTTTTATAAGCATTTTTAATTTTATTGCTTAAATCGCATTTTCTCGGCGAGCTGAGCACTTTTTCTGAATTGTGCCGCTCCCGTCACTCTGGTTAGGTTGGCATCGAAAAAAACGCTCACGGGTGCTTTAGAGTGCCGAGTTTATTACTGCGCATTAAGAAATGACCACCTCCAACGTTTGGTTTATGTTTTATAAGCATTTTTAATTTTATTGCTTAAATCGCATTTTCTCGGCGAGCTGAGCACTTTTTCTGAATTGTGCCGCTCCCGTCACTCTGGTTAGGTTGGCATCGAAAAAAACTCTCTCGGGTGCTTTAGAGTGCCGAGTTATTCACTGCGCATGAAGAAATGACCACCTCCAACGTTTGGTTTATGTTTTATAAGCATTTTTAATTTTATTGCTTAAATCGCATTTTCTCGGCGAGCTGAGCGCTTTTTCTAAATTGTGCCGCTCCCGTAACTCTGCTTAGGTTGGCATCGAAAAAAACGCTCTCGGGTGCTTTAGAGTGCCGAGTTTATTACTGCGCATTAAGAAATGACCACCTCCAACGTTTGGTTTATGTTTTATAAGCATTTTTAATTTTATTGCTTAAATCGCATTTTCTCGGCGAGCTGAGCACTTTTTCTGAATTGTGCCGCTCCCGTCACTCTGGTTAGGTTGGCATCGAAAAAAACGCTATCGGGTGCTTTAGAGTGCCGAGTTATTCACTGCGCATGAAGAAATGACCACCTCCAACGTTTGGTTTATGTTTAATAAGCATTTTTAATTTTATTGCTTAAATCGCATTTTCTCGGCGAGCTGAGCACTTTTTCTGAATTGTGCCGCTCCCGTCACTCTGGTTAGGTTGGCATCGAAAAAAACGCTCTCGGGTGCTTTAGAGTGCCGAGTTTATTACTGCGCATTAAGAAATGACCACCTCCAACGTTTGGTTTATGTTTTATAAGCATTTTTAATTTTATTGCTTAAATCGCATTTTCTCGGCGAGCTGAGCACTTTTTCTGAATTGTGCCGCTCCCGTCACTCTGGTTAGGTTGGCATCGAAAAAAACGCTCTCGGGTGCTTTAGAGTGCCGAGTTTATTACTGCGCATTAAGAAATGACCACCTCCAACGTTTGGTTTATGTTTTATAAGCATTTTTAATTTTATTGCTTAAATCGCATTTTCTCGGCGAGCTGAGCGCTTTTTCTGAATTGTGCCGCTCCCGTGACTCTGGTTAGGTTGGCATCGAAAAAAACGCTCTCGGGTGCTTTAGAGTGCTGAGTTTATTACTGCGCATTAAGAAATGACCACCTCCAACGTTTGGTTTATGTTTAATAAGAATTTTTAATTTTATTGCTTAAATCGCATTTTCTCGGCGAGCTGAGCACTTTTTCTGAATTGTGCCGCTCCCGTCACTCTGGTTAGGTTGGCATCGAAAAAAACGCTCTCGGGTGCTTTAGAGTGCCGAGTTTATTACTGCGCATTAAGAAATGACCACCTCCAACGTTTGGTTTATGTTTTATAAGCATTTTTAATTTTATTGCTTAAATCGCATTTTCTCGGCGAGCTGAGCGCTTTTTCTGAATTGTGCCGCTCCCGTCACTCTGGTTAGGTTGGCATCGAAAAAAACGCTCTCGGGTGCTTTAGAGTGCCGAGTTATTCACTGCGCATGAAGAAATGACCACCTCCAACGTTTGGTTTATGTTTAATAAGCATTTTTAATTTTATTGCTTAAATCGCATTTTCTCGGCGAGCTGAGCACTTTTTCTGAATTGTGCCGCTCCCGTCACTCTGGTTAGGTTGGCATCGAAAAAAACGCTCTCGGGTGCTTTAGAGTGCCGAGTTTATTACTGCGCATTAAGAAATGACCACCTCCAACGTTTGGTTTATGTTTTATAAGCATTTTTAATTTTATTGCTTAAATCGCATTTTCTCGGCGAGCTGAGCACTTTTTCTGAATTGTGCCGCTCCCGTCACTCTGGTTAGGTTGGCATCGAAAAAAACGCTCTCGGGTGCTTTAGAGTGCCGAGTTTATCACTGCGCATGAAGAAATGACAACCTCCAACGTTTGGTTTATGTTTTATAAGCATTTTTAATTTTATTGCTTAAATCGCATTTTCTCGGCGAGCTGAGCGCTTTTTCTGAATTGTGCCGCTCCCGTCACTCTGGTTAGGTTGGCATCGAAAAAAACGCTCTCGGGTGCTTTAGAGTGCCGAGTTTATCACTGCGCATGAAGAAATGACCACCTCCAACGTTTGGTTTATGTTTTATAAGCATTTTTAATTTTATTGCTTAAATCGCATTTTCTCGGCGAGCTGAGCGCTTTTTCTGAATTGTGCCGCTCCCGTAACTCTGGTTAGGTTGGCATCGAAAAAAACGCTCTCGGGTGCTTTAGAGTGCCGAGTTTATCACTGCGCATGAAGAAATGACCACTTCCAACGTTTGGTTTATGTTTTATAAGCATTTTTAATTTTATTGCTTAAATCGCATTTTCTCGGCGAGCTGAGCACTTTTTCTGAATTGTGCCGCTCCCGTCACTCTGGTTAGGTTGGCATCGAAAAAAACGCTCTCGGGTGCTCTAGAGTGCCGAGTTTATTACTGCGCATTAAGAAATGACCACCTCCAACGTTTGGTTTATGTTTTATAAGCATTTTTAATTTTATTGCTTAAATCGCATTTTCTCGGCGAGCTGAGCACTTTTTCTGAATTGTGCCGCTCCCGTCACTCTGGTTAGGTTGGCATCGAAAAAAACGCTCTCGGGTGCTTTAGAGTGCCGAGTTTATTACTGCGCATTAAGAAATGACCACCTCCAACGTTTGGTTTATGTTTTATAAGCATTTTTAATTTTATTGCTTAAATCGCATTTTCTCGGCGAGCTGAGCACTTTTTCTGAATTGTGCCGCTCCCGTCACTCTGGTTAGGTTGGCATCGAAAAAAACGCTCTCGGGTGCTTTAGAGTGCCGAGTTATTCACTGCGCATGAAGAAATGACCACCTCCAACGTTTGGTTTATGTTTTATAAGCATTTTTAATTTTATTGCTTAAATCGCATTTTCTCGGCGAGCTGAGCACTTTTTCTGAATTGTGCCGCTCCCGTCACTCTGGTTAGGTTGGCATCGAAAAAAACGCTCTCGGGTGCTTTAGAGTGCCGAGTTTATCACTGCGCATGAAGAAATGACCACCTCCAACGTTTGGTTTATGTTTTATAAGCATTTTTAATTTTATTGCTTAAATCGCATTTTCTCGGCGAGCTGAGCGCTTTTTCTGAATTGTGCCGCTCCCGTCACTCTGGTTAGGTTGGCATCGAAAAAAACGCTCTCGGGTGCTTTAGAGTGCCGAGTTATTCACTGCGCATGAAGAAATGACCACCTCCAATGTTTGGTTTATGTTTAATAAGCATTTTTAATTTTATTGCTTAAATCGCATTTTCTCGGCGAGCTGAGCACTTTTTCTGAATTGTGCCGCTCCCGTCACTCTGGTTAGGTTGGCATCGAAAAAAACGCTCTCGGGTGCTTTAGAGTGCCGAGTTTATTACTGCGCATTAAGAAATGACCACCTCCAACGTTTGGTTTATGTTTTATAAGCATTTTTAATTTTATTGCTTAAATCGCATTTTCTCGGCGAGCTGAGCACTTTTTCTGAATTGTGCCGCTCCCGTCACTCTGGTTAGGTTGGCATAAAAAAAAACGCTCTCGGGTGCTTTAGAGTGCCCAGTTATTCACTGCGCATGAAGAAATGACCACCTCCAACGTTTGGTTTATGTTTAATAAGCATTTTTAATTTTATTGCTTGAATCGCATTTTCTCGGCGAGCTGAGCACTTTTTATGAATTGTGCCGCTCCCGTCACTCTGGTTAGGTTGGCATCGAAAAAAACGCTCTCGGGTGCTTTAGAGTGCCGAGTTTATCACTGCGCATGAAGAAATGACCACCTCCAACGTTTGGTTTATGTTTTATAAGCATTTTTAATTTTATTGCTTAAATCGCATTTTCTCGGCGAGCTGAGCACTTTTTCTGAATTGTGCCGCTCCCGTCACTCTGGTTAGGTTGGCATCGAAAAAAACGCTCACGGGTGCTTTAGAGTGCCGAGTTTATTACTGCGCATTAAGAAATGACCACCTCCAACGTTTGGTTTATGTTTTATAAGCATTTTTAATTTTATTGCTTAAATCGCATTTTCTCGGCGAGCTGAGCACTTTTTCTGAATTGTGCCGCTCCCGTCACTCTGGTTAGGTTGGCATCGAAAAAAACTCTCTCGGGTGCTTTAGAGTGCCGAGTTATTCACTGCGCATGAAGAAATGACCACCTCCAACGTTTGGTTTATGTTTTATAAGCATTTTTAATTTTATTGCTTAAATCGCATTTTCTCGGCGAGCTGAGCGCTTTTTCTGAATTGTGCCGCTCCCGTAACTCTGGTTAGGTTGGCATCGAAAAAAACGCTCTCGGGTGCTTTAGAGTGCCGAGTTTATTACTGCGCATTAAGAAATGACCACCTCCAACGTTTGGTTTATGTTTTATAAGCATTTTTAATTTTATTGCTTAAATCGCATTTTCTCGGCGAGCTGAGCACTTTTTCTGAATTGTGCCGCTCCCGTCACTCTGGTTAGGTTGGCATCGAAAAAAACGCTCTCGGGTGCTTTAGAGTGCCGAGTTTATTACTGCGCATTAAGAAATGACCACCTCCAACGTTTGGTTTATGTTTTATAAGCATTTTTAATTTTATTGCTTAAATCGCATTTTCTCGGTCAGCTGAGCACTTTTTCTGAATTGTGCCGCTCCCGTCACTCTGGTTAGGTTGGCATCGAAAAAAACGCTCTCGGGTGCTTTAGAGTGCCGAGTTTATTACTGCGCATTAAGAAATGACCACCTCCAACGTTTGGTTTATGTTTTATAAGCATTTTTAATTTTATTGCTTAAATCGCATTTTCTCGGCGAGCTGAGCACTTTTTCTGAATTGTGCCGCTCCCGTCACTCTGGTTAGGTTGGCATCGAAAAAAACGCTCTCGGGTGCTTTAGAGTGCCGAGTTATTCACTGCGCATGAAGAAATGGCCACCTCCAACGTTTGGTTTATGTTTAATAAGCATTTTTAATTTTATTGCTTGAATCGCATTTTCTCGGCGAGCTGAGCACTTTTTCTGAATTGTGCCGCTCCCGTCACTCTGGTTAGGTTGGCATCGAAAAAAACGCTCTCGGGTGCTTTAGAGTGCCGAGTTTATCACTGCGCATGAAGAAATGACCACCTCCAACGTTTGGTTTATGTTTTATAAGCATTTTTAATTTTATTGCTTAAATCGCATTTTCTCGGCGAGCTGAGCACTTTTTCTGAATTGTGCCGCTCCCGTCACTCTGGTTAGGTTGGCATCGAAAAAAACGCTCTCGGGTGCTTTAGAGTGCCGAGTTTATCACTGCGCATGAAGAAATGACCACCTCCAACGTTTGGTTTATGTTTTATAAGCATTTTTAATTTTATTGCTTAAATCGCATTTTCTCGGCGAGCTGAGCGCTTTTTCTGAATTGTGCCGCTCCCGTCACTCTGGATAGGTTGGCATCGAAAAAAACGCTCTCGGGTGCTTTAGAGTGCCGAGATTATTACTGCGCATTAAGAAATGACCACCTCCAACGTTTGGTTTATGTTTTATAAGCATTTTTAATTTTATTGCTTAAATCGCATTTTCTCGGCGAGCTGAGCACTTTTTCTGAATTGTGCCGCTCCCGTCACTCTGGTTAGGTTGGCATCGAAAAAAACGCTCTCGGGTGCTTTAGAGTGCCGAGTTTATTGCTGCGCATTAAGAAATGACCACCTCCAACGTTTGGTTTATGTTTTATAAGCATTTTTAATTTTATTGCTTAAATCGCATTTTCTCGGCGAGCTGAGCACTTTTTCTGAATTGTGCCGCTCCCGTCACTCTGGTTAGGTTGGCATCGAAAAAAACGCTATCGGGTGCTTTAGAGTGCCGAGTTATTCACTGCGCATGAAGAAATGACCACCTCCAACGTTTGGTTTATGTTTAATAAGCATTTTTAATTTTATTGCTTAAATCGCATTTTCTCGGCGAGCTGAGCACTTTTTCTGAATTGTGCCGCTCCCGTCACTCTGGTTAGGTTGGCATCGAAAAAAACGCTCTCGGGTGCTTTAGAGTGCCGAGTTTATTACTGCGCATTAAGAAATGACCACCTCCAACGTTTGGTTTATGTTTTATAAGCATTTTTAATTTTATTGCTTAAATCGCATTTTCTCGGCGAGCTGAGCACTTTTTCTGAATTGTGCCGCTCCCGTCACTCTGGTTAGGTTGGCATCGAAAAAAACGCTCTCGGGTGCTTTAGAGTGCCGAGTTTATTACTGCGCATTAAGAAATGACCACCTCCAACGTTTGGTTTATGTTTTATAAGCATTTTTAATTTTATTGCTTAAATCGCATTTTCTCGGCGAGCTGAGCGCTTTTTCTGAATTGTGCCGCTCCCGTCACTCTGGTTAGGTTGGCATCGAAAAAAACGCTCTCGGGTGCTTTAGAGTGCTGAGTTTATTACTGCGCATTAAGAAATGACCACCTCCAACGTTTGGTTTATGTTTAATAAGCATTTTTAATTTTATTGCTTAAATCGCATTTTCTCGGCGAGCTGAGCACTTTTTCTGAATTGTGCCGCTCCCGTCACTCTGGTTAGGTTGGCATCGAAAAAAACGCTCTCGGGTGCTTTAGAGTGCCGAGTTTATTACTGCGCATTAAGAAATGACCACCTCCAACGTTTGGTTTATGTTTTATAAGCATTTTTAATTTTATTGCTTAAATCGCATTTTCTCGGCGAGCTGAGCACTTTTTCTGAATTGTGCCGCTCCCGTCACTCTGGTTAGGTTGGCATCGAAAAAAACGCTCTCGGGTGCTTTAGAGTGCCGAGTTTATTACTGCGCATTAAGAAATGACCACCTCCAACGTTTGGTTTATGTTTTATAAGCATTTTTAATTTTATTGCTTAAATCGCATTTTCTCGGCGAGCTGAGCACTTTTTCTGAATTGTGCCGCTCCCGTCACTTGGCATCGAAAAAAACGCTCTCGGGTGCTTTAGAGTGCCGAGTTTATTACTGCGCATTAAGAAATGACCACCTCCAACGTTTGGTTTATGTTTTATAAGCATTTTTAATTTTATTGCTTAAATCGCATTTTCTCGGCGAGCTGAGCGCTTTTTCTGAATTGTGCCGCTCCCGTGACTCTGGTTAGGTTGGCATCGAAAAAAACGCTCTCGGGTGCTTTAGAGTGCTGAGTTTATTACTGCGCATTAAGAAATGACCACCTCCAACGTTTGGTTTATGTTTAATAAGCATTTTTAATTTTATTGCTTAAATCGCATTTTCTCGGCGAGCTGAGCACTTTTTCTGAATTGTGCCGCTCCCGTCACTCTGGTTAGGTTGGCATCGAAAAAAACGCTCTCGGGTGCTTTAGAGTGCCGAGTTTATTACTGCGCATTAAGAAATGACCACCTCCAACGTTTGGTTTATGTTTTATAAGCATTTTTAATTTTATTGCTTAAATCGCATTTTCTCGGCGAGCTGAGCGCTTTTTCTGAATTGTGCCGCTCCCGTCACTCTGGTTAGGTTGGCATCGAAAAAAACGCTCTCGGGTGCTTTAGAGTGCCGAGTTATTCACTGCGCATGAAGAAATTACCACCTCCAACGTTTGGTTTATGTTTAATAAGCATTTTTAATTTTATTGCTTAAATCGCATTTTCTCGGCGAGCTGAGCACTTTTTCTGAATTGTGCCGCTCCCGTCACTCTGGTTAGGTTGGCATCGAAAAAAACGCTCTCGGGTGCTTTAGAGTGCCGAGTTTATTACTGCGCATTAAGAAATGACCACCTCCAACGTTTGGTTTATGTTTTATAAGCATTTTTAATTTTATTGCTTAAATCGCATTTTCTCGGCGAGCTGAGCACTTTTTCTGAATTGTGCCGCTCCCGTCACTCTGGTTAGGTTGGCATCGAAAAAAACGCTCTCGGGTGCTTTAGAGTGCCGAGTTTATCACTGCGCATGAAGAAATGACAACCTCCAACGTTTGGTTTATGTTTTATAAGCATTTTTAATTTTATTGCTTAAATCGCATTTTCTCGGCGAGCTGAGCGCTTTTTCTGAATTGTGCCGCTCCCGTCACTCTGGTTAGGTTGGCATCGAAAAAAACGCTCTCGGGTGCTTTAGAGTGCCGAGTTTATCACTGCGCATGAAGAAATGACCACCTCCAACGTTTGGTTTATGTTTTATAAGCATTTTTAATTTTATTGCTTAAATCGCATTTTCTCGGCGAGCTGAGCGCTTTTTCTGAATTGTGCCGCTCCCGTAACTCTGGTTAGGTTGGCATCGAAAAAAACGCTCTCGGGTGCTTTAGAGTGCCGAGTTTATCACTGCGCATGAAGAAATGACCACTTCCAACGTTTGGTTTATGTTTTATAAGCATTTTTAATTTTATTGCTTAAATCGCATTTTCTCGGCGAGCTGAGCACTTTTTCTGAATTGTGCCGCTCCCGTCACTCTGGTTAGGTTGGCATCGAAAAAAACGCTCTCGGGTGCTCTAGAGTGCCGAGTTTATTACTGCGCATTAAGAAATGACCACCTCCAACGTTTGGTTTATGTTTTATAAGCATTTTTAATTTTATTGCTTAAATCGCATTTTCTCGGCGAGCTGAGCACTTTTTCTGAATTGTGCCGCTCCCGTCACTCTGGTTAGGTTGGCATCGAAAAAAACGCTCTCGGGTGCTTTAGAGTGCCGAGTTTATTACTGCGCATTAAGAAATGACCACCTCCAACGTTTGGTTTATGTTTTATAAGCATTTTTAATTTTATTGCTTAAATCGCATTTTCTCGGCGAGCTGAGCACTTTTTCTGAATTGTGCCGCTCCCGTCACTCTGGTTAGGTTGGCATCGAAAAAAACGCTCTCGGGTGCTTTAGAGTGCCGAGTTATTCACTGCGCATGAAGAAATGACCACCTCCAACGTTTGGTTTATGTTTTATAAGCATTTTTAATTTTATTGCTTAAATCGCATTTTCTCGGCGAGCTGAGCACTTTTTCTGAATTGTGCCGCTCCCGTCACTCTGGTTAGGTTGGCATCGAAAAAAACGCTCTCGGGTGCTTTAGAGTGCCGAGTTTATCACTGCGCATGAAGAAATGACCACCTCCAACGTTTGGTTTATGTTTTATAAGCATTTTTAATTTTATTGCTTAAATCGCATTTTCTCGGCGAGCTGAGCGCTTTTTCTGAATTGTGCCGCTCCCGTCACTCTGGTTAGGTTGGCATCGAAAAAAACGCTCTCGGGTGCTTTAGAGTGCCGAGTTATTCACTGCGCATGAAGAAATGACCACCTCCAATGTTTGGTTTATGTTTAATAAGCATTTTTAATTTTATTGCTTAAATCGCATTTTCTCGGCGAGCTGAGCACTTTTTCTGAATTGTGCCGCTCCCGTCACTCTGGTTAGGTTGGCATCGAAAAAAACGCTCTCGGGTGCTTTAGAGTGCCGAGTTTATTACTGCGCATTAAGAAATGACCACCTCCAACGTTTGGTTTATGTTTTATAAGCATTTTTAATTTTATTGCTTAAATCGCATTTTCTCGGCGAGCTGAGCACTTTTTCTGAATTGTGCCGCTCCCGTCACTCTGGTTAGGTTGGCATAAAAAAAAACGCTCTCGGGTGCTTTAGAGTGCCCAGTTATTCACTGCGCATGAAGAAATGACCACCTCCAACGTTTGGTTTATGTTTAATAAGCATTTTTAATTTTATTGCTTGAATCGCATTTTCTCGGCGAGCTGAGCACTTTTTATGAATTGTGCCGCTCCCGTCACTCTGGTTAGGTTGGCATCGAAAAAAACGCTCTCGGGTGCTTTAGAGTGCCGAGTTTATCACTGCGCATGAAGAAATGACCACCTCCAACGTTTGGTTTATGTTTTATAAGCATTTTTAATTTTATTGCTTAAATCGCATTTTCTCGGCGAGCTGAGCACTTTTTCTGAATTGTGCCGCTCCCGTCACTCTGGTTAGGTTGGCATCGAAAAAAACGCTCACGGGTGCTTTAGAGTGCCGAGTTTATTACTGCGCATTAAGAAATGACCACCTCCAACGTTTGGTTTATGTTTTATAAGCATTTTTAATTTTATTGCTTAAATCGCATTTTCTCGGCGAGCTGAGCACTTTTTCTGAATTGTGCCGCTCCCGTCACTCTGGTTAGGTTGGCATCGAAAAAAACGCTCTCGGGTGCTTTAGAGTGCCGAGTTATTCACTGCGCATGAAGAAATGACCACCTCCAACGTTTGGTTTATGTTTTATAAGCATTTTTAATTTTATTGCTTAAATCGCATTTTCTCGGCGAGCTGAGCGCTTTTTCTGAATTGTGCCGCTCCCGTAACTCTGGTTAGGTTGGCATCGAAAAAAACGCTCTCGGGTGCTTTAGAGTGCCGAGTTTATTACTGCGCATTAAGAAATGACCACCTCCAACGTTTGGTTTATGTTTTATAAGCATTTTTAATTTTATTGCTTAAATCGCATTTTCTCGGCGAGCTGAGCACTTTTTCTGAATTGTGCCGCTCCCGTCACTCTGGTTAGGTTGGCATCGAAAAAAACGCTCTCGGGTGCTTTAGAGTGCCGAGTTTATTACTGCGCATTAAGAAATGACCACCTCCAACGTTTGGTTTATGTTTTATAAGCATTTTTAATTTTATTGCTTAAATCGCATTTTCTCGGTCAGCTGAGCACTTTTTCTGAATTGTGCCGCTCCCGTCACTCTGGTTAGGTTGGCATCGAAAAAAACGCTCTCGGGTGCTTTAGAGTGCCGAGTTTATTACTGCGCATTAAGAAATGACCACCTCCAACGTTTGGTTTATGTTTTATAAGCATTTTTAATTTTATTGCTTAAATCGCATTTTCTCGGCGAGCTGAGCACTTTTTCTGAATTGTGCCGCTCCCGTCACTCTGGTTAGGTTGGCATCGAAAAAAACGCTCTCGGGTGCTTTAGAGTGCCGAGTTATTCACTGCGCATGAAGAAATGGCCACCTCCAACGTTTGGTTTATGTTTAATAAGCATTTTTAATTTTATTGCTTGAATCGCATTTTCTCGGCGAGCTGAGCACTTTTTCTGAATTGTGCCGCTCCCGTCACTCTGGTTAGGTTGGCATCGAAAAAAACGCTCTCGGGTGCTTTAGAGTGCCGAGTTTATCACTGCGCATGAAGAAATGACCACCTCCAACGTTTGGTTTATGTTTTATAAGCATTTTTAATTTTATTGCTTAAATCGCATTTTCTCGGCGAGCTGAGCACTTTTTCTGAATTGTGCCGCTCCCGTCACTCTGGTTAGGTTGGCATCGAAAAAAACGCTCTCGGGTGCTTTAGAGTGCCGAGTTTATCACTGCGCATGAAGAAATGACCACCTCCAACGTTTGGTTTATGTTTTATAAGCATTTTTAATTTTATTGCTTAAATCGCATTTTCTCGGCGAGCTGAGCGCTTTTTCTGAATTGTGCCGCTCCCGTCACTCTGGATAGGTTGGCATCGAAAAAAACGCTCTCGGGTGCTTTAGAGTGCCGAGATTATTACTGCGCATTAAGAAATGACCACCTCCAACGTTTGGTTTATGTTTTATAAGCATTTTTAATTTTATTGCTTAAATCGCATTTTCTCGGCGAGCTGAGCACTTTTTCTGAATTGTGCCGCTCCCGTCACTCTGGTTAGGTTGGCATCGAAAAAAACGCTCTCGGGTGCTTTAGAGTGCCGAGTTTATTGCTGCGCATTAAGAAATGACCACCTCCAACGTTTGGTTTATGTTTTATAAGCATTTTTAATTTTATTGCTTAAATCGCATTTTCTCGGCGAGCTGAGCACTTTTTCTGAATTGTGCCGCTCCCGTCACTCTGGTTAGGTTGGCATCGAAAAAAACGCTATCGGGTGCTTTAGAGTGCCGAGTTATTCACTGCGCATGAAGAAATGACCACCTCCAACGTTTGGTTTATGTTTAATAAGCATTTTTAATTTTATTGCTTAAATCGCATTTTCTCGGCGAGCTGAGCACTTTTTCTGAATTGTGCCGCTCCCGTCACTCTGGTTAGGTTGGCATCGAAAAAAACGCTCTCGGGTGCTTTAGAGTGCCGAGTTTATTACTGCGCATTAAGAAATGACCACCTCCAACGTTTGGTTTATGTTTTATAAGCATTTTTAATTTTATTGCTTAAATCGCATTTTCTCGGCGAGCTGAGCACTTTTTCTGAATTGTGCCGCTCCCGTCACTCTGGTTAGGTTGGCATCGAAAAAAACGCTCTCGGGTGCTTTAGAGTGCCGAGTTTATTACTGCGCATTAAGAAATGACCACCTCCAACGTTTGGTTTATGTTTTATAAGCATTTTTAATTTTATTGCTTAAATCGCATTTTCTCGGCGAGCTGAGCGCTTTTTCTGAATTGTGCCGCTCCCGTCACTCTGGTTAGGTTGGCATCGAAAAAAACGCTCTCGGGTGCTTTAGAGTGCTGAGTTTATTACTGCGCATTAAGAAATGACCACCTCCAACGTTTGGTTTATGTTTAATAAGCATTTTTAATTTTATTGCTTAAATCGCATTTTCTCGGCGAGCTGAGCACTTTTTCTGAATTGTGCCGCTCCCGTCACTCTGGTTAGGTTGGCATCGAAAAAAACGCTCTCGGGTGCTTTAGAGTGCCGAGTTTATTACTGCGCATTAAGAAATGACCACCTCCAACGTTTGGTTTATGTTTTATAAGCATTTTTAATTTTATTGCTTAAATCGCATTTTCTCGGCGAGCTGAGCACTTTTTCTGAATTGTGCCGCTCCCGTCACTCTGGTTAGGTTGGCATCGAAAAAAACGCTCTCGGGTGCTTTAGAGTGCCGAGTTTATTACTGCGCATTAAGAAATGACCACCTCCAACGTTTGGTTTATGTTTTATAAGCATTTTTAATTTTATTGCTTAAATCGCATTTTCTCGGCGAGCTGAGCACTTTTTCTGAATTGTGCCGCTCCCGTCACTTGGCATCGAAAAAAACGCTCTCGGGTGCTTTAGAGTGCCGAGTTATTCACTGCGCATGAAGAAATGACCACCTCCAACGTTTGGTTTATGTTTTATAAGCATTTTTAATTTTATTGCTTAAATCGCATTTTCTCGGCGAGCTGAGCGCTTTTTCTGAATTGTGCCGCTCCCGTCACTCTGGTTAGGTTGGCATCGAAAAAAACGCTCTCGGGTGCTTTAGAGTGCTGAGTTTATTACTGCGCATTAAGAAATGACCACCTCCAACGTTTGGTTTATGTTTTATAAGCATTTTTAATTTTATTGCTTAAATCGCATTTTCTCGGCGAGCTGAGCGCTTTTTCTGAATTGTGCCGCTCCCGTCACTCTGGTTAGGTTGGCATCGAAAAAAACGCTCTCGGGTGCTTTAGAGTGCCGAGTTTATTACTGCGCATTAAGAAATGACCACCTCCAACGTTTGGTTTATGTTTTATAAGCATTTTTAATTTTATTGCTTAAATCGCATTTTCTCGGCGAGCTGAGCACTTTTTCTGAATTGTGCCGCTCCCGTCACTCTGGTTAGGTTGGCATCGAAAAAAACGCTCTCGGGTGCTTTAGAGTGCCGAGTTATTCACTGCGCACGAAGAAATGACCACCTCCAACGTTTGGTTTATGTTTTATAAGCATTTTTAATTTTATTGCTTAAATCGCATTTTCTCGGCGAGCTGAGCGCTTTTTCTGAATTGTGCCGCTCCCGTCACTCTGGTTAGGTTGGCATCGAAAAAAACGCTCTCGGGTGCTTTAGAGTGCCGAGTTTATTACTGCGCATTAAGAAATGACCACCTCCAACGTTTGGTTTATGTTTTATAAGCATTTTTAATTTTATTGCTTAAATCGCATTTTCTCGGCGAGCTGAGCACTTTTTCTGAATTGTGCCGCTCCCGTCACTCTGGTTAGGTTGGCATCGAAAAAAACGCTCTCGGGTGCTTTAGAGTGCCGAGTTTATTACTGCGCATTAAGAAATGACCACCTCCAACGTTTGGTTTATGTTTTATAAGCATTTTTAATTTTATTGCTTAAATCGCATTTTCTCGGCGAGCTGAGCACTTTTTCTGAATTGTGCCGCTCCCGTCACTCTGGTTAGGTTGGCATCGAAAAAAACGCTCTCGGGTGCTTTAGAGTGCCGAGTTTATTACTGCGCATTAAGAAATGACCACCTCCAACGTTTGGTTTATGTTTTATAAGCATTTTTAATTTTATTGCTTAAATCGCATTTTCTCGGCGAGCTGAGCACTTTTTCTGAATTGTGCCGCTCCCGTCACTCTGGTTAGGTTGGCATCGAAAAAAACGCTCTCGGGTGCTTTAGAGTGCCGAGTTTATTACTGCGCATTAAGAAATGACCACCTGCAACGTTTGGTTTATGTTTTATAAGCATTTTTAATTTTATTGCTTAAATCGCATTTTCTCGGCGAGCTGAGCGCTTTTTCTGAATTGTGCCGCTCCCGTCACTCTGGTTAGGTTGGCATCGAAAAAAACGCTCTCGGGTGCTTTAGAGTGCTGAGTTTATTACTGCGCATTAAGAAATGACCACCTCCAACGTTTGGTTTATGTTTAATAAGCATTTTTAATTTTATTGCTTAAATCGCATTTTCTCGGCGAGCTGAGCACTTTTTCTGAATTGTGCCGCTCCCGTCACTCTGGTTAGGTTGGCATCGAAAAAAACGCTCTCGGGTGCTTTAGAGTGCCGAGTTTATTACTGCGCATTAAGAAATGACCACCTCCAACGTTTGGTTTATGTTTTATAAGCATTTTTAATTTTATTGCTTAAATCGCATTTTCTCGGCGAGCTGAGCACTTTTTCTGAATTGTGCCGCTCCCGTCACTCTGGTTAGGTTGGCATCGAAAAAAACGCTCTCGGGTGCTTTAGAGTGCCGAGTTTATTACTGCGCATTAAGAAATGACCACCTCCAACGTTTGGTTTATGTTTTATAAGCATTTTTAATTTTATTGCTTAAATCGCATTTTCTCGGCGAGCTGAGCACTTTTTCTGAATTGTGCCGCTCCCGTCACTTGGCATCGAAAAAAACGCTCTCGGGTGCTTTAGAGTGCCGAGTTATTCACTGCGCATGAAGAAATGACCACCTCCAACGTTTGGTTTATGTTTTATAAGCATTTTTAATTTTATTGCTTAAATCGCATTTTCTCGGCGAGCTGAGCGCTTTTTCTGAATTGTGCCGCTCCCGTAACTCTGGTTAGGTTGGCATCGAAAAAAACGCTCTCGGGTGCTTTAGAGTGCCGAGTTTATTACTGCGCATTAAGAAATGACCAACTCCAACGTTTGGTTTATGTTTTATAAGCATTTTTAATTTTATTGCTTAAATCGCATTTTCTCGGCGAGCTGAGCACTTTTTCTGAATTGTGCCGCTCCCGTCACTCTGGTTAGGTTGGCATCGAAAAAAACGCTCTCGGGTGCTTTAGAGTGCCGAGTTTATTACTGCGCATTAAGAAATGACCACCTCCAACGTTTGGTTTATGTTTTATAAGCATTTTTAATTTTATTGCTTAAATCGCATTTTCTCGGCGAGCTGAGCGCTTTTTCTGAATTGTGCCGCTCCCGTCACTCTGGTTAGGTTGGCATCGAAAAAAACGCTCTCGGGTGCTTTAGAGTGCTGAGTTTATTACTGCGCATTAAGAAATGACCACCTCCAACGTTTGGTTTATGTTTAATAAGCATTTTTAATTTTATTGCTTAAATCGCATTTTCTCGGCGAGCTGAGCACTTTTTCTGAATTGTGCCGCTCCCGTCACTCTGGTTAGGTTGGCATCGAAAAAAACGCTCTCGGGTGCTTTAGAGTGCCGAGTTTATTACTGCGCATTAAGAAATGACCACCTCCAACGTTTGGTTTATGTTTTATAAGCATTTTTAATTTTATTGCTTAAATCGCATTTTCTCGGCGAGCTGAGCACTTTTTCTGAATTGTGCCGCTCCCGTCACTCTGGTTAGGTTGGCATCGAAAAAAACGCTCTCGGGTGCTTTAGAGTGCCGAGTTTATTACTGCGCATTAAGAAATGACCACCTCCAACGTTTGGTTTATGTTTTATAAGCATTTTTAATTTTATTGCTTAAATCGCATTTTCTCGGCGAGCTGAGCACTTTTTCTGAATTGTGCCGCTCCCGTCACTTGGCATCGAAAAAAACGCTCTCGGGTGCTTTAGAGTGCCGAGTTATTCACTGCGCATGAAGAAATGACCACCTCCAACGTTTGGTTTATGTTTTATAAGCATTTTTAATTTTATTGCTTAAATCGCATTTTCTCGGCGAGCTGAGCGCTTTTTCTGAATTGTGCCGCTCCCGTCACTCTGGTTAGGTTGGCATCGAAAAAAACGCTCTCGGGTGCTTTAGAGTGCTGAGTTTATTACTGCGCATTAAGAAATGACCACCTCCAACGTTTGGTTTATGTTTTATAAGCATTTTTAATTTTATTGCTTAAATTGCATTTTCTCGGCGAGCTGAGCGCTTTTTCTGAATTGTGCCGCTCCCGTCACTCTGGTTAGGTTGGCATCGAAAAAAACGCTCTCGGGTGCTTTAGAGTGCCGAGTTTATTACTGCGCATTAAGAAATGACCACCTCCAACGTTTGGTTTATGTTTTATAAGCATTTTTAATTTTATTGCTTAAATCGCATTTTCTCGGCGAGCTGAGCACTTTTTCTGAATTGTGCCGCTCCCGTCACTCTGGTTAGGTTGGCATCGAAAAAAACGCTCTCGGGTGCTTTAGAGTGCCGAGTTATTCACTGCGCACGAAGAAATGACCACCTCCAACGTTTGGTTTATGTTTTATAAGCATTTTTAATTTTATTGCTTAAATTGCATTTTCTCGGCGAGCTGAGCGCTTTTTCTGAATTGTGCCGCTCCCGTCACTCTGGTTAGGTTGGCATCGAAAAAAACGCTCTCGGGTGCTTTAGAGTGCCGAGTTATTCACTGCGCATGAAGAAATGACCACCTCCAACGTTTGGTTTATGTTTAATAAGCATTTTTAATTTTATTGCTTAAATCGCATTTTCTCGGCGAGCTGAGCACTTTTTCTGAATTGTGCCGCTCCCGTCACTTGGCATCGAAAAAAACGCTCTCGGGTGCTTTAGAGTGCCGAGTTATTCACTGCGCATGAAGAAATGGCACCTCCAACGTTTGGTTTATGTTTTATAAGCATTTTTAATTTTATTGCTTAAATCGCATTTTCTCGGCGAGCTGAGCGCTTTTTCTGAATTGTGCCGCTCCCGTCACTCTGGTTAGGTTGGCATCGAAAAAAACGCTCTCGGGTGCTTTAGAGTGCTGAGTTTATTACTGCGCATTAAGAAATGACCACCTCCAACGTTTGGTTTATGTTTTATAAGCATTTTTAATTTTATTGCTTAAATCGCATTTTCTCGGCGAGCTGAGCGCTTTTTCTGAATTGTGCCGCTCCCGTCACTCTGGTTAGGTTGGCATCGAAAAAAACGCTCTCGGGTGCTTTAGAGTGCCGAGTTTATTACTGCGCATTAAGAAATGACCACCTCCAACGTTTGGTTTATGTTTTATAAGCATTTTTAATTTTATTGCTTAAATCGCATTTTCTCGGCGAGCTGAGCACTTTTTCTGAATTGTGCCGCTCCCGTCACTCTGGTTAGGTTGGCATCGAAAAAAACGCTCTCGGGTGCTTTAGAGTGCCGAGTTATTCACTGCGCACGAAGAAATGACCACCTCCAACGTTTGGTTTATGTTTTATAAGCATTTTTAATTTTATTGCTTAAATCGCATTTTCTCGGCGAGCTGAGCGCTTTTTCTGAATTGTGCCGCTCCCGTCACTCTGGTTAGGTTGGCATCGAAAAAAACGCTCTCGGGTGCTTTAGAGTGCCGAGTTTATTACTGCGCATTAAGAAATGACCACCTCCAACGTTTGGTTTATGTTTTATAAGCATTTTTAATTTTATTGCTTAAATCGCATTTTCTCGGCGAGCTGAGCACTTTTTCTGAATTGTGCCGCTCCCGTCACTCTGGTTAGGTTGGCATCGAAAAAAACGCTCTCGGGTGCTTTAGAGTGCCGAGTTTATTACTGCGCATTAAGAAATGACCACCTCCAACGTTTGGTTTATGTTTTATAAGCATTTTTAATTTTATTGCTTAAATCGCATTTTCTCGGCGAGCTGAGCACTTTTTCTGAATTGTGCCGCTCCCGTCACTCTGGTTAGGTTGGCATCGAAAAAAACGCTCTCGGGTGCTTTAGAGTGCCGAGTTTATTACTGCGCATTAAGAAATGACCACCTCCAACGTTTGGTTTATGTTTTATAAGCATTTTTAATTTTATTGCTTAAATCGCATTTTCTCGGCGAGCTGAGCACTTTTTCTGAATTGTGCCGCTCCCGTCACTCTGGTTAGGTTGGCATCGAAAAAAACGCTCTCGGGTGCTTTAGAGTGCCGAGTTTATTACTGCGCATTAAGAAATGACCACCTCCAACGTTTGGTTTATGTTTTATAAGCATTTTTAATTTTATTGCTTAAATCGCATTTTCTCGGCGAGCTGAGCGCTTTTTCTGAATTGTGCCGCTCCCGTCACTCTGGTTAGGTTGGCATCGAAAAAAACGCTCTCGGGTGCTTTAGAGTGCCGAGTTATTCACTGCGCATGAAGAAATGACCACCTCCAACGTTTGGTTTATGTTTAATAAGCATTTTTAATTTTATTGCTTAAATCGCATTTTCTCGGCGAGCTGAGCACTTTTTCTGAATTGTGCCGCTCCCGTCACTCTGGTTAGGTTGGCATCGAAAAAAACGCTCTCGGGTGCTTTAGAGTGCCGAGTTTATTACTGCGCATTAAGAAATGACCACCTCCAACGTTTGGTTTATGTTTTATAAGCATTTTTAATTTTATTGCTTAAATCGCATTTTCTCGGCGAGCTGAGCGCTTTTTCTGAATTGTGCCGCTCCCGTCACTCTGGTTATAGGTTGGCATCGAAAAAAACGCTCTCGGGTGCTTTAGAGTGCCGAGTTATTCACTGCGCATGAAGAAATGACCACCTCCAACGTTTGGTTTATGTTTAATAAGCATTTTTAATTTTATTGCTTAAATCGCATTTTCTCGGCGAGCTGAGCACTTTTTCTGAATTGTGCCGCTCCCGTCACTCTGGTTAGGTTGGCATCGAAAAAAACGCTCTCGGGTGCTTTAGAGTGCCGAGTTTATTACTGCGCATTAAGAAATGACCACCTCCAACGTTTGGTTTATGTTTTATAAGCATTTTTAATTTTATTGCTTAAATCGCATTTTCTCGGCGAGCTGAGCACTTTTTCTGAATTGTGCCGCTCCCGTCACTCTGGTTAGGTTGGCATCGAAAAAAACGCTCTCGGGTGCTTTAGAGTGCCGAGTTTATCACTGCGCATGAAGAAATGACCACCTCCAACGTTTGGTTTATGTTTAATAAGCATTTTTAATTTTATTGCTTAAATCGCATTTTCTCGGCGAGCTGAGCACTTTTTCTGAATTGTGCCGCTCCCGTCACTCTGGTTAGGTTGGCATCGAAAAAAACGCTCTCGGGTGCTTTAGAGTGCCGACTTTATCACTGCGCATGAAGAAATGACCACCTCCAACGTTTGGTTTATGTTTTATAAGCATTTTTAATTTTATTGCTTAAATCGCATTTTCTCGGCGAGCTGAGCACTTTTTCTGAATTGTGCCGCTCCCGTCACTCTGGTTAGGTTGGCATCGAAAAAAACGCTCACGGGTGCTTTAGAGTGCCGAGTTTATTACTGCGCATTAAGAAATGACCACCTCCAACGTTTGGTTTATGTTTTATAAGCATTTTTAATTTTATTGCTTAAATCGCATTTTCTCGGCGAGCTGAGCACTTTTTCTGAATTGTGCCGCTCCCGTCACTCTGGTTAGGTTGGCATCGAAAAAAACGCTCTCGGGTGCTTTAGAGTGCCGAGTTTATCACTGCGCATGAAGAAATGACCACCTCCAACGTTTGGTTTATGTTTTATAAGCATTTTTAATTTTATTGCTTAAATCGCATTTTCTCGGCGAGCTGAGCGCTTTTTCTGAATTGTGCCGCTCCCGTCACTCTGGTTAGGTTGGCATCGAAAAAAACGCTCTCGGGTGCTTTAGAGTGCCGAGTTATTCACTGCGCATGAAGAAATGACCACCTCCAACGTTTGGTTTATGTTTAATAAGCATTTTTAATTTTATTGCTTAAATCGCATTTTCTCGGCGAGCTGAGCACTTTTTCTGAATTGTGCCGCTCCCGTCACTTGGCATCGAAAAAAACGCTCTCGGGTGCTTTAGAGTGCCGAGTTTATTACTGCGCATTAAGAAATGACCACCTCCAACGTTTGGTTTATGTTTTATAAGCATTTTTAATTTTATTGCTTAAATCGCATTTTCTCGGCGAGCTGAGCACTTTTTCTGAATTGTGCCGCTCCCGTCACTCTGGTTAGGTTGGCATCGAAAAAAACGCTCTCGGGTGCTTTAGAGTGCCGAGTTTATTACTGCGCATTAAGAAATGACCACCTCCAACGTTTGGTTTATGTTTTATAAGCATTTTTAATTTTATTGCTTAAATCGCATTTTCTCGGCGAGCTGAGCACTTTTTCTGAATTGTGCCGCTCCCGTCACTCTGGTTAGGTTGGCATCGAAAAAAACGCTCTCGGGTGCTTTAGAGTGCCGAGTTTATTACTGCGCATTAAGAAATGACCACCTCCAACGTTTGGTTTATGTTTAATAAGCATTTTTAATTTTATTGCTTAAATCGCATTTTCTCGGCGAGCTGAGCACTTTTTCTGAATTGTGCCGCTCCCGTCACTCTGGTTAGGTTGGCATCGAAAAAAACGCTCTCGGGTGCTTTAGAGTGCCGAGTTTATTACTGCGCATTAAGAAATGACCACCTCCAACGTTTGGTTTATGTTTTATAAGCATTTTTAATTTTATTGCTTAAATCGCATTTTCTCGGCGAGCTGAGCGCTTTTTCTGAATTGTGCCGCTCCCGTCACTCTGGTTAGGTTGGCATCGAAAAAAACGCTCTCGGGTGCTTTAGAGTGCCGAGTTATTCACTGCGCATGAAGAAATGACCACCTCCAACGTTTGGTTTATGTTTAATAAGCATTTTTAATTTTATTGCTTAAATCGCATTTTCTCGGCGAGCTGAGCACTTTTTCTGAATTGTGCCGCTCCCGTCACTCTGGTTAGGTTGGCATCGAAAAAAACGCTCTCGGGTGCTTTAGAGTGCCGACTTTATCACTGCGCATGAAGAAATGACCACCTCCAACGTTTGGTTTATGTTTTATAAGCATTTTTAATTTTATTGCTTAAATCGCATTTTCTCGGCGAGCTGAGCACTTTTTCTGAATTGTGCCGCTCCCGTCACTCTGGTTAGGTTGGCATCGAAAAAAACGCTCTCGGGTGCTTTAGAGTGCCGAGTTTATTACTGCGCATTAAGAAATGACCACCTCCAACGTTTGGTTTATGTTTTATAAGCATTTTTAATTTTATTGCTTAAATCGCATTTTCTCGGCGAGCTGAGCACTTTTTCTGAATTGTGCCGCTCCCGTCACTCTGGTTAGGTTGGCATCGAAAAAAACGCTCTCGGGTGCTTTAGAGTGCCGAGTTATTCACTGCGCATGAAGAAATGACCACCTCCAACGTTTGGTTTATGTTTTATAAGCATTTTTAATTTTATTGCTTAAATCGCATTTTCTCGGCGAGCTGAGCGCTTTTTCTGAATTGTGCCGCTCCCGTAACTCTGGTTAGGTTGGCATCGAAAAAAACGCTCTCGGGTGCTTTAGAGTGCCGAGTTTATTACTGCGCATTAAGAAATGACCAACTCCAACGTTTGGTTTATGTTTTATAAGCATTTTTAATTTTATTGCTTAAATCGCATTTTCTCGGCGAGCTGAGCACTTTTTCTGAATTGTGCCGCTCCCGTCACTCTGGTTAGGTTGGCATCGAAAAAAACGCTCTCGGGTGCTTTAGAGTGCCGAGTTTATTACTGCGCATTAAGAAATGACCACCTCCAACGTTTGGTTTATGTTTTATAAGCATTTTTAATTTTATTGCTTAAATCGCATTTTCTCGGCGAGCTGAGCACTTTTTCTGAATTGTGCCGCTCCCGTCACTCTGGTTAGGTTGGCATCGAAAAAAACGCTCACGGGTGCTTTAGAGTGCCGAGTTTATTACTGCGCATTAAGAAATGACCACCTCCAACGTTTGGTTTATGTTTTATAAGCATTTTTAATTTTATTGCTTAAATCGCATTTTCTCGGCGAGCTGAGCACTTTTTCTGAATTGTGCCGCTCCCGTCACTCTGGTTAGGTTGGCATCGAAAAAAACGCTCTCGGGTGCTTTAGAGTGCCGAGTTATTCACTGCGCATGGAGAAATGACCACCTCCAACGTTTGGTTTATGTTTTATAAGCATTTTTAATTTTATTGCTTAAATCGCATTTTCTCGGCGAGCTGAGCACTTTTTCTGAATTGTGCCGCTCCCGTCACTCTGGTTAGGTTGGCATCGAAAAAAACGCTCTCGGGTGCTTTAGAGTGCCGAGTTTATCACTGCGCATGAAGAAATGACCACCTCCAACGTTTGGTTTATGTTTTATAAGCATTTTTAATTTTATTGCTTAAATCGCATTTTCTCGGCGAGCTGAGCGCTTTTTCTGAATTGTGCCGCTCCCGTCACTCTGGTTAGGTTGGCATCGAAAAAAACGCTCTCGGGTGCTTTAGAGTGCCGAGTTTATCACTGCGCATGAAGAAATGACCACCTCCAACGTTTGGTTTATGTTTTATAAGCATTTTTAATTTTATTGCTTAAATCGCATTTTCTCGGCGAGCTGAGCGCTTTTTCTGAATTGTGGCGCTCCCGTAACTCTGGTTAGGTTGGCATCGAAAAAAACGCTCTCGGGTGCTTTAGAGTGCCGAGTTTATCACTGCGCATGAAGAAATGACCACTTCCAACGTTTGGTTTATGTTTTATAAGCATTTTTAATTTTATTGCTTAAATCGCATTTTCTCGGCGAGCTGAGCACTTTTTCTGAATTGTGCCGCTCCCGTCACTCTGGTTAGGTTGGCATCGAAAAAAACGCTCTCGGGTGCTCTAGAGTGCCGAGTTTATTACTGCGCATTAAGAAATGACCACCTCCAACGTTTGGTTTATGTTTTATAAGCATTTTTAATTTTATTGCTTAAATCGCATTTTCTCGGCGAGCTGAGCACTTTTTCTGAATTGTGCCGCTCCCGTCACTCTGGTTAGGTTGGCATCGAAAAAAACGCTCTCGGGTGCTTTAGAGTGCCGAGTTATACTGCGCATGAAGAAATGACCACCTCCAACGTTTGGTTTATGTTTTATAAGCATTTTTAATTTTATTGCTTAAATCGCATTTTCTCGGCGAGCTGAGCACTTTTTCTGAATTGTGCCGCTCCCGTCACTCTGGTTAGGTTGGCATCGAAAAAAACGCTCTCGGGTGCTTTAGAGTGCCGAGTTATTCACTGCGCATGAAGAAATGACCACCTCCAACGTTTGGTTTATGTTTTATAAGCATTTTTAATTTTATTGCTTAAATCGCATTTTCTCGGCGAGCTGAGCGCTTTTTCTGAATTGTGCCGCTCCCCGTCACTCTGGTTAGGTTGGCATCGAAAAAAACGCTCTCGGGTGCTTTAGAGTGCTGAGTTTATTACTGCGCATTAAGAAATGACCACCTCCAACGTTTGGTTTATGTTTTATAAGCATTTTTAATTTTATTGCCTAAATCGCATTTTCTCGGCGAGCTGAGCACTTTTTCTGAATTGTGCCGCTCCCGTCACTCTGGTTAGGTTGGCATCGAAAAAAACGCTCTCGGGTGCTTTAGAGTGCCGAGTTTATTACTGCGCATTAAGAAATGACCACCTCCAACGTTTGGTTTATGTTTTATAAGCATTTTTAATTTTATTGCTTAAATCGCATTTTCTCGGCGAGCTGAGCGCTTTTTCTGAATTGTGCCGCTCCCGTCACTCTGGTTAGGTTGGCATCGAAAAAAACGCTCTCGGGTGCTTTAGAGTGCCGAGTTTATTACTGCGCATTAAGAAATGACCACCTCCAACGTTTGGTTTATGTTTTATAAGCATTTTTAATTTTATTGCTTAAATCGCATTTTCTCGGCGAGCTGAGCACTTTTTCTGAATTGTGCCGCTCCCGTCACTCTGGTTAGGTTGGCATCGAAAAAAACGCTCTCGGGTGCTTTAGAGTGCCGAGTTTATTACTGCGCATTAAGAAATGACCACCTCCAACGTTTGGTTTATGTTTTATAAGCATTTTTAATTTCATTGCTTAAATCGCATTTTCTCGGCGAGCTGAGCACTTTTTCTGAATTGTGCCGCTCCCGTCACTCTGGTTAGGTTGGCATCGAAAAAAAACGCTATCGGGTGCTTTAGAGTGCCGAGTTATTCACTGCGCATGAAGAAATGACCACCTCCAACGTTTGGTTTATGTTTAATAAGCATTTTTAATTTTATTGCTTAAATCGCATTTTCTCGGCGAGCTGAGCACTTTTTCTGAATTGTGCCGCTCCCGTCACTCTGGTTAGGTTGGCATCGAAAAAAACGCTCTCGGGTGCTTTAGAGTGCCGAGTTTATTACTGCGCATTAAGAAATGACCACCTCCAACGTTTGGTTTATGTTTTATAAGCATTTTTAATTTTATTGCTTAAATCGCATTTTCTCGGCGAGCTGAGCACTTTTTCTGAATTGTGCCGCTCCCGTCACTCTGGTTAGGTTGGCATCGAAAAAAACGCTCTCGGGTGCTTTAGAGTGCCGAGTTTATTACTGCGCATTAAGAAATGACCACCTCCAACGTTTGGTTTATGTTTTATAAGCATTTTTAATTTTATTGCTTAAATCGCATTTTCTCGGCGAGCTGAGCGCTTTTTCTGAATTGTGCCGCTCCCGTCACTCTGGTTAGGTTGGCATCGAAAAAAACGCTCTCGGGTGCTTTAGAGTGCCGAGTTATTCACTGCGCATGAAGAAATGACCACCTCCAACGTTTGGTTTATGTTTAATAAGCATTTTTAATTTTATTGCTTAAATCGCATTTTCTCGGCGAGCTGAGCACTTTTTCTGAATTGTGCCGCTCCCGTCACTCTGGTTAGGTTGGCATCGAAAAAAACGCTCTCGGGTGCTTTAGAGTGCCGAGTTTATCACTGCGCATGAAGAAATGACCACCTCCAACGTTTGGTTTATGTTTTATAAGCATTTTTAATTTTATTGCTTAAATCGCATTTTCTCGGCGAGCTGAGCGCTTTTTCTGAATTGTGCCGCTCCCGTCACTCTGGTTAGGTTGGCATCGAAAAAAACGCTCTCGGGTGCTTTAGAGTGCCGAGTTTATCACTGCGCATGAAGAAATGACCACCTCCAACGTTTGGTTTATGTTTTATAAGCATTTTTAATTTTATTGCTTAAATCGCATTTTCTCGGCGAGCTGAGCGCTTTTTCTGAATTGTGCCGCTCCCGTAACTCTGGTTAGGTTGGCATCGAAAAAAACGCTCTCGGGTGCTTTAGAGTGCCGAGTTTATCACTGCGCATGAAGAAATGACCACTTCCAACGTTTGGTTTATGTTTTATAAGCATTTTTAATTTTATTGCTTAAATCGCATTTTCTCGGCGAGCTGAGCACTTTTTCTGAATTGTGCCGCTCCCGTCACTCTGGTTAGGTTGGCATCGAAAAAAACGCTCTCGGGTGCTTTAGAGTGCCGAGTTTATTACTGCGCATTAAGAAATGACCACCTCCAACGTTTGGTTTATGTTTTATAAGCATTTTTAATTTTATTGCTTAAATCGCATTTTCTCGGCGAGCTGAGCACTTTTTCTGAATTGTGCCGCTCCCGTCACTCTGGTTAGGTTGGCATCGAAAAAAACGCTCTCGGGTGCTTTAGAGTGCCGAGTTATTCACTGCGCATGAAGAAATGACCACCTCCAACGTTTGGTTTATGTTTTATAAGCATTTTTAATTTTATTGCTTAAATCGCATTTTCTCGGCGAGCTGAGCACTTTTTCTGAATTGTGCTTCTCCCGTCACTCTGGTTAGGTTGGCATCGAAAAAAACGCTCTCGGGTGCTTTAGAGTGCCGAGTTTATCACTGCGCATGAAGAAATGACCACCTCCAACGTTTGGTTTATGTTTTATAAGCATTTTTAATTTTATTGCTTAAATCGCATTTTCTCGGCGAGCTGAGCGCTTTTTCTGAATTGTGCCGCTCCCGTCACTCTGGTTAGGTTGGCATCGAAAAAAACGCTCTCGGGTGCTTTAGAGTGCCGAGTTATTCACTGCGCATGAAGAAATGACCACCTCCAACGTTTGGTTTATGTTTTATAAGCATTTTTAATTTTATTGCTTAAATCGCATTTTCTCGGCGAGCTGAGCACTTTTTCTGAATTGTGCCGCTCCCGTCACTCTGGTTAGGTTGGCATCGAAAAAAACGCTCTCGGGTGCTTTAGAGTGCCGAGTTTTTTACTGCGCATTAAGAAATGACCACCTCCAACGTTTGGTTTATGTTTTATAAGCATTTTTAATTTTATTGCTTAAATCGCATTTTCTCGGCGAGCTGAGCGCTTTTTCTGAATTGTGCCGCTCCCGTCACTCTGGTTAGGTTGGCATCGAAAAAAACGCTCTCGGGTGCTTTAGAGTGCCGAGTTTATTACTGCGCATTAAGAAATGACCACCTCCAACGTTTGGTTTATGTTTTATAAGCATTTTTAATTTTATTGCTTAAATCGCATTTTCTCGGCGAGCTGAGCACTTTTTCTGAATTGTGCCGCTCCCGTCACTCTGGTTAGGTTGGCATCGAAAAAAACGCTCTCGGGTGCTTTAGAGTGCCGAGTTTATCACTGCGCATGAAGAAATGACCACCTCCAACGTTTGGTTTATGTTTTATAAGCATTTTTAATTTTATTGCTTAAATCGCATTTTCTCGGCGAGCTGAGCGCTTTTTCTGAATTGTGCCGCTCCCGTCACTCTGGTTAGGTTGGCATCGAAAAAAACGCTCTCGGGTGCTTTAGAGTGCCGAGTTTATTACTGCGCATTAAGAAATGACCACCTCCAACGTTTGGTTTATGTTTTATAAGCATTTTTAATTTTATTGCTTAAATCGCATTTTCTCGGCGAGCTGAGCACTTTTTCTGAATTGTGCCGCTCCCGTCACTCTGGTTAGGTTGGCATCGAAAAAAACGCTCTCGGGTGCTTTAGAGTGCCGAGTTTATTACTGCGCATTAAGAAATGACCACCTCCAACGTTTGGTTTATGTTTTATAAGCATTTTTAATTTTATTGCTTAAATCGCATTTTCTCGGCGAGCTGAGCGCTTTTTCTGAATTGTGCCGCTCCCGTCACTCTGGTTAGGTTGGCATCGAAAAAAACGCTCTCGGGTGCTTTAGAGTGCCGAGTTATTCACTGCGCATGAAGAAATGACCACCTCCAACGTTTGGTTTATGTTTAATAAGCATTTTTAATTTTATTGCTTAAATCGCATTTTCTCGGCGAGCTGAGCACTTTTTCTGAATTGTGCCGCTCCCGTCACTCTGGTTAGGTTGGCATCGAAAAAAACGCTCTCGGGTGCTTTAGAGTGCCGAGTTTATTACTGCGCATTAAGAAATGACCACCTCCAACGTTTGGTTTATGTTTTATAAGCATTTTTAATTTTATTGCTTAAATCGCATTTTCTCGGCGAGCTGAGCACTTTTTCTGAATTGTGCCGCTCCCGTCACTCTGGTTAGGTTGGCATCGAAAAAAACGCTCTCGGGTGCTTTAGAGTGCCGAGTTTATTACTGCGCATTAAGAAATGACCACCTCCAACGTTTGGTTTATGTTTTATAAGCATTTTTAATTTTATTGCTTAAATCGCATTTTCTCGGCGAGCTGAGCACTTTTTCTGAATTGTGCCGCTCCCGTCACTTGGCATCGAAAAAAACGCTCTCGGGTGCTTTAGAGTGCCGAGTTATTCACTGCGCATGAAGAAATGACCACCTCCAACGTTTGGTTTATGTTTTATAAGCATTTTTAATTTTATTGCTTAAATCGCATTTTCTCGGCGAGCTGAGCGCTTTTTCTGAATTGTGCCGCTCCCGTCACTCTGGTTAGGTTGGCATCGAAAAAAACGCTCTCGGGTGCTTTAGAGTGCTGAGTTTATTACTGCGCATTAAGAAATGACCACCTCCAACGTTTGGTTTATGTTTTATAAGCATTTTTAATTTTATTGCTTAAATCGCATTTTCTCGGCGAGCTGAGCGCTTTTTCTGAATTGTGCCGCTCCCGTCACTCTGGTTAGGTTGGCATCGAAAAAAACGCTCTCGGGTGCTTTAGAGTGCCGAGTTTATTACTGCGCATTAAGAAATGACCACCTCCAACGTTTGGTTTATGTTTTATAAGCATTTTTAATTTTATTGCTTAAATCGCATTTTCTCGGCGAGCTGAGCACTTTTTCTGAATTGTGCCGCTCCCGTCACTCTGGTTAGGTTGGCATCGAAAAAAACGCTCTCGGGTGCTTTAGAGTGCCGAGTTATTCACTGCGCACGAAGAAATGACCACCTCCAACGTTTGGTTTATGTTTTATAAGCATTTTTAATTTTATTGCTTAAATCGCATTTTCTCGGCGAGCTGAGCGCTTTTTCTGAATTGTGCCGCTCCCGTCACTCTGGTTAGGTTGGCATCGAAAAAAACGCTCTCGGGTGCTTTAGAGTGCCGAGTTTATTACTGCGCATTAAGAAATGACCACCTCCAACGTTTGGTTTATGTTTTATAAGCATTTTTAATTTTATTGCTTAAATCGCATTTTCTCGGCGAGCTGAGCACTTTTTCTGAATTGTGCCGCTCCCGTCACTCTGGTTAGGTTGGCATCGAAAAAAACGCTCTCGGGTGCTTTAGAGTGCCGAGTTTATTACTGCGCATTAAGAAATGACCACCTCCAACGTTTGGTTTATGTTTTATAAGCATTTTTAATTTTATTGCTTAAATCGCATTTTCTCGGCGAGCTGAGCACTTTTTCTGAATTGTGCCGCTCCCGTCACTCTGGTTAGGTTGGCATCGAAAAAAACGCTATCGGGTGCTTTAGAGTGCCGAGTTATTCACTGCGCATGAAGAAATGACCACCTCCAACGTTTGGTTTATGTTTAATAAGCATTTTTAATTTTATTGCTTAAATCGCATTTTCTCGGCGAGCTGAGCACTTTTTCTGAATTGTGCCGCTCCCGTCACTCTGGTTAGGTTGGCATCGAAAAAAACGCTCTCGGGTGCTTTAGAGTGCCGAGTTTATTACTGCGCATTAAGAAATGACCACCTCCAACGTTTGGTTTATGTTTTATAAGCATTTTTAATTTTATTGCTTAAATCGCATTTTCTCGGCGAGCTGAGCACTTTTTCTGAATTGTGCCGCTCCCGTCACTCTGGTTAGGTTGGCATCGAAAAAAACGCTCTCGGGTGCTTTAGAGTGCCGAGTTTATTACTGCGCATTAAGAAATGACCACCTCCAACGTTTGGTTTATGTTTTATAAGCATTTTTAATTTTATTGCTTAAATCGCATTTTCTCGGCGAGCTGAGCACTTTTTCTGAATTGTGCCGCTCCCGTCACTTGGCATCGAAAAAAACGCTCTCGGGTGCTTTAGAGTGCCGAGTTATTCACTGCGCATGAAGAAATGACCACCTCCAACGTTTGGTTTATGTTTTATAAGCATTTTTAATTTTATTGCTTAAATCGCATTTTCTCGGCGAGCTGAGCGCTTTTTCTGAATTGTGCCGCTCCCGTCACTCTGGTTAGGTTGGCATCGAAAAAAACGCTCTCGGGTGCTTTAGAGTGCCGAGTTTATTACTGCGCATTAAGAAATGACCACCTCCAACGTTTGGTTTATGTTTTATAAGCATTTTTAATTTTATTGCCTAAATCGCATTTTCTCGGCGAGCTGAGCACTTTTTCTGAATTGTGCCGCTCCCGTCACTCTGGTTAGGTTGGCATCGAAAAAAACGCTCTCGGGTGCTTTAGAGTGCCGAGTTTATTACTGCGCATTAAGAAATGACCACCTCCAACGTTTGGTTTATATTTTATAAGCATTTTTAATTTTATTGCTTAAATCGCATTTTCTCGGCGAGCTGAGCACTTTTTCTGAATTGTGCCGCTCCCGTCACTCTGGTTAGGTTGGCATCGAAAAAAACGCTCTCGGGTGCTTTAGAGTGCCGAGTTATTCACTGCGCACGAAGAAATGACCACCTCCAACCTTTGGTTTATGTTTTATAAGCATTTTTAATTTTATTGCTTAAATCGCATTTTCTCGGCGAGCTGAGCGCTTTTTCTGAATTGTGCCGCTCCCGTCACTCTGGTTAGGTTGGCATCGAAAAAAACGCTCTCGGGTGCTTTAGAGTGCCGAGTTTATTACTGCGCATTAAGAAATGACCACCTCCAACGTTTGGTTTATGTTTTATAAGCATTTTTAATTTTATTGCTTAAATCGCATTTTCTCGGCGAGCTGAGCACTTTTTCTGAATTGTGCCGCTCCCGTCACTCTGGTTAGGTTGGCATCGAAAAAAACGCTCTCGGGTGCTTTAGAGTGCCGAGTTTATTACTGCGCATTAAGAAATGACCACCTCCAACGTTTGGTTTATGTTTTATAAGCATTTTTAATTTTATTGCTTAAATCGCATTTTCTCGTCGAGCTGAGCACTTTTTCTGAATTGTGCCGCTCCCGTCACTCTGGTTAGGTTGGCATCGAAAAAAACGCTATCGGGTGCTTTAGAGTGCCGAGTTATTCACTGCGCATGAAGAAATGACCACCTCCAACGTTTGGTTTATGTTTAATAAGCATTTTTAATTTTATTGCTTAAATCGCATTTTCTCGGCGAGCTGAGCACTTTTTCTGAATTGTGCCGCTCCCGTCACTCTGGTTAGGTTGGCATCGAAAAAAACGCTCTCGGGTGCTTTAGAGTGCCGAGTTTATTACTGCGCATTAAGAAATGACCACCTCCAACGTTTGGTTTATGTTTTATAAGCATTTTTAATTTTATTGCTTAAATCGCATTTTCTCGGCGAGCTGAGCACTTTTTCTGAATTGTGCCGCTCCCGTCACTCTGGTTAGGTTGGCATCGAAAAAAACGCTCTCGGGTGCTTTAGAGTGCCGAGTTTATTACTGCGCATTAAGAAATGACCACCTCCAACGTTTGGTTTATGTTTTATAAGCATTTTTAATTTTATTGCTTAAATCGCATTTTCTCGGCGAGCTGAGCACTTTTTCTGAATTGTGCCGCTCCCGTCACTTGGCATCGAAAAAAACGCTCTCGGGTGCTTTAGAGTGCCGAGTTATTCACTGCGCACGAAGAAATGACCACCTCCAACGTTTGGTTTATGTTTTATAAGCATTTTTAATTTTATTGCTTAAATCGCATTTTCTCGGCGAGCTGAGCGCTTTTTCTGAATTGTGCCGCTCCCGTCACTCTGGTTAGGTTGGCATCGAAAAAAACGCTCTCGGGTGCTTTAGAGTGCCGAGTTATTCACTGCGCATGAAGAAATGACCACCTCCAACGTTTGGTTTATGTTTAATAAGCATTTTTAATTTTATTGCTTAAATCGCATTTTCTCGGCGAGCTGAGCACTTTTTCTGAATTGTGCCGCTCCCGTCACTCTGGTTAGGTTGGCATCGAAAAAAACGCTCTCGGGTGCTTTAGAGTGCCGAGTTTATTACTGCGCATTAAGAAATGACCACCTCCAACGTTTGGTTTATGTTTTATAAGCATTTTTAATTTTATTGCTTAAATCGCATTTTCTCGGCGAGCTGAGCGCTTTTTCTGAATTGTGCCGCTCCCGTCACTCTGGTTAGGTTGGCATCGAAAAAAACGCTCTCGGGTGCTTTAGAGTGCCGAGTTATTCACTGCGCATGAAGAAATGACCACCTCCAACGTTTGGTTTATGTTTAATAAGCATTTTTAATTTTATTGCTTAAATCGCATTTTCTCGGCGAGCTGAGCACTTTTTCTGAATTGTGCCGCTCCCGTCACTCTGGTTAGGTTGGCATCGAAAAAAACGCTCTCGGGTGCTTTAGAGTGCCGAGTTTATTACTGCGCATTAAGAAATGACCACCTCCAACGTTTGGTTTATGTTTTATAAGCATTTTTAATTTTATTGCTTAAATCGCATTTTCTCGGCGAGCTGAGCACTTTTTCTGAATTGTGCCGCTCCCGTCACTCTGGTTAGGTTGGCATCGAAAAAAACGCTCTCGGGTGCTTTAGAGTGCCGAGTTATTCACTGCGCATGGAGAAATGACCACCTCCAACGTTTGGTTTATGTTTTATAAGCATTTTTAATTTTATTGCTTAAATCGCATTTTCTCGGCGAGCTGAGCACTTTTTCTGAATTGTGCCGCTCCCGTCACTCTGGTTAGGTTGGCATCGAAAAAAACGCTCTCGGGTGCTTTAGAGTGCCGAGTTTATCACTGCGCATGAAGAAATGACCACCTCCAACGTTTGGTTTATGTTTTATAAGCATTTTTAATTTTATTGCTTAAATCGCATTTTCTCGGCAGGCTGAGCGCTTTTTCTGAATTGTGCCGCTCCCGTCACTCTGGTTAGGTTGGCATCGAAAAAAACGCTCTCGGGTGCTTTAGAGTGCCGAGTTTATCACTGCGCATGAAGAAATGACCACCTCCAACGTTTGGTTTATGTTTTATAAGCATTTTTAATTTTATTGCTTAAATCGCATTTTCTCGGCGAGCTGAGCACTTTTTCTGAATTGTGCCGCTCCCGTCACTCTGGTTAGGTTGGCATCGAAAAAAACGCTCTCGGGTGCTTTAGAGTGCCGAGTTTATCACTGCGCATGAAGAAATGACCACTTCCAACGTTTGGTTTATGTTTTATAAGCATTTTTAATTTTATTGCTTAAATCGCATTTTCTCGGCGAGCTGAGCACTTTTTCTGAATTGAGCCGCTCCCGTCACTCTGGTTAGGTTGGCATCGAAAAAAACGCTCTCGGGTGCTCTAGAGTGCCGAGTTTATTACTGCGCATTAAGAAATGACCACCTCCAACGTTGGGTTTATGTTTTATAAGCATTTTTACTTTTATTGCTTAAATCGCATTTTCTCGGCGAGCTGAGCACTTTTTCTGAATTGTGCCGCTCCCGTCACTCTGGTTAGGTTGGCATCGAAAAAAACGCTCTCGGGTGCTTTAGAGTGCCGAGTTATTCACTGCGCATGAAGAAATGACCACCTCCAACGTTTGGTTTATGTTTAATAAGCATTTTTAATTTTATTGCTTTAATCGCATTTTCTCGGCGAGCTGAGCACTTTTTCTGAATTGTGCCGCTCCCGTCACTCTGGTTAGGTTGGCATCGAAAAAAACGCTCTCGGGTGCTTTAGAGTGCCGAGTTTATTACTGCGCATTAGGAAATGACCACCTCCAACGTTTGGTTTATGTTTTATAAGCATTTTTAATTTTATTGCTTAAATCGCATTTTCTCGGCGAGCTGAGCGCTTTTTCTGAATTGTGCCGCTCCCGTCACTCTGGTTAGGTTGGCATCGAAAAAAACGCTCTCGGGTGCTTTAGAGTGCCGAGTTTATCACTGCGCATGAAGAAATGACCACCTCCAACGTTTGGTTTATGTTTTATAAGCATTTTTAATTTTATTGCTTAAATCGCATTTTCTCGGCGAGCTGAGCACTTTTTCTGAATTGAGCCGCTCCCGTCACTCTGGTTAGGTTGGCATCGAAAAAAACGCTCTCGGGTGCTCTAGAGTGCCGAGTTTATTACTGCGCATTAAGAAATGACCACCTCCAACGTTGGGTTTATGTTTTATAAGCATTTTTACTTTTATTGCTTAAATCGCATTTTCTCGGCGAGCTGAGCACTTTTTCTGAATTGTGCCGCTCCCGTCACTCTGGTTAGGTTGGCATCGAAAAAAACGCTCTCGGGTGCTTTAGAGTGCCGAGTTTATTACTGCGCATGAAGAAATGACCACCTCCAATGTTTGGTTTATGTTTAATAAGCATTTTTAATTTTATTGCTTAAATCGCATTTTCTCGGCGAGCTGAGCGCTTTTTCTGAATTGTGCCGCTCCCGTCACTCTGGTTAGGTTGGCATCGAAAAAAACGCTCTCGGGTGCTTTAGAGTGCCGAGTTATTCACTGCGCATGAAGAAATGACCACCTCCAACGTTTGGTTTATGTTTAATAAGCATTTTTAATTTTATTGCTTTAATCGCATTTTCTCGGCGAGCTGAGCACTTTTTCTGAATTGTGCCGCTCCCGTCACTCTGGTTAGGTTGGCATCGAAAAAAACGCTCTCGGGTGCTTTAGAGTGCCGAGTTTATTACTGCGCATTAGGAAATGACCACCTCCAACGTTTGGTTTATGTTTTATAAGCATTTTTAATTTTATTGCTTAAATCGCATTTTCTCGGCGAGCTGAGCGCTTTTTCTGAATTGTGCCGCTCCCGTCACTCTGGTTAGGTTGGCATCGAAAAAAACGCTCTCGGGTGCTTTAGAGTGCCGAGTTTATTACTGCGCACTAAGAAATGACCACCTCCAACGTTTGGTTTATGTTTTATAAGCATTTTTAATTTTATTGCTTAAATCGCATTTTCTCGGCGAGCTGAGCACTTTTTCTGAATTGTGCCGCTCCCGTCACTCTGGTTAGGTTGGCAACCAAAAAAACGCTCTCGGGTGCTTTAGAGTGCCGAGTTTATTACTGCGCATTGAGAAATGACCACCTCCAACGTTTGGTTTATGTTTTATAAGCATTTTTAATTTTATTGCTTAAATCGCATTTTCTCGGCGAGCTGAGCACTTTTTCTGAATTGTGCCGCTCCCGTCACTCTGGTTAGGTTGGCATCGAAAAAAACGCTCTCGGGTGCTTTAGAGTGCCGAGTTTATTACTGCGCATTAAGAAATGACCACCTCCAACGTTTGGTTTATGTTTTATAAGCATTTTTAATTTTATTGCTTAAATCGCATTTTCTCGGCGAGCTGAGCGCTTTTTCTGAATTGTGCCGCTCCCGTCACTCTGGTTAGGTTGGCATCGAAAAAAACGCTCTCGGGTGCTTTAGAGTGCCGAGTTTTTTCACTGCGCATGAAGAAATGACCACCTCCAACGTTTGGTTTATGTTTTATAAGCATTTTTAATTTTATTGCTTAAATCGCATTTTCTCGGCGAGCTGAGCGCTTTTTCTGAATTGTGCCGCTCCCGTAACTCTGGTTAGGTTGGCATCGAAAAAAACGCTCTCGGGTGCTTTAGAGTGCCGAGTTTATCACTGCGCATGAAGAAATGACCACTTCCAACGTTTGGTTTATGTTTTATAAGCATTTTTAATTTTATTGCTTAAATCGCATTTTCTCGGCGAGCTGAGCACTTTTTCTGAATTGTGCCGCTCCCGTCACTCTGGTTAGGTTGGCATCGAAAAAAACGCTCTCGGGTGCTTTAGAGTGCCGAGTTATTCACTGCGCATGAAGAAATGACCACCTCCAACGTTTGGTTTATGTTTAATAAGCATTTTTAATTTTATTGCTTAAATCGCATTTTCTCGGCGAGCTGAGCGCTTTTTCTGAATTGTGCCGCTCCCGTCACTCTGGTTAGGTTGGCATCGAAAAAAACGCTTTCGGGTGCTTTAGAGTGCCGAGTTTATTACTGCGCATTAAGAAATGACCACCTCCAACGTTTAGTTTATGTTTAATAAGCATTTTTAATTTTATTGCTTAAATCGCATTTTCTCGGCGAGCTGAGCACTTTTTCTGAATTGTGCCGCTCCCGTCACTGGTTAGGTTGGCATCGAAAAAAACGCTCTCGGGTGCTTTAGAGTGCCGAGTTTATTACTGCGCATTAAGAAATGACCACCTCCAACGTTTGGTTTATGTTTTATAAGCATTTTTAATTTTATTGCTTAAATCGCATTTTCTCGGCGAGCTGAGCACTTTTTCTGAATTGTGCCGCTCCCGTCACTCTGGTTAGGTTGGCATCGAAAAAAACGCTCTCGGGTGCTTTAGAGTGCCGAGTTTATCACTGCGCATGAAGAAATGACCACTTCCAACGTTTGGTTTATGTTTTATAAGCATTTTTAATTTTATTGCTTAAATCGCATTTTCTCGGCGAGCTGAGCACTTTTTCTGAATTGAGCCGCTCCCGTCACTCTGGTTAGGTTGGCATCGAAAAAAACGCTCTCGGGTGCTCTAGAGTGCCGAGTTTATTACTGCGCATTAAGAAATGACCACCTCCAACGTTGGGTTTATGTTTTATAAGCATTTTTAATTTTATTGCTTAAATCGCATTTTCTCGGCGAGCTGAGCACTTTTTCTGAATTGTGCCGCTCCCGTCACTCTGGTTAGGTTGGCATCGAAAAAAACGCTCTCGGGTGCTTTAGAGTGCCGAGTTTATTACTGCGCATGAAGAAATGACCACCTCCAATGTTTGGTTTATGTTTAATAAGCATTTTTAATTTTATTGCTTAAATCGCATTTTCTCGGCGAGCTGAGCGCTTTTTCTGAATTGTGCCGCTCCCGTCACTCTGGTTAGGTTGGCATCGAAAAAAACGCTCTCGGGTGCTTTAGAGTGCCGAGTTATTCACTGCGCATGAAGAAATGACCACCTCCAACGTTTGGTTTATGTTTAATAAGCATTTTTAATTTTATTGCTTAAATCGCATTTTCTCGGCGAGCTGAGCACTTTTTCTGAATTGTGCCGCTCCCGTCACTCTGGTTAGGTTGGCATCGAAAAAAACGCTCTCGGGTGCTTTAGAGTGCCGAGTTTATTACTGCGCATTAGGAAATGACCACCTCCAACGTTTGGTTTATGTTTTATAAGCATTTTTAATTTTATTGCTTAAATCGCATTTTCTCGGCGAGCTGAGCGCTTTTTCTGAATTGTGCCGCTCCCGTCACTCTGGTTAGGTTGGCATCGAAAAAAACGCTCTCGGGTGCTTTAGAGTGCCGAGTTTATTACTGCGCATTAAGAAATGACCACCTCCAACGTTTGGTTTATGTTTTATAAGCATTTTTAATTTTATTGCTTAAATCGCATTTTCTCGGCGAGCTGAGCACTTTTTCTGAATTGTGCCGCTCCCGTCACTCTGGTTAGGTTGGCAACCAAAAAAACGCTCTCGGGTGCTTTAGAGTGCCGAGTTTATTACTGCGCTTTGAGAAATGACCACCTCCAACGTTTGGTTTATGTTTTATAAGCATTTTTAATTTTATTGCTTAAATCGCATTTTCTCGGCGAGCTGAGCACTTTTTCTGAATTGTGCCGCTCCCGTCACTCTGGTTAGGTTGGCATCGAAAAAAACGCTCTCGGGTGCTTTAGAGTGCCGAGTTATTCACTGCGCATGAAGAAATGACCACCTCCAACGTTTGGTTTATGTTTTATAAGCATTTTTAATTTTATTGCTTAAATCGCATTTTCTCGGCGAGCTGAGCACTTTTTCTGAATTGTGCCGCTCCCGTCACTCTGGTTAGGTTGGCATCGAAAAAAACGCTCTCGGGTGCTTTTGAGTGCCGAGTTTATCACTGCGCATGAAGAAATGACCACCTCCAACGTTTGGTTTATGTTTTATAAGCATTTTTAATTTTATTGCTTAAATCGCATTTTCTCGGCGAGCTGAGCGCTTTTTCTGAATTGTGCCGCTCCCGTCACTCTGGTTAGGTTGGCATCGAAAAAAACGCTCTCGGGTGCTTTAGAGTGCCGAGTTATTCACTGCGCATGAAGAAATGACCACCTCCAATGTTTGGTTTATGTTTAATAAGCATTTTTAATTGTATTGCTTAAATCGCATTTTCTCGGCGAGCTGAGCGCTTTTTCTGAATTGTGCCGCTCCCGTCACTCTGGTTAGGTTGGCATCGAAAAAAACGCTCTCGGGTGCTTTAGAGTGCCGAGTTATTCACTGCGCATGAAGTAATGACCACCTCCAACGTTTGGTTTATGTTTAATAAGCATTTTTAATTTTATTGCTTAAATCGCATTTTCTCGGCGAGCTGAGCACTTTTTCTGAATTGTGCCGCTCCCGTCACTCTGGTTAGGTTGGCATCGAAAAAAACGCTCTCGGGTGCTTTAGAGTGCCGAGTTTATTACTGCGCATTAGGAAATGACCACCTCCAACGTTTGGTTTATGTTTTATAAGCATTTTTAATTTTATTGCTTAAATCGCATTTTCTCGGCGAGCTGAGCGCTTTTTCTGAATTGTGCCGCTCCCGTCACTCTGGTTAGGTTGGCATCGAAAAAAACGCTCTCGGTGCTTTAGAGTGCCGAGTTATTCACTGCGCATGAAGAAATGACAACCTCCAACGTTTGGTTTATGTTTAATAAGCATTTTTAATTTTATTGCTTAAATCGCATTTTCTCGGCGAGCTGAGCACTTTTTCTGAATTGTGCCGCTCCCGTCACTCTGGTTAGGTTGGCATCGAAAAAAACGCTCTCGGGTGCTTTAGAGTGCCGAGTTTATTACTGCGCATTAAGAAATGACCACCTCCAACGTTTGGTTTATGTTTTATAAGCATTTTTAATTTTATTGCTTAAATCGCATTTTCTCGGCGAGCTGAGCGCTTTTTCTGAATTGTGCCGCTCCCGTCACTCTGGTTAGGTTGGCATCGAAAAAAACGCTCTCGGGTGCTTTAGAGTGCCGAGTTTATTACTGCGCATTAAGAAATGACCACCTCCAACGTTTGGTTTATGTTTTATAAGCATTTTTAATTTTATTGCTTAAATCGCATTTTCTCGGCGAGCTGAGCACTTTTTCTGAATTGTGCCGTCCCGTCACTCTGGTTAGGTTGGCATCGAAAAAAACGCTCACGGGTGCTTTAGAGTGCCGAGTTTATTACTGCGCATTAAGAAATGACCACCTCCAACGTTTGGTTTATGTTTTATAAGCATTTTTAATTTTATTGCTTAAATCGCATTTTCTCGGCGAGCTGAGCACTTTTTCTGAATTGTGCCGCTCCCGTCACTCTGGTTAGGTTGGCATCGAAAAAAACGCTCTCGGGTGCTTTAGAGTGCCGACTTATTCACTGCGCATGGAGGAATGACCACCTCCAACGTTTGGTTTATGTTTTATAAGCATTTTTAATTTTATTACTTAAATCGCATTTTCTCGGCGAGCTGAGCACTTTTTCTGAATTGTGCCGCTCCCGTCACTCTGGTTAGGTTGGCATCGAAAAAAACGCTCTCGGGTGCTTTAGAGTGCCGAGTTTATCACTGCGCATGAAGAAATGACCACCTCCAACGTTTGGTTTATGTTTTATAAGCATTTTTAATTTTATTGCTTAAATCGCATTTTCTCGGCGAGCTGAGCGCTTTTTCTGAATTGTGCCGCTCCCGTAACTCTGGTTAGGTTGGCATCGAAAAAAACGCTCTCGGGTGCTTTAGAGTGCCGAGTTTATTACTGCGCATTAGGAAATGACCACCTCCAACGTTTGGTTTATGTTTTATAAGCATTTTTAATTTTATTGCTTAAATCGCATTTTCTCGGCGAGCTGAGCGCTTTTTCTGAATTGTGCCGCTCCCGTCACTCTGGTTAGGTTGGCATCGAAAAAAACGCTCTCGGGTGCTTTAGAGTGCCGAGTTTATTACTGCGCATTAAGAAATGACCACCTCCAACGTTTGGTTTATGTTTTATAAGCATTTTTAATTTTATTGCTTAAATCGCATTTTCTCGGCGAGCTGAGCACTTTTTCTGAATTGTGCCGCTCCCGTCACTCTGGTTAGGTTGGCATCGAAAAAAACGCTCTCGGGTGCTTTAGAGTGCCGAGTTTATTACTGCGCATTAAGAAATGACCACCTCCAACGTTTGGTTTATGTTTTATAAGCATTTTTAATTTTATTGCTTAAATCGCATTTTCTCGGCGAGCTGAGCACTTTTTCTGAATTGTGCCGCTCCCGTCACTCTGGTTAGGTTGGCATCGAAAAAAACGCTCTCGGGTGCTTTAGAGTGCCGAGTTATTCACTGCGCATGAAGAAATGACCACCTCCAACGTTTGGTTTATGTTTAATAAGCATTTTTAATTTTATTGCTTGAATCGCATTTTCTCGGCGAGCTGAGCACTTTTTCTGAATTGTGCCGCTCCCGTCACTCTGGTTAGGTTGGCATCGAAAAAAACGCTCTCGGGTGCTTTAGAGTGCCGAGTTTATCACTGCGCATGAAGAAATGACCACCTCCAACGTTTGGTTTATGTTTTATAAGCATTTTTAATTTTATTGCTTAAATCGCATTTTCTCGGCGAGCTGAGCGCTTTTTCTGAATTGTGCCGCTCCCGTCACTCTGGTTAGGTTGGCATCGAAAAAAACGCTCTCGGGTGCTTTAGAGTGCCGAGTTTATCACTGCGCATGAAGAAATGACCACCTCCAACGTTTGGTTTATGTTTTATAAGCATTTTTAATTTTATTTCTTAAATCGCATTTTCTCGGCGAGCTGAGCACTTTTTCTGAATTGTGCCGCTCCCGTCACTCTGGTTAGGTTGGCATCGAAAAAAACGCTCTCGGGTGCTTTAGAGTGCCGAGTTTATCACTGCGCATGAAGAAATGACCACCTCCAACGTTTGGTTTATGTTTTATAAGCATTTTTAATTTTATTGCTTAAATCGCATTTTCTCGGCGAGCTGAGCGCTTTTTCTGAATTGTGCCTGTCCCGTCACTCTGGTTAGGTTGGCATCGAAAAAAACGCTCTCGGGTGCTTTAGAGTGCCGAGTTATTCACTGCGCATGAAGAAATGACCACCTCCAACGTTTGGTTTATGTTTAATAAGCATTTTTAATTTTATTGCTTAAATCGCATTTTCTCGGCGAGCTGAGCGCTTTTTCTGAATTGTGCCGCTCCCGTCACTCTGGTTAGGTTGGCATCGAAAAAAACGCTCTCGGGTGCTTTAGAGTGCCGAGTTATTCACTGCGCATGAAGAAATGACAACCTCCAACGTTTGGTTTATGTTTAATAAGCATTTTTAATTTTATTGCTTAAATCGCATTTTCTCGGCGAGCTGAGCACTTTTTCTGAATTGTGCCGCTCCCGTCACTCTGGTTAGGTTGGCATCGAAAAAAACGCTCTCGGGTGCTTTAGAGTGCCGAGTTTATTACTGCGCATTAAGAAATGACCACCTCCAACGTTTGGTTTATGTTTTATAAGCATTTTTAATTTTATTGCTTAAATCGCATTTTCTCGGCGAGCTGAGCGCTTTTTCTGAATTGTGCCGCTCCCGTCACTCTGGTTAGGTTGGCATCGAAAAAAACGCTCTCGGGTGCTTTAGAGTGCCGAGTTTCTTACTGCGCATTAAGAAATGACCACCTCCAACGTTTGGTTTATGTTTTATAAGCATTTTTAATTTTATTGCTTAAATCGCATTTTCTCGGCGAGCTGAGCACTTTTTCTGAATTGTGCCGTCCCGTCACTCTGGTTAGGTTGGCATCGAAAAAAACGCTCACGGGTGCTTTAGAGTGCCGAGTTTATTACTGCGCATTAAGAAATGACCACCTCCAACGTTTGGTTTATGTTTTATAAGCATTTTTAATTTTATTGCTTAAATCGCATTTTCTCGGCGAGCTGAGCACTTTTTCTGAATTGTGCCGCTCCCGTCACTCTGGTTAGGTTGGCATCGAAAAAAACGCTCTCGGGTGCTTTAGAGTGCCGAGTTATTCACTGCGCATGGAGAAATGACCACCTCCAACGTTTGGTTTATGTTTTATAAGCATTTTTAATTTTATTGCTTAAATCGCATTTTCTCGGCGAGCTGAGCGCTTTTTCTGAATTGTGCCGCTCCCGTCACTCTGGTTAGGTTGGCATCGAAAAAAACGCTCTCGGGTGCTTTAGAGTGCCGAGTTTATCGCTGCGCATGAAGAAATGACCACCTCCAACGTTTGGTTTATGTTTTATAAGCATTTTTAATTTTATTGCTTAAATCGCATTTTCTCGGCGAGCTGAGCGCTTTTTCTGAATTGTGCCGCTCCCGTAACTCTGGTTAGGTTGGCATCGAAAAAAACGCTCTCGGGTGCTTTAGAGTGCCGAGTTTATCACTGCGCATGAAGAAATGGCCACTTCCAACGTTTGGTTTATGTTTTATAAGCATTTTTAATTTTATTGCTTAAATCGCATTTTCTCGGCGAGCTGAGCACTTTTTCTGAATTGTGCCGCTCCCGTCACTCTGGTTAGGTTGGCATCGAAAAAAACGCTCTCGGGTGCTCTAGAGTGCCGAGTTTATTACTGCGCATTAAGAAATGACCACCTCCAACGTTTGGTTTATGTTTTATAAGCATTTTTAATTTTATTGCTTAAATCGCATTTTCTCGGCGAGCTGAGCACTTTTTCTGAATTGTGCCGCTCCCGTCACTCTGGTTAGGTTGGCATCGAAAAAAACGCTCTCGGGTGCTTTAGAGTGCCGAGTTATTCACTGCGCATGAAGAAATGACCACCTCCAACGTTTGGTTTATGTTTTATAAGCATTTTTAATTTTATTGCTTAAATCGCATTTTCTCGGCGAGCTGAGCACTTTTTCTGAATTGTGCCGCTCCCGTCACTCTGGTTAGGTTGGCATCGAAAAAAACGCTCTCGGGTGCTTTAGAGTGCCGAGTTATTCACTGCGCATGAAGAAATGACCACCTCCAACGTTTGGTTTATGTTTTATAAGCATTTTTAATTTTATTGCTTAAATCGCATTTTCTCGGCGAGCTGAGCACTTTTTCTGAATTGTGCCGCTCCCGTCACTCTGGTTAGGTTGGCATCGAAAAAAACGCTCTCGGGTGCTTTAGAGTGCCGAGTTTATCACTGCGCATGAAGAAATGACCACCTCCAACGTTTGGTTTATGTTTTATAAGCATTTTTAATTTTATTGCCTAAATCGCATTTTCTCGGCGAGCTGAGCACTTTTTCTGAATTGTGCCGCTCCCGTCACTCTGGTTAGGTTGGCATCGAAAAAAACGCTCTCGGGTGCTTTAGAGTGCCGAGTTTATTACTGCGCATTAAGAAATGACCACCTCCAACGTTTGGTTTATGTTTTATAAGCATTTTTAATTTTATTGCTTAAATCGCATTTTCTCGGCGAGCTGAGCACTTTTTCTGAATTGTGCCGCTCCCGTCACTCTGGTTAGGTTGGCATCGAAAAAAACGCTCTCGGGTGCTTTAGAGTGCCGAGTTATTCACTGCGCACGAAGAAATGACCACCTCCAACGTTTGGTTTATGTTTTATAAGCATTTTTAATTTTATTGCTTAAATCGCATTTTCTCGGCGAGCTGAGCGCTTTTTCTGAATTGTGCCGCTCCCGTCACTCTGGTTAGGTTGGCATCGAAAAAAACGCTCTCGGGTGCTTTAGAGTGCCGAGTTTATTACTGCGCATTAAGAAATGACCACCACCAACGTTTGGTTTATGTTTTATAAGCATTTTTAATTTTATTGCTTAAATCGCATTTTCTCGGCGAGCTTAGCACTTTTTCTGAATTGTGCCGCTCCCGTCACTCTGGTTAGGTTGGCATCGAAAAAAACGCTCTCGGGTGCTTTAGAGTGCCGAGTTTATTACTGCGCATTAAGAAATGACCACCTCCAACGTTTGGTTTATGTTTTATAAGCATTTTTAATTTTATTGCTTAAATCGCATTTTCTCGGCGAGCTGAGCACTTTTTCTGAATTGTGCCGCTCCCGTCACTCTGGTTAGGTTGGCATCGAAAAAAACGCTATCGGGTGCTTTAGAGTGCCGAGTTATTCACAGCGCATGAAGAAATGACCACCTCCAACGTTTGGTTTATGTTTAATAAGCATTTTTAATTTTATTGCTTAAATCGCATTTTCTCGGCGAGCTGAGCACTTTTTCTGAATTGTGCCGCTCCCGTCACTCTGGTTAGGTTGGCATCGAAAAAAACGCTCTCGGGTGCTTTAGAGTGCCGAGTTTATTACTGCGCATTAAGAAATGACCACCTCCAACGTTTGGTTTATGTTTTATAAGCATTTTTAATTTTATTGCTTAAATCGCATTTTCTCGGCGAGCTGAGCACTTTTTCTGAATTGTGCCGCTCCCGTCACTCTGGTTAGGTTGGCATCGAAAAAAACGCTCTCGGGTGCTTTAGAGTGCCGAGTTTATTACTGCGCATTAAGAAATGACCACCTCCAACGTTTGGTTTATGTTTTATAAGCATTTTTAATTTTATTGCTTAAATCGCATTTTCTCGGCGAGCTGAGCGCTTTTTCTGAATTGTGCCGCTCCCGTCACTCTGGTTAGGTTGGCATCGAAAAAAACGCTCTCGGGTGCTTTAGAGTGCCGAGTTATTCACTGCGCATGAAGAAATGACCACCTCCAACGTTTGGTTTATGTTTAATAAGCATTTTTAATTTTATTGCTTAAATCGCATTTTCTCGGCGAGCTGAGCACTTTTTCTGAATTGTGCCGCTCCCGTCACTCTGGTTAGGTTGGCATCGAAAAAAACGCTCTCGGGTGCTTTAGAGTGCCGAGTTTATTACTGCGCATTAAGAAATGACCACCTCCAACGTTTGGTTTATGTTTTATAAGCATTTTTAATTTTATATCTTAAATCGCATTTTCTCGGCGAGCTGAGCGCTTTTTCTGAATTGTGCCGCTCCCGTCACTCTGGTTAGGTTGGCATCGAAAAAAACGCTCTCGGGTGCTTTAGAGTGCCGAGTTATTCACTGCGCATGAAGAAATGACCACCTCCAACGTTTGGTTTATGTTTAATAAGCATTTTTAATTTTATTGCTTAAATCGCATTTTCTCGGCGAGCTGAGCACTTTTTCTGAATTGTGCCGCTCCCGTCACTATAGGTTGGCATCGAAAAAAACGCTCTCGGGTGCTTTAGAGTGCCGAGTTTATTACTGCGCATTAAGAAATCTCCAACGTTTGGTTTATGTTTTATAAGCATTTTTAATTTTATTGCTTAAATCGCATTTTCTCGGCGAGCTGAGCGCTTTTTCTGAATTGTGCCGCTCCCGTCACTCTGGTTAGGTTGGCATCGAAAAAAACGCTCTCGGGTGCTTTAGAGTGCCGAGTTATTCACTGCGCATGAAGAAATGACCACCTCCAACGTTTGGTTTATGTTTAATAAGCATTTTTAATTTTATTGCTTAAATCGCATTTTCTCGGCGAGCTGAGCACTTTTTCTGAATTGTGCCGCTCCCGTCACTATAGGTTGGCATCGAAAAAAACGCTCTCGGGTGCTTTAGAGTGCCGAGTTTATTACTGCGCATTAAGAAATGACCACCTCCAACGTTTGGTTTATGTTTTATAAGCATTTTTAATTTTATTGCTTAGATCGCATTTTCTCGGCGAGCTGAGCACTTTTTCTGAATTGTGCCGCTCCCGTCACTCTGGTTAGGTTGGCATCGAAAAAAACGCTCTCGGGTGCTTTAGAGTGCCGAGTTTATCACTGCGCATGAAGAAATGACCACCTCCAACGTTTGGTTTATGTTTAATAAGCATTTTTAATTTTATTGCTTAAATCGCATTTTCTCGGCGAGCTGAGCACTTTTTCTGAATTGTGCCGCTCCCGTCACTCTGGTTAGGTTGGCATCGAAAAAAACGCTCTCGGGTGCTTTAGAGTGCCGACTTTATTCACTGCGCATGAAGAAATGACCACCTCCAACGTTTGGTTTATGTTTTATAAGCATTTTTAATTTTATTGCTTAAATCGCATTTTCTCGGCGAGCTGAGCACTTTTTCTGAATTGTGCCGCTCCCGTCACTCTGGTTAGGTTGGCATCGAAAAAAACGCTCACGGGTGCTTTAGAGTGCCGAGTTTATTACTGCGCATTAAGAAATGACCACCTCCAACGTTTGGTTTATGTTTTATAAGCATTTTTAATTTTATTGCTTAAATCGCATTTTCTCGGCGAGCTGAGCACTTTTTCTGAATTGTGCCGCTCCCGTCACTCTGGTTAGGTTGGCATCGAAAAAAACGCTCTCGGGTGCTTTAGAGTGCCGAGTTATTCACTGCGCATGAAGAAATGACCACCTCCAACGTTTGGTTTATGTTTTATAAGCATTTTTAATTTTATTGCTTAAATCGCATTTTCTCGGCGAGCTGAGCGCTTTTTCTGAATTGTGCCGCTCCCGTAACTCTGGTTAGGTTGGCATCGAAAAAAACGCTCTCGGGTGCTTTAGAGTGCCGAGTTTATTACTGCGCATTAAGAAATGACCACCTCCAACGTTTGGTTTATGTTTTATAAGCATTTTTAATTTTATTGCTTAAATCGCATTTTCTCGGCGAGCTGAGCACTTTTTCTGAATTGTGCCGCTCCCGTCACTCTGGTTAGGTTGGCATCGAAAAAAACGCTCTCGGGTGCTTTAGAGTGCCGAGTTTATTACTGCGCATTAAGAAATGACCACCTCCAACGTTTGGTTTATGTTTTATAAGCATTTTTAATTTTATTGCTTAAATCGCATTTTCTCGGCGAGCTGAGCACTTTTTCTGAATTGTGCCGCTCCCGTCACTCTGGTTAGGTTGGCATCGAAAAAAACGCTCTCGGGTGCTTTAGAGTGCCGAGTTTATTACTGCGCATTAAGAAATGACCACCTCCAACGTTTGGTTTATGCTTTATAAGCATTTTTAATTTTATTGCTTAAATCGCATTTTCTCGGCGAGCTGAGCACTTTTTCTGAATTGTGCCGCGCTCCCGTCACTCTGGTTAGGTTGGCATCGAAAAAAACGCTCTCGGGTGTTTTAGAGTGCCGAGTTTATTACTGCGCATTAAGAAATGACCACCTCCAACGTTTGGTTTATGTTTTATAAGCATTTTTAATTTTATTGCTTAAATCGCATTTTCTCGGCGAGCTGAGCACTTTTTCTGAATTGTGCCGCTCCCGTCACTTGGCATCGAAAAAAACGCTCTCGGGTGCTTTAGAGTGCCGAGTTATTCACTGCGCATGAAGAAATGACCACCTCCAACGTTTGGTTTATGTTTTATAAGCATTTTTAATTTTATTGCTTAAATCGCATTTTCTCGGCGAGCTGAGCGCTTTTTCTGAATTGTGCCGCTCCCGTCACTCTGGTTAGGTTGGCATCGAAAAAAACGCTCTCGGGTGCTTTAGAGTGCCGAGTTTATTACTGCGCATTAAGAAATGACCACCTCCAACGTTTGGTTTATGTTTTATAAGCATTTTTAATTTTATTGCCTAAATCGCATTTTCTCGGCGAGCTGAGCACTTTTTCTGAATTGTGCCGCTCCCGTCACTCTGGTTAGGTTGGCATCGAAAAAAACGCTCTCGGGTGCTTTAGAGTGCCGAGTTTATTACTGCGCATTAACAAATGACCACCTCCAACGTTTGGTTTATGTTTTATAAGCATTTTTAATTTTATTGCTTAAATCGCATTTTCTCGGCGAGCTGAGCACTTTTTCTGAATTGTGCCGCTCCCGTCACTCTGGTTAGGTTGGCATCGAAAAAAACGCTCTCGGGTACTTTAGAGTGCCGAGTTATTCACTGCGCACGAAGAAATGACCACCTCCAACGTTTGGTTTATGTTTTATAAGCATTTTTAATTTTATTGCTTAAATCGCATTTTCTCGGCGAGCTGAGCGCTTTTTCTGAATTGTGCCGCTCCCGTCACTCTGGTTAGGTTGGCATCGAAAAAACGCTCTCGGGTGCTTTAGAGTAACGAGTTTATTACTGCGCATTAAGAAATGACCACCTCCAACGTTTGGTTTATGTTTTATAAGCATTTTTAATTTTATTGCTTAAATCGCATTTTCTCGGCGAGCTGAGCACTTTTTCTGAATTGTGCCGCTCCCGTCACTCTGGTTAGGTTGGCATCGAAAAAAACGCTCTCGGGTGCTTTAGAGTGCCGAGTTTATTACTGCGCATTAAGAAATGACCACCTCCAACGTTTGGTTTATGTTTTATAAGCATTTTTAATTTTATTGCTTAAATCGCATTTTCTCGGCGAGCTGAGCACTTTTTCTGAATTGTGCCGCTCCCGTCACTCTGGTTAGGTTGGCATCGAAAAAACGCTCTCGGGTGCTTTAGAGTGCCGAGTTTATTACTGCGCATTAAGAAATGACCACCTCCAACGTTTGGTTTATGTTTTATAAGCATTTTTAATTTTATTGCTTAAATCGCATTTTCTCGGCGAGCTGAGCACTTTTTCTGAATTGTGCCGCTCCCGTCACTCTGGTTAGGTTGGCATCGAAAAAAACGCTATCGGGTGCTTTAGAGTGCCGAGTTATTCACTGCGCATGAAGAAATGACCACCTCCAACGTTTGGTTTATGTTTAATAAGCATTTTTAATTTTATTGCTTAAATCGCATTTTCTCGGCGAGCTGAGCACTTTTTCTGAATTGTGCCGCTCCCGTCACTCTGGTTAGGTTGGCATCGAAAAAAACGCTCTCGGGTGCTTTAGAGTAACGAGTTTATTACTGCGCATTAAGAAATGACCACCTCCAACGTTTGGTTTATGTTTTATAAGCATTTTTAATTTTATTGCTTAAATCACATTTTCTCGGCGAGCTGAGCACTTTTTCTGAATTGTGCCGCTCCCGTCACTCTGGTTAGGTTGGCATCGAAATAAACGCTCTCGGGTGCTTTAGAGTGCCGAGTTTATTACTGCGCATTAAGAAATGACCACCTCCAACGTTTGGTTTATGTTTTATAAGCATTTTTAATTTTATTGCTTAAATCGCATTTTCTCGGCGAGCTGAGCGCTTTTTCTGAATTGTGCCGCTCCCGTCACTCTGGTTAGGTTGGCATCGAAAAAAACGCTCTCGGGTGCTTTAGAGTGCCGAGTTTATTACTGCGCATTAAGAAATGACAACCTCCAAATTTTGGTTTATGTTTTATAAGCATTTTTAATTTTATTGCTTAAATCGCATTTTCTCGGCGAGCTGAGCACTTTTTCTGAATTGTGCCGCTCCCGTCACTCTGGTTAGGTTGGCATCGAAAAAAACGCTCTCGGGTGCTTTAGAGTGCCGAGTTATTCACTGCGCATGAAGAAATGACCACCTCCAACGTTTGGTTTATGTTTAATAAGCATTTTTAATTTTATTGCTTGAATCGCATTTTCTCGGCGACCTGAGCACTTTTTCTGAATTGTGCCGCTCCCGTCACTCTGGTTAGGTTGGCATCGAAAAAAACGCTCTCGGGTGCTTTAGAGTGCCGAGTTTATCACTGCGCATGAAGAAATGACCACCTCCAACGTTTGGTTTATGTTTTATAAGCATTTTTAATTTTATTGCTTAAATCGCATTTTCTGGGCGAGCTGAGCACTTTTTCTGAATTGTGCCGCTCCCGTCACTCTGGTTAGGTTGGCATCGAAAAAAACGCTCTCGGGTGCTTTAGAGTGCCGAGTTTATTACTGCGCATTAAGAAATGACCACCTCCAACGTTTGGTTTATGTTTTATAAGCATTTTTAATTTTATTGCTTAAATCGCATTTTCTCGGCGAGCTGAGCGCTTTTTCTGAATTGTGCCGCTCCCGTCACTCTGGTTAGGTTGGCATCGAAAAAAACGCTCTCGGGTGCTTTAGAGTGCCGAGTTATTCACTGCGCATGAAGAAATGACCACCTCCAACGTTTGGTTTATGTTTAATAAGCATTTTTAATTTTATTGCTTAAATCGCATTTTCTCGGCGAGCTGAGCACTTTTTCTGAATTGTGCCGCTCCCGTCACTCTGGTTAGGTTGGCATCGAAAAAAACGCTCTCGGGTGCTTTAGAGTGCCGACTTTATTCACTGCGCATGAAGAAATGACCACCTCCAACGTTTGGTTTATGTTTTATAAGCATTTTTAATTTTATTGCTTAAATCGCATTTTCTCGGCGAGCTGAGCACTTTTTCTGAATTGTGCCGCTCCCGTCACTCTGGTTAGGTTGGCATCGAAAAAAACGCTCAAGGGTGCTTTAGAGTGCCGAGTTTATTACTGCGCATTAAGAAATGACCACCTCCAACGTTTGGTTTATGTTTTATAAGCATTTTTAATTTTATTGCTTAAATCGCATTTTCTCGGCGAGCTGAGCACTTTTTCTGAATTGTGCCGCTCCCGTCACTCTGGTTAGGTTGGCATCGAAAAAAACGCTCTCGGGTGCTTTAGAGTGCCGAGTTATTCACTGCGCATGAAGAAATGACCACCTCCAACGTTTGGTTTATGTTTTATAAGCATTTTTAATTTTATTGCTTAAATCGCATTTTCTCGGCGAGCTGAGCGCTTTTTCTGAATTGTGCCGCTCCCGTAACTCTGGTTAGGTTGGCATCGAAAAAAACGCTCTCGGGTGCTTTAGAGTGCCGAGTTTATTACTGCGCATTAAGAAATGACCACCTCCAACGTTTGGTTTATGTTTTATAAGCATTTTTTATTTTATTGCTTAAATCGCATTTTCTCGGCGAGCTGAGCACTTTTTCTGAATTGTGCCGCTCCCGTCACTCTGGTTAGGTTGGCATCGAAAAAAACGCTCTCGGGTGCTTTAGAGTGCCGAGTTTATTACTGCGCATTAAGAAATGACCACCTCCAACGTTTGGTTTATGTTTTATAAGCATTTTTAATTTTATTGCTTAAATCGCATTTTCTCGGCGAGCTGAGCACTTTTTCTGAATTGTGCCGCTCCCGTCACTCTGGTTAGGTTGGCATCGAAAAAAACGCTCTCGGGTGCTTTAGAGTGCCGAGTTTGCGCATTAAGAAATGACCACCTCCAACGTTTGGTTTATGCTTTATAAGCATTTTTAATTTTATTGCTTAAATCGCATTTTCTCGGCGAGCTGAGCACTTTTTCTGAATTGTGCCGCGCTCCCGTCACTCTGGTTAGGTTGGCATCGAAAAAAACGCTCTCGGGTGCTTTAGAGTGCCGAGTTTATTACTGCGCATTAAGAAATGACCACCTCCAACGTTTGGTTTATGTTTTATAAGCATTTTTAATTTTATTGCTTAAATCGCATTTTCTCGGCGAGCTGAGCACTTTTTCTGAATTGTGCCGCTCCCGTCACTTGGCATCGAAAAAAACGCTCTCGGGTGCTTTAGAGTGCCGAGTTATTCACTGCGCATGAAGAAATGACCACCTCCAACGTTTGGTTTATGTTTTATAAGCATTTTTAATTTTATTGCTTAAATCGCATTTTCTCGGCGAGCTGAGCGCTTTTTCTGAATTGTGCCGCTCCCGTAACTCTGGTTAGGTTGGCATCGAAAAAAACGCTCTCGGGTGCTTTAGAGTGCCGAGTTTATTACTGCGCATTAAGAAATGACCACCTCCAACGTTTGGTTTATGTTTTATAAGCATTTTTTATTTTATTGCTTAAATCGCATTTTCTCGGCGAGCTGAGCACTTTTTCTGAATTGTGCCGCTCCCGTCACTCTGGTTAGGTTGGCATCGAAAAAAACGCTCTCGGGTGCTTTAGAGTGCCGAGTTTATTACTGCGCATTAAGAAATGACCACCTCCAACGTTTGGTTTATGTTTTATAAGCATTTTTAATTTTATTGCTTAAATCGCATTTTCTCGGCGAGCTGAGCACTTTTTCTGAATTGTGCCGCTCCCGTCACTCTGGTTAGGTTGGCATCGAAAAAAACGCTCTCGGGTGCTTTAGAGTGCCGAGTTTATTACTGCGCATTAAGAAATGACCACCTCCAACGTTTGGTTTATGCTTTATAAGCATTTTTAATTTTATTGCTTAAATCGCATTTTCTCGGCGAGCTGAGCACTTTTTCTGAATTGTGCCGCGCTCCCGTCACTCTGGTTAGGTTGGCATCGAAAAAAACGCTCTCGGGTGCTTTAGAGTGCCGAGTTTATTACTGCGCATTAAGAAATGACCACCTCCAACGTTTGGTTTATGTTTTATAAGCATTTTTAATTTTATTGCTTAAATCGCATTTTCTCGGCGAGCTGAGCACTTTTTCTGAATTGTGCCGCTCCCGTCACTTGGCATCGAAAAAAACGCTCTCGGGTGCTTTAGAGTGCCGAGTTATTCACTGCGCATGAAGAAATGACCACCTCCAACGTTTGGTTTATGTTTTATAAGCATTTTTAATTTTATTGCTTAAATCGCATTTTCTCGGCGAGCTGAGCGCTTTTTCTGAATTGTGCCGCTCCCGTCACTCTGGTTAGGTTGGCATCGAAAAAAACGCTCTCGGGTGCTTTAGAGTGCCGAGTTTATTACTGCGCATTAAGAAATGACCACCTCCAACGTTTGGTTTATGTTTTATAAGCATTTTTAATTTTATTGCCTAAATCGCATTTTCTCGGCGAGCTGAGCACTTTTTCTGAATTGTGCCGCTCCCGTCACTCTGGTTAGGTTGGCATCGAAAAAAACGCTCTCGGGTGCTTTAGAGTGCCGAGTTTATTACTGCGCATTAAGAAATGACCACCTCCAACGTTTGGTTTATGTTTTATAAGCATTTTTAATTTTATTGCTTAAATCGCATTTTCTCGGCGAGCTGAGCACTTTTTCTGAATTGTGCCGCTCCCGTCACTCTGGTTAGGTTGGCATCGAAAAAAACGCTCTCGGGTACTTTAGAGTGCCGAGTTATTCACTGCGCACGAAGAAATGACCACCTCCAACGTTTGGTTTATGTTTTATAAGCATTTTTAATTTTATTGCTTAAATCGCATTTTCTCGGCGAGCTGAGCGCTTTTTCTGAATTGTGCCGCTCCCGTCACTCTGGTTAGGTTGGCATCGAAAAAAACGCTCTCGGGTGCTTTAGAGTGCCGAGTTTATTACTGCGCATTAAGAAATGACCACCTCCAACGTTTGGTTTATGTTTTATAAGCATTTTTAATTTTATTGCTTAAATCGCATTTTCTCGGCGAGCTGAGCACTTTTTCTGAATTGTGCCGCTCCCGTCACTCTGGTTAGGTTGGCATCGAAAAAAACGCTCTCGGGTGCTTTAGAGTGCCGAGTTTATTACTGCGCATTAAGAAATGACCACCTCCAACGTTTGGTTTATGTTTTATAAGCATTTTTAATTTTATTGCTTAAATCGCATTTTCTCGGCGAGCTGAGCACTTTTTCTGAATTGTGCCGCTCCCGTCACTCTGGTTAGGTTGGCATCGAAAAAAACGCTCTCGGGTGCTTTAGAGTGCCGAGTTTATTACTGCGCATTAAGAAATGACCACCTCCAACGTTTGGTTTATGTTTTATAAGCATTTTTAATTTTATTGCTTAAATCGCATTTTCTCGGCGAGCTGAGCACTTTTTCTGAATTGTGCCGCTCCCGTCACTCTGGTTAGGTTGGCATCGAAAAAAACGCTATCGGGTGCTTTAGAGTGCCGAGTTATTCACTGCGCATGAAGAAATGACCACCTCCAACGTTTGGTTTATGTTTAATAAGCATTTTTAATTTTATTGCTTAAATCGCATTTTCTCGGCGAGCTGAGCGCTTTTTCTGAATTGTGCCGCTCCCGTCACTCTGGTTAGGTTGGCATCGAAAAAAACGCTCTCGGGTGCTTTAGAGTGCCGAGTTTATTACTGCGCATTAAGAAATGACCACCTCCAACGTTTGGTTTATGTTTTATAAGCATTTTTAATTTTATTGCTTAAATCGCATTTTCTCGGCGAGCTGAGCACTTTTTCTGAATTGTGCCGCTCCCGTCACTCTGGTTAGGTTGGCATCGAAAAAAACGCTCTCGGGTGCTTTAGAGTGCCGAGTTTATTACTGCGCATTAAGAAATGACCACCTCCAACGTTTGGTTTATGTTTTATAAGCATTTTTAATTTTATTGCTTAAATCGCATTTTCTCGGCGAGCTGAGCACTTTTTCTGAATTGTGCCGCTCCCGTCACTCTGGTTAGGTTGGCATCGAAAAAAACGCTCTCGGGTGCTTTAGAGTGCCGAGTTTATTACTGCGCATTAAGAAATGACCACCTCCAACGTTTGGTTTATGTTTTATAAGCATTTTTAATTTTATTGCTTAAATCGCATTTTCTCGGCGAGCTGAGCACTTTTTCTGAATTGTGCCGCTCCCGTCACTCTGGTTAGGTTGGCATCGAAAAAAACGCTATCGGGTGCTTTAGAGTGCCGAGTTATTCACTGCGCATGAAGAAATGACCACCTCCAACGTTTGGTTTATGTTTAATAAGCATTTTTAATTTTATTGCTTAAATCGCATTTTCTCGGCGAGCTGAGCACTTTTTCTGAATTGTGCCGCTCCCGTCACTCTGGTTAGGTTGGCATCGAAAAAAACGCTCTCGGGTGCTTTAGAGTAACGAGTTTATTACTGCGCATTAAGAAATGACCACCTCCAACGTTTGGTTTATGTTTTATAAGCATTTTTAATTTTATTGCTTAAATCACATTTTCTCGGCGAGCTGAGCACTTTTTCTGAATTGTGCCGCTCCCGTCACTCTGGTTAGGTTGGCATCGAAAAAAACGCTCTCGGGTGCTTTAGAGTGCCGAGTTTATTACTGCGCATTAAGAAATGACCACCTCCAACGTTTGGTTTATGTTTTATAAGCATTTTTAATTTTATTGCTTAAATCGCATTTTCTCGGCGAGCTGAGCGCTTTTTCTGAATTGTGCCGCTCCCGTCACTCTGGTTAGGTTGGCATCGAAAAAAACGCTCTCGGGTGCTTTAGAGTGCCGAGTTTATTACTGCGCATTAAGAAATGACAACCTCCAAATTTTGGTTTATGTTTTATAAGCATTTTTAATTTTATTGCTTAAATCGCATTTTCTCGGCGAGCTGAGCACTTTTTCTGAATTGTGCCGCTCCCGTCACTCTGTAGGTTGGCATCGAAAAAAACGCTCTCGGGTGCTTTAGAGTGCCGAGTTATTCACTGCGCATGAAGAAATGACCACCTCCAACGTTTGGTTTATGTTTAATAAGCATTTTTAATTTTATTGCTTGAATCGCATTTTCTCGGCGAGCTGAGCACTTTTTCTGAATTGTGCCGCTCCCGTCACTCTGGTTAGGTTGGCATCGAAAAAAACGCTCTCGGGTGCTTTAGAGTGCCGAGTTTATCACTGCGCATGAAGAAATGACCACCTCCAACGTTTGGTTTATGTTTTATAAGCATTTTTAATTTTATTGCTTAAATCGCATTTTCTGGGCGAGCTGAGCACTTTTTCTGAATTGTGCCGCTCCCGTCACTCTGGTTAGGTTGGCATCGAAAAAAAACGCTCTCGGGTGCTTTAGAGTGCCGAGTTTATTACTGCGCATGAAGAAATGACCACCTCCAACGTTTGGTTTATGTTTTATAAGCATTTTTAATTTTATTGCTTAAATCGCATTTTCTCGGCGAGCTGAGCACTTTTTCTGAATTGTGCCGCTCCCGTCACTCTGGTTAGGTTGGCATCGAAAAAAACGCTCTCGGGTGCTTTAGAGTGCCGAGTTTATTACTGCGCATTAAGAAATGACCACCTCCAACGTTTGGTTTATGTTTTATAAGCATTTTTAATTTTATTGCTTAAATCGCATTTTCTCGGCGAGCTGAGCGCTTTTTCTGAATTGTGCCGCTCCCGTCACTCTGGTTAGGTTGGCATCGAAAAAAACGCTCTCGGGTGCTTTAGAGTGCCGAGTTATTCACTGCGCATGAAGAAATGACAACCTCCAACGTTTGAATTATGTTTAATAAGCATTTTTAATTTTATTGCTTAAATCGCATTTTCTCGGCGAGCTGAGCACTTTTTCTGAATTGTGCCGCTCCCGTCACTCTGGTTAGGTTGGCATCGAAAAAAACGCTCTCGGGTGCTTTAGAGTGCCGAGTTTATTACTGCGCATTAAGAAATGACCACCTCCAACGTTTGGTTTATGTTTTATAAGCATTTTTAATTTTATTGCTTAAATCGCATTTTCTCGGCGAGCTGAGCACTTTTTCTGAATTGTGCCGCTCCCGTCACTCTGGTTAGGTTGGCATCGAAAAAAACGCTCTCGGGTGCTTTAGAGTGCCGAGTTTATCACTGCGCATGAAGAAATGACCACCTCCAACGTTTGGTTTATGTTTAATAAGCATTTTTAATTTTATTGCTTAAATCGCATTTTCTCGGCGAGCTGAGCACTTTTTCTGAATTGTGCCGCTCCCGTCACTCTGGTTAGGTTGGCATCGAAAAAAACGCTCTCGGGTGCTTTAGAGTGCCGACTTTATCACTGCGCATGAAGAAATGACCACCTCCAACGTTTGGTTTATGTTTTATAAGCATTTTTAATTTTATTGCTTAAATCGCATTTTCTCGGCGAGCTGAGCACTTTTTCTGAATTGTGCCGCTCCCGTCACTCTGGTTAGGTTGGCATCGAAAAAAACGCTCACGGGTGCTTTAGAGTGCCGAGTTTATTACTGCGCATTAAGAAATGACCACCTCCAACGTTTGGTTTATGTTTTATAAGCATTTTTAATTTTATTGCTTAAATCGCATTTTCTCGGCGAGCTGAGCACTTTTTCTGAATTGTGCCGCTCCCGTCACTCTGGTTAGGTTGGCATCGAAAAAAACGCTCTCGGGTGCTTTAGAGTGCCGAGTTATTCACTGCGCATGAAGAAATGACCACCTCCAACGTTTGGTTTATGTTTTATAAGCATTTTTAATTTTATTGTTTAAATCGCATTTTCTCGGTGAGCTGAGCACTTTTTCTGATTTGTGCCGCTCCCGTCACTCTGGTTAGGTTGGCATCGAAAAAAACGCTCTCGGGTGCTTTAGAGTGCCGAGTTTATTACTGCGCATTAAGAAATGACCACCTCCAACGTTTGGTTTATGTTTTATAAGCATTTTTAATTTTATTGCTTAAATCGCATTTTCTCGGCGAGCTGAGCACTTTTTCTGAATTGTGCCGCTCCCGTCACTCTGGTTAGGTTGGCATCGAAAAAAACGCTCTCGGGTGCTTTAGAGTGCCGAGTTTATTACTGCGCATTGAGAAATGACCACCTCCAACGTTTGGTTTATGTTTTATAAGCATTTTTAATTTTATTGCTTAAATCGCATTTTCTCGGCGAGCTGAGCACTTTTTCTGAATTGTGCCGCTCCCGTCACTCTGGTTAGGTTGGCATCGAAAAAAACGCTCTCGGGTGCTTTAGAGTGCCGAGTTTATCACTGCGCATGAAGAAATGACCACCTCCAACGTTTGGTTTATGTTTTATAAGCATTTTTAATTTTATTGCTTAAATCGCATTTTCTCGGCGAGCTGAGCGCTTTTTCTGAATTGTGCCGCTCCCGTAACTCTGGTTAGGTTGGCATCGAAAAAAACGCTCTCGGGTGCTTTAGAGTGCCGAGTTTATCACTGCGCATGAAGAAATGACCACTTCCAACGTTTGGTTTATGTTTTATAAGCATTTTTAATTTTATTGCTTAAATCGCATTTTCTCGGCGAGCTGAGCGCTTTTTCTGAATTGTGCCGCTCCCGTCACTCTGGTTAGGTTGGCATCGAAAAAAACGCTCTCGGGTGCTTTAGAGTGCCGAGTTATTCACTGCGCATGAAGAAATGACCACCTCCAACGTTTGGTTTATGTTTAATAAGCATTTTTAATTTTATTGCTTAAATCGCATTTTCTCGGCGAGCTGAGCGCTTTTTTCTGAATTGTGCCGCTCCCGTCACTCTGGTTAGGTTGGCATCGAAAAAAACGCTCTCGGGTGCTTTAGAGTGCCGAGTTATTCACTGCGCATGAAGAAATGACCACCTCCACCGTTTGGTTTATGTTTAATAAGCATTTTTAATTTTATTGCTTAAATCGCATTTTCTCGGCGAGCTGAGCACTTTTTCTGAATTGTGCCGCTCCCGTCACTCTGGTTAGGTTGGCATCGAAAAAAACGCTCTCGGGTGCTTTAGAGTGCCGAGTTTATTACTGCGCATTAAGAAATGACCACCTCCAACGTTTGGTTTATGTTTTATAAGCATTTTTAATTTTATTGCTTAAATCGCATTTTCTCGGCGAGCTGAGCACTTTTTCTGAATTGTGCCGCTCCCGTCACTCTGGTTAGGTTGGCATCGAAAAAATACGCTCTCGGGTGCTTTAGAGTGCCGAGTTTATTACTGCGCATTAAGAAATGACCACCTCCAACGTTTGGTTTATGTTTTATAAGCATTTTTAATTTTATTGCTTAAATCGCATTTTCTCGGCGAGCTGAGCACTTTTTCTGAATTGTGCCGCTCCCGTCACTCTGGTTAGGTTGGCATCGAAAAAAACGCTCTCGGGTGCTTTAGAGTGCCGAGTTTATTACTGCGCATTAAGAAATGACCACCTCCAACGTTTGGTTTATGTTTTATAAGCATTTTTAATTTTATTGCTTAAATCGCATTTTCTCGGCGAGCTGAGCACTTTTTCTGAATTGTGCCGCTCCCGTCACTCTGGTTAGGTTGGCATCGAAAAAAACGCTCTCGGGTGCTTTAGAGTGCCGAGTTTATTACTGCGCATTAGGAAATGACCACCTCCAACGTTTGGTTTATGTTTTATAAGCATTTTTTATTTTATTGCTTAAATCGCATTTTCTCGGCGAGCTGAGCGCTTTTTCTGAATTGTGCCGCTCCCGTCACTCTGGTTAGGTTGGCATCGAAAAAAACGCTCTCGGGTGCTTTAGAGTGCCGAGTTATTCACTGCGCATGAAGAAATGACCACCTCCAACGTTTGGTTTATGTTTAATAAGCATTTTTAATTTTATTGCTTAAATCGCATTTTCTCGGCGAGCTGCATTTTCTCGGCGAGCTGAGCACTTTTTCTGAATTGTGCCGCTCCCGTCACTCTGGTTAGGTTGGCATCGAAAAAAACGCTCTCGGGTGCTTTAGAGTGCCGAGTTTATTACTGCGCATTAAGAAATGACCACCTCCAACGTTTGGTTTATGTTTTATAAGCATTTTTAATTTTATTGCTTAAATCGCATTTTCTCGGCGAGCTGAGCACTTTTTCTGAATTGTGCCGCTCCCGTCACTCTGGTTAGGTTGGCATCGAAAAAAACGCTCTCGGGTGCTTTAGAGTGCCGAGTTTATTACTGCGCATTGAGAAATGACCACCTCCAACGTTTGGTTTATGTTTTATAAGCATTTTTAATTTTATTGCTTAAATCGCATTTTCTCGGCGAGCTGAGCACTTTTTCTGAATTGTGCCGCTCCCGTCACTCTGGTTAGGTTGGCATCGACAAAAACGCTCTCGGGTGCTCTAGAGTGCCGAGTTTATTACTGCGCATTAAGAAATGACCACCTCCAACGTTTGGTTTATGTTTTATAAGCATTTTTAATTTTATTGCTTAAATCGCATTTTCTCGGCGAGCTGAGCACTTTTTCTGAATTGTGCCGCTCCCGTCACTCTGGTTAGGTTGGCATCGAAAAAAACGCTCTCGGTGCTTTAGAGTGCCGAGTTTATTACTGCGCATTAAGAAATGACCACCTCCAACGTTTGGTTTATGTTTTATAAGCATTTTTAATTTTATTGCTTAAATCGCATTTTCTCGGCGAGCTGAGCACTTTTTCTGAATTGTGCCGCTCCCGTCACTCTGGTTAGGTTGGCGTCGAAAAAAACGCTCTCGGGTGCTTTAGAGTGCCGAGTTATTCACTGCGCATGAAGAAATGACCACCTCCAACGTTTGGTTTATGTTTTATAAGCATTTTTAATTTTATTGCTTAAATCGCATTTTCTCGGCGAGCTGAGCACTTTTTCTGAATTGTGCCGCTCCCGTCACTCTGGTTAGGTTGGCATCGAAAAAAACGCTCTCGGGTGCTTTAGAGTGCCGAGTTTATCACTGCGCATGAAGAAATGACCACCTCCAACGTTTGGTTTATGTTTTATAAGCATTTTTAATTTTATTGCTTAAATCGCATTTTCTCGGCGAGCTGAGCGCTTTTTCTGAATTGTGCCGCTCCCGTCACTCTGGTTAGGTTGGCATCGAAAAAAACGCTCTCGGGTGCTTTAGAGTGCCGAGTTATTCACTGCGCATGAAGAAATGACCACCTCCAACGTTTGGTTTATGTTTAATAAGCATTTTTAATTTTATTGCTTAAATCGCATTTTCTCGGCGAGCTGAGCGCTTTTTCTGAATTGTGCCGCTCCCGTAACTCTGGTTAGGTTGGCATCGAAAAAAACGCTCTCGGGTGCTTTAGAGTGCCGAGTTTATCACTGCGCATGAAGAAATGACCACTTCCAACGTTTGGTTTATGTTTTATAAGCATTTTTAATTTTATTGCTTAAATCGCATTTTCTCGGCGAGCTGAGCGCTTTTTCTGATTGTGCCGCTCCCGTAACTCTGGTTAGGTTGGCATCGAAAAAAACGCTCTCGGGTGCTTTAGAGTGCCGAGTTTATCACTGCGCATGAAGAAATGACCACTTCCAACGTTTGGTTTATGTTTTATAAGCATTTTTAATTTTATTGCTTAAATCGCATTTTCTCGGCGAGCTGAGCACTTTTTCTGAATTGTGCCGCTCCCGTCACTCTGGTTAGGTTGGCATCGAAAAAAACGCTCTCGGGTGCTCTAGAGTGCCGAGTTTATTACTGCGCATTAAGAAATGACCACCTCCAACGTTTGGTTTATGTTTTATAAGCATTTTTAATTTTAATGCTTAAATCGCATTTTCTCGGCGAGCTGAGCACTTTTTCTGAATTGTGCCGCTCCCGTCACTCTGGTTAGGTTGGCATCGAAAAAAACGCTCTCGGGTGCTTTAGAGTGCCGAGTTATTCACTGCGCATGAAGAAATGACCACCTCCAACGTTTGGTTTATGTTTTATAAGCATTTTTAATTTTATTGCTTAAATCGCATTTTCTCGGCGAGCTGAGCACTTTTTCTGAATTGTGCCGCTCCCGTCACTCTGGTTAGGTTGGCGTCGAAAAAAACGCTCTCGGGTGCTTTAGAGTGCCGAGTTATTCACTGCGCATGAAGAAATGACCACCTCCAACGTTTGGTTTATGTTTTATAAGCATTTTTAATTTTATTGCTTAAATCGCATTTTCTCGGCGAGCTGAGCACTTTTTCTGAATTGTGCCGCTCCCGTCACTCTGGTTAGGTTGGCATCGAAAAAAACGCTCTCGGGTGCTTTAGAGTGCCGAGTTTATCACTGCGCATGAAGAAATGACCACCTCCAACGTTTGGTTTATGTTTTATAAGCATTTTTAATTTTATTGCTTAAATCGCATTTTCTCGGCGAGCTGAGCGCTTTTTCTGAATTGTGCCGCTCCCGTCACTCTGGTTAGGTTGGCATCGAAAAAAACGCTCTCGGGTGCTTTAGAGTGCCGAGTTATTCACTGCGCATGAAGAAATGACCACCTCCAATGTTTGGTTTATGTTTAATAAGCATTTTTAATTTTATTGCTTAAATCGCATTTTCTCGGCGAGCTGAGCGCTTTTTCTGAATTGTGCCGCTCCCGTCACTCTGGTTAGGTTGGCATCGAAAAAAACGCTCTCGGGTGCTTTAGAGTGCCGAGTTATTCACTGCGCATGAAGAAATGACCACCTCCAACGTTTGGTTTATGTTTTATAAGCATTTTTAATTTTATTGCTTAAATCGCATTTTCTCGGCGAGCTGAGCGCTTTTTCTGAATTGTGCCGCTCCCGTCACTCTGGTTAGGTTGGCATCGAAAAAAACGCTCTCGGGTGCTTTAGAGTGCCGAGTTATTCACTGCGCATGAAGAAATGACCACCTCCAACGTTTGGTTTATGTTTAATAAGCATTTTTAATTTTATTGCTTAAATCGCATTTTCTCGGCGAGCTGAGCGCTTTTTCTGAATTGTGCCGCTCCCGTAACTCTGGTTAGGTTGGCATCGAAAAAAACGCTCTCGGGTGCTTTAGAGTGCCGAGTTTATCACTGCGCATGAAGAAATGACCACTTCCAACGTTTGGTTTATGTTTTATAAGCATTTTTAATTTTATTGCTTAAATCGCATTTTCTCGGCGAGCTGAGCGCTTTTTCTGATTGTGCCGCTCCCGTAACTCTGGTTAGGTTGGCATCGAAAAAAACGCTCTCGGGTGCTTTAGAGTGCCGAGTTTATCACTGCGCATGAAGAAATGACCACTTCCAACGTTTGGTTTATGTTTTATAAGCATTTTTAATTTTATTGCTTAAATCGCATTTTCTCGGCGAGCTGAGCACTTTTTCTGAATTGTGCCGCTCCCGTCACTCTGGTTAGGTTGGCATCGAAAAAAACGCTCTCGGGTGCTCTAGAGTGCCGAGTTTATTACTGCGCATTAAGAAATGACCACCTCCAACGTTTGGTTTATGTTTTATAAGCATTTTTAATTTTAATGCTTAAATCGCATTTTCTCGGCGAGCTGAGCACTTTTTCTGAATTGTGCCGCTCCCGTCACTCTGGTTAGGTTGGCATCGAAAAAAACGCTCTCGGGTGCTTTAGAGTGCCGAGTTATTCACTGCGCATGAAGAAATGACCACCTCCAACGTTTGGTTTATGTTTTATAAGCATTTTTAATTTTATTGCTTAAATCGCATTTTCTCGGCGAGCTGAGCACTTTTTCTGAATTGTGCCGCTCCCGTCACTCTGGTTAGGTTGGCGTCGAAAAAAACGCTCTCGGGTGCTTTAGAGTGCCGAGTTATTCACTGCGCATGAAGAAATGACCACCTCCAACGTTTGGTTTATGTTTTATAAGCATTTTTAATTTTATTGCTTAAATCGCATTTTCTCGGCGAGCTGAGCACTTTTTCTGAATTGTGCCGCTCCCGTCACTCTGGTTAGGTTGGCATCGAAAAAAACGCTCTCGGGTGCTTTAGAGTGCCGAGTTTATCACTGCGCATGAAGAAATGACCACCTCCAACGTTTGGTTTATGTTTTATAAGCATTTTTAATTTTATTGCTTAAATCGCATTTTCTCGGCGAGCTGAGCGCTTTTTCTGAATTGTGCCGCTCCCGTCACTCTGGTTAGGTTGGCATCGAAAAAAACGCTCTCGGGTGCTTTAGAGTGCCGAGTTATTCACTGCGCATGAAGAAATGACCACCTCCAATGTTTGGTTTATGTTTAATAAGCATTTTTAATTTTATTGCTTAAATCGCATTTTCTCGGCGAGCTGAGCGCTTTTTCTGAATTGTGCCGCTCCCGTCACTCTGGTTAGGTTGGCATCGAAAAAAACGCTCTCGGGTGCTTTAGAGTGCCGAGTTATTCACTGCGCATGAAGAAATGACCACCTCCAACGTTTGGTTTATGTTTTATAAGCATTTTTAATTTTATTGCTTAAATCGCATTTTCTCGGCGAGCTGAGCGCTTTTTCTGAATTGTGCCGCTCCCGTCACTCTGGTTAGGTTGGCATCGAAAAAAACGCTCTCGGGTGCTTTAGAGTGCCGAGTTATTCACTGCGCATGAAGAAATGACCACCTCCAACGTTTGGTTTATGTTTAATAAGCATTTTTAATTTTATTGCTTAAATCGCATTTTCTCGGCGAGCTGAGCGCTTTTTCTGAATTGTGCCGCTCCCGTAACTCTGGTTAGGTTGGCATCGAAAAAAACGCTCTCGGGTGCTTTAGAGTGCCGAGTTTATCACTGCGCATGAAGAAATGACCACTTCCAACGTTTGGTTTATGTTTTATAAGCATTTTTAATTTTATTGCTTAAATCGCATTTTCTCGGCGAGCTGAGCGCTTTTTCTGATTGTGCCGCTCCCGTAACTCTGGTTAGGTTGGCATCGAAAAAAACGCTCTCGGGTGCTTTAGAGTGCCGAGTTTATCACTGCGCATGAAGAAATGACCACTTCCAACGTTTGGTTTATGTTTTATAAGCATTTTTAATTTTATTGCTTAAATCGCATTTTCTCGGCGAGCTGAGCACTTTTTCTGAATTGTGCCGCTCCCGTCACTCTGGTTAGGTTGGCATCGAAAAAAACGCTCTCGGGTGCTCTAGAGTGCCGAGTTTATTACTGCGCATTAAGCAATGACCACCTCCAACGTTTGGTTTATGTTTTATAAGCATTTTTAATTTTATTGCTTAAATCGCATTTTCTCGGCGAGCTGAGCACTTTTTCTGAATTGTGCCGCTCCCGTCACTCTGGTTAGGTTGGCATCGAAAAAAACGCTCTCGGGTGCTTTAGAGTGCCGAGTTATTCACTGCGCATGAAGAAATGACCACCTCCAACGTTTGGTTTATGTTTTATAAGCATTTTTAATTTTATTGCTTAAATCGCATTTTCTCGGCGAGCTGAGCACTTTTTCTGAATTGTGCCGCTCCCGTCACTCTGGTTAGGTTGGCATCGAAAAAAACGCTCTCGGGTGCTTTAGAGTGCCGAGTTTATCACTGCGCATGAAGAAATGACCACCTCCAACGTTTGGTTTATGTTTTATAAGCATTTTTAATTTTATTGCTTAAATCGCATTTTCTCGGCGAGCTGAGCGCTTTTTCTGAATTGTGCCGCTCCCGTCACTCTGGTTAGGTTGGCATCGAAAAAAACGCTCTCGGGTGCTTTAGAGTGCCGAGTTATTCACTGCGCATGAAGAAATGACCACCTCCAACGTTTGGTTTATGTTTAATAAGCATTTTTAATTTTATTGCTTAAATCGCATTTTCTCGGCGAGCTGAGCGCTTTTTCTGAATTGTGCCGCTCCCGTCACTCTGGTTAGGTTGGCATCGAAAAAAACGCTCTCGGGTGCTTTAGAGTGCCGAGTTATTCACTGCGCATGAAGAAATGACCACCTCCACCGTTTGGTTTATGTTTAATAAGCATTTTTAATTTTATTGCTTAAATCGCATTTTCTCGGCGAGCTGAGCACTTTTTCTGAATTGTGCCGCTCCCGTCACTCTGGTTAGGTTGGCATCGAAAAAAACGCTCTCGGGTGCTTTAAAGTGCCGAGTTTATTACTGCGCATTAAGAAATGACCACCTCCAACGTTTGGTTTATGTTTTATAAGCATTTTTAATTTTATTGCTTAAATCGCATTTTCTCGGCGAGCTGAGCACTTTTTCTGAATTGTGCCGCTCCCGTCACTCTGGTTAGGTTGGCATCGAAAAAAACGCTATCGGGTGCTTTAGAGTGCCGAGTTATTCACTGCGCATGAAGAAATGACCACCTCCAACGTTTGGTTTATGTTTAATAAGCATTTTTAATTTTATTGCTTAAATCGCATTTTCTCGGCGAGCTGAGCACTTTTTCTGAATTGTGCCGCTCCCGTCACTCTGGTTAGGTTGGCATCGAAAAAAACGCTCTCGGGTGCTTTAGAGTGCCGAGTTTATTACTGCGCATTAAGAAATGACCACCTCCAACGTTTGGTTTATGTTTTATAAGCATTTTTAATTTTATTGCTTAAATCGCATTTTCTCGGCGAGCTGAGCACTTTTTCTGAATTGTGCCGCTCCCGTCACTCTGGTTAGGTTGGCATCGAAAAAAACGCTCTCGGGTGCTTTAGAGTGCCGAGTTATTCACTGCGCACGAAGAAATGACCACCTCCAACGTTTGGTTTATGTTTTATAAGCATTTTTAATTTTATTGCTTAAATCGCATTTTCTCGGCGAGCTGAGCGCTTTTTCTGAATTGTGCCGCTCCCGTCACTCTGGTTAGGTTGGCATCGAAAAAAACGCTCTCGGGTGCTTTAGAGTGCCGACTTTATCACTGCGCATGAAGAAATGACTACCTCCAACGTTTGGTTTATGTTTTATAAGCATTTTTAATTTTATTGCTTAAATCGCATTTTCTCGGCGAGCTGAGCACTTTTTCTGAATTGTGCCGCTCCCGTCACTCTGGTTAGGTTGGCATCGAAATAAACGCTCACGGGTGCTTTAGAGTGCCGAGTTTATTACTGCGCATTAAGAAATGACCACCTCCAACGTTTGGTTTATGTTTTATAAGCATTTTTAATTTTATTGCTTAAATCGCATTTTCTCGGCGAGCTGAGCACTTTTTCTGAATTGTGCCGCTCCCGTCACTCTGGTTAGGTTGGCATCGAAAAAAACGCTCTCGGGTGCTTTAGAGTGCCGAGTTATTCACTGCGCATGAAGAAATTACCACCTCCAACGTTTGGTTTATGTTTTATAAGCATTTTTAATTTTATTGCTTAAATCGCATTTTCTCGGCGAGCTGAGCGCTTTTTCTGAATTGTGCCGCTCCCGTAACTCTGGTTAGGTTGGCATCGAAAAAAACGCTCTCGGGTGCTTTAGAGTGCCGAGTTTATTACTGCGCATTAAGAAATGACCACCTCCAACGTTTGGTTTATGTTTTATAAGCATTTTTAATTTTATTGCTTAAATCGCATTTTCTCGGCGAGCTGAGCACTTTTTCTGAATTGTGCCGCTCCCGTCACTCTGGTTAGGTTGGCATCGAAAAAAACGCTCTCGGGTGCTTTAGAGTGCCGAGTTTATTACTGCGCATTAAGAAATGACCACCTCCAACGTTTGGTTTATGTTTTATAAGCATTTTTAATTTTATTGCTTAAATCGCATTTTCTCGGCGAGCTGAGCACTTTTTCTGAATTGTGCCGCTCCCGTCACTCTGGTTAGGTTGGCATCGAAAAAAACGCTATCGGGTGCTTTAGAGTGCCGAGTTATTCACTGCGCATGAAGAAATGACCACGTCCAACGTTTGGTTTATGTTTAATAAGCATTTTTAATTTTATTGCTTAAATCGCATTTTCTCGGCGAGCTGAGCACTTTTTCTGAATTGTGCCGCTCCCGTCACTCTGGTTAGGTTGGCATCGAAAAAAACGCTCTCGGGTGCTTTAGAGTGCCGAGTTTATTACTGCGCATTAAGAAATGACCACCTCCAACGTTTGGTTTATGTTTTATAAGCATTTTTAATTTTATTGCTTAAATCGCATTTTCTCGGCGAGCTGAGCACTTTTTCTGAATTGTGCCGCTCCCGTCACTCTGGTTAGGTTGGCATCGAAAAAAACGCTATCGGGTGCTTTAGAGTGCCGAGTTATTCACTGCGCATGAAGAAATGACCACCTCCAACGTTTTGTTTATATTTTATAAGCATTTTTAATTTTATTGCTTAAATCGCATTTTCTCGGCGAGCTGAGCACTTTTTCTGAATTGTGCCCTTCCCGTCACTCTGGTTAGGTTGGCATCGAAAAAAACGCTCTGGGTGCTTTAGAGTGCCGAGTTTATTACTGCGCATTAAGAAATGACCACCTCCAACGTTTGGTTTATGTTTTATAAGCATTTTTAATTTTATTGCTTAAATCGCATTTTCTCGGCGAGCTGAGCGCTTTTTCTGAATTGTGCCGCTCCCGTCACTCTGGTTAGGTTGGCATCGAAAAAAACGCTCTCGGGTGCTTTAGAGTGCCGAGTTATTCACTGCGCATGAAGAAATGACCACCCCCAACGTTTGGTTTATGTTCAATAAGCATTTTTAATTTTATTGCTTAAATCGCATTTTCTCGGCGAGCTGAGCACTTTTTCTGAATTGTGCCGCTCCCGTCACTCTGGTTAGGTTGGCATCGAAAAAAACGCTCTCGGGTGCTTTAGAGTGCCGACTTTATCACTGCGCATGAAGAAATGATCACCTCCAACGTTTGGTTTATGTTTTATAAGCATTTTTAATTTTATTGCTTAAATCGCATTTTCTCGGCGAGCTGAGCACTTTTTCTGAATTGTGCCGCTCCCGTCACTCTGGTTAGGTTGGCATCGAAAAAAACGCTCTCGGGTGCTTTAGAGTGCCGAGTTTATTACTGCGCATTGAGAAATGACCACCTCCAACGTTTGGTTTATGTTTTATAAGCATTTTTAATTTTATTGCTTAAATCGCATTTTCTCGGCGAGCTGAGCACTTTTTCTGAATTGTGCCGCTCCCGTCACTCTGGTTAGGTTCACATCGAAAAAAACGCTCTCGGGTGCTTTAGAGTGCCGAGTTTATTACTGCGCATTAAGAAATGACCACCTCCAACGTTTGGTTTATGTTTTATAAGCATTTTTAATTTTATTGCTTAAATCGCATTTTCTCGGCGAGCTGAGCGCTTTTTCTGAATTGTGCCGCTCCCGTCACTCTGGTTAGGTTGGCATCGAAAAAAACGCTCTCGGGTGCTTTAGAGTGCCGAGTTTATCACTGCGCATGAAGAAATGACCACCTCCAACGTTTGGTTTATGTTTTATAAGCATTTTTAATTTTATTGCTTAAATCGCATTTTCTCGGCAAGCTGAGCGCTTTTTCTGAATTGTGCCGCTCCCGTAACTCTGGTTAGGTTGGCATCGAAAAAAACGCTCTCGGGTGCTTTAGAGTGCCGAGTTTATCACTGCGCATGAAGAAATGACCACTTCCAACGTTTGGTTTATGTTTTATAAGCATTTTTAATTTTATTGCTTAAATCGCATTTTCTCGGCGAGCTGAGCACTTTTTCTGAATTGTGCCGCTCCCGTCACTCTGGTTAGGTTGGCATCGAAAAAAAACGCTCTCGGGTGCTTTAGAGTGCCGAGTTTATTACTGCGCATTAAGAAATGACCACCTCCAACGTTTGGTTTATGTTTTATAAGCATTTTTAATTTTATTGCTTAAATCGCATTTTCTCGGCGAGCTGAGCACTTTTTCTGAATTGTGCCGCTCCCGTCACTCTGGTTAGGTTGGCATCGAAAAAAACGCTCTCGGGTGCTTTAGAGTGCCGAGTTATTCACTGCGCATGAAGAAATTACCACCTCCAACGTTTGGTTTATGTTTTATAAGCATTATTAATTTTATTGCTTAAATCGCATTTTCTCGGCGAGCTGAGCACTTTTTCTGAATTGTGCCGCTCCCGTCACTCTGGTTAGGTTGGCATCGAAAAAAACGCTCTCGGGTGCTTTAGAGTGCCGAGTTTATCACTGCGCATGAAGAAATGACCACCTCCAACGTTTGGTTTATGTTTTATAAGCATTTTTAATTGTATTGCTTAAATCGCATTTTCTCGGCGAGCTGAGCGCTTTTTCTGAATTGTGCCGCTCCCGTCACTCTGGTTAGGTTGGCATCGAAAAAAACGCTCTCGGGTGCTTTAGAGTGCCGAGTTATTCACTGCGCATGAAGAAATGACCACCTCCAATGTTTGGTTTATGTTTAATAAGCATTTTTAATTTTATTGCTTAAATCGCATTTTCTCGGCGAGCTGAGCGCTTTTTCTGAATTGTGCCGCTCCCGTCACTCTGGTTAGGTTGGCATCGAAAAAAACGCTCTCGGGTGCTTTAGAGTGCCGAGTTATTCACTGCGCATGAAGAAATGACCACCTCCAACGTTTGGTTTATGTTTAATAAGCATTTTTAATTTTATTGCTTAAATCGCATTTTCTCGGCGAGCTGAGCACTTTTTCTGAATTGTGCCGCTCCCGTCACTCTGGTTAGGTTGGCATCGAAAAAAACGCTCTCGGGTGCTTTAGAGTGCCGAGTTTATTACTGCGCATTAAGAAATGACCACCTCCAACGTTTGGTTTATGTTTTATAAGCATTTTTAATTTTATTGCTTAAATCGCATTTTCTCGGCGAGCTGAGCACTTTTTCTGAATTGTGCCGCTCCCGTCACTCTGGTTAGGTTGGCATCGAAAAAAACGCTCTCGGGTGCTTTAGAGTGCCGAGTTATTCACTGCACACGAAGAAATGACCACCTCCAACGTTTGGTTTATGTTTTATAAGCATTTTTAATTTTATTGCTTAAATCGCATTTTCTCGGCGAGCTGAGCGCTTTTTCTGAATTGTGCCGCTCCCGTCACTCTGGTTAGGTTGGCATCGAAAAAAACGCTCTCGGGTGCTTTAGAGTGCCGAGTTTATTACTGCGCATTAAGAAATGACCACCTCCAACGTTTGGTTTATGTTTTATAAGCATTTTTAATTTTATTGCTTAAATCGCATTTTCTCGGCGAGCTGAGCACTTTTTCTGAATTGTGCCGCTCCCGTCACTCTGGTTAGGTTGGCATCGAAAAAAACGCTCTCGGGTGCTTTAGAGTGCCGAGTTTATTACTGCGCATTAAGAAATGACCACCTCCAACGTTTGGTTTATGTTTTATAAGCATTTTTAATTTTATTGCTTAAATCGCATTTTCTCGGCGAGCTGAGCACTTTTTCTGAATTGTGCCGCTCCCGTCACTCTGGTTAGGTTGGCATCGAAAAAAACGCTCTCGGGTGCTTTAGAGTGCCGAGTTTATTACTGCGCATTAAGAAATGACCACCTCCAACGTTTGGTTTATGTTTTATAAGCATTTTTAATTTTATTGCTTAAATCGCATTTTCTCGGCGAGCTGAGCACTTTTTCTGAATTGTGCCGCTCCCGTCACTCTGGTTAGGTTGGCATCGAAAAAAACGCTATCGGGTGCTTTAGAGTGCCGAGTTATTCACTGCGCATGAAGAAATGACCACGTCCAACGTTTGGTTTATGTTTAATAAGCATTTTTAATTTTATTGCTTAAATCGCATTTTCTCGGCGAGCTGAGCACTTTTTCTGAATTGTGCCGCTCCCGTCACTCTGGTTAGGTTGGCATCGAAAAAAACGCTCTCGGGTGCTTTAGAGTGCCGAGTTTATTACTGCGCATTAAGAAATGACCACCTCCAACGTTTGGTTTATGTTTTATAAGCATTTTTAATTTTATTGCTTAAATCGCATTTTCTCGGCGAGCTGAGCACTTTTTCTGAATTGTGCCGCTCCCGTCACTCTGGTTAGGTTGGCATCGAAAAAAACGCTATCGGGTGCTTTAGAGTGCCGAGTTATTCACTGCGCATGAAGAAATGACCACCTCCAACGTTTTGTTTATATTTTATAAGCATTTTTAATTTTATTGCTTAAATCGCATTTTCTCGGCGAGCTGAGCACTTTTTCTGAATTGTGCCGCTCCCGTCACTCTGGTTAGGTTGGCATCGAAAAAAACGCTCTGGGTGCTTTAGAGTGCCGAGTTTATTACTGCGCATTAAGAAATGACCACCTCCAACGTTTGGTTTATGTTTTATAAGCATTTTTAATTTTATTGCTTAAATCGCATTTTCTTGGCGAGCTGAGCGCTTTTTCTGAATTGTGCCGCTCCCGTCACTCTGGTTAGGTTGGCATCGAAAAAAACGCTCTCGGGTGCTTTAGAGTGCCGAGTTATTCACTGCGCATGAAGAAATGACCACCTCCAACGTTTGGTTTATGTTTAATAAGCATTTTTAATTTTATTGCTTAAATCGCATTTTCTCGGCGAGCTGAGCACTTTTTCTGAATTGTGCCGCTCCCGTCACTCTGGTTAGGTTGGCATCGAAAAAAACGCTCTCGGGTGCTTTAGAGTGCCGACTTTATCACTGCGCATGAAGAAATGATCACCTCCAACGTTTGGTTTATGTTTTATAAGCATTTTTAATTTTATTGCTTAAATCGCATTTTCTCGGCGAGCTGAGCACTTTTTCTGAATTGTGCCGCTCCCGTCACTCTGGTTAGGTTGGCATCGAAAAAAACGCTCTCGGGTGCTTTAGAGTGCCGAGTTTATTACTGCGCATTGAGAAATGACCACCTCCAACGTTTGGTTTATGTTTTATAAGCATTTTTAATTTTATTGCTTAAATCGCATTTTCTCGGCGAGCTGAGCACTTTTTCTGAATTGTGCCGCTCCCGTCACTCTGGTTAGGTTCACATCGAAAAAAACGCTCTCGGGTGCTTTAGAGTGCCGAGTTTATTACTGCGCATTAAGAAATGACCACCTCCAACGTTTGGTTTATGTTTTATAAGCATTTTTAATTTTATTGCTTAAATCGCATTTTCTCGGCGAGCTGAGCGCTTTTTCTGAATTGTGCCGCTCCCGTCACTCTGGTTAGGTTGGCATCGAAAAAAACGCTCTCGGGTGCTTTAGAGTGCCGAGTTTATCACTGCGCATGAAGAAATGACCACCTCCAACGTTTGGTTTATGTTTTATAAGCATTTTTAATTTTATTGCTTAAATCGCATTTTCTCGGCAAGCTGAGCGCTTTTTCTGAATTGTGCCGCTCCCGTAACTCTGGTTAGGTTGGCATCGAAAAAAACGCTCTCGGGTGCTTTAGAGTGCCGAGTTTATCACTGCGCATGAAGAAATGACCACTTCCAACGTTTGGTTTATGTTTTATAAGCATTTTTAATTTTATTGCTTAAATCGCATTTTCTCGGCGAGCTGAGCACTTTTTCTGAATTGTGCCGCTCCCGTCACTCTGGTTAGGTTGGCATCGAAAAAAAACGCTCTCGGGTGCTTTAGAGTGCCGAGTTTATTACTGCGCATTAAGAAATGACCACCTCCAACGTTTGGTTTATGTTTTATAAGCATTTTTAATTTTATTGCTTAAATCGCATTTTCTCGGCGAGCTGAGCGCTTTTTCTGAATTGTGCCGCTCCCGTCACTCTGGTTAGGTTGGCATCGAAAAAAACGCTCTCGGGTGCTTTAGAGTGCCGAGTTATTCACTGCGCATGAAGAAATGACCACCTCCAACGTTTGGTTTATGTTTAATAAGCATTTTTAATTTTATTGCTTAAATCGCATTTTCTCGGCGAGCTGAGCACTTTTTCTGAATTGTGCCGCTCCCGTCACTCTGGTTAGGTTGGCATCGAAAAAAACGCTCTCGGGTGCTTTAGAGTGCCGAGTTTATTACTGCGCATTAAGAAATGACCACCTCCAACGTTTGGTTTATGTTTTATAAGCATTTTTAATTTTATTGCTTAAATCGCATTTTCTCGGCGAGCTGAGCACTTTTTCTGAATTGTGCCGCTCCCGTCACTCTGGTTAGGTTGGCATCGAAAAAAACGCTCTCGGGTGCTTTAGAGTGCCGAGTTATTCACTGCACACGAAGAAATGACCACCTCCAACGTTTGGTTTATGTTTTATAAGCATTTTTAATTTTATTGCTTAAATCGCATTTTCTCGGCGAGCTGAGCGCTTTTTCTGAATTGTGCCGCTCCCGTCACTCTGGTTAGGTTGGCATCGAAAAAAACGCTCTCGGGTGCTTTAGAGTGCCGAGTTTATTACTGCGCATTAAGAAATGACCACCTCCAACGTTTGGTTTATGTTTTATAAGCATTTTTAATTTTATTGCTTAAATCGCATTTTCTCGGCGAGCTGAGCACTTTTTCTGAATTGTGCCGCTCCCGTCACTCTGGTTAGGTTGGCATCGAAAAAAACGCTCTCGGGTGCTTTAGAGTGCCGAGTTTATTACTGCGCATTAAGAAATGACCACCTCCAACGTTTGGTTTATGTTTTATAAGCATTTTTAATTTTATTGCTTAAATCGCATTTTCTCGGCGAGCTGAGCACTTTTTCTGAATTGTGCCGCTCCCGTCACTCTGGTTAGGTTGGCATCGAAAAAAACGCTCTCGGGTGCTTTAGAGTGCCGAGTTTATTACTGCGCATTAAGAAATGACCACCTCCAACGTTTGGTTTATGTTTTATAAGCATTTTTAATTTTATTGCTTAAATCGCATTTTCTCGGCGAGCTGAGCACTTTTTCTGAATTGTGCCGCTCCCGTCACTCTGGTTAGGTTGGCATCGAAAAAAACGCTATCGGGTGCTTTAGAGTGCCGAGTTATTCACTGCGCATGAAGAAATGACCACGTCCAACGTTTGGTTTATGTTTAATAAGCATTTTTAATTTTATTGCTTAAATCGCATTTTCTCGGCGAGCTGAGCACTTTTTCTGAATTGTGCCGCTCCCGTCACTCTGGTTAGGTTGGCATCGAAAAAAACGCTCTCGGGTGCTTTAGAGTGCCGAGTTTATTACTGCGCATTAAGAAATGACCACCTCCAACGTTTGGTTTATGTTTTATAAGCATTTTTAATTTTATTGCTTAAATCGCATTTTCTCGGCGAGCTGAGCACTTTTTCTGAATTGTGCCGCTCCCGTCACTCTGGTTAGGTTGGCATCGAAAAAAACGCTATCGGGTGCTTTAGAGTGCCGAGTTATTCACTGCGCATGAAGAAATGACCACCTCCAACGTTTTGTTTATATTTTATAAGCATTTTTAATTTTATTGCTTAAATCGCATTTTCTCGGCGAGCTGAGCACTTTTTCTGAATTGTGCCGCTCCCGTCACTCTGGTTAGGTTGGCATCGAAAAAAACGCTCTGGGTGCTTTAGAGTGCCGAGTTTATTACTGCGCATTAAGAAATGACCACCTCCAACGTTTGGTTTATGTTTTATAAGCATTTTTAATTTTATTGCTTAAATCGCATTTTCTTGGCGAGCTGAGCGCTTTTTCTGAATTGTGCCGCTCCCGTCACTCTGGTTAGGTTGGCATCGAAAAAAACGCTCTCGGGTGCTTTAGAGTGCCGAGTTATTCACTGCGCATGAAGAAATGACCACCTCCAACGTTTGGTTTATGTTTAATAAGCATTTTTAATTTTATTGCTTAAATCGCATTTTCTCGGCGAGCTGAGCACTTTTTCTGAATTGTGCCGCTCCCGTCACTCTGGTTAGGTTGGCATCGAAAAAAACGCTCTCGGGTGCTTTAGAGTGCCGACTTTATCACTGCGCATGAAGAAATGATCACCTCCAACGTTTGGTTTATGTTTTATAAGCATTTTTAATTTTATTGCTTAAATCGCATTTTCTCGGCGAGCTGAGCACTTTTTCTGAATTGTGCCGCTCCCGTCACTCTGGTTAGGTTGGCATCGAAAAAAACGCTCTCGGGTGCTTTAGAGTGCCGAGTTTATTACTGCGCATTGAGAAATGACCACCTCCAACGTTTGGTTTATGTTTTATAAGCATTTTTAATTTTATTGCTTAAATCGCATTTTCTCGGCGAGCTGAGCACTTTTTCTGAATTGTGCCGCTCCCGTCACTCTGGTTAGGTTCACATCGAAAAAAACGCTCTCGGGTGCTTTAGAGTGCCGAGTTTATTACTGCGCATTAAGAAATGACCACCTCCAACGTTTGGTTTATGTTTTATAAGCATTTTTAATTTTATTGCTTAAATCGCATTTTCTCGGCGAGCTGAGCGCTTTTTCTGAATTGTGCCGCTCCCGTCACTCTGGTTAGGTTGGCATCGAAAAAAACGCTCTCGGGTGCTTTAGAGTGCCGAGTTTATCACTGCGCATGAAGAAATGACCACCTCCAACGTTTGGTTTATGTTTTATAAGCATTTTTAATTTTATTGCTTAAATCGCATTTTCTCGGCAAGCTGAGCGCTTTTTCTGAATTGTGCCGCTCCCGTAACTCTGGTTAGGTTGGCATCGAAAAAAACGCTCTCGGGTGCTTTAGAGTGCCGAGTTTATCACTGCGCATGAAGAAATGACCACTTCCAACGTTTGGTTTATGTTTTATAAGCATTTTTAATTTTATTGCTTAAATCGCATTTTCTCGGCGAGCTGAGCACTTTTTCTGAATTGTGCCGCTCCCGTCACTCTGGTTAGGTTGGCATCGAAAAAAAACGCTCTCGGGTGCTTTAGAGTGCCGAGTTTATTACTGCGCATTAAGAAATGACCACCTCCAACGTTTGGTTTATGTTTTATAAGCATTTTTAATTTTATTGCTTAAATCGCATTTTCTCGGCGAGCTGAGCACTTTTTCTGAATTGTGCCGCTCCCGTCACTCTGGTTAGGTTGGCATCGAAAAAAACGCTCTCGGGTGCTTTAGAGTGCCGAGTTATTCACTGCGCATGAAGAAATTACCACCTCCAACGTTTGGTTTATGTTTTATAAGCATTATTAATTTTATTGCTTAAATCGCATTTTCTCGGCGAGCTGAGCACTTTTTCTGAATTGTGCCGCTCCCGTCACTCTGGTTAGGTTGGCATCGAAAAAAACGCTCTCGGGTGCTTTAGAGTGCCGAGTTTATCACTGCGCATGAAGAAATGACCACCTCCAACGTTTGGTTTATGTTTTATAAGCATTTTTAATTGTATTGCTTAAATCGCATTTTCTCGGCGAGCTGAGCGCTTTTTCTGAATTGTGCCGCTCCCGTCACTCTGGTTAGGTTGGCATCGAAAAAAACGCTCTCGGGTGCTTTAGAGTGCCGAGTTATTCACTGCGCATGAAGAAATGACCACCTCCAATGTTTGGTTTATGTTTAATAAGCATTTTTAATTTTATTGCTTAAATCGCATTTTCTCGGCGAGCTGAGCGCTTTTTCTGAATTGTGCCGCTCCCGTCACTCTGGTTAGGTTGGCATCGAAAAAAACGCTCTCGGGTGCTTTAGAGTGCCGAGTTATTCACTGCGCATGAAGAAATGACCACCTCCAACGTTTGGTTTATGTTTAATAAGCATTTTTAATTTTATTGCTTAAATCGCATTTTCTCGGCGAGCTGAGCACTTTTTCTGAATTGTGCCGCTCCCGTCACTCTGGTTAGGTTGGCATCGAAAAAAACGCTCTCGGGTGCTTTAGAGTGCCGAGTTTATTACTGCGCATTAAGAAATGACCACCTCCAACGTTTGGTTTATGTTTTATAAGCATTTTTAATTTTATTGCTTAAATCGCATTTTCTCGGCGAGCTGAGCACTTTTTCTGAATTGTGCCGCTCCCGTCACTCTGGTTAGGTTGGCATCGAAAAAAACGCTCTCGGGTGCTTTAGAGTGCCGAGTTATTCACTGCACACGAAGAAATGACCACCTCCAACGTTTGGTTTATGTTTTATAAGCATTTTTAATTTTATTGCTTAAATCGCATTTTCTCGGCGAGCTGAGCGCTTTTTCTGAATTGTGCCGCTCCCGTCACTCTGGTTAGGTTGGCATCGAAAAAAACGCTCTCGGGTGCTTTAGAGTGCCGAGTTTATTACTGCGCATTAAGAAATGACCACCTCCAACGTTTGGTTTATGTTTTATAAGCATTTTTAATTTTATTGCTTAAATCGCATTTTCTCGGCGAGCTGAGCACTTTTTCTGAATTGTGCCGCTCCCGTCACTCTGGTTAGGTTGGCATCGAAAAAAACGCTATCGGGTGCTTTAGAGTGCCGAGTTATTCACTGCGCATGAAGAAATGACCACCTCCAACGTTTGGTTTATGTTTAATAAGCATTTTTAATTTTATTGCTTAAATCGCATTTTCTCGGCGAGCTGAGCACTTTTTCTGAATTGTGCCGCTCCCGTCACTCTGGTTAGGTTGGCATCGAAAAAAACGCTCTCGGGTGCTTTAGAGTGCCGAGTTTATTACTGCGCATTAAGAAATGACCACCTCCAACGTTTGGTTTATGTTTTATAAGCATTTTTAATTTTATTGCTTAAATCGCATTTTCTCGGCGAGCTGAGGACTTTTTCTGAATTGTGCCGCTCCCGTCACTCTGGTTAGGTTGGCATCGAAAAAAACGCTCTCGGGTTCTTTAGAGTGCCGAGTTTATTACTGCGCATTAAGAAATGACCACCTCCAACGTTTGGTTTATGTTTTATAAACATTTTTAATTTTATTGCTTAAATCGCATTTTCTCGGCGAGCTGAGCGCTTTTTCTGAATTGTGCCGCTCCCGTCACTCTGGTTAGGTTGGCATCGAAAAAAACGCTCTCGGGTGCTTTAGAGTGCCGAGTTATTCACTGCGCATGAAGAAATGACCACCTCCAACGTTTGGTTTATGTTTAATAAGCATTTTTAATTTTATTGCTTAAATCGCATTTTCTCGGCGAGCTGAGCACTTTTTCTGAATTGTGCCGCTCCCGTCACTCTGGTTAGGTTGGCATCGAAAAAAACGCTCTCGGGTGCTTTAGAGTGCCGAGTTTATTACTGCGCATTAAGAAATGACCACCTCCAACGTTTGGTTTATGTTTTATAAGCATTTTTAATTTTATTGCTTAAATCGCATTTTCTCGGCGAGCTGAGGACTTTTTCTGAATTGTGCCGCTCCCGTCACTCTGGTTAGGTTGGCATCGAAAAAAACGCTCTCGGGTTCTTTAGAGTGCCGAGTTTATTACTGCGCATTAAGAAATGACCACCTCCAACGTTTGGTTTATGTTTTATAAACATTTTTAATTTTATTGCTTAAATCGCATTTTCTCGGCGAGCTGAGCGCTTTTTCTGAATTGTGCCGCTCCCGTCACTCTGGTTAGGTTGGCATCGAAAAAAACGCTCTCGGGTGCTTTAGAGTGCCGAGTTATTCACTGCGCATGAAGAAATGACCACCTCCAACGTTTGGTTTATGTTTAATAAGCATTTTTAATTTTATTGCTTAAATCGCATTTTCTCGGCGAGCTGAGCACTTTTTCTGAATTGTGCCGCTCCCGTCACTCTGGTTAGGTTGGCATCGAAAAAAACGCTCTCGGGTGCTTTAGAGTGCCGAGTTTATTACTGCGCATTAAGAAATGACCACCTCCAACGTTTGGTTTATGTTTTATAAGCAATTTTAATTTTATTGCTTAAATCGCATTTTCTCGGCGAGCTGAGCGCTTTTTCTGAATTGTGCCGCTCCCGTCACTCTGGTTAGGTTGGCATCGAAAAAAACGCTTTCGGGTGCTTTAGAGTGCCGAGTTATTCACTGCGCATGAAGAAATGACCACCTCCAACGTTTGGTTTATGTTTAATAAGCATTTTTAATTTTATTGCTTAAATCGCATTTTCTCGGCGAGCTGAGCACTTTTTCTGAATTGTGCCGCTCCCGTCACTCTGGTTAGGTTGGCATCGAAAAAAACGCTCTCGGGTGCTTTAGAGTGCCGAGTTTATTACTGCGCATTAAGAAATGACCACCTCCAACGTTTGGTTTATGTTTTATAAGCATTTTTAATTTTATTGCTTAAATCGCATTTTCTCGGCGAGCTGAGCACTTTTTCTGAATTGTGCCGCTCCCGTCACTCTGGTTAGGTTGGCATCGAAAAAAACGCTCTCGGGTGCTTTAGAGTGCCGAGTTTATCACTGCGCATGAAGAAATGACCACCTCCAACGTTTGGTTTATGTTTAATAAGCATTTTTAATTTTATTGCTTAAATCGCATTTTCTCGGCGAGCTGAGCACTTTTTCTGAATTGTGCCGCTCCCGTCACTCTGGTTAGGTTGGCATCGAAAAAAACGCTCTCGGGTGCTTTAGAGTGCCGACTTTATCACTGCGCATGAAGAAATGATCACCTCCAACGTTTGGTTTATGTTTTATAAGCATTTTTAATTTTATTGCTTAAATCGCATTTTCTCGGCGAGCTGAGCACTTTTTCTGAATTGTGCCGCTCCCGTCACTCTGGTTAGGTTGGCATCAAAAAAAACGCTCACGGGTGCTTTAGAGTGCCGAGTTTATTACTGCGCATTAAGAAATGACCATCTCCAACGTTTGGTTTATGTTTTATAAGCATTTTTAATTTTATTGCTTAAATCGCATTTTCTCGGCGAGCTGAGCACTTTTTCTGAATTGTGCCGCTCCCGTCACTCTGGTTAGGTTGGCATCGAAAAAAACGCTCTCGGGTGCTTTAGAGTGCCGAGTTATTCACTGCGCATGAAGAAATGACCACCTCCAACGTTTGGTTTATGTTTTATAAGCATTTTTAATTTTATTGCTTAAATCGCATTTTCTCGGCGAGCTGAGCACTTTTTCTGAATTGTGCCGCTTCCGTCACTCTGGTTAGGTTGGCATCGAAAAAAACGCTCTCGGGTGCTTTAGAGTGCCGAGTTTATCACTGCGCATGAAGAAATGACCACCTCCAACGTTTGGTTTATGTTTTATAAGCATTTTTAATTTTATTGCTTAAATCGCATTTTCTCGGCGAGCTGAGCGCTTTTTCTGAATTGTGCCGCTCCCGTCACTCTGGTTAGGTTGGCATCGAAAAAAACGCTCTCGGGTGCTTTAGAGTGCCGAGTTTATCACTGCGCATGAAGAAATGACCACCTCCAACGTTTGGTTTATGTTTTATAAGCATTTTTAATTTTATTGCTTAAATCGCATTTTCTCGGCGAGCTGAGCGCTTTTTCTGAATTGTGCCGCTCCCGTAACTCTGGTTAGGTTGGCATCGAAAAAAACGCTCTCGGGTGCTTTAGAGTGCCGAGTTTATCACTGCGCATGAAGAAATTACCACTTCCAACGTTTGGTTTATGTTTTATAAGCATTTTTAATTTTATTGCTTAAATCGCATTTTCTCGGCGAGCTGAGCGCTTTTTCTGAATTGTGCCGCTCCCGTCACTCTGGTTAGGTTGGCATCGAAAAAAACGCTCTCGGGTGCTTTAGAGTGCCGAGTTTATTACTGCGCATTAAGAAATGACCACCTCCAACGTTTGGTTTATGTTTTATAAGCATTTTTAATTTTATTGCTTAAATCGCATTTTCTCGGCGAGCTGAGCACTTTTTCTGAATTGTGCCGCTCCCGTCAATCTGGTTAGGTTGGCATCGAAAAAAACGCTCTCGGGTGCTTTAGAGTGCCGAGTTTATCACTGCGCATGAAGAAATGACCACCTCCAACGTTTGGTTTATGTTTTATAAGCATTTTTAATTTTATTGCTTAAATCGCATTTTCTCGGCGAGCTGAGCGCTTTTTCTGAATTGTGCCGCTCCCGTCACTCTGGTTAGGTTGGCATCGAAAAAAACGCTCTCGGGTGCTTTAGAGTGCCGAGTTATTCACTGCGCATGAAGAAATGACCACCTCCAACGTTTGGTTTATGTTTAATAAGCATTTTTAATTTTATTGCTTAAATCGCATTTTCTCGGCGAGCTGAGCGCTTTTTCTGAATTGTGCCGCTCCCGTAACTCTGGTTAGGTTGGCATCGAAAAAAACGCTCTCGGGTGCTTTAGAGTGCCGAGTTTATCACTGCGCATGAAGAAATGACCACTTCCAACGTTTGGTTTATGTTTTATAAGCATTTTTAATTTTATTGCTTAAATCGCATTTTCTCGGCGAGCTGAGCGCTTTTTCTGAATTGTGCCGCTCCCGTAACTCTGGTTAGGTTGGCATCGAAAAAAACGCTCTCGGGTGCTTTAGAGTGCCGAGTTTATCACTGCGCATGAAGAAATGACCACTTCCAACGTTTGGTTTATGTTTTATAAGCATTTTTAATTTTATTGCCCAAATCGCATTTTCTCGGCGAGCTGAGCACTTTTTCTGAATTGTGCCGCTCCCGTCACTCTGGTTAGGTTGGCATCGAAAAAAACGCTCTCGGGTGCTCTAGAGTGCCGAGTTTATCACTGCGCATTAAGAAATGACCACCTCCAACGTTTGGTTTATGTTTTATAAGCATTTTTAATTTTATTGCTTAAATCGCATTTTCTCGGCGAGCTGAGCACTTTTTCTGAATTGTGCCGCTCCCGTCACTCTGGTTAGGTTGGCATCGAAAAAAACGCTCTCGGGTGCTTTAGAGTGCCGAGTTATTCACTGCGCATGAAGAAATGACCACCTCCAACGTTTGGTTTATGTTTTATAAGCATTTTTAATTTTATTGCTTAAATCGCATTTTCTCGGCGAGCTGAGCACTTTTTCTGAATTGTGCCGCTCCCGTCAATCTGGTTAGGTTGGCATCGAAAAAAACGCTCTCGGGTGCTTTAGAGTGCCGAGTTTATCACTGCGCATGAAGAAATGACCACCTCCAACGTTTGGTTTATGTTTTATAAGCATTTTTAATTTTATTGCTTAAATCGCATTTTCTCGGCGAGCTGAGCGCTTTTTCTGAATTGTGCCGCTCCCGTAACTCTGGTTAGGTTGGCATCGAAAAAAACGCTCTCGGGTGCTTTAGAGTGCCGAGTTTATCACTGCGCATGAAGAAATGACCACTTCCAACGTTTGGTTTATGTTTTATAAGCATTTTTAATTTTATTGCTTAAATCGCATTTTCTCGGCGAGCTGAGCGCTTTTTCTGAATTGTGCCGCTCCCGTAACTCTGGTTAGGTTGGCATCGAAAAAAACGCTCTCGGGTGCTTTAGAGTGCCGAGTTTATCACTGCGCATGAAGAAATGACCACTTCCAACGTTTGGTTTATGTTTTATAAGCATTTTTAATTTTATTGCCCAAATCGCATTTTCTCGGCGAGCTGAGCACTTTTTCTGAATTGTGCCGCTCCCGTCACTCTGGTTAGGTTGGCATCGAAAAAAACGCTCTCGGGTGCTCTAGAGTGCCGAGTTTATTACTGCGCATTAAGAAATGACCACCTCCAACGTTTGGTTTATGTTTTATAAGCATTTTTAATTTTATTGCTTAAATCGCATTTTCTCGGCGAGCTGAGCACTTTTTCTGAATTGTGCCGCTCCCGTCACTCTGGTTAGGTTGGCATCGAAAAAAACGCTCTCGGGTGCTTTAGAGTGCCGAGTTATTCACTGCGCATGAAGAAATGACCACCTCCAACGTTTGGTTTATGTTTTATAAGCATTTTTAATTTTATTGCTTAAATCGCATTTTCTCGGCGAGCTGAGCGCTTTTTCTGAATTGTGCCGCTCCCGTAACTCTGGTTAGGTTGGCATCGAAAAAAACGCTCTCGGGTGCTTTAGAGTGCCGAGTTTATCACTGCGCATGAAGAAATGACCACTTCCAACGTTTGGTTTATGTTTTATAAGCATTTTTAATTTTATTGCCCAAATCGCATTTTCTCGGCGAGCTGAGCACTTTTTCTGAATTGTGCCGCTCCCGTCACTCTGGTTAGGTTGGCATCGAAAAAAACGCTCTCGGGTGCTCTAGAGTGCCGAGTTTATTACTGCGCATTAAGAAATGACCACCTCCAACGTTTGGTTTATGTTTTATAAGCATTTTTAATTTTATTGCTTAAATCGCATTTTCTCGGCGAGCTGAGCACTTTTTCTGAATTGTGCCGCTCCCGTCACTCTGGTTAGGTTGGCATCGAAAAAAACGCTCTCGGGTGCTTTAGAGTGCCGAGTTATTCACTGCGCATGAAGAAATGACCACCTCCAACGTTTGGTTTATGTTTTATAAGCATTTTTAATTTTATTGCTTAAATCGCATTTTCTCGGCGAGCTGAGCGCTTTTTCTGAATTGTGCCGCTCCCGTCACTCTGGTTAGGTTGGCATCGAAAAAAACGCTCTCGGGTGCTTTAGAGTGCCGAGTTTATCACTGCGCATGAAGAAATGACCACCTCCAACGTTTGGTTTATGTTTTATAAGCATTTTTAATTTTATTGCTTAAATCGCATTTTCTCGGCGAGCTGAGCGCTTTTTCTGAATTGTGCCGCTCCCGTCACTCTGGTTAGGTTGGCATCGAAAAAAACGCTCTCGGGTGCTTTAGAGTGCCGAGTTATTCACTGCGCATGAAGAAATGACCACCTCCACCGTTTGGTTTATGTTTAATAAGCATTTTTAATTTTATTGCTTAAATCGCATTTTCTCGGCGAGCTGAGCACTTTTTCTGAATTGTGCCGCTCCCGTCACTCTGGTTAGGTTGGCATCGAAAAAAACGCTCTCGGGTGCTTTAAAGTGCCGAGTTTATTACTGCGCATTAAGAAATGACCACCTCCAACGTTTGGTTTATGTTTTATAAGCATTTTTAATTTTATTGCTTAAATCGCATTTTCTCGGCGAGCTGAGCACTTTTTCTGAATTGTGCCGCTCCCGTCACTCTGGTTAGGTTGGCATCGAAAAAAACGCTCTCGGGTGCTTTAGAGTGCCGAGTTATTCACTGCACACGAAGAAATGACCACCTCCAACGTTTGGTTTATGTTTTATAAGCATTTTTAATTTTATTGCTTAAATCGCATTTTCTCGGCGAGCTGAGCGCTTTTTCTGAATTGTGCCGCTCCCGTCACTCTGGTTAGGTTGGCATCGAAAAAACCGCTCTCGGGTGCTTTAGAGTGCCGAGTTTATTACTGCGCATTAAGAAATGACCACCTCAAACGTTTGGTTTATGTTTTATAAGCATTTTTAATTTTATTGCTTAAATCGCATTTTCTCGGCGAGCTGAGCACTTTTTCTGAATTGTGCCGCTCCCGTCACTCTGGTTAGGTTGGCATCGAAAAAAACGCTCTCGGGTGCTTTAGAGTGCCGAGTTTATTACTGCGCATTAAGAAATGACCACCTCCAACGTTTGGTTTATGTTTTATAAGCATTTTTAATTTTATTGCTTAAATCGCATTTTCTCGGCGAGCTGAGCACTTTTTCTGAATTGTGCCGCTCCCGTCACTTGGCATCGAAAAAAACGCTCTCGGGTGCTTTAGAGTGCCGAGTTATTCACTGCGCATGAAGAAATGACCACCTCCAACGTTTGGTTTATGTTTTATAAGCATTTTTAATTTTATTGCTTAAATCGCATTTTCTCGGCGAGCTGAGCGCTTTTTCTGAATTGTGCCGCTCCCGTCACTCTGGTTAGGTTGGCATCGAAAAAAACGCTCTCGGGTGCTTTAGTGCCGAGTTTATTACTGCGCATTAAGAAATGACCACCTCCAACGTTTGGTTTATGTTTTATAAGCATTTTTAATTTTATTGCCTAAATCGCATTTTCTCGGCGAGCTGAGCACTTTTTCTGAATTGTGCCGCTCCCGTCACTCTGGTTAGGTTGGCATCGAAAAAAACGCTCTCGGGTGCTTTAGAGTGCCGAGTTTATTACTGCGCATTAAGAAATGACCACCTCCAACGTTTGGTTTATGTTTTATAAGCATTTTTAATTTTATTGCTTAAATCGCATTTTCTCGGCGAGCTGAGCACTTTTTCTGAATTGTGCCGCTCCCGTCACTCTGGTTAGGTTGGCATCGAAAAAAACGCTCTCGGGTGCTTTAGAGTGCCGAGTTATTCACTGCGCACGAAGAAATGACCACCTCCAACGTTTGGTTTATGTTTTATAAGCATTTTTAATTTTATTGCTTAAATCGCATTTTCTCGGCGAGCTGAGCGCTTTTTCTGAATTGTGCCGCTCCCGTCACTCTGGTTAGGTTGGCATCGAAAAAAACGCTCTCGGGTGCATTAGAGTGCCGAGTTTATTACTGCGCATTAAGAAATGACCACCTCCAACGTTTGGTTTATGTTTTATAAGCATTTTTAATTTTATTGCTTAAATCGCATTTTCTCGGCGAGCTGAGCACTTTTTCTGAATTGTGCCGCTCCCGTCACTCTGGTTAGGTTGGCATCGAAAAAAACGCTATCGGGTGCTTTAGAGTGCCGAGTTATTCACTGCGCATGAAGAAATGACCACCTCCAACGTTTGGTTTATGTTTAATAAGCATTTTTAATTTTATTGCTTAAATCGCATTTTCTCGGCGAGCTGAGCACTTTTTCTGAATTGTGCCGCTCCCGTCACTCTGGTTAGGTTGGCATCGAAAAAAACGCTCTCGGGTGCTTTAGAGTGCCGAGTTTATTACTGCGCATTAAGAAATGACCACCTCCAACGTTTGGTTTATGTTTTATAAGCATTTTTAATTTTATTGCTTAAATCGCATTTTCTCGGCGAGCTGAGCACTTTTTCTGAATTGTGCCGCTCCCGTCACTCTGGTTAGGTTGGCATCGAAAAAAACGCTCTCGGGTGCTTTAGAGTGCCGAGTTTATTACTGCGCATTAAGAAATGACCACCTCCAACGTTTGGTTTATGTTTTATAAGCATTTTTAATTTTATTGCTTAAATCGCATTTTCTCGGCGAGCTGAGCGCTTTTTCTGAATTGTGCCGCTCCCGTCACTTTGGTTAGGTTGGCATCGAAAAAAACGCTCTCGGGTGCTTTAGAGTGCCGAGTTATTCACTGCGCATGAAGAAATGACCACCTCCAACGTTTGGTTTATGTTTAATAAGCATTTTTAATTTTATTGCTTAAATCGCATTTTCTCGGCGAGCTGAGCACTTTTTCTGAATTGTGCCGCTGCCGTCACTCTGGTTAGGTTGGCATCGAAAAAAACGCTCTCGGGTGCTTTAGAGTGCCGAGTTTATTACTGCGCATTAAGAAATGACCACCTCCAACGTTTGGTTTATGTTTTATAAGCATTTTTAATTTTATTGCTTAAATCGCATTTTCTCGGCGAGCTGAGCGCTTTTTCTGAATTGTGCCGCTCCCGTCACTCTGGTTAGGTTGGCATCGAAAAAAACGCTCTCGGGTGCTTTAGAGTGCCGAGTTATTCACTGCGCATGAAGAAATGACCACCTCCAACGTTTGGTTTATGTTTAATAAGCATTTTTAATTTTATTGCTTAAATCGCATTTTCTCGGCGAGCTGAGCACTTTTTCTGAATTGTGCCGCTCCCGTCACTCTGGTTAGGTTGGCATCGAAAAAAACGCTCTCGGGTGCTTTAGAGTGCCGAGTTTATTACTGCGCATTAAGAAATGACCACCTCCAACGTTTGGTTTATGTTTTATAAGCATTTTTAATTTTATTGCTTAAATCGCATTTTCTCGGCGAGCTGAGCACTTTTTCTGAATTGTGCCGCTCCCGTCACTCTGGTTAGGTTGGCATCGAAAAAAACGCTCTCGGGTGCTTTAGAGTGCCGAGTTTATCACTGCGCATGAAGAAATGACCACCTCCAACGTTTGGTTTATGTTTAATAAGCATTTTTAATTTTATTGCTTAAATCGCATTTTCTCGGCGAGCTGAGCACTTTTTCTGAATTGTGCCGCTCCCGTCACTCTGGTTAGGTTGGCATCGAAAAAAACGCTCTCGGGTGCTTTAGAGTGCCGACTTTATCACTGCGCATTAAGAAATGACCACCTCCAACGTTTGGTTTATGTTTTATAAGCATTTTTAATTTTATTGCTTAAATCGCATTTTCTCGGCGAGCTGAGCACTTTTTCTGAATTGTGCCGCTCCCGTCACTCTGGTTAGGTTGGCATCGAAAAAAACGCTATCGGGTGCTTTAGAGTGCCGAGTTATTCACTGCGCATGAAGAAATGACCACGTCCAACGTTTGGTTTATGTTTAATAAGCATTTTTAATTTTATTGCTTAAATCGCATTTTCTCGGCGAGCTGAGCACTTTTTCTGAATTGTGCCGCTCCCGTCACTCTGGTTAGGTTGGCATCGAAAAAAACGCTCTCGGGTGCTTTAGAGTGCCGAGTTTATTACTGCGCATTAAGAAATGACCACCTCCAACGTTTGGTTTATGTTTTATAAGCATTTTTAATTTTATTGCCTAAATCGCATTTTCTCGGCGAGCTGAGCACTTTTTCTGAATTGTGCCGCTCCCGTCACTCTGGTTAGGTTGGCATCGAAAAAAACGCTCTCGGGTGCTTTAGAGTGCCGAGTTTATCACTGCGCATGAAGAAATGACCACCTCCAACGTTTGGTTTATGTTTTATAAGCATTTTTAATTTTATTGCTTAAATCGCATTTTCTCGGCGAGCTGAGCACTTTTTCTGAATTGTGCCGCTCCCGTCACTCTGGTTAGGTTGGCATCGAAAAAAACGCTCTCGGGTGCTTTAGAGTGCCGAGTTTATTACTGCGCATTAAGAAATGACCACCTCCAACGTTTGGTTTATGTTTTATAAGCATTTTTAATTTTATTGCTTAAATCGCATTTTCTCGGCGAGCTGAGCACTTTTTCTGAATTGTGCCGCTCCCGTCACTCTGGTTAGGTTGGCATCGAAAAAAACGCTCTCGGGTGCTTTAGAGTGCCGAGTTTATTACTGCGCATTAAGAAATGACCACCTCCAACGTTTGGTTTATGTTTTATAAGCATTTTTAATTTTATTGCTTAAATCGCATTTTCTCGGCGAGCTGAGCACTTTTTCTGAATTGTGCCGCTCCCGTCACTCTGGTTAGGTTGGCATCGAAAAAAACGCTCTCGGGTGCTTTAGAGTGCCGAGTTTATTACTGCGCATTAAGAAATGACCACCTCCAACGTTTGGTTTATGTTTTATAAGCATTTTTAATTTTATTGCTTAAATCGCATTTTCTCGGCGAGCTGAGCACTTTTTCCGAATTGTGCCGCTCCCGTCACTCTGGTTAGGTTGGCATCGAAAAAAACGCTATCGGGTGCTTTAGAGTGCCGAGTTATTCACTGCGCATGAAGAAATGACCACCTCCAACGTTTGGTTTATGTTTAATAAGCATTTTTAATTTTATTGCTTAAATCGCATTTTCTCGGCGAGCTGAGCACTTTTTCTGAATTGTGCCGCTCCCGTCACTCTGGTTAGGTTGGCATTGAAAAAAACGCTCTCGGGTGCTTTAGAGTGCCGAGTTTATTACTGCGCATTAAGAAATGACCACCTCCAACGTTTGGTTTATGTTTTATAAGCATTTTTAATTTTATTGCTTAAATCGCATTTTCTCGGCGAGCTGAGCGCTTTTTCTGAATTGTGCCGCTCCCGTCACTCTGGTTAGGTTGGCATCGAAAAAAACGCTCTCGGGTGCTTTAGAGTGCCGAGTTATTCACTGCGCATGAAGAAATGACCACCTCCAACGTTTGGTTTATGTTTAATAAGCATTTTTAATTTTATTGCTTAAATCGCATTTTCTCGGCGAGCTGAGCACTTTTTCTGAATTGTGCCGCTCCCGTCACTCTGGTTAGGTTGGCATCGAAAAAAACGCTCTCGGGTGCTTTAGAGTGCCGAGTTTATTACTGCGCATTAAGAAATGACCACCTCCAACGTTTGGTTTATGTTTTATAAGCATTTTTAATTTTATTGCTTAAATCGCAATTTCTCGGCGAGCTGAGCGCTTTTTCTGAATTGTGCCGCTCCCGTCACTCTGGTTAGGTTGGCATCGAAAAAAACGCTCTCGGGTGCTTTAGAGTGCCGAGTTATTCACTGCGCATGAAGAAATGACCACCTCCAACGTTTGGTTTATGTTTAATAAGCATTTTTAATTTTATTGCTTAAATCGCATTTTCTCGGCGAGCTGAGCACTTTTTCTGAATTGTGCCGCTCCCGTCACTCTGGTTAGGTTGGCATCGAAAAAAACGCTCTCGGGTGCTTTAGAGTGCCGAGTTTATTACTGCGCATTAAGAAATGACCACCTCCAACGTTTGGTTTATGTTTTATAAGCATTTTTAATTTTATTGCTTAAATCGCATTTTCTCGGCGAGCTGAGCACTTTTTCTGAATTGTGCCGCTCCCGTCACTCTGGTTAGGTTGGCATCGAAAAAAACGCTCTCGGGTGCTTTAGAGTGCCGAGTTTATCACTGCGCATGAAGAAATGACCACCTCCAACGTTTGGTTTATGTTTAATAAGCATTTTTAATTTTATTGCTTAAATCGCATTTTCTCGGCGAGCTGAGCACTTTTTCTGAATTGTGCCGCTCCCGTCACTCTGGTTAGGTTGGCATCGAAAAAAACGATCTCGGGTGCTTTAGAGTGCCGAGTTTATTACTGCGCATTAAGAAATGACCACCTCCAACGTTTTGTTTATATTTTATAAGCATTTTTAATTTTATTGCTTAAATCGCATTTTCTCGGCGAGCAGCTCGCCGAGAAAATGCGATTCAAGCAATAAAATTAAAAATGCTTATAAAACATAAACCAAACGTTGGAGGTGGTCATTTCTTCACTCGGCACTCTAAAGCACCCGAGAGCGTTTTTTTCGATGCCAACCTAACCAGAGTGACGGGAGCGGCACAATTCAGAAAAAGTGCTCAGCTCGCCGAGAAAATGCGATTTAAGCAATAAAATTAAAAATGCTTATAAAACATAAACCAAACGTTGGAGGTGGTCATTTCTTCATGCGCAGTGAATAACTCGGCACTCTAAAGCACCCGAGAGCGTTTTTTTCGATGCCAACCTAACCAGAGTGACGGGAGCGGCAAAATTCAGAAAAAGTGCTCAGCTCGCCGAGAAAATGCGATTCAAGCAATAAAATTAAAAATGCTTATAAAACATAAACCAAACGTTGGAGGTGGTCATTTCTTCATGCGCAGTGATAAACTCGGCACTCTAAAGCACCCGAGAGCGTTTTTTTCGATGCCAACCTAACCAGAGTGACGGGAGCGGCACAATTCAGAAAAAGTGCTCAGCTCGCCGAGAAAATGCGATTCAAGCAATAAAATTAAAAATGCTTATTAAACATAAACCAAACGTTGGAGGTGGTCATTTCTTCATGCGCAGTGAATAACTCGGCACTCTAAAGCACCCGAGAGCGTTTTTTTCGATGCCAACCTAACCAGAGTGACGGGAGCGGCACAATTCAGAAAAAGTGCTCAGCTCGCCGAGAAAATGCGATTTAAGCAATAAAATTAAAAATGCTTATAAAACATAAACCAAACGTTGGAGGTGGTCATTTCTTAATGCGCAGTAATAAACTCGGCACTCTAAAGCACCCGAGAGCGTTTCTTTCGATGCCAACCTAACCAGAGTGACGGGAGCGGCACAATTCAGAAAAAGTGCTCAGCTCGCCGAGAAAATGCGATTCAAGCAATAAAATTAAAAATGCTTATAAAACATAAACCAAACGTTGGAGGTGGTCATTTCTTAATGCGCAGTAATAAACTCGGCACTCTAAAGCACCCGAGAGCGTTTTTTCCGATGCCAACCTAACCAGAGTGACGGGAGCGGCACAATTCAGAAAAAGTGCTCAGCTCGCCGAGAAAATGCGATTTAAGCAATAAAATTAAAAATGCTTATAAAACATAAACCAAACGTTGGAGGTGGTCATTTCTTAATGCGCAGTAATAAACTCGGCACTCTAAAGCACCCGAGAGCGTTTTTTTCGATGCCAACCTAACCAGAGTGACGGGAGCGGCACAATTCAGAAAAAGCGCTCAGCTCGCCGAGAAAATGCGATTTAAGCAATAAAATTAAAAATGCTTATAGAACATAAACCAAACGTTGGAGGTGGTCATTTCCTAATGCGCAGTAATAAACTCGGCACTCTAAAGCACCCGAGAGCGTTTTTTTCGATGCCAACCTAACCAGAGTGACGGGAGCGGCACAATTCAGAAAAAGTGCTCAGCTCGCCGAGAAAATGCGATTTAAGCAATAAAATTAAAAATGCTTATAAAACATAAACCAAACGTTGGAGGTGGTCATTTCTTAATGCGCAGTAATAAACTCGGCACTCTAGAGCACCCGAGAGCGTTTTTTTCGATGCCAACCTAACCAGAGTGACGGGAGCGGCACAATTCAGAAAAAGTGCTCAGCTCGCCGAGAAAATGCGATTTAAGCAATAAAATTAAAAATGCTTATAAAACATAAACCAAACGTTGGAGGTGGTCATTTCTCAATGCGCAGTAATAAACTCGGCACTCTAAAGCACCCGAGAGCGTTTTTTTCGATGCCAACCTAACCAGAGTGACGGGAGCGGCACAATTCAGAAAAAGTGCTCAGCTCGCCGAGAAAATGCGATTTAAGCAATAAAATTAAAAATGCTTATAAAACATAAACCAAACGTTGGAGGTAGTCATTTCTTAATGCGCAGTAATAAACTCGGCACTCTAAAGCACCCGAGAGCGTTTTTTTCGATGCCAACCTAACCAGAGTGACGGGAGCGGCACAATTCAGAAAAAGCGCTCAGCTCGCCGAGAAAATGCGATTTAAGCAATAAAATTAAAAATGCTTATAAAACATAAACCAAACGTTGGAGGTGGTCATTTCTTAATGCGCAGTAATAAACTCGGCACTCTAAAGCACCCGAGAGCGTTTTTTTCGATGCCAACCTAACCAGAGTGACGGGAGCGGCACAATTCAGAAAAAGTGCTCAGCTCGCCGAGAAAATGCGATTTAAGCAATAAAATTAAAAATGCTTATTAAACATAAACCAAACGTTGGAGGTTGTCATTTCTTCATGCGCAGTGAATAACTCGGCACTCTAAAGCACCCGAGAGCGTTTTTTTCGATGCCAACCTAACCAGAGTGACGGGAGCGGCACAATTCAGAAAAAGCGCTCAGCTCGCCGAGAAAATGCTATTTAAGCAATAAAATTAAAAATGCTTATTAAACATAAACCAAACGTTGGAGGTGGTCATTTCTTCATGCGCAGTGAATAACTCGGCACTCTAAAGCACCCGAGAGCGTTTTTTTCGATGCCAACCTAACCAGAGTGACGGGAGAGGCACAATTCAGAAAAAGCGCTCAGCTCGCCGAGAAAATGCGATTTAAGCAATAAAATTAAAAATGCTTATAAAACATAAACCAAACGTTGGAGGTGGTCATTTCTTCATGCGCAGTGATAAACTCGGCACTCTAAAGCACCCGAGAGCGTTTTTTTCGATGCCAACCTAACCAGAGTGACGGGAGCGGCACAATTCAGAAAAAGTGCTCAGCTCGCCGAAAAAATGCGATTTAAGCAATAAAATTAAAAATGCTTATAAAACATAAACCAAACGTTGGAGGTGGTCATTTCTTAATGCGCAGTAATAAACTCGGCACTCTAAAGCACCCGTGAGCGTTTTTTTCGATGCCAACCTAACCAGAGTGACGGGAGCGGCACAATTCAGAAAAAGTGCTCAGCTCGCCGAGAAAATGCGATTTAAGCAATAAAATTAAAAATGCTTATAAAACATAAACCAAACGTTGGAGGTGGTCATTTCTTCATGCGCAGTGATAAAGTCGGCACTCTAAAGCACCCGAGAGCGTTTTTTTCGATGCCAACCTAACCAGAGTGACGGGAGCGGCACAATTCAGAAAAAGTGCTCAGCTCGCCGAGAAAATGCGATTTAAGCAATAAAATTAAAAATGCTTATTAAACATAAACCAAACGTTGGAGGTTGTCATTTCTTCATGCGCAGTGATAAACTCGGCACTCTAAAGCACCCGAGAGCGTTTTTTTCGATGCCAACCTAACCAGAGTGACGTGAGCGGCACAATTCAGAAAAAGTGCTCAGCTCGCCGAGAAAATGCGATTTAAGCAATAAAATTAAAAATGCTCATAAAACATAAACCAAACGTTGGAGGTGGTCATTTCTTCATGCGCAGTGATAAACTCGGCACTCTAAAGCACCCGAGAGCGTTTTTTTCGATGCCAACCTAACCAGAGTGACGGGAGCGGCACAATTCAGAAAAAGTGCTCAGCTCGCCGAGAAAATGCAATTTAGGCAATAAAATTAAAAATGCTTATAAAACATAAACCAAACGTTGGAGGTGGTCATTTCTTAATGCGCAGTAATAAACTCGGCACTCTAAAGCACCCGAGAGCGTTTTTTTCGATGCCAACCTAACCAGAGTGACGGGAGCGGCACAATTCAGAAAAAGCGCTCAGCTCGCCGAGAAAATGCGATTTAAGCAATAAAATTAAAAATGCTTATAAAACATAAACCAAACGTTGGAGGTGGTCATTTCTTCATGCGCAGTGAATAACTCGGCACTCTAAAGCACCCGAGAGCGTTTTTTTCGATGCCAAGTGACGGGAGCGGCACAATTCAGAAAAAGTGCTCAGCTCGCCGAGAAAATGCGATTTAAGCAATAAAATTAAAAATGCTTATAAAACATAAACCAAACGTTGGAGGTGGTCATTTCTTAATGCGCAGTAATAAACTCGGCACTCTAAAGCACCCGAGAGCGTTTTTTTCGATGCCAACCTAACCAGAGTGACGGGAGCGGCACAATTCAGAAAAAGTGCTCAGCTCGCCGAGAAAATGCGATTTAAGCAATAAAATTAAAAATGCTTATAAAACATAAACCAAACGTTGGAGGTGGTCATTTCTTAATGCGCAGTAATAAACTCGGCACTCTAAAGCACCCGAGAGCGTTTTTTTCGATGCCAACCTAACCAGAGTGACGGGAGCGGCACAATTCAGAAAAAGTGCTCAGCTCGCCGAGAAAATGCGATTTAAGCAATAAAATTAAAAATGCTTATTAAACATAAACCAAACGTTGGAGGTGGTCATTTCTTCATGCGCAGTGAATAACTCGGCACTCTAAAGCACCCGATAGCGTTTTTTTCGATGCCAACCTAACCAGAGTGACGGGAGCGGCACAATTCAGAAAAAGTGCTCAGCTCGCCGAGAAAATGCGATTTAAGCAATAAAATTAAAAATGCTTATAAAACATAAACCAAACGTTGGAGGTGGTCATTTCTTAATGCGCAGTAATAAACTCGGCACTCTAAAGCACCCGAGAGCGTTTTTTTCGATGCCAACCTAACCAGAGTGACGGGAGCGGCACAATTCAGAAAAAGTGCTCAGCTCGCCGAGAAAATGCGATTTAAGCAATAAAATTAAAAATGCTTATAAAACATAAACCAAACGTTGGAGGTGGTCATTTCTTAATGCGCAGTAATAAACTCGGCACTCTAGAGCACCCGAGAGCGTTTTTTTCGATGCCAACCTAACCAGAGTGACGGGAGCGGTACAATTCAGAAAAAGTGCTCAGCTCGCCGAGAAAATGCGATTTAAGCAATAAAATTAAAAATGCTTATAAAACATAAACCAAACGTTGGAAGTGGTCATTTCTTCATGCGCAGTGATAAACTCGGCACTCTAAAGCACCCGAGAGCGTTTTTTTCGATGCCAACCTAACCAGAGTTACGGGAGCGGCACAATTCAGAAAAAGCGCTCAGCTCGCCGAGAAAATGCGATTTAAGCAATAAAATTAAAAATGCTTATAAAACATAAACCAAACGTTGGAGGTGGTCATTTCTTAATGCGCAGTAATAAACTCGGCACTCTAGAGCACCCGAGAGCGTTTTTTTCGATGCCAACCTAACCAGAGTGACGGGAGCGGCACAATTCAGAAAAAGTGCTCAGCTCGCCGAGAAAATGCGATTTAAGCAATAAAATTAAAAATGCTTATAAAACATAAACCAAACGTTGGAAGTGGTCATTTCTTCATGCGCAGTGATAAACTCGGCACTCTAAAGCACCCGAGAGCGTTTTTTTCGATGCCAACCTAACCAGAGTTACGGGAGCGGCACAATTCAGAAAAAGCGCTCAGCTCGCCGAGAAAATGCGATTTAAGCAATAAAATTAAAAATGCTTATAAAACATAAACCAAACGTTGGAGGTGGTCATTTCTTCATGCGCAGTGATAAACTCGGCACTCTAAAGCACCCGAGAGCGTTTTTTTCGATGCCAACCTAACCAGAGTGACGGGAGCGGCACAATTCAGAAAAAGCGCTCAGCTCGCCGAGAAAATGCGATTCAAGCAATAAAATTAAAAATGCTTATAAAACATAAACCAAACGTTGGAGGTGGTCATTTCTTCATGCGCAGTGATAAACTCGGCACTCTAAAGCACCCAAGAGCGTTTTTTTCGATGCCAACCTAACCAGAGTGACGGGAGCGGCACAATTCAGAAAAAGTGCTCAGCTCGCCGAGAAAATGCGATTTAAGCAATAAAATTAAAAATGCTTATAAAACATAAACCAAACGTTGGAGGTGGTCATTTCTCCATGCGCAGTGAATAACTCGGCACTCTAAATCACCCGAGAGCGTTTTTTTCGATGCCAACCTAACCAGAGTGACGGGAGCGGCACAATTCAGAAAAAGTGCTCAGCTCGCCGAGAAAACGCGATTTAAGCAATAAAATTAAAAATGCTTATAAAACATAAACCAAACGTTGGAGGTGGTCATTTCTTAATGCGCAGTAATAAACTCGGCACTCTAAAGCACCCGTGAGCGTTTTTTTCGATGCCAACCTAACCAGAGTGACGGGAGCGGCACAATTCAGAAAAAGTGCTCAGCTCGCCGAGAAAATGCGATTTAAGCAATAAAATTAAAAATGCTTATAAAACATAAACCAAACGTTGGAGGTGGTCATTTCTTAATGCGCAGTAATAAACTCGGCACTCTAAAGCACCCGAGAGCGTTTTTTTCGATGCCAACCTAACCAGAGTGACGGGAGCGGCACAATTCAGAAAAAGCGCTCAGCTCGCCGAGAAAATGCGATTTAAGCAATAAAATTAAAAATGCTTATAAAACATAAACCAAACGTTGGAGGTGGTCATTTCTTAATGCGCAGTAATAAACTCGGCACTCTAAAGCACCCGAGAGCGTTTTTTTTTATGCCAACCTAACCAGAGTGACGGGAGCGGCACAATTCAGAAAAAGTGCTCAGCTCGCCGAGAAAATGGGATTTAAGCAATAAAATTAAAAATGCTTATTAAACATAAACCAAACGTTGGAGGTTGTCATTTCTTCATGCGCAGTGAATAACTCGGCACTCTAAAGCACCCGAGAGCGTTTTTTTCGATGCCAACCTAACCAGAGTGACGGGAGCGGCACAATTCAGAAAAAGCGCTCAGCTCGCCGAGAAAATGCGATTTAAGCAATAAAATTAAAAATGCTTATTAAACATAAACCAAACGTTGGAGGTGGTCATTTCTTCATGCGCAGTGAATAACTCGGCACTCTAAAGCACCCGAGAGCGTTTTTTTCGATGCCAACCTAACCAGAGTGACGGGACAGGCACAATTCAGAAAAAGCGCTCAGCTCGACGAGAAAATGCGATTTAAGCAATAAAATTAAAAATGCTTATTAAACATAAACCAAACGTTGGAGGTGGTCATTTCTTCATGCGCAGTGAATAACTCGGCACTCTAAAGCACCCAAGAGCGTTTTTTTCGATGCCAACCTAACCAGAGTGACGGGAGCGGCACAATTCAGAAAAAGCGCTCAGCTCGCCGAGAAAATGCGATTTAAGCATTAAAATTAAAAATGCTTATAAAACATAAACCAAACGTTGGAGGTGGTCATTTCTTCATGCGCAGTGATAAACTCGGCACTCTAAAGCACCCGAGAGCGTTTTTTTCGATGCCAACCTAACCAGAGTTACGGGAGCGGCACAATTCAGAAAAAGCGCTCAGCTCGCCGAGAAAATGCGATTTAAGCAATAAAATTAAAAATGCTTATAAAACATAAACCAAACGTTGGAAGTGGTCATTTCTTCATGCGCAGTGATAAACTCGGCACTCTAAAGCACCCGAGAGCGTTTTTTTCGATGCCAACCTAACCAGAGTTACGGGAGCGGCACAATTCAGAAAAAGCGCTCAGATCGCCGAGAAAATGCGATTTAAGCAATAAAATTAAAAATGCTTATAAAACATAAACCAAACGTTGGAGGTGGTCATTTCTTCATGCGCAGTGATAAACTCGGCACTCTAAAGCACCCGAGAGCGTTTTTTTCGATGCCAACCTAACCAGAGTTACGGGAGCGGCACAATTCAGAAAAAGCGCTCAGCTCGCCGAGAAAATGCGATTTAAGCAATAAAATTAAAAATGCTTATAAAACATAAACCAAACGTTGGAGGTGGTCATTTCTTCATGCGCAGTGATAAACTCGGCACTCTAAAGCACCCGAGAGCGTTTTTTTCGATGCCAACCTAACCAGAGTGACGGGAGCGGCACAATTCAGAAAAAGCGCTCAGCTCGCCGAGAAAATGCGATTCAAGCAATAAAATTAAAAATGCTTATAAAACATAAACCAAACGTTGGAGGTGGTCATTTCTTCATGCGCAGTGATAAACTCGGCACTCTAAAGCACCCAAGAGCGTTTTTTTCGATGCCAACCTAACCAGAGTGACGGGAGCGGCACAATTCAGAAAAAGTGCTCAGCTCGCCGAGAAAATGCGATTTAAGCAATAAAATTAAAAATGCTTATAAAACATAAACCAAACGTTGGAGGTGGTCATTTCTCCATGCGCAGTGAATAACTCGGCACTCTAAATCACCCGAGAGCGTTTTTTTCGATGCCAACCTAACCAGAGTGACGGGAGCGGCACAATTCAGAAAAAGTGCTCAGCTCGCCGAGAAAACGCGATTTAAGCAATAAAATTAAAAATGCTTATAAAACATAAACCAAACGTTGGAGGTGGTCATTTCTTAATGCGCAGTAATAAACTCGGCACTCTAAAGCACCCGTGAGCGTTTTTTTCGATGCCAACCTAACCAGAGTGACGGGAGCGGCACAATTCAGAAAAAGTGCTCAGCTCGCCGAGAAAATGCGATTTAAGCAATAAAATTAAAAATGCTTATAAAACATAAACCAAACGTTGGAGGTGGTCATTTCTTAATGCGCAGTAATAAACTCGGCACTCTAAAGCACCCGAGAGCGTTTTTTTCGATGCCAACCTAACCAGAGTGACGGGAGCGGCACAATTCAGAAAAAGCGCTCAGCTCGCCGAGAAAATGCGATTTAAGCAATAAAATTAAAAATGCTTATAAAACATAAACCAAACGTTGGAGGTGGTCATTTCTTAATGCGCAGTAATAAACTCGGCACTCTAAAGCACCCGAGAGCGTTTTTTTTTATGCCAACCTAACCAGAGTGACGGGAGCGGCACAATTCAGAAAAAGTGCTCAGCTCGCCGAGAAAATGGGATTTAAGCAATAAAATTAAAAATGCTTATTAAACATAAACCAAACGTTGGAGGTTGTCATTTCTTCATGCGCAGTGAATAACTCGGCACTCTAAAGCACCCGAGAGCGTTTTTTTCGATGCCAACCTAACCAGAGTGACGGGAGCGGCACAATTCAGAAAAAGCGCTCAGCTCGCCGAGAAAATGCGATTTAAGCAATAAAATTAAAAATGCTTATTAAACATAAACCAAACGTTGGAGGTGGTCATTTCTTCATGCGCAGTGAATAACTCGGCACTCTAAAGCACCCGAGAGCGTTTTTTTCGATGCCAACCTAACCAGAGTGACGGGACAGGCACAATTCAGAAAAAGCGCTCAGCTCGACGAGAAAATGCGATTTAAGCAATAAAATTAAAAATGCTTATTAAACATAAACCAAACGTTGGAGGTGGTCATTTCTTCATGCGCAGTGAATAACTCGGCACTCTAAAGCACCCGAGAGCGTTTTTTTCGATGCCAACCTAACCAGAGTGACGGGAGCGGCACAATTCAGAAAAAGCGCTCAGCTCGCCGAGAAAATGCGATTTAAGCATTAAAATTAAAAATGCTTATAAAACATAAACCAAACGTTGGAGGTGGTCATTTCTTCATGCGCAGTGAATAACTCGGCACTCTAAAGCACCCGAGAGCGTTTTTTTCGATGCCAACCTAACCAGAGTGACGGGAGCGGCACAATTCAGAAAAAGTGCTCAGCTCGCCGAGAAAATGCGATTTAAGCAATAAAATTAAAAATGCTTATAAAACATAAACCAAACGTTGGAGGTGGTCATTTCTTAATGCGCAGTAATAAACTCGGCACTCTAAAGCACCCGAGAGCGTTTTTTTCGATGCCAACCTAACCAGAGTGACGGGAGCGGCACAATTCAGAAAAAGTGCTCAGCTCGCCGAGAAAATGCGATTTAAGCAATAAAATTAAAAATGCTTATAAAACATAAACCAAACGTTGGAAGTGGTCATTTCTTCATGCGCAGTGATAAACTCGGCACTCTAAAGCACCCGAGAGCGTTTTTTTCGATGCCAACCTAACCAGAGTTACGGGAGCGGCACAATTCAGAAAAAGCGCTCAGATCGCCGAGAAAATGCGATTTAAGCAATAAAATTAAAAATGCTTATAAAACATAAACCAAACGTTGGAGGTGGTCATTTCTTCATGCGCAGTGATAAACTCGGCACTCTAAAGCACCCGAGAGCGTTTTTTTCGATGCCAACCTAACCAGAGTGACGGGAGCGGCACAATTCAGAAAAAGCGCTCAGCTCGCCGAGAAAATGCGATTTAAGCAATAAAATTAAAAATGCTTATAAAACATAAACCAAACGTTGGAGGTGGTCATTTCTTCATGCGCAGTGATAAACTCGGCACTCTAAAGCACCCGAGAGCGTTTTTTTCGATGCCAACCTAACCAGAGTGACGGGAGCGGCACAATTCAGAAAAAGTGCTCAGCTCGCCGAGAAAATGCGATTTAAGCAATAAAATTAAAAATGCTTATAAAACATAAACCAAACGTTGGAGGTGGTCATTTCTTCATGCGCAGTGAATAACTCGGCACTCTAAAGCACCCGAGAGCGTTTTTTTCGATGCCAACCTAACCAGAGTGACGGGAGCGGCACAATTCAGAAAAAGTGCTCAGCTCGCCGAGAAAATGCGATTTAAGCAATAAAATTAAAAATGCTTATAAAACATAAACCAAACGTTGGAGGTGGTCATTTCTTAATGCGCAGTAATAAACTCGGCACTCTAAAGCACCCGTGAGCGTTTTTTTCGATGCCAACCTAACCAGAGTGACGGGAGCGGCACAATTCAGAAAAAGTGCTCAGCTCGCCGAGAAAATGCGATTTAAGCAATAAAATTAAAAATGCTTATAAAACATAAACCAAACGTTGGAGGTGGTCATTTCTTAATGCGCAGTAATAAACTCGGCACTCTAAAACACCCGAGAGCGTTTTTTTCGATGCCAACCTAACCAGAGTGACGGGAGCGGCACAATTCAGAAAAAGCGCTCAGCTCGCCGAGAAAATGCGATTTAAGCAATAAAATTAAAAATGCTTATAAAACATAAACCAAACGTTGGAGGTGGTCATTTCTTAATGCGCAGTAATAAACTCGGCACTCTAAAGCACCCGAGAGCGTTTTTTTCGATGCCAACCTAACCAGAGTGACGGGAGCGGCACAATTCAGAAAAAGTGCTCAGCTCGCCGAGAAAATGCGATTTAAGCAATAAAATTAAAAATGCTTATTAAACATAAACCAAACGTTGGAGGTTGTCATTTCTTCATGCGCAGTGAATAACTCGGCACTCTAAAGCACCCGAGAGCGTTTTTTTCGATGCCAACCTAACCAGAGTGACGGGAGCGGCACAATTCAGAAAAAGCGCTCAGCTCGCCGAGAAAATGCGATTTAAGCAATAAAATTAAAAATGCTTATTAAACATAAACCAAAGGTTGGAGGTGGTCATTTCTTCATGCGCAGTGAATAACTCGGCACTCTAAAGCACCCGAGAGCGTTTTTTTCGATGCCAACCCAGAGTGACGGGAGAGGCACAATTCAGAAAAAGCGCTCAGCTCGCCGAGAAAATGCGATTTAAGCAATAAAATTAAAAATGCTTATAAAACATAAACCAAACGTTGGAGGTGGTCATTTCTTCATGCGCAGTGATAAACTCGGCACTCTAAAGCACCCGAGAGCGTTTTTTTCGATGCCAACCTAACCAGAGTGACGGGAGCGGCACAATTCAGAAAAAGTGCTCAGCTCGCCGAGAAAATGCGATTTAAGCAATAAAATTAAAAATGCTTGTAAAACATAAACCAAACGTTGGAGGTGGTCATTTCTTCATGCGCAGTGATAAACTCGGCACTCTAAAGCACCCGAGAGCGTTTTTTTCGATGCCAACCTAACCAGAGTGACGGGAGCGGCACAATTCAGAAAAAGCGCTCAGCTCGCCGAGAAAATGCGATTTAAGCAATAAAATTAAAAATGCTTATAAAACATAAACCAAACGTTGGAGGTTGTCATTTCTTCATGCGCAGTGAATAACTCGGCACTCTAAAGCACCCGAGAGCGTTTTTTTCGATGCCAACCTAACCAGAGTGACGGGAGCGGCACAATTCAGAAAAAGCGCTCAGCTCGCCGAGAAAATGCGATTTAAGCAATAAAATTAAAAATGCTTATTAAACATAAACCAAACGTTGGAGGTGGTCATTTCTTCATGCGCAGTGAATAACTCGGCACTCTAAAGCACCCGAGAGCGTTTTTTTCGATGCCAACCTAACCAGAGTGACGGGAGAGGCACAATTCAGAAAAAGTGCTCAGCTCGCCGAGAAAATGCGATTTAAGCAATAAAATTAGAAATGCTTATAAAACATAAACCAAACGTTGGAGGTGGTCATTTCTTCATGCGCAGTGAATAACTCGGCACTCTAAAGCACCCGAGAGCGTTTTTTTCGATGCCAACCTAACCAGAGTGACGGGAGAGGCACAATTCAGAAAAAGTGCTCAGCTCGCCGAGAAAATGCGATTTAAGCAATAAAATTAAAAATGCTTATAAAACATAAACCAAACGTTGGAGGTGGTCATTTTTTCATGCGCAGTGAATAACTCGGCACTCTAAAGCACCCGAGAGCGTTTTTTTCGATGCCAACCTAACCAGAGTGACGGGAGCGGCACAATTCAGAAAAAGTGCTCAGCTCGCCGAGAAAATGCGATTTAAGCAATAAAATTAAAAATGCTTATAAAACATAAACCAAACGTTGGAGGTGGTCGTTTCTTAATACGAAGTAATAAACTCGGCACTCTAAAGCACCCGTGAGCGTTTTTTTCGATGCCAACCTGAGTGACGGGAGCGGCACAATTCAGAAAAAGTGCTCAGCTCGCCGAGAAAATGCGATTTAAGCAATAAAATTAAAAATGCTTATAAAACATAAACCAAACGTTGGAGGTGGTCATTTCTTAATGCGCAGTAATAAACTCGGCACTCTAAAGCACCCGAGAGCGTTTTTTCGATGCCAACCTAACCAGAGTGACGGGAGCGGCACAATTCAGAAAAAGCGCTCAGCTCGCCGAGAAAATGCGATTTAAGCAATAAAATTAAAAATGCTTATAAAACATAAACCAAACGTTGGAGGTGGTCATTTCTTAATGCGCAGTAATAAACTCGGCACTCTAAAGCACCCGAGAGCGTTTTTTTCGATGCCAACCTAACCAGAGTGACGGGAGCGGCACAATTCAGAAAAAGTGCTCAGCTCGCCGAGAAAATGCGATTTAAGCAATAAAATTAAAAATGCTTATTAAACATAAACCAAACGTTGGAGGTTGTCATTTCTTCATGCGCAGTGAATAACTCGGCACTCTAAAGCACCCGAGAGCGTTTTTTTCGATGCCAACCTAACCAGAGTGACGGGAGCGGCACAATTCAGAAAAAGCGCTCAGCTCGCCGAATAAATGCAATTTAAGCAATAAAATTAAAAATGCTTATTAAACATAAACCAAACGTTGGAGGTGGTCATTTCTTCATGCGCAGTGAATAACTCGGCACTCTAAAGCACCCGAGAGCGTTTTTTTCGATGCCAACCTAACCAGAGTGACGGGAGAGGCACAATTCAGAAAAAGCGCTCAGCTCGCCGAGAAAATGCGATTTAAGCAATGAAATTAAAAATGCTTATAAAACATAAACCAAACGTTGGAGGTGGTCATTTCTTCATGCGCAGTGATAAACTCGGCACTCTAAAGCACCCGAGAGCGTTTTTTTCGATGCCAACCTAACCAGAGTGACGGGAGCGGCACAATTCAGAAAAAGTGCTCAGCTCGCCGAGAAAATGCGATTTAAGCAATAAAATTAAAAATGCTTATAAAACATAAACCAAACGTTGGAGGTGGTCATTTCTTCATGCGCAGTGAATAACTCGGCACTCTAAAGCACCCGAGAGCGTTTTTTTCGATGCCAACCTAACCAGAGTGACGGGAGCGGCACAATTCAGAAAAAGTGCTCAGCTCGCCGAGAAAATGCGATTTAAGCAATAAAATTAAAAATGCTTATTAAACATAAACTAAACGTTGGAGGTTGTCATTTCTTCATGCGCAGTGAATAACTCGGCACTCTAAAGCACCCGAGAGCGTTTTTTTCGATGCCAACCTAACCAGAGTGACGGGAGCGGCACAATTCAGAAAAAGCGCTCAGCTCGCCGAGAAAATGCTATTTAAGCAATAAAATTAAAAATGCTTATTAAACATAAACCAAACGTTGGAGGTGGTCATTTCTTCATGCGCAGTGAATAACTCGGCACTCTAAAGCACCCGAGAGCGTTTTTTTCGATGCCAACCTAACCAGAGTGACGGGAGAGGCACAATTCAGAAAAAGCGCTCAGCTCGCCGAGAAAATGCGATTTAAGCAATAAAATTAAAAATGCTTATAAAACATAAACCAAACGTTGGAGGTGGTCATTTCTTCATGCGCAGTGATAAACTCGGCACTCTAGAGCACCCGAGAGCGTTTTTTTCGATGCCAACCTAACCAGAGTGACGGGAGCGGCACAATTCAGAAAAAGTGCTCAGCTCGCCGAGAAAATGCGATTTAAGCAATAAAATTAAAAATGCTTATAAAACATAAACCAAACGTTGGAGGTGGTCATTTCTTCATGCGCAGTGATAAACTCGGCACTCTAAAGCACCCGAGAGCGTTTTTTTCGATGCCAACCTAACCAGAGTGACGGGAGCGGCACAATTCAGAAAAAGTGCTCAGCTCGCCGAGAAAATGCGATTCAAGCAATAAAATTAAAAATGCTTATTAAACATAAACCAAACGTTGGAGGTGGTCATTTCTTCATGCGCAGTGAATAACTCGGCACTCTAAAGCACCCGAGAGCGTTTTTTTCGATGCCAACCTAACCAGAGTGACGGGAGCGGCACAATTCAGAAAAAGTGCTCAGCTCGCCGAGAAAATGCGATTTAAGCAATAAAATTAAAAATGCTTATAAAACATAAACCAAACGTTGGAGGTGGTCATTTCTTAATGCGCAGTAATAAACTCGGCACTCTAAAGCACCCGAGAGCGTTTTTTTCGATGCCTACCTAACCAGAGTGTCGGGAGCGGCACAATTCAGAAAAAGTGCTCAGCTCGCCGAGAAAATGCGATTTAAGCAATAAAATTAAAAATGCTTATTAAACATAAACCAAACGTTGGAGGTGGTCATTTCTTAATGCGCAGTGAATAACTCGGCACTCTAAAGCACCCGAGAGCGTTTTTTTCGATGCCAACCTAACCAGAGTGACGGGAGCGGCACAATTCAGAAAAAGTGCTCAGCTCGCCGAGAAAATGCGATTTAAGCAATAAAATTAAAAATGCTTATAAAACATAAACCAAACGTTGGAGGTGGTCATTTCTTCATGCGCAGTGATAAACTCGGCACTCTAAAGCACCCGAGAGCGTTTTTTTCGATGCCAACCTAACCAGAGTGACGGGAGCGGCACAATTCAGAAAAAGTGCTCAGCTCGCCGAGAAAATGCGATTCAAGCAATAAAATTAAAAATGCTTATTAAACATAAACCAAACGTTGGAGGTGGTCATTTCTTCATGCGCAGTGAATAACTCGGCACTCTAAAGCACCCGAGAGCGTTTTTTTCGATGCCAACCTAACCAGAGTGACGGGAGCGGCACAATTCAGAAAAAGTGCTCAGCTCGCCGAGAAAATGCGATTTAAGCAATAAAATTAAAAATGCTTATAAAACATAAACCAAACGTTGGAGGTGGTCATTTCTTAATGCGCAGTAATAAACTCGGCACTCTAAAGCACCCGAGAGCGTTTTTTTCGATGCCTACCTAACCAGAGTGTCGGGAGCGGCACAATTCAGAAAAAGTGCTCAGCTCGCCGAGAAAATGCGATTTAAGCAATAAAATTAAAAATGCTTATTAAACATAAACCAAACGTTGGAGGTGGTCATTTCTTCATGCGCAGTGAATAACTCGGCACTCTAAAGCACCCGAGAGCGTTTTTTTCGATGCCAACCTAACCAGAGTGACGGGAGCGGCACAATTCAGAAAAAGCGCTCAGCTTGCCGAGAAAATGCGATTTAAGCAATAAAATTAAAAATGCTTATTAAACATAAACCAAACATTGGAGGTGGTCATTTCTTCATGCGCAGTGAATAACTCGGCACTCTAAAGCACCCGAGAGCGATTTTTTCGATGCCAACCTAACCAGAGTGACGGGAGCGGCACAATTCAGAAAAAGCGCTCAGCTCGCCGAGAAAATGCGATTTAAGCAATAAAATTAAAAATGCTTATAAAACATAAACCAAACGTTGGAGGTGGTCATTTCTTCATGCGCAGTGATAAACTCGGCACTCTAAAGCACCCGAGAGCGTTTTTTTCGATGCCAACCTAACCAGAGTGACGGGAGCGGCACAATTCAGAAAAAGTGCTCAGCTCGCCGAGAAAATGCGATTTAAGCAATAAAATTAAAAATGCTTATAAAACATAAACCAAACGTTGGAGGTGGTCATTTCTTCATGCGCAGTGAATAACTCGGCACTCTAAAGCACCCGAGAGCGTTTTTTTCGATGCCAACCTAACCAGAGTGACGGGAGCGGCACAATTCAGAAAAAGTGCTCAGCTCGCCGAGAAAATGCGATTTAAGCAATAAAATTAAAAATGCTTATAAAACATAAACCAAACGTTGGAGGTGGTCATTTCTTAATGCGCAGTAATAAACTCGGCACTCTAAAGCACCCGAGAGCGTTTTTTTCGATGCCAACCTAACCAGAGTGACGGGAGCGGCACAATTCAGAAAAAGTGCTCAGCTCGCCGAGAAAATGCGATTTAAGCAATAAAATTAAAAATGCTTATTAAACATAAACCAAACGGTGGAGGTGGTCATTTCTTCATGCGCAGTGAATAACTCGGCACTCTAAAGCACCCGAGAGCGTTTTTTTCGATGCCAACCTAACCAGAGTGACGGGAGCGGCACAATTCAGAAAAAGCGCTCAGCTCGCCGAGAAAATGCGATTTAAGCAATAAAATTAAAAATGCTTATTAAACATAAACCAAACGTTGGAGGTGGTCATTTCTTCATGCGCAGTGAATAACTCGGCACTCTAAAGCACCCGAGAGCGTTTTTTTCGATGCCAACCTAACCAGAGTGACGGGAGCGGCACAATTCAGAAAAAGCGCTCAGCTCGCCGAGAAAATGCGATTTAAGCAATAAAATTAAAAATGCTTATAAAACATAAACCAAACGTTGGAGGTGGTCATTTCTTCATGCGCAGTGATAAACTCGGCACTCTAAAGCACCCGAGAGCGTTTTTTTCGATGCCAACCTAACCAGAGTGACGGGAGCGGCACAATTCAGAAAAAGTGCTCAGCTCGCCGAGAAAATGCGATTTAAGCAATAAAATTAAAAATGCTTATAAAACATAAACCAAACGTTGGAGGTGGTCATTTCTTCATGCGCAGTGAATAACTCGGCACTCTAAAGCACCCGAGAGCGTTTTTTTCGATGCCAACCTAACCAGAGTGACGGGAGCGGCACAATTCAGAAAAAGTGCTCAGCTCGCCGAGAAAATGCGATTTAAGCAATAAAATTAAAAATGCTTATAAAACATAAACCAAACGTTGGAGGTGGTCATTTCTTAATGCGCAGTAATAAACTCGGCACTCTAGAGCACCCGAGAGCGTTTTTTTCGATGCCAACCTAACCAGAGTGACGGGAGCGGCACAATTCAGAAAAAGTGCTCAGCTCGCCGAGAAAATGCGATTTAAGCAATAAAATTAAAAATGCTTATAAAACATAAACCAAACGTTGGAAGTGGTCATTTCTTCATGCGCAGTGATAAACTCGGCACTCTAAAGCACCCGAGAGCGTTTTTTTCGATGCCAACCTAACCAGAGTTACGGGAGCGGCACAATTCAGAAAAAGCGCTCAGCTCGCCGAGAAAATGCGATTTAAGCAATAAAATTAAAAATGCTTATAAAACATAAACCAAACGTTGGAAGTGGTCATTTCTTCATGCGCAGTGATAAACTCGGCACTCTAAAGCACCCGAGAGCGTTTTTTTCGATGCCAACCTAACCAGAGTTACGGGAGCGGCACAATTCAGAAAAAGCGCTCAGCTCGCCGAGAAAATGCGATTTAAGCAATAAAATTAAAAATGCTTATTAAACATAAACCAAACGTTGGAGGTGGTAATTTCTTCATGCGCAGTGAATAACTCGGCACTCTAAAGCACCCGAGAGCGTTTTTTTCGATGCCAACCTAACCAGAGTGACGGGAGCGGCACAATTCAGAAAAAGCGCTCAGCTCGCCGAGAAAATGCGATTTAAGCAATAAAATTAAAAATGCTTATAAAACATAAACCAAACGTTGGAGGTGGTCATTTCTTCATGCGCAGTGATAAACTCGGCACTCTAAAGCACCCGAGAGCGTTTTTTTCGATGCCAACCTAACCAGAGTGACGGGAGCGGCACAATTCAGAAAAAGTGCTCAGCTCGCCGAGAAAATGCGATTTAAGCAATAAAATTAAAAATGCTTAACCAAACGTTGGAGGTGGTCATTTCTTCATGCGCAGTGAATAACTCGGCACTCTAAAGCACCCGAGAGCGTTTTTTTCGATGCCAACCTAACCAGAGTGACGGGAGCGGCACAATTCAGAAAAAGTGCTCAGCTCGCCGAGAAAATGCGATTCAAGCAATAAAATTAAAAATGCTTATAAAACATAAACCAAACGTTGGAGGTGGTCATTTCTTAATGCGCAGTAATAAACTCGGCACTCTAGAGCACCCGAGAGCGTTTTTTTCGATGCCAACCTAACCAGAGTGACGGGAGCGGCACAATTCAGAAAAAGTGCTCAGCTCGCCGAGAAAATGCGATTTAAGCAATAAAATTAAAAATGCTTATAAAACATAAACCAAACGTTGGAAGTGGTCATTTCTTCATGCGCAGTGATAAACTCGGCACTCTAAAGCACCCGAGAGCGTTTTTTTCGATGCCAACCTAACCAGAGTTACGGGAGCGGCACAATTCAGAAAAAGCGCTCAGCTCGCCGAGAAAATGCGATTTAAGCAATAAAATTAAAAATGCTTATAAAACATAAACCAAACGTTGGAAGTGGTCATTTCTTCATGCGCAGTGATAAACTCGGCACTCTAAAGCACCCGAGAGCGTTTTTTTCGATGCCAACCTAACCAGAGTTACGGGAGCGGCACAATTCAGAAAAAGCGCTCAGCTCGCCGAGAAAATGCGATTTAAGCAATAAAATTAAAAATGCTTATAAAACATAAACCAAACGTTGGAGGTGGTCATTTCTTCATGCGCAGTGATAAACTCGGCACTCTAAAGCACCCGAGAGCGTTTTTTTCGATGCCAACCTAACCAGAGTGACGGGAGCGGCACAATTCAGAAAAAGCGCTCAGCTCGCCGAGAAAATGCGATTTAAGCAATAAAATTAAAAATGCTTATAAAACATAAACCAAACGTTGGAGGTGGTCATTTCTTCATGCGCAGTGATAAACTCGGCACTCTAAAGCACCCGAGAGCGTTTTTTTCGATGCCAACCTAACCAGAGTGACGGGAGCGGCACAATTCAGAAAAAGTGCTCAGCTCGCCGAGAAAATGCGATTTAAGCAATAAAATTAAAAATGCTTATAAAACATACCAAACGTTGGAGGTGGTCATTTCTTAATGCGCAGTAATAAACTCGGCACTCTAAAGCACCCGAGAGCGTTTTTTTCGATGCCAACCTAACCAGAGTGACGGGAGCGGCACAATTCAGAAAAAGTGCTCAGCTCGCCGAGAAAATGCGATTTAAGCAATAAAATTAAAAATGCTTATAAAACATAAACCAAACGTTGGAGGTGGTCATTTCTTAATGCGCAGTAATAAACTCGGCACTCTAAAGCACCCGAGAGCGTTTTTTTCGATGCCAACCTAACCAGAGTGACGGGAGCGGCACAATTCAGAAAAAGCGCTCAGCTCGCCGAGAAAATGCGATTTAAGCAATAAAATTAAAAATGCTTATAAAACATAAACCAAACGTTGGAGGTGGTCATTTCTTCGTGCGCAGTGAATAACTCGGCACTCTAAAGCACCCGAGAGCGTTTTTTTCGATGCCAACCTAACCAGAGTGACGGGAGTGGCACAATTCAGAAAAAGTGCTCAGCTCGCCGAGAAAATGCGATTTAAGCAATAAAATTAAAAATGCTTATAAAACATAAACCAAACGTTGGAGGTGGTCATTTCTTAATGCGCAGTAATAAACTCGGCACTCTAAAGCACCCGAGAGCGTTTTTTTCGATGCCAACCTAACCAGAGTGACGGGAGCGGCACAATTCAGCTCGCCGAGAAAATGCGATTTAAGCAATAAAATTAAAAATGCTTATAAAACATAAACCAAACGTTGGAGGTGGTCATTTCTTAATGCGCAGTAATAAACTCGGCACTCTAAAGCACCCGAGAGCGTTTTTTTCGATGCCAACCTAACCAGAGTGACGGGAGCGGCACAATTCAGAGAAAGTGCTCAGCTCGCCGAGAAAATGCGATTTAAGCAATAAAATTAAAAATGCTTATTAAACATAAACCAAACGGTGGAGGTGGTCATTTCTTCATGCGCAGTGAATAACTCGGCACTCTAAAGCACCCGAGAGCGTTTTTTTCGATGCCAACCTAACCAGAGTGACGGGAGCGGCACAATTCAGAAAAAGCGCTCAGCTCGCCGAGAAAATGCGATTTAAGAAATAAAATTAAAAATGCTTATTAAACATAAACCAAACGTTGGAGGTGGTCATTTCTTCATGCGCAGTGAATAACTCGGCACTCTAAAGCACCCGAGAGCGTTTTTTTCGATGCCAACCTAACCAGAGTGACGGGAGCGGCACAATTCAGAAAAAGCGCTCAGCTCGCCGAGAAAATGCGATTTAAGCAATAAAATTAAAAATGCTTATAAAACATAAACCAAACGTTGGAGGTGGTCATTTCTTCATGCGCAGTGATAAACTCGGCACTCTAAAGCACCCGAGAGCGTTTTTTTCGATGCCAACCTAACCAGAGTGACGGGAGCGGCACAATTCAGAAAAAGTGCTCAGCTCGCCGAGAAAATGCGATTTAAGCAATAAAATTAAAAATGCTTATAAAACATAAACCAAACGTTGGAGGTGGTCATTTCTTCATGCGCAGTGAATAACTCGGCACTCTAAAGCACCCGAGAGCGTTTTTTTCGATGCCAACCTAACCAGAGTGACGGGAGCGGCACAATTCAGAAAAAGCGATCAGCTCGCCGAGAAAATGCGATTTAAGCAATAAAATTAAAAATGCTTATAAAACATAAACCAAACGTTGGAGGTGGTCATTTCCTAATGCGCAGTAATAAACTCGGCACTCTAAAGCACCCGAGAGCGTTTTTTTCGATGCCAACCTAACCAGAGTGACGGGAGCGGCACAATTCAGAAAAAGTGCTCAGCTCGCCGAGAAAATGCGATTTAAGCAATAAAATTAAAAATGCTTATTAAACATAAACCAAACGTTGGAGGTGGTCATTTCTTAATGCGCAGTAATAAACTCGGCACTCTAAAGCACCCGAGAGCGTTTTTTTCGATGCCAACCTAACCAGAGTGACGGGAGCGGCACAATTCAGAAAAAGTGCTAAGCTCGCCGAGAAAATGCGATTTAAGCAATAAAATTAAAAATGCTTATTAAACATAAACCAAACGTTGGAGGTGGTCATTTCTTCATGCGCAGTGAATAACTCGGCACTCTAAAGCACCCGAGAGCGTTTTTTTCGATGCCAACCTAACCAGAGTGACGGGAGCGGCACAATTCAGAAAAAGCGCTCAGCTCGCCGAGAAAATGCGATTTAAGCAATAAAATTAAAAATGCTTATAAAACATAAACCAAACGTTGGAGGTGGTCATTTCTTAATGCGCAGTAATAAACTCGGCACTCTAAAGCACCCGAGAGCGTTTTTTTTCGATGCCAACCTAACCAGAGTGACGGGAGCGGCACAATTCAGAAAAAGTGCTCAGCTCGCCGAGAAAATGCGATTTAAGCAATAAAATTAAAAATGCTTATTAAACATAAACCAAACGTTGGAGGTGGTCATTTCTTCATGCGCAGTGAATAACTCGGCACTCTAAAGCACCCGAGAGCGTTTTTTTCGATGCCAACCTAACCAGAGTGACGGGAGCGGCACAATTCAGAAAAAGCGCTCAGCTCGCCGAGAAAATGCGATTTAAGCAATAAAATTAAAAATGCTTATAAAACATAAACCAAACGTTGGAGGTGGTCATTTCTTAATGCGCAGTAATAAACTCGGCACTCTAAAGCACCCGAGAGCGTTTTTTTCGATGCCAACCTAACCAGAGTGACGGGAGCGGCACAATTCAGAAAAAGTGCTCAGCTCGCCGAGAAAATGCGATTTAAGCAATAAAATTAAAAATGCTTATAAAACATAAACCAAACGTTGGAGGTGGTCATTTCTTAATGCGCAGTAATAAACTCGGCACTCTAAAGCACCCGAGAGCGTTTTTTTCGATGCCAACCTAACCAGAGTGACGGGAGCGGCACAATTCAGAAAAAGTGCTCAGCTCGCCGAGAAAATGCGATTTAAGCAATAAAATTAAAAATGCTTATAAAACATAAACCAAACGTTGGAGGTGGTCATTTCTTAATGCGCAGTAATAAACTCGGCACTCTAAAGCACCCGAGAGCGTTTTTTTCGATGCCAACCTAACCAGAGTTACGGGAGCGGCACAATTCAGAAAAAGTGCTCAGCTCGCCGAGAAAATGCGATTTAAGCAATAAAATTAAAAATGCTTATTAAACATAAACCAAACGTTGGAGGTGGTCATTTCTTCATGCGCAGTGAATAACTCGGCACTCTAAAGCACCCGATAGCGTTTTTTTCGATGCCAACCTAACCAGAGTGACGGGAGCGGCACAATTCAGAAAAAGTGCTCAGCTCGCCGAGAAAATGCGATTTAAGCAATAAAATTAAAAATGCTTATAAAACATAAACCAAACGTTGGAGGTGGTCATTTCTTAATGCGCAGTAATAAACTCGGCACTCTAAAGCACCCGAGAGCGTTTTTTTCGATGCCAACCTAACCAGAGTGACGGGAGCGGCACAATTCAGAAAAAGTGCTCAGCTCGCCGAGAAAATGCGATTTAAGCAATAAAATTAAAAATGCTTATAAAACATAAACCAAACGTTGGAGGTGGTCATTTCTTAATGCGCAGTAATAAACTCGGCACTCTAAAGCACCCGAGAGCGTTTTTTTCGATGCCAACCTAACCAGAGTGACGGGAGCGGCACAATTCAGAAAAAGCGCTCAGCTCGCCGAGAAAATGCGATTTAGGCAATAAAATTAAAAATGCTTATAAAACATAAACCAAACGTTGGAGGTGGTCATTTCTTAATGCGCAGTAATAAACTCGGCACTCTAAAGCACCCGAGAGCGTTTTTTTCGATGCCAACCTAACCAGAGTGACGGGAGCGGCACAATTCAGAAAAAGCGCTCAGCTCGCCGAGAAAATGCGATTTAAGCAATAAAATTAAAAATGCTTATAAAACATGAACCAAACGTTGGAGGTGGTCATTTCTTCATGCGCAGTGATAAACTCGGCACTCTAAAGCACCCGAGAGCGTTTTTTTCGATGCCAACCTAACCAGAGTGACGGGAGCGGCACAATTCAGAAAAAGTGCTCAGCTCGCCGAGAAAATGCGATTTAAGCAATAAAATTAAAAATGCTTATAAAACATAAACCAAACGTTGGAGGTGGTCATTTCTCCATGCGCAGTGAATAACTCGGCACTCTAAAGCACCCGAGAGCGTTTTTTTCGATGCCAACCTAACCAGAGTGACGGGAGCGGCACAATTCAGAAAAAGTGCTCAGCTCGCCGAGAAAATGCGATTTAAGCAATAAAATTAAAAATGCTTATAAAACATAAACCAAACGTTGGAGGTGGTCATTTCTTAATGCGCAGTAATAAACTCGGCACTCTAAAGCACCCGTGAGCGTTTTTTTCGATGCCAACCTAACCAGAGTGACGGGAGCGGCACAATTCAGAAAAAGTGCTCAGCTCGCCGAGAAAATGCGATTTAAGCAATAAAATTAAAAATGCTTACAAAACATAAACCAAACGTTGGAGGTGGTCATTTCTTAATGCGCAGTAATAAACTCGGCACTCTAAAGCACCCGAGAGCGTTTTTTTTCGATGCCAACCTAACCAGAGTGACGGGAGCGGCACAATTCAGAAAAAGTGCTCAGCTCGCCGAGAAAATGCGATTTAAGCAATACAATTAAAAATGCTTATAAAACATAAACCAAACGTTGGAGGTGGTCATTTCTTAATGCGCAGTAATAAACTCGGCACTCTAAAGCACCCGAGAGCGTTTTTTTCGATGCCAACCTAACCAGAGTTACGGGAGCGGCACAATTCAGAAAAAGCGCTCAGCTCGCCGAGAAAATGCGATTTAAGCAATAAAATTAAAAATGCTTATAAAACATGAACCAAACGTTGGAGGTGGTCATTTCTTCATGCGCAGTGAATAACTCGGCACTCTAAAGCACCCGAGAGCGTTTTTTTCGATGCCAACCTAACCAGAGTGACGGGAGCGGCACAATTCAGAAAAAGTGCTCAGCTCGCCGAGAAAATGCGATTTAAGCAATAAAATTAAAAATGCTTATAAAACATAAACCAAACGTTGGAGGTGGTCATTTCTTAATGCGCAGTAATAAACTCGGCACTCTAAAGCACCCGTGAGCGTTTTTTTCGATGCCAACCTAACCAGAGTGACGGGAGCGGCACAATTCAGAAAAAGTGCTCAGCTCGCCGAGAAAATGCGATTTAAGCAATAAAATTAAAAATGCTTATAAAACATAAACCAAACGTTGGAGGTGGTCATTTCTTCATGCGCAGTGATAAAGTCGGCACTCTAAAGCACCCGAGAGCGTTTTTTTCGATGCCAACCTAACCAGAGTGACGGGAGCGGCACAATACAGAAAAAGTGCTCAGCTCGCCGAGAAAATGCGATTTAAGCAATAAAATTAAAAATGCTTATTAAACATAAACCAAACGTTGGAGGTGGTCATTTCTTCATGCGCAGTGATAAAGTCGGCACTCTAAAGCACCCGAGAGCGTTTTTTTCGATGCCAACCTAACCAGAGTGACGGGAGCGGCACAATTCAGAAAAAGTGCTCAGCTCGCCGAGAAAATGCGATTTAAGAAATAAAATTAAAAATGCTTATAAAACATAAACCAAACGTTGGAGGTGGTCATTTCTTAATGCGCAGTAATAAACTCGGCACTCTAAAGCACCCGAGAGCGTTTTTTTCGATGCCAACCTAAGCAGAGTGACGGGAGCGGCACAATTCAGAAAAAGTGCTCAGCTCGCCGAGAAAATGCGATTTAAGCAATAAAATTAAAAATGCTTATTAAACATAAACCAAACGTTGGAGGTGGTCATTTCTTCATGCGCAGTGAATAACTCGGCACTCTAAAGCACCCGAGAGCGTTTTTTTCGATGCCAAGTGACGGGAGCTGCACAATTCAGAAAAAGTGCTCAGCTCGCCGAGAAAATGCGATTTAAGCAATAAAATTAAAAATGCTTATAAAACATAAACCAAACGTTGGAGGTGGTCATTTCTTAATGCGCAGTAATAAACTCGGCACTCTAAAGCACCCGAGAGCGTTTTTTTCGATGCCAACCTAACCAGAGTGACGGGAGCGGCACAATTCAGAAAAAGTGCTCAGCTCGCCGAGAAAATGCGATTTAAGCAATAAAATTAAAAATGCTTATAAAACATAAACCAAACGTTGGAGGTGGTCATTTCTTAATGCGCAGTAATAAACTCGGCACTCTAAAGCACCCGAGAGCGTTTTTTTCGATGCCAACCTAACCAGAGTGACGGGAGCGGCACAATTCAGAAAAAGTGCTCAGCTCGCCGAGAAAATGCGATTTAAGCAATAAAATTAAAAATGCTTATTAAACATAAACCAAACGTTGGAGGTGGTCATTTCTTCATGCGCAGTGAATAACTCGGCACTCTAAAGCACCCGATAGCGTTTTTTTCGATGCCAACCTAACCAGAGTGACGGGAGCGGCACAATTCAGAAAAAGTGCTCAGCTCGCCGAGAAAATGCGATTTAAGCAATAAAATTAAAAATGCTTATAAAACATAAACCAAACGTTGGAGGTGGTCATTTCTTAATGCGCAGTAATAAACTCGGCACTCTAAAGCACCCGAGAGCGTTTTTTTCGATGCCAACCTAACCAGAGTGACGGGAGCGGCACAATTCAGAAAAAGTGCTCAGCTCGCCGAGAAAATGCGATTTAAGCAATACAATTAAAAATGCTTATAAAACATAAACCAAACGTTGGAGGTGGTCATTTCTTAATGCGCAGTAATAAACTCGGCACTCTAAAGCACCCGAGAGCGTTTTTTTCGATGCCAACCTAACCAGAGTTACGGGAGCGGCACAATTCAGAAAAAGCGCTCAGCTCGCCGAGAAAATGCGATTTAAGCAATAAAATTAAAAATGCTTATAAAACATGAACCAAACGTTGGAGGTGGTCATTTCTTCATGCGCAGTGAATAACTCGGCACTCTAAAGCACCCGAGAGCGTTTTTTTCGATGCCAACCTAACCAGAGTGACGGGAGCGGCACAATTCAGAAAAAGTGCTCAGCTCGCCGAGAAAATGCGATTTAAGCAATAAAATTAAAAATGCTTATAAAACATAAACCAAACGTTGGAGGTGGTCATTTCTTAATGCGCAGTAATAAACTCGGCACTCTAAAGCACCCGTGAGCGTTTTTTTCGATGCCAACCTAACCAGAGTGACGGGAGCGGCACAATTCAGAAAAAGTGCTCAGCTCGCCGAGAAAATGCGATTTAAGCAATAAAATTAAAAATGCTTATAAAACATAAACCAAACGTTGGAGGTGGTCATTTCTTCATGCGCAGTGATAAAGTCGGCACTCTAAAGCACCCGAGAGCGTTTTTTTCGATGCCAACCTAACCAGAGTGACGGGAGCGGCACAATTCAGAAAAAGTGCTCAGCTCGCCGAGAAAATGCGATTTAAGCAATAAAATTAAAAATGCTTATTAAACATAAACCAAACGTTGGAGGTGGTCGTTTCTTCATGCGCAGTGATAAACTCGGCACTCTAAAGCACCCGAGAGCGTTTTTTTCGATGCCAACCTAACCAGAGTGACGGGAGCGGCACAATTCAGAAAAAGTGCTCAGCTTGCCGAGAAAATGCGATTTAAGCAATAAAATTAAAAATGCTTATAAAACATAAACCAAACGTTGGAGGTGGTCATTTCTTAATGCGCAGTAATAAACTCGGCACTCTAAAGCACCCGAGAGCGTTTTTTTCGATGCCAACCTAACCAGAGTGACGGGAGCGGCACAATTCAGAAAAAGTGCTCAGCTCGCCGAGAAAATGCGATTTAAGCAATAAAATTAAAAATGCTTATTAAACATAAACCAAACGTTGGAGGTGGTCATTTCTTCATGCGCAGTGAATAACTCGGCACTCTAAAGCACCCGAGAGCGTTTTTTTCGATGCCAACCTAACCAGAGTGACGGGAGCGGCACAATTCAGAAAAAGCGCTCAGCTCGCCGAGAAAATGCGATTTAAGCAATAAAATTAAAAATGCTTATAAAACATAAACCAAACGTTGGAGGTGGTCATTTCTTAATGCACAGTAATAAACTCGGCACTCTAAAGCACCCGAGAGCGTTTTTTTTCGATGCCAACCTAACCAGAGTGACGGGAGCGGCACAATTCAGAAAAAGTGCTCAGCTCGCCGAGAAAATGCGATTTAAGCAATAAAATTAAAAATGCTTATTAAACATAAACCAAACGTTGGAGGTGGTCATTTCTTCATGCGCAGTGAATAACTCGGCACTCTAAAGCACCCGAGAGCGTTTTTTTCGATGCCAACCTAACCAGAGTGACGGGAGCGGCACAATTCAGAAAAAGTGCTCAGCTCGCCGAGAAAATGCGATTTAAGCAATAAAATTAAAAATGCTTATAAAACATAAACCAAACGTTGGAGGTGGTCATTTCTTAATGCGCAGTAATAAACTCGGCACTCTAAAGCACCCGAGAGCGTTTTTTTCGATGCCAACCTAACCAGAGTGACGGGAGCGGCACAATTCAGAAAAAGTGCTCAGCTCGCCGAGAAAATGCGATTTAAGCAATAAAATTAAAAATGCTTATAAAACATAAACCAAACGTTGGAGGTGGTCATTTCTTAATGCGCAGTAATAAACTCGGCACTCTAAAGCACCCGAGAGCGTTTTTTTCGATGCCAACCTAACCAGAGTGACGGGAGCGGCACAATTCAGAAAAAGCGCTCAGCTCGCCGAGAAAATGCGATTTAAGCAATAAAATTAAAAATGCTGATAAAACATAAACCAAACGTTGGAGGTGGTCATTTCTTCGTGCGCAGTGAATAACTCGGCACTCTAAAGCACCCGAGAGCGTTTTTTTCGATGCCAACCTAACCAGAGTGACGGGAGCGGCACAATTCAGAAAAAGTGCTCAGCTCGCCGAGAAAATGCGATTTAAGCAATAAAATTAAAAATGCTTATAAAACATAAACCAAACGTTGGAGGTGGTCATTTCTTAATGCGCAGTAATAAACTCGGCACTCTAAAGCACCCGAGAGCGTTTTTTTCGATGCCAACCTAACCAGAGTGACGGGAGCGGCACAATTCAGAAAAAGTGCTCAGCTCGCCGAGAAAATGCGATTTAGGCAATAAAATTAAAAATGCTTATAAAACATAAACCAAACGTTGGAGGTGGTCATTTCTTAATGCGCAGTAATAAACTCGGCACTCTAAAGCACCCGAGAGCGTTTTTTTCGATGCCAACCTAACCAGAGTGACGGGAGCGGCACAATTCAGAAAAAGCGCTCAGCTCGCCGAGAAAATGCGATTTAAGCAATAATATTAAAAATGCTTATAAAACATAAACCAAACGTTGGAGGTGGTCATTTCTTCATGCGCAGTGAATAACTCGGCACTCTAAAGCACCCGAGAGCGTTTTTTTCGATGCCAAGTGACGGGAGCGGCACAATTCAGAAAAAGTGCTCAGCTCGCCGAGAAAATGCGATTTAAGCAATAAAATTAAAAATGCTTATAAAACATAAACCAAACGTTGGAAGTGGTCATTTCTTCATGCGCAGTGATAAACTCGGCACTCTAAAGCACCCGAGAGCGTTTTTTTCGATGCCAACCTAACCAGAGTTACGGGAGCGGCACAATTCAGAAAAAGCGCTCAGCTCGCCGAGAAAATGCGATTTAAGCAATAAAATTAAAAATGCTTATAAAACATAAACCAAACGTTGGAGGTGGTCATTTCTTAATGCGCAGTAATAAACTCGGCACTCTAAAGCACCCGAGAGCGTTTTTTTCGATGCCAACCTAACCAGAGTGACGGGAGCGGCACAATTCAGAAAAAGTGCTCAGCTCGCCGAGAAAATGCGATTTAAGCAATAAAATTAAAAATGCTTATTAAACATAAACCAAACGTTGGAGGTGGTCATTTCTTCATGCGCAGTGAATAACTAGGCACTCTAAAGCACCCGATAGCGTTTTTTTCGATGCCAACCTAACCAGAGTGACGGGAGCGGCACAATTCAGAAAAAGTGCTCAGCTCGCCGAGAAAATGCGATTTAAGCAATAAAATTAAAAATGCTTATAAAACATAAACCAAACGTTGGAGGTGGTCATTTCTTAATGCGCAGTAATAAACTCGGCACTCTAAAGCACCCGAGAGCGTTTTTTTCGATGCCAACCTAACCAGAGTGACGGGAGCGGCACAATTCAGAAAAAGTGCTCAGCTCGCCGAGAAAATGCGATTTAAGCAATAAAATTAAAAATGCTTATAAAACATAAACCAAACGTTGGAGGTGGTCATTTCTTAATGCGCAGTACTAAACTCGGCACTCTAAAGCACCCGAGAGCGTTTTTTTCGATGCCAACCTAACCAGAGTGACGGGAGCGGCACAATTCAGAAAAAGTGCTCAGCTCGCCGAGAAAATGCGATTTAAGCAATAAAATTAAAAATGCTTATAAAACATAAACCAAACGTTGGAGGTGGTCATTTCTTAATGCGCAGTAATAAACTCGGCACTCTAAAGCACCCGAGAGCGTTTTTTTCGATGCCAACCTAACCAGAGTTACGGGAGCGGCACAATTCAGAAAAAGCGCTCAGCTCGCCGAGAAAATGCGATTTAAGCAATAAAATTAAAAATGCTTATAAAACATGAACCAAACGTTGGAGGTGGTCATTTCTTCATGCGCAGTGAATAACTCGGCACTCTAAAGCACCCGAGAGCGTTTTTTTCGATGCCAACCTAACCAGAGTGACGGGAGCGGCACAATTCAGAAAAAGTGCTCAGCTCGCCGAGAAAATGCGATTTAAGCAATAAAATTAAAAATGCTTATAAAACATAAACCAAACGTTGGAGGTGGTCATTTCTTCATGCGCAGTGAATAACTCGGCACTCTAAAGCACCCGAGAGCGTTTTTTTCGATGCCAACCTAACCAGAGTGACGGGAGCGGCACAATTCAGAAAAAGTGCTCAGCTCGCCGAGAAAATGCGATTTAAGCAATAAAATTAAAAATGCTTATAAAACATAAACCAAACGTTGGAGGTGGTCATTTCTTAATGCGCAGTAATAAACTCGGCACTCTAAAGCACCCGAGAGCGTTTTTTTCGATGCCAACCTAACCAGAGTGACGGGAGCGGCACAATTCAGAAAAAGTGCTCAGCTCGCCGAGAAAATGCGATTTAAGCAATAAAATTAAAAATGCTTATTAAACATAAACCAAACGTTGGAGGTGGTCATTTCTTCATGCGCAGTGAATAACTCGGCACTCTAAAGCACCCGAGAGCGTTTTTTTCGATGCCAACCTAACCAGAGTGACGGGAGCGGCACAATTCAGAAAAAGCGCTCAGCTCGCCGAGAAAATGCGATTTAAGCAATAAAATTAAAAATGCTTATAAAACATAAACCAAACGTTGGAGGTGGTCATTTCTTAATGCGCAGTAATAAACTCGGCACTCTAAAGCACCCGAGAGCGTTTTTTTCGATGCCAACCTAACCAGAGTGACGGGAGCGGCACAATTCAGAAAAAGTGCTCAGCTCGCCGAGAAAATGCGATTTAAGCAATAAAATTAAAAATGCTTATTAAACATAAACCAAACGTTGGAGGTGGTCATTTCTTCATGCGCAGTGAATAACTCGGCACTCTAAAGCACCCGAGAGCGTTTTTTTCGATGCCAACCTAACCAGAGTGACGGGAGCGGCACAATTCAGAAAAAGCGCTCAGCTCGCCGAGAAAATGCGATTTAAGCAATAAAATTAAAAATGCTTATAAAACATAAACCAAACGTTGGAGGTGGTCATTTCTTAATGCGCAGTAATAAACTCGGCACTCTAAAGCACCCGAGAGCGTTTTTTTCGATGCCAACCTAACCAGAGTGACGGGAGCGGCACAATTCAGAAAAAGTGCTCAGCTCGCCGAGAAAATGCGATTTAAGCAATAAAATTAAAAATGCTTATAAAACATAAACCAAACGTTGGAGGTGGTCATTTCTTAATGCGCAGTAATAAACTCGGCACTCTAAAGCACCCGAGAGCGTTTTTTTCGATGCCAACCTAACCAGAGTGACGGGAGCGGCACAATTCAGAAAAAGTGCTCAGCTCGCCGAGAAAATGCGATTTAAGCAATAAAATTAAAAATGCTTATTAAACATAAACCAAACGTTGGAGGTGGTCATTTCTTCATGCGCAGTGAATAACTCGGAACTCTAAAGCACCCGATAGCGTTTTTTTTCGATGCCAACCTAACCAGAGTGACGGGAGCGGCACAATTCAGAAAAAGCTCAGCTCGCCGAGAAAATGCGATTTAAGCAATACAATTAAAAATGCTTATAAAACATAAACCAAACGTTGGAGGTGGTCATTTCTTAATGCGCAGTAATAAACTCGGCACTCTAAAGCACCCGAGAGCGTTTTTTTCGATGCCAACCTAACCAGAGTGACGGGAGCGGCACAATTCAGAAAAAGTGCTCAGCTCGCCGAGAAAATGCGATTTAAGCAATAAAATTAAAAATGCTTATAAAACATAAACCAAACGTTGGAGGTGGTCATTTCTTAATGCGCAGTAATAAACTCGGCACTCTAGAGCACCTGAGAGCGTTTTATTCGATGCCAACCTAACCAGAGTGACGGGAGCGGCACAATTCAGAAAAAGTGCTCAGCTCGCCGAGAAAATGCGATTTAAGCAATAAAATTAAAAATGCTTATAAAACATAAACCAAACGTTGGAGGTGGTCATTTCTTCATGCGCAGTGAATAACTCGGCACTCTAAAGCACCCGAGAGCGTTTTTTTCGATGCCAACCTAACCAGAGTGACGGGAGCGGCACAATTCAGAAAAAGTGCTCAGCTCGCCGAGAAAATGCGATTTAAGCAATAAAATTAAAAATGCTTATAAAACATAAACCAAACGTTGGAGGTGGTCATTTCTTAATGCGCAGTAATAAACTCGGCACTCTAGAGCACCCGAGAGCGTTTTTTCCGATGCCAACCTAACCAGAGTGACGGGAGCGGCACAATTCAGAAAAAATGCTCAGCTCGCCGAGAAAATGCGATTTAAGCAATAAAATTAAAAATGCTTATAAAACATAAACCAAACGTTGGAAGTGGTCATTTCTTCATGCGCAGTGATAAACTCGGCACTCTAAAGCACCCGAGAGCGTTTTTTTCAATGCCAACCAAACCAGAGTTACGGGAGCGGCACAATTCAGAAAAAGCGCTCAGCTCGCCGAGAAAATGCGATTTAAGTAATAAAATTAAAAATGCTTATAAAACATAAACCAAACGTTGGAGGTGGTCATTTCTTCATGCGCAGTGATAAACTCGGCACTCTAAAGCACCCGAGAGCGTTTTTTTCGATGCCAACCTAACCAGAGTGACGGGAGCGGCACAATTCAGAAAAAGTGCTCAGCTCGCCGAGAAAATGCGATTTAAGCACTAAAATTAAAAATGCTTATAAAACATAAACCAAACGTTGGAGGTGGTCATTTCTTCATGCGCAGTGAATAACTCGGCACTCTAAAGCACCCGAGAGCGTTTTTTTCGATGCCAACCTAACCAGAGTGACGGGAGCGGCACAATTCAGAAAAAGTGCTCAGCTCGCCGAGAAAATGCGATTTAAGCAATAAAATTAAAAATGCTTATAAAACATAAACCAAACGTTGGAGGTGGTCATTTCTTAATGCGCAGTAATAAACTCGGCACTCTAGAGCACCCGAGAGCGTTTTTTTCGATGCCAACCTAACCAGAGTGACGGGAGCGGCACAATTCAGAAAAAGTGCTCAGCTCGCCGAGAAAATGCGATTTAAGCAATAAAATTAAAAATGCTTATAAAACATAAACCAAACGTTGGAAGTGGTCATTTCTTCATGCGCAGTGATAAACTCGGCACTCTAAAGCACCCGAGAGCGTTTTTTTCGATGCCAACCTAACCAGAGTTACGGGAGCGGCACAATTCAGAAAAAGCGCTCAGCTCGCCGAGAAAATGCGATTTAAGCAATAAAATTAAAAATGCTTATAAAACATAAACCAAACGTTGGAAGTGGTCATTTCTTCATGCGCAGTGATAAACTCGGCACTCTAAAGCACCCGAGAGCGTTTTTTTCGATGCCAACCTAACCAGAGTTACGGGAGCGGCACAATTCAGAAAAAGCGCTCAGCTCGCCGAGAAAATGCGATTTAAGCAATAAAATTAAAAATGCTTATAAAACATAAACCAAACGTTGGAGGTGGTCATTTCTTCATGCGCAGTGATAAACTCGGCACTCTAAAGCACCCGAGAGCGTTTTTTTCGATGCCAACCTAACCAGAGTGACGGGAGCGGCACAATTCAGAAAAAGCGCTCAGCTCGCCGAGAAAATGCGATTTAAGCAATAAAATTAAAAATGCTTATAAAACATAAACCAAACGTTGGAGGTGGTCATTTCTTCATGCGCAGTGATAAACTCGGCACTCTAAAGCACCCGAGAGCGTTTTTTTCGATGCCAACCTAACCAGAGTGACGGGAGCGGCACAATTCAGAAAAAGTGCTCAGCTCGCCGAGAAAATGCGATTTAAGCAATAAAATTAAAAATGCTTATAAAACATAAACCAAACGTTGGAGGTGGTCATTTCTTAATGCGCAGTAATAAACTCGGCACTCTAAAGCACCCGAGAGCGTTTTTTTCGATGCCAACCTAACCAGAGTTACGGGAGCGGCACAATTCAGAAAAAGCGCTCAGCTCGCCGAGAAAATGCGATTTAAGCAATAAAATTAAAAATGCTTATAAAACATGAACCAAACGTTGGAGGTGGTCATTTCTTCATGCGCAGTGAATAACTCGGCACTCTAAAGCACCCGAGAGCGTTTTTTTCGATGCCAACCTAACCAGAGTGACGGGAGCGGCACAATTCAGAAAAAGTGCTCAGCTCGCCGAGAAAATGCGATTTAAGCAATAAAATTAAAAATGCTTATAAAACATAAACCAAACGTTGGAGGTGGTCATTTCTTAATGCGCAGTAATAAACTCGGCACTCTAAAGCACCCGTGAGCGTTTTTTTCGATGCCAACCTAACCAGAGTGACGGGAGCGGCACAATTCAGAAAAAGTGCTCAGCTCGCCGAGAAAATGCGATTTAAGCAATAAAATTAAAAATGCTTATAAAACATAAACCAAACGTTGGAGGTGGTCATTTCTTAATGCGCATTAATAAACTCGGCACTCTAAAGCACCCGACAGCGTTTTTTTCGATGCCAACCTAACCAGAGTGACGGGAGCGGCACAATTCAGAAAAAGCGCTCAGCTCGCCGAGAAAATGCGATTTAAGCAATAAAATTAAAAATGCTTATAAAACATAAACCAAACGTTGGAGGTGGTCATTTCTTAATGCGCAGTAATAAACTCGGCACTCTAAAGCACCCGAGAGCGTTTTTTTCGATGCCAACCTAACCAGAGTGACGGGAGCGGCACAATTCAGAAAAAGTGCTCAGCTCGCCGAGAAAATGCGATTTAGGCAATAAAATTAAAAATGCTTATAAAACATAAACCAAACGTTGGAGGTGGTCATTTCTTAATGCGCAGTAATAAACTCGGCACTCTAAAGCACCCGAGAGCGTTTTTTTCGATGCCAACCTAACCAGAGTGACGGGAGCGGCACAATTCAGAAAAAGCGCTCAGCTCGCCGAGAAAATGCGATTTAAGCAATAAAATTAAAAATGCTTATAAAACATAAACCAAACGTTGGAGGTGGTCATTTCTTCATGCGCAGTGATTAACTGGGCACTCTAAAGCACCCGAGAGCGTTTTTTTCGATGCCAAGTGACGGGAGCGGCACAATTCAGAAAAAGTGCTCAGCTCGCCGAGAAAATGCGATTTAAGCAATAAAATTAAAAATGCTTATTAAACATAAACCAAACGTTGGAGGTGGTCATTTCTTCATGCGCAGTGAATAACTCGGCACTCTAAAGCACCCGATAGCGTTTTTTTCGATGCCAACCTAACCAGAGTGACGGGAGCGGCACAATTCAGAAAAAGTGCTCAGCTCGCCGAGAAAATGCGATTTAAGCAATAAAATTAAAAATGCTTATAAAACATAAACCAAACGTTGGAGGTGGTCATTTCTTAATGCGCAGTAATAAACTCGGCACTCTAAAGCACCCGAGAGCGTTTTTTTCGATGCCAACCTAACCAGAGTGACGGGAGCGGCACAATTCAGAAAAAGTGCTCAGCTCGCCGAGAAAATGCGATTTAAGCAATAAAATTAAAAATGCTTATAATACATAAACCAAACGTTGGAGGTGGTCATTTCTTAATGCGCAGTAATAAACTCGGCACTCTAAAGCACCCGAGAGCGTTTTTTTCGATGCCAACCTAACCAGAGTGACGGGAGCGGCACAATTCAGAAAAAGCGCTCAGCTCGCCGAGAAAATGCGATTTAAGCAATAAAATTAAAAATGCTTATAAAACATAAACCAAACGTTGGAGGTGGTCATTTCTTCGTGCGCAGTGAATAACTCGGCACTCTAAAGCACCCGAGAGCGTTTTTTTCGATGCCAACCTAACCAGAGTGACGGGAGCGGCACAATTCAGAAAAAGTGCTCAGCTCGCCGAGAAAATGCGATTTAAGCAATAAAATTAAAAATGCTTATAAAACATAAACCAAACGTTGGAGGTGGTCATTTCTTAATGCGCAGTAATAAACTCGGCACTCTAAAGCACCCGAGAGCGTTTTTTTCGATGCCAACCTAACCAGAGTGACGGGAGCGGCACAATTCAGAAAAAGTGCTCAGCTCGCCGAGAAAATGCGATTTAGGCAATAAAATTAAAAATGCTTATAAAACATAAACCAAACGTTGGAGGTGGTCATTTCTTAATGCGCAGTAATAAACTCGGCACTCTAAAGCACCCGAGAGCGTTTTTTTCGATGCCAACCTAACCAGAGTGACGGGAGCGGCACAATTCAGAAAAAGCGCTCAGCTCGCCGAGAAAATGCGATTTAAGCAATAAAATTAAAAATGCTTATAAAACATAAACCAAACGTTGGAGGTGGTCATTTCTTCATGCGCAGTGAATAACTCGGCACTCTAAAGCACCCGAGAGCGTTTTTTTCGATGCCAACCTAACCAGAGTGACGGGAGCGGCACAATTCAGAAAAAGTGCTCAGCTCGCCGAGAAAATGCGATTTAAGCAATAAAATTAAAAATGCTTATAAAACATAAACCAAACGTTGGAGGTGGTCATTTCTTAATGCGCAGTAATAAACTCGGCACTCTAGAGCACCCGAGAGCGTTTTTTCCGATGCCAACCTAACCAGAGTGACGGGAGCGGCACAATTCAGAAAAAATGCTCAGCTCGCCGAGAAAATGCGATTTAAGCAATAAAATTAAAAATGCTTATAAAACATAAACCAAACGTTGGAAGTGGTCATTTCTTCATGCGCAGTGATAAACTCGGCACTCTAAAGCACCCGAGAGCGTTTTTTTCAATGCCAACCAAACCAGAGTTACGGGAGCGGCACAATTCAGAAAAAGCGCTCAGCTCGCCGAGAAAATGCGATTTAAGCAATAAAATTAAAAATGCTTATAAAACATAAACCAAACGTTGGAGGTGGTCATTTCTTCATGCGCAGTGATAAACTCGGCACTCTAAAGCACCCGAGAGCGTTTTTTTCGATGCCAACCTAACCAGAGTGACGGGAGCGGCACAATTCAGAAAAAGTGCTCAGCTCGCCGAGAAAATGCGATTTAAGCACTAAAATTAAAAATGCTTATAAAACATAAACCAAACGTTGGAGGTGGTCATTTCTTCATGCGCAGTGAATAACTCGGCACTCTAAAGCACCCGAGAGCGTTTTTTTCGATGCCAACCTAACCAGAGTGACGGGAGCGGCACAATTCAGAAAAAGTGCTCAGCTCGCCGAGAAAATGCGATTTAAGCAATAAAATTAAAAATGCTTATAAAACATAAACCAAACGTTGGAGGTGGTCATTTCTTAATGCGCAGTAATAAACTCGGCACTCTAGAGCACCCGAGAGCGTTTTTTTCGATGCCAACCTAACCAGAGTGACGGGAGCGGCACAATTCAGAAAAAGTGCTCAGCTCGCCGAGAAAATGCGATTTAAGCAATAAAATTAAAAATGCTTATAAAACATAAACCAAACGTTGGAAGTGGTCATTTCTTCATGCGCAGTGATAAACTCGGCACTCTAAAGCACCCGAGAGCGTTTTTTTCGATGCCAACCTAACCAGAGTTACGGGAGCGGCACAATTCAGAAAAAGCGCTCAGCTCGCCGAGAAAATGCGATTTAAGCAATAAAATTAAAAATGCTTATAAAACATAAACCAAACGTTGGAAGTGGTCATTTCTTCATGCGCAGTGATAAACTCGGCACTCTAAAGCACCCGAGAGCGTTTTTTTCGATGCCAACCTAACCAGAGTTACGGGAGCGGCACAATTCAGAAAAAGCGCTCAGCTCGCCGAGAAAATGCGATTTAAGCAATAAAATTAAAAATGCTTATAAAACATAAACCAAACGTTGGAGGTGGTCATTTCTTCATGCGCAGTGATAAACTCGGCACTCTAAAGCACCCGAGAGCGTTTTTTTCGATGCCAACCTAACCAGAGTGACGGGAGCGGCACAATTCAGAAAAAGCGCTCAGCTCGCCGAGAAAATGCGATTTAAGCAATAAAATTAAAAATGCTTATAAAACATAAACCAAACGTTGGAGGTGGTCATTTCTTCATGCGCAGTGATAAACTCGGCACTCTAAAGCACCCGAGAGCGTTTTTTTCGATGCCAACCTAACCAGAGTGACGGGAGCGGCACAATTCAGAAAAAGTGCTCAGCTCGCCGAGAAAATGCGATTTAAGCAATAAAATTAAAAATGCTTATAAAACATAAACCAAACGTTGGAGGTGGTCATTTCTTAATGCGCAGTAATAAACTCGGCACTCTAAAGCACCCGAGAGCGTTTTTTTCGATGCCAACCTAACCAGAGTTACGGGAGCGGCACAATTCAGAAAAAGCGCTCAGCTCGCCGAGAAAATGCGATTTAAGCAATAAAATTAAAAATGCTTATAAAACATGAACCAAACGTTGGAGGTGGTCATTTCTTCATGCGCAGTGAATAACTCGGCACTCTAAAGCACCCGAGAGCGTTTTTTTCGATGCCAACCTAACCAGAGTGACGGGAGCGGCACAATTCAGAAAAAGTGCTCAGCTCGCCGAGAAAATGCGATTTAAGCAATAAAATTAAAAATGCTTATAAAACATAAACCAAACGTTGGAGGTGGTCATTTCTTAATGCGCAGTAATAAACTCGGCACTCTAAAGCACCCGTGAGCGTTTTTTTCGATGCCAACCTAACCAGAGTGACGGGAGCGGCACAATTCAGAAAAAGTGCTCAGCTCGCCGAGAAAATGCGATTTAAGCAATAAAATTAAAAATGCTTATAAAACATAAACCAAACGTTGGAGGTGGTCATTTCTTAATGCGCATTAATAAACTCGGCACTCTAAAGCACCCGAGAGCGTTTTTTTCGATGCCAACCTAACCAGAGTGACGGGAGCGGCACAATTCAGAAAAAGCGCTCAGCTCGCCGAGAAAATGCGATTTAAGCAATAAAATTAAAAATGCTTATAAAACATAAACCAAACGTTGGAGGTGGTCATTTCTTAATGCGCAGTAATAAACTCGGCACTCTAAAGCACCCGAGAGCGTTTTTTTCGATGCCAACCTAACCAGAGTGACGGGAGCGGCACAATTCAGAAAAAGTGCTCAGCTCGCCGAGAAAATGCGATTTAGGCAATAAAATTAAAAATGCTTATAAAACATAAACCAAACGTTGGAGGTGGTCATTTCTTAATGCGCAGTAATAAACTCGGCACTCTAAAGCACCCGAGAGCGTTTTTTTCGATGCCAACCTAACCAGAGTGACGGGAGCGGCACAATTCAGAAAAAGCGCTCAGCTCGCCGAGAAAATGCGATTTAAGCAATAAAATTAAAAATGCTTATAAAACATAAACCAAACGTTGGAGGTGGTCATTTCTTCATGCGCAGTGATTAACTCGGCACTCTAAAGCACCCGAGAGCGTTTTTTTCGATGCCAAGTGACGGGAGCGGCACAATTCAGAAAAAGTGCTCAGCTCGCCGAGAAAATGCGATTTAAGCAATAAAATTAAAAATGCTTATAAAACATAAACCAAACGTTGGAGGTGGTCATTTCTTAATGCGCAGTAATAAACTCGGCACTCTATAGCACCCGAGAGCGTTTTTTTCGATGCCAACCTAACCAGAGTGACGGGAGCGGCACAATTCAGAAAAAGTGCTCAGCTCGCCGAGAAAATGCGATTTAAGCAATAAAATTAAAAATGCTTATAAAACATAAACCAAACGTTGGAGGTGGTCATTTCTTAATGCGCAGTAATAAACTCGGCACTCTAAAGCACCCGAGAGCGTTTTTTTCGATGCCAACCTAACCAGAGTGACGGGAGCGGCACAATTCAGAAAAAGTGCTCAGCTCGCCGAGAAAATGCGATTTAAGCAATAAAATTAAAAATGCTTAAATAACATAAACCAAACGTTGGAGGTGGTCATTTCTTCATGCGCAGTGAATAACTCGGCACTCTAAAGCACCCGATAGCGTTTTTTTCGATGCCAACCTAACCAGAGTGACGGGAGCGGCACAATTCAGAAAAAGTGCTCAGCTCGCCGAGAAAATGCGATTTAAGCAATAAAATTAAAAATGCTTATAAAACATAAACCAAACGTTGGAGGTGGTCATTTCTTAATGCGCAGTAATAAACTCGGCACTCTAAAGCACCCGAGAGCGTTGTTTTCGATGCCAACCTAACCAGAGTGACGGGAGCGGCACAATTCAGAAAAAGTGCTCAGCTCGCCGAGAAAATGCGATTTAAGCAATAAAATTAAAAATGCTTATAAAACATAAACCAAACGTTCGACGTGGTCATTTCTTAATGCGCAGTAATAAACTCGGCACTCTAAAGCACCCGAGAGCGTTTTTTTCGATGCCAACCTAACCAGAGTTACGGGAGCGGCACAATTCAGAAAAAGCGCTCAGCTCGCCGAGAAAATGCGATTTAAGCAATAAAATTAAAAATGCTTATAAAACATAAACCAAACGTTGGAGGTGGTCATTTCTTCATGCGCAGTGAATAACTCGGCACTCTAAAGCACCCGAGAGCGTTTTTTTCGATGCCAACCTAACCAGAGTGACGGGAGCGGCACAATTCAGAAAAAGTGCTCAGCTCGCCGAGAAAATGCGATTTAAGCAATAAAATTAAAAATGCTTATAAAACATAAACCAAACGTTGGAGGTGGTCATTTCTTAATGCGCAGTAATAAACTCGGCACTCTAAAGCACCCGTGAGCGTTTTTTTCGATGCCAACCTAACCAGAGTGACGGGAGCGGCACAATTCAGAAAAAGTGCTCAGCTCGCCGAGAAAATGCGATTTAAGCAATAAAATTAAAAATGCTTATAAAACATAAACCAAACGTTGGAGGTGGTCATTTCTTCATGCGCAGTGATAAAGTCGGCACTCTAAAGCACCCGAGAGCGTTTTTTTCGATGCCAACCTAACCAGTGACGGGAGCGGCACAATTCAGAAAAAGTGCTCAGCGAGCTGAGAAAATGCGATTTAAGCAATAAAATTAAAAATGCTTATTAAACATAAACCAAACGTTGGAGGTGGTCATTTCTTCATGCGCAGTGATAAACTCGGCACTCTAAAGCACCCGAGAGCGTTTTTTTCGATGCCAACCTAACCAGAGTGACGGGAGCGGCACAATTCAGAAAAAGTGCTCAGCTCGCCGAGAAAATGCGATTTAAGCAATAAAATTAAAAATGCTTATAAAACATAAACCAAACGTTGGAGGTGGTCATTTCTTCATGCGCAGTGATAAACTCGGCACTCTAAAGCACCCGAGAGCGTTTTTTTCGATGCCAACCTAACCAGAGTGACGGGAGCGGCACAATTCAGAAAAAGTGCTCAGCTCGCCGAGAAAATGCGATTTAAGCAATAAAATTAAAAATGCTTATTAAACATAAACCAAACGTTGGAGGTGGTCATTTCTTCATGCGCAGTGAATAACTCGGCACTCTAAAGCACCCGAGAGCGTTTTTTTCGATGCCAACCTAACCAGAGTGACGGGAGCGGCACAATTCAGAAAAAGCGCTCAGCTCGCCGAGAAAATGCGATTTAAGCAATAAAATTAAAAATGCTTATAAAACATAAACCAAACGTTGGAGGTGGTCATTTCTTAATGCGCAGTAATAAACTCGGCACTCTAAAGCACCCGAGAGCGTTTTTTTCGATGCCAACCTAACCAGAGTGACGGGAGCGGCACAATTCAGAAAAAGTGCTCAGCTCGCCGAGAAAATGCGATTTAAGCAATAAAATTAAAAATGCTTATAAAACATAAACCAAACGTTGGAGGTGGTCATTTCTTAATGCGCAGTAATAAACTCGGCACTCTAAAGCACCCGAGAGCGTTTTTTTCGATGCCAACCTAACCAGAGTGACGGGAGCGGCACAATTCAGAAAAAGTGCTCAGCTCGCCGAGAAAATGCGATTTAAGCAATACAATTAAAAATGCTTATTAAACATAAACCAAACGTTGGAGGTGGTCATTTCTTCATGCGCAGTGAATAACTCGGCACTCTAAAGCACCCGATAGCGTTTTTTTCGATGCCAACCTAACCAGAGTGACGGGAGCGGCACAATTCAGAAAAAGTGCTCAGCTCGCCGAGAAAATGCGATTTAAGCAATAAAATTAAAAATGCTTATAAAACATAAACCAAACGTTGGAGGTGGTCATTTCTTAATGCGCAGTAATAAACTCGGCACTCTAAAGCACCCGAGAGCGTTTTTTTCGATGCCAACCTAACCAGAGTGACGGGAGCGGCACAATTCAGAAAAAGTGCTCAGCTCGCCGAGAAAATGCGATTTAAGCAATAAAATTCAAAATGCTTATAATACATAAACCAAACGTTGGAGGTGGTCATTTCTTAATGCGCAGTAATAAACTCGGCACTCTAAAGCACCCGAGAGCGTTTTTTTCGATGCCAACCTAACCAGAGTGACGGGAGCGGCACAATTCAGAAAAAGCGCTCAGCTCGCCGAGAAAATGCGATTTAAGCAATAAAATTAAAAATGCTTATAAAACATAAACCAAACGTTGGAGGTGGTCATTTCTTCGTGCGCAGTGAATAACTCGGCACTCTAAAGCACCCGAGAGCGTTTTTTTCGATGCCAACCTAACCAGAGTGACGGGAGCGGCACAATTCAGAAAAAGTGCTCAGCTCGCCGAGAAAATGCGATTTAAGCAATAAAATTAAAAATGCTTATAAAACATAAACCAAACGTTGGAGGTGGTCATTTCTTAATGCGCAGTAATAAACTCGGCACTCTAAAGCACCCGAGAGCGTTTTTTTCGATGCCAACCTAACCAGAGTGACGGGAGCGGCACAATTCAGAAAAAGTGCTCAGCTCGCCGAGAAAATGCGATTTAGGCAATAAAATTAAAAATGCTTATAAAACATAAACCAAACGTTGGAGGTGGTCATTTCTTAATGCGCAGTAATAAACTCGGCACTCTAAAGCACCCGAGAGCGTTTTTTTCGATGCCAACCTAACCAGAGTGACGGGAGCGGCACAATTCAGAAAAAGCGCTCAGCTCGCCGAGAAAATGCGATTTAAGCAATAAAATTAAAAATGCTTATAAAACATAAACCAAACGTTGGAGGTGGTCATTTCTTCATGCGCAGTGAATAACTCGGCACTCTAAAGCACCCGAGAGCGTTTTTTTCGATGCCAAGTGACGGGAGCGGCACAATTCAGAAAAAGTGCTCAGCTCGCCGAGAAAATGCGATTTAAGCAATAAAATTAAAAATGCTTATAAAACATAAACCAAACGTTGGAGGTGGTCATTTCTTAATGCGCAGTAATAAACTCGGCACTCTAAAGCACCCGAGAGCGTTTTTTTCGATGCCAACCTAACCAGAGTGACGGGAGCGGCACAATTCAGAAAAAGTGCTCAGCTCGCCGAGAAAATGCGATTTAAGCAATAAAATTAAAAATGCTTATAAAACATAAACCAAACGTTGGAGGTGGTCATTTCTTAATGCGCAGTAATAAACTCGGCACTCTAAAGCACCCGAGAGCGTTTTTTTCGATGCCAACCTAACCAGAGTTACGGGAGCGGCACAATTCAGAAAAAGCGCTCAGCTCGCCGAGAAAATGCGATTTAAGCAATAAAATTAAAAATGCTTATAAAACATGAACCAAACGTTGGAGGTGGTCATTTCTTCATGCGCAGTGAATAACTCGGCACTCTAAAGCACCCGAGAGCGTTTTTTTCGATGCCAACCTAACCAGAGTGACGGGAGCGGCACAATTCAGAAAAAGTGCTCAGCTCGCCGAGAAAATGCGATTTAAGCAATAAAATTAAAAATGCTTATAAAACATAAACCAAACGTTGGAGGTGGTCATTTCTTAATGCGCAGTAATAAACTCGGCACTCTAAAGCACCCGTGAGCGTTTTTTTCGATGCCAACCTAACCAGAGTGACGGGAGCGGCACAATTCAGAAAAAGTGCTCAGCTCGCCGAGAAAATGCGATTTAAGCAATAAAATTAAAAATGCTTATAAAACATAAACCAAACGTTGGAGGTGGTCATTTCTTCATGCGCAGTGATAAAGTCGGCACTCTAAAGCACCCGAGAGCGTTTTTTTCGATGCCAACCTAACCAGAGTGACGGGAGCGGCACAATTCAGAAAAAGTGCTCAGCTCGCCGAGAAAATGCGATTTAAGCAATAAAATTAAAAATGCTTATTAAACATAAACCAAACGTTGGAGGTGGTCATTTCTTCATGCGCAGTGATAAACTCGGCACTCTAAAGCACCCGAGAGCGTTTTTTTCGATGCCAACCTAACCAGAGTGACGGGAGCGGCACAATTCAGAAAAAGTGCTCAGCTCGCCGAGAAAATGCGATTTAAGCAATAAAATTAAAAATGCTTATAAAACATAAACCAAACGTTGGAAGTGGTCATTTCTTCATGCGCAGTGATAAACTCGGCACTCTAAAGCACCCGAGAGCGTTTTTTTCGATGCCAACCTAACCAGAGTTACGGGAGCGGCACAATTCAGAAAAAGCGCTCAGCTCGCCGAGAAAATGCGATTTAAGCAATAAAATTAAAAATGCTTATAAAACATAAACCAAACGTTGGAGGTGGTCATTTCTTCATGCGCAGTGATAAACTCGGCACACTAAAGCACCCGAGAGCGTTTTTTTCGATGCCAACCTAACCAGAGTGACGGGAGCGGCACAATTCAGAAAAAGCGCTCAGCTCGCCGAGAAAATGCGATTTAAGCAATAAAATTAAAAATGCTTATAAAACATAAACCAAACGTTGGAGGTGGTCATTTCTTCATGCGCAGTGATAAACTCGGCACTCTAAAGCACCCGAGAGCGTTTTTTTCGATGCCAACCTAACCAGAGTGACGGGAGCGGCACAATTCAGAAAAAGTGCTCAGCTCGCCGAGAAAATGCGATTTAAGCAATAAAATTAAAAATGCTTATAAAACATAAACCAAACGTTGGAGGTGGTCATTTCTCCATGCGCAGTGAATAACTCGGCACTCTAAAGCACCCGAGAGCGTTTTTTTCGATGCCAACCTAACCAGAGTGACGGGAGCGGCACAATTCAGAAAAAGTGCTCAGCTCGCCGAGAAAATGCGATTTAAGCAATAAAATTAAAAATGCTTATAAAACATAAACCAAACGTTGGAGGTGGTCATTTCTTAATGCGCAGTAATAAACTCGGCACTCTAAAGCACCCGTGAGCGTTTTTTTCGATGCCAACCTAACCAGAGTGACGGGAGCGGCACAATTCAGAAAAAGTGCTCAGCTCGCCGAGAAAATGCGATTTAAGCAATAAAATTAAAAATGCTTATAAAACATAAACCAAACGTTGGAGGTGGTCATTTCTTAATGCGCAGTAATAAACTCGGCACTCTAAAGCACCCGAGAGCGTTTTTTTCGATGCCAACCTAACCAGAGTGACGGGAGCGGCACAATTCAGAAAAAGTGCTCAGCTCGCCGAGAAAATGCGATTTAAGCAATAAAATTAAAAATGCTTATAAAACATAAACCAAACGTTGGAGGTGGTCATTTCTTAATGCGCAGTAATAAACTCGGCACTCTAAAGCACCCGAGAGCGTTTTTTTCGATGCCAACCTAACCAGAGTTACGGGAGCGGCACAATTCAGAAAAAGCGCTCAGCTCGCCGAGAAAATGCGATTTAAGCAATAAAATTAAAAATGCTTATAAAACATGAACCAAACGTTGGAGGTGGTCATTTCTTCATGCGCAGTGAATAACTCGGCACTCTAAAGCACCCGAGAGCGTTTTTTTCGATGCCAACCTAACCAGAGTGACGGGAGCGGCACAATTCAGAAAAAGTGCTCAGCTCGCCGAGAAAATGCGATTTAAGCAATAAAATTAAAAATGCTTATAAAACATAAACCAAACGTTGGAGGTGGTCATTTCTTAATGCGCAGTAATAAACTCGGCACTCTAAAGCACCCGTGAGCGTTTTTTTCGATGCCAACCTAACCAGAGTGACGGGAGCGGCACAATTCAGAAAAAGTGCTCAGCTCGCCGAGAAAATGCGATTTAAGCAATAAAATTAAAAATGCTTATAAAACATAAACCAAACGTTGGAGGTGGTCATTTCTACATGCGCAGTGATAAAGTCGGCACTCTAAAGCACCCGAGAGCGTTTTTTTCGATGCCAACCTAACCAGAGTGACGGGAGCGGCACAATTCAGAAAAAGTGCTCAGCTCGCCGAGAAAATGCGATTTAAGCAATAAAATTAAAAATGCTTATTAAACATAAACCAAACGTTGGAGGTGGTCATTTCTTCATGCGCAGTGATAAACTCGGCACTCTAAAGCACCCGAGAGCGTTTTTTTCGATGCCAACCTAACCAGAGTGACGGGAGCGGCACAATTCAGAAAAAGTGCTCAGCTCGCCGAGAAAATGCGATTTAAGCAATAAAATTAAAAATGCTTATAAAACATAAACCAAACGTTGGAGGTGGTCATTTCTTAATGCGCAGTAATAAACTCGGCACTCTAAAGCACCCGAGAGCGTTTTTTTCGATGCCAACCTAACCAGAGTGACGGGAGCGGCACAATTCAGAAAAAGTGCTCAGCTCGCCGAGAAAATGCGATTTAAGCAATAAAATTAAAAATGCTTATTAAACATAAACCAAACGTTGGAGGTGGTCATTTCTTCATGCGCAGTGAATAACTCGGCACTCTAAAGCACCCGAGAGCGTTTTTTTCGATGCCAACCTAACCAGAGTGACGGGAGCGGCACAATTCAGAAAAAGCGCTCAGCTCGCCGAGAAAATGCGATTTAAGCAATAAAATTAAAAATGCTTATAAAACATAAACCAAACGTTGGAGGTGGTCATTTCTTAATGCGCAGTAATAAACTCGGCACTCTAAAGCACCCGAGAGCGTTTTTTTCGATGCCAACCTAACCAGAGTGACGGGAGCGGCACAATTCAGAAAAAGTGCTCAGCTCGCCGAGAAAATGCGATTTAAGCAATAAAATTAAAAATGCTTATAAAACATAAACCAAACGTTGGAGGTGGTCATTTCTTAATGCGCAGTAATAAACTCGGCACTCTAAAGCACCCGAGAGCGTTTTTTTCGATGCCAACCTAACCAGAGTGACGGGAGCGGCACAATTCAGAAAAAGTGCTCAGCTCGCCGAGAAAATGCGATTTAAGCAATAAAATTAAAAATGCTTATTAAACATAAACCAAACGTTGGAGGTGGTCATTTCTTCATGCGCAGTGAATAACTCGGCACTCTAAAGCACCCGATAGCGTTTTTTTCGATGCCAACCTAACCAGAGTGACGGGAGCGGCACAATTCAGAAAAAGTGCTCAGCTCGCCGAGAAAATGCGATTTAAGCAATAAAATTAAAAATGCTTATAAAACATAAACCAAACGTTGGAGGTGGTCATTTCTTCATGCGCAGTGAATAACTCGGCACTCTAAAGCACCCGAGAGCGTTTTTTTCGATGCCAACCTAACCAGAGTGACGGGAGCGGCACAATTCAGAAAAAGTGCTCAGCTCGCCGAGAAAATGCGATTTAAGCAATAAAATTAAAAATGCTTATAAAACATAAACCAAACGTTGGAGGTGGTCATTTCTTAATGCGCAGTAATAAACTCGGCACTCTAGAGCACCCGAGAGCGTTTTTTTCGATGCCAACCTAACCAGAGTGACGGGAGCGGCACAATTCAGAAAAAGTGCTCAGCTCGCCGAGAAAATGCGATTTAAGCAATAAAATTAAAAATGCTTATAAAACATAAACCAAACGTTGTAAGTGGTCATTTCTTCATGCGCAGTGATAAACTCGGCACTCTAAAGCACCCGAGAGCGTTTTTTTCGATGCCAACCTAACCAGAGTTACGGGAGCGGCACAATTCAGAAAAAGCGCTCAGCACGCCGAGAAAATGCGATTTAAGCAATAAAATTAAAAATGCTTATAAAACATAAACCAAACGTTGGAAGTGGTCATTTCTTCATGCGCAGTGATAAACTCGGCACTCTAAAGCACCCGAGAGCGTTTTTTTCGATGCCAACCTAACCAGAGTTACGGGAGCGGCACAATTCAGAAAAAGCGCTCAGCTCGCCGAGAAAATGCGATTTAAGCAATAAAATTAAAAATGCTTATAAAACATAAACCAAACGTTGGAGGTGGTCATTTCTTCATGCGCAGTGATAAACTCGGCACTCTAAAGCACCCGAGAGCGTTTTTTTCGATGCCAACCTAACCAGAGTGACGGGAGCGGCACAATTCAGAAAAAGCGCTCAGCTCGCCGAGAAAATGCGATTTAAGCAATAAAATTAAAAATGCTTATAAAACATAAACCAAACGTTGGAGGTGGTCATTTCTTCATGCGCAGTGATAAACTCGGCACTCTAAAGCACCCGAGAGCGTTTTTTTCGATGCCAACCTAACCAGAGTGACGGGAGCGGCACAATTCAGAAAAAGTGCTCAGCTCGCCGAGAAAATGCGATTTAAGCAATAAAATTAAAAATGATTATAAAACATAAACCAAACGTTGGAGGTGGTCATTTCTTAATGCGCAGTAATAAACTCGGCACTCTAAAGCACCCGAGAGCGTTTTTTTCGATGCCAACCTAACCAGAGTTACGGGAGCGGCACAATTCAGAAAAAGCGCTCAGCTCGCCGAGAAAATGCGATTTAAGCAATAAAATTAAAAATGCTTATAAAACATGAACCAAACGTTGGAGGTGGTCATTTCTTCATGCGCAGTGAATAACTCGGCACTCTAAAGCACCCGAGAGCGTTTTTTTCGATGCCAACCTAACCAGAGTGACGGGAGCGGCACAATTCAGAAAAAGTGCTCAGCTCGCCGAGAAAATGCGATTTAAGCAATAAAATTAAAAATGCTTATAAAACATAAACCAAACGTTGGAGGTGGTCATTTCTTAATGCGCAGTAATAAACTCGGCACTCTAAAGCACCCGTGAGCGTTTTTTTCGATGCCAACCTAACCAGAGTGACGGGAGCGGCACAATTCAGAAAAAGTGCTCAGCTCGCCGAGAAAATGCGATTTAAGCAATAAAATTAAAAATGCTTATAAAACATAAACCAAACGTTGGAGGTGGTCATTTCTTCATGCGCAGTGATAAAGTCGGCACTCTAAAGCACCCGAGAGCGTTTTTTTCGATGCCAACCTAACCAGAGTGACGGGAGCGGCACAATTCAGAAAAAGTGCTCAGCTCGCCGAGAAAATGCGATTTAAGCAATAAAATTAAAAATGCTTATTAAACATAAACCAAACGTTGGAGGTGGTCATTTCTTCATGCGCAGTGATAAACTCGGCACTCTAAAGCACCCGAGAGCGTTTTTTTCGATGCCAACCTAACCAGAGTGACGGGAGCGGCACAATTCAGAAAAAGTGCTCAGCTCGCCGAGAAAATGCGATTTAAGCAATAAAATTAAAAATGCTTATAAAACATAAACCAAACGTTGGAGGTGGTCATTTCTTAATGCGCAGTAATAAACTCGGCACTCTAAAGCACCCGAGAGCGTTTTTTTCGATGCCAACCTAACCAGAGTGACGGGAGCGGCACAATCCAGAAAAAGTGCTCAGCTCGCCGAGAAAATGCGATTTAAGCAATAAAATTAAAAATGCTTATTAAACATAAACCAAACGTTGGAGGTGGTCATTTCTTCATGCGCAGTGAATAACTCGGCACTCTAAAGCACCCGAGAGCGTTTTTTTCGATGCCAACCTAACCAGAGTGACGGGAGCGGCACAATTCAGAAAAAGCGCTCAGCTCGCCGAGAAAATGCGATTTAAGCAATAAAATTAAAAATGCTTATAAAACATAAACCAAACGTTGGAGGTGGTCATTTCTTAGTGCGCAGTAATAAACTCGGCACTCTAAAGCACCCGAGAGCGTTTTTTTCGATGCCAACCTAACCAGAGTGACGGGAGCGGCACAATTCAGAAAAAGTGCTCAGCTCGCCGAGAAAATGCGATTTAAGCAATAAAATTAAAAATGCTTATTAAACATAAACCAAAAGTTGGAGGTGGTCATTTCTTCATGCGCAGTGAATAACTCGGCACTCTAAAGCACCCGAGAGCGTTTTTTTCGATGCCAACCTAACCAGAGTGACGGGAGCGGCACAATTCAGAAAAAGCGCTCAGCTCGCCGAGAAAATGCGATTTAAGCAATAAAATTAAAAATGCTTATAAAACATAAACCAAACGTTGGAGGTGGTCATTTCTTAATGCGCAGTAATAAACTCGGCACTCTAAAGCACCCGAGAGCGTTTTTTTCGATGCCAACCTAACCAGAGTGACGGGAGCGGCACAATTCAGAAAAAGTGCTCAGCTCGCCGAGAAAATGCGATTTAAGCAATAAAATTAAAAATGCTTATAAAACATAAACCAAACGTTGGAGGTGGTCATTTCTTAATGCGCAGTAATAAACTCGGCACTCTAAAGCACCCGAGAGCGTTTTTTTCGATGCCAACCTAACCAGAGTGACGGGAGCGGCACAATTCAGAAAAAGTGCTCAGCTCGCCGAGAAAATGCGATTTAAGCAATAAAATTAAAAATGCTTATTAAACATAAACCAAACGTTGGAGGTGGTCATTTCTTCATGCGCAGTGAATAACTCGGCACTCTAAAGCACCCGATAGCGTTTTTTTCGATGCCAACCTAACCAGAGTGACGGGAGCGGCACAATTCAGAAAAAGTGCTCAGCTCGCCGAGAAAATGCGATTTAAGCAATAAAATTAAAAATGCTTATAAAACATAAACCAAACGTTGGAGGTGGTCATTTCTTAATGCGCAGTAATAAACTCGGCACTCTAAAGCACCCGAGAGCGTTTTTTTCGATGCCAACCTAACCAGAGTGACGGGAGCGGCACAATTCAGAAAAAGTGCTCAGCTCGCCGAGAAAATGCGATTTAAGCAATAAAATTAAAAATGCTTATAAAACATAAACCAAACGTTGGAGGTGGTCATTTCTTAATGCGCAGTAATAAACTCGGCACTCTAAAGCACCCGAGAGCGTTTTTTTCGATGCCAACCTAACCAGAGTGACGGGAGCGGCACAATTCAGAAAAAGCGCTCAGCTCGCCGAGAAAATGCGATTTAAGCAATAAAATTAAAAATGCTTATAAAACATAAACCAAACGTTGGAGGTGGTCATTTCTTCGTGCGCAGTGAATAACTCGGCACTCTAAAGCACCCGATAGCGTTTTTTTCGATGCCAACCTAACCAGAGTGACGGGAGCGGAGCGGCACAATTCAGAAAAAGCGCTCAGCTCGCCGAGAAAATGCGATTTAAGCAATAAAATTAAAAATGCTTATAAAACATAAACCAAACGTTGGAAGTGGTCATTTCTTCATGCGCAGTGATAAACTCGGCACTCTAAAGCACCCGAGAGCGTTTTTTTCGATGCCAACCTAACCAGAGTTACGGGAGCGGCACAATTCAGAAAAAGCGCTCAGCTCGCCGAGAAAATGCGATTTAAGCAATAAAATTAAAAATTCTTATTAAACATAAACCAAACGTTGGAGGTGGTCATTTCTTCATGCGCAGTGAATAACTCGGCACTCTAAAGCACCCGAGAGCGTTTTTTTCGATGCCAACCTAACCAGAGTGACGGGAGCGGCACAATTCAGAAAAAGCGCTCAGCTCGCCGAGAAAATGCGATTTAAGCAATAAAATTAAAAATGCTTATAAAACATAAACCAAACGTTGGAGGTGGTCATTTCTTCATGCGCAGTGATAAACTCGGCACTCTAAAGCACCCGAGAGCGTTTTTTTCGAAGCCAACCTAACCAGAGTGACGGGAGCGGCACAAAAAAACATAAACCAAACGTTTTTGTTTGTGCCAAAATTAAATAAATACATCTATTGAATCAAACTAAGTATTAATGAATGGAAATGTAAAAATAACTCAAAAGCTAATTGTAATCTTATCTAACGACTGATTTGATCGATTGTATGCCCTTTTTTCTCATTAATGTAATGGAATTCTTTATCTCGTCTGAACATTATGAACAATATATTACAGGGCTAACATTGCCCCTGGGTGGAAAGGAATGGAACACCATCTGGTCCTGTAGCTTAAGACTTTTTGTACTCGATTCTCTCCACTTTGACTTCATCTCCGATCAGCTGGTAAACGTACAATTCAGAAAAAGTGCTCAGCTCGCCGAGAAAATGCGATTTAAGCAATAAAATTAAAAATGCTTATAAAACATAAACCAAACGTTGGAAGTGGTCATTTCTTCATGCGCAGTGATAAACTCGGCACTCTAAAGCACCCGAGAGCGTTTTTTTCGATGCCAACCTAACCAGAGTGACGGGAGCGGCACAATTCAGAAAAAGTGCTCAGCTCGCCGAGAAAATGCGATTTAAGCAATAAAATTAAAAATGCTTATAAAACATAAACCAAACGTTGGAGGTGGTCATTTCTTAATGCGCAGTAATAAACTCGGCACTCTAAAACACCCGAGAGCGTTTTTTTCGATGCCAACCTAACCAGAGTGACGGGAGCGGCACAATTCAGAAAAAGTGCTCAGCTCGCCGAGAAAATGCGATTTAAGCAATAAAATTAAAAATAATTATAAAACATAAACCAAACGTTGGAGGTGGTCATTTCTTAATGCGCAGTAATAAACTCGGCACTCTAAAGCACCCGAGAGCGTTTTTTTCGATGCCAACCTAACCAGAGTGACGGGAGCGGCACAATTCAGAAAAAGTGCTCAGCTCGCCGAGAAAATGCGATTTAAGCAATAAAATTAAAAATGCTTATAAAACATAAACCAAACGTTGGAGGTGGTCATTTCTTAATGCGCAGTAATAAACTCGGCACTCTAAAGCACCCGAGAGCGTTTTTTTCGATGCCAACCTAACCAGAGTGACGGGAGCGGCACAATTCAGAAAAAGCGCTCAGCTCGCCGAGAAAATGCGATTTAAGCAATAAAATTAAAAATGCTTATAAAACATAAACCAAACGTTGGAGGTGGTCATTTCCTAATGCGCAATTCAGAAAAAGTGCTCAGCTCGCCGAGAAAATGCGATTTAAGCAATAAAATTAAAAATGCTTATAAAACATAAACCAAACGTTGGAGGTGGTCATTTCTTAATGCGCAGTGAATAACTCGGCACTCTAAAGCACCCGAGAGCGTTTTTTTCGATGCCAACCTAACCAGAGTGACGGGCGCGGCACAATTCAGAAAAAGTGCTCAGCTCGCCGAGAAAATGCGATTTAGGCAATAAAATTAAAAATGCTTATAAAACATAAACCAAACGTTGGAGGTGGTCATTTCTTAATGCGCAGTAATAAACTCGGCACTCTAAAGCACCCGAGAGCGTTTTTTTCGATGCCAACCTAACCAGAGTGACCGGAGCGGCACAATTCAGAAAAAGCGCTCAGCTCGCCGAGAAAATGCGATTTAAGCAATAAAATTAAAAATGCTTATAAAACATAAACCAAACGTTGGAGGTGGTCATTTCTTCATGCGCAGTGAATAACTCGGCACTCTAAAGCACCCGAGAGCGTTTTTTTCGATGCCAAGTGACGGGAGCGGCACAATTCAGAAAAAGTGCTCAGCTCGCCGAGAAAATGCGATTTAAGCAATAAAATTAAAAATGCTTATAAAACATAAACCAAACGTTGGAGGTGGTCATTTCTTAATGCGCAGTAATAAACTCGGCACTCTAAAGCACCCGAGAGCGTTTTTTTCGATGCCAACCTAACCAGAGTGACGGGAGCGGCACAATTCAGAAAAAGTGCTCAGCTCGCCGAGAAAATGCGATTTAGGCAATAAAATTAAAAATGCTTATAAAACATAAACCAAACGTTGGAGGTGGTCGTTTCTTAATATGCAGTAATAAACTCGGCACTCTAAAGCACCCGAGAGCGTTTTTTTCGATGCCAACCTAACCAGAGTGACGGGAGCGGCACAATTCAGAAAAAGCGCTCAGCTCGCCGAGAAAATGCGATTTAAGCAATAAAATTAAAAATGCTTATAAAACATAAACCAAACGTTGGAGGTGGTCATTTCTTCATGCGCAGTGAATAACTCGGCACTCTAAAGCACCCGAGAGCGTTTTTTTCGATGCCAAGTGACGGGAGCGGCACAATTCAGAAAAAGTGCTCAGCTCGCCGAGAAAATGCGATTTAAGCAATAAAATTAAAAATGCTTATAAAACATAAACCAAACGTTGGAGGTGGTCATTTCTTAATGCGCAGTAATAAACTCGGCACTCTAAAGCACCCGAGAGCGTTTTTTTCGATGCCAACCTAACCAGAGTGACGGGAGCGGCACAATTCAGAAAAAGTGCTCAGCTCGCCGAGAAAATGCGATTTAAGCAATAAAATTAAAAATGCTTATAAAACATAAACCAAACGTTGGAGGTGGTCATTTCTTAATGCGCAGTAATAAACTCGGCACTCTAAAGCACCCGAGAGCGTTTTTTTCGATGCCAACCTAACCAGAGTGACGGGAGCGGCACAATTCAGAAAAAGTGCTCAGCTCGCCGAGAAAATGCGATTTAAGCAATAAAATTAAAAATGCTTATTAAACATAAACCAAACGTTGGAGGTGGTCATTTCTTAATGCGCAGTAATAAACTCGGCACTCTAAAGCACCCGAGAGCGTTTTTTTCGATGCCAACCTAACCAGAGTTACGGGAGCGGCACAATTCAGAAAAAGCGCTCAGCTCGCCGAGAAAATGCGATTTAAGCAATAAAATTAAAAATGCTTATAAAACATAAACCAAACGTTGGAGGTGGTCATTTCCTAATGCGCAATTCAGAAAAAGTGCTCAGCTCGCCGAGAAAATGCGATTTAAGCAATAAAATTAAAAATGCTTATAAAACATAAACCAAACGTTGGAGGTGGTCATTTCTTAATGCGCAGTGAATAACTCGGCACTCTAAAGCACCCGAGAGCGTTTTTTTCGATGCCAACCTAACCAGAGTGACGGGAGCGGCACAATTCAGAAAAAGTGCTCAGCTCGCCGAGAAAATGCGATTTAGGCAATAAAATTAAAAATGCTTATAAAACATAAACCAAACGTTGGAGGTGGTCATTTCTTAATGCGCAGTAATAAACTCGGCACTCTTAAGCACCCGAGAGCGTTTTTTTCGATGCCAACCTAACCAGAGTGACCGGAGCGGCACAATTCAGAAAAAGCGCTCAGCTCGCCGAGAAAATGCGATTTAAGCAATAAAATTAAAAATGCTTATAAAACATAAACCAAACGTTGGAGGTGGTCATTTCTTCATGCGCAGTGAATAACTCGGCACTCTAAAGCACCCGAGAGCGTTTTTTTCGATGCCAAGTGACGGGAGCGGCACAATTCAGAAAAAGTGCTCAGCTCGCCGAGAAAATGCGATTTAAGCAATAAAATTAAAAATGCTTATAAAACATAAACCAAACGTTGGAGGTGGTCATTTCTTAATGCGCAGTAATAAACTCGGCACTCTAAAGCACCCGAGAGCGTTTTTTTCGATGCCAACCTAACCAGAGTGACGGGAGCGGCACAATTCAGAAAAAGTGCTCAGCTCGCCGAGAAAATGCGATTTAGGCAATAAAATTAAAAATGCTTATAAAACATAAACCAAACGTTGGAGGTGGTCGTTTCTTAATGCGCAGTAATAAACTCGGCACTCTAAAGCACCCGAGAGCGTTTTTTTCGATGCCAACCTAACCAGAGTGACGGGAGCGGCACAATTCAGAAAAAGCGCTCAGCTCGCCGAGAAAATGCGATTTAAGCAATAAAATTGAAAATGCTTATAAAACATAAACCAAACGTTGGAGGTGGTCATTTCTTCATGCGCAGAGAATAACTCGGCACTCTAAAGCACCCGAGAGCGTTTTTTTCGATGCCAAGTGACGGGAGCGGCACAATTCAGAAAAAGTGCTCAGCTCGCCGAGAAAATGCGATTTAAGCAATAAAATTAAAAATGCTTATAAAACATAAACCAAACGTTGGAGGTGGTCATTTCTTAATGCGCAGTAATAAACTCGGCACTCTAAAGCACCCGAGAGCGTTTTTTTCGATGCCAACCTAACCAGAGTGACGGGAGCGGCACAATTCAGAAAAAGTGCTCAGCTCGCCGAGAAAATGCGATTTAAGCAATAAAATTAAAAATGCTTATAAAACATAAACCAAACGTTGGAGGTGGTCATTTCTTAATGCGCAGTAATAAACTCGGCACTCTAAAGCACCCGAGAGCGTTTTTTTCGATGCCAACCTAACCAGAGTGACGGGAGCGGCACAATTCAGAAAAAGTGCTCAGCTCGCCGAGAAAATGCGATTTAAGCAATAAAATTAAAAATGCTTATTAAACATAAACCAAACGTTGGAGGTGGTCATTTCTTAATGCGCAGTAATAAACTCGGCACTCTAAAGCACCCGAGAGCGTTTTTTTCGATGCCAACCTAACCAGAGTTATAGGGAGCGGCACAATTCAGAAAAAGCGCTCAGCTCGCCGAGAAAATGCGATTTAAGCAATAAAATTAAAAATGCTTATAAAACATAAACCAAACGTTGGAGGTGGTCATTTCTTCATGCGCAGTGAATAACTCGGCACTCTAAAGCACCCGAGAGCGTTTTTTTCGATGCCAACCTAACCAGAGTGACGGGAGCGGCACAATTCAGAAAAAGTGCTCAGCTCGCCGAGAAAATGCGATTCAAGCAATAAAATTAAAAATGCTTATAAAACATAAACCAAACGTTGGAGGTGGTCATTTCTTAATGCGCAGTAATAAACTCGGCACTCTAAAGCACCCGTGAGCGTTTTTTTCGATGCCAACCTAACCAGAGTGACGGGAGCGGCACAATTCAGAAAAAGTGCTCAGCTCGCCGAGAAAATGCGATTTAAGCAATAAAATTAAAAATGCTTATAAAACATAAACCAAACGTTGGAGGTGGTCATTTCTTCATGCGCAGTGATAAAGTCGGCACTCTAAAGCACCCGAGAGCGTTTTTTTCGATGCCAACCTAACCAGAGTGACGGGAGCGGCACAATTCAGAAAAAGTGCTCAGCTCGCCGAGAAAATGCGATTTAAGCAATAAAATTAAAAATGCTTATTAAACATAAACCAAACGTTGGAGGTGGTCATTTCTTCATGCGCAGTGATAAACTCGGCACTCTAAAGCACCCGAGAGCGTTTTTTTCGATGCCAACCTAACCAGAGTGACGGGAGCGGCACAATTCAGAAAAAGTGCTCAGCTCGCCGAGAAAATGCGATTTAAGCAATAAAATTAAAAATGCTTATAAAACATAAACCAAACGTTGGAGGTGGTCATTTCTTAATGCGCAGTAATAAACTCGGCACTCTAAAGCACCCGAGAGCGTTTTTTTCGATGCCAACCTAACCAGAGTGACGGGAGCGGCACAATCCAGAAAAAGTGCTCAGCTCGCCGAGAAAATGCGATTTAAGCAATAAAATTAAAAATGCTTATTAAACATAAACCAAACGTTGGAGGTGGTCATTTCTTCATGCGCAGTGAATAACTCGGCACTCTAAAGCACCCGAGAGCGTTTTTTTCGATGCCAACCTAACCAGAGTGACGGGAGCGGCACAATTCAGAAAAAGCGCTCAGCTCGCCGAGAAAATGCGATTTAAGCAATAAAATTAAAAATGCTTATAAAACATAAACCAAACGTTGGAGGTGGTCATTTCTTAGTGCGCAGTAATAAACTCGGCACTCTAAAGCACCCGAGAGCGTTTTTTTCGATGCCAACCTAACCAGAGTGACGGGAGCGGCACAATTCAGAAAAAGTGCTCAGCTCGCCGAGAAAATGCGATTTAAGCAATAAAATTAAAAATGCTTATTAAACATAAACCAAAAGTTGGAGGTGGTCATTTCTTCATGCGCAGTGAATAACTCGGCACTCTAAAGCACCCGAGAGCGTTTTTTTCGATGCCAACCTAACCAGAGTGACGGGAGCGGCACAATTCAGAAAAAGCGCTCAGCTCCCCGAGAAAATGCGATTTAAGCAATAAAATTAAAAATGCTTATAAAACATAAACCAAACGTTGGAGGTGGTCATTTCTTAATGCGCAGTAATAAACTCGGCACTCTAAAGCACCCGAGAGCGTTTTTTTCGATGCCAACCTAACCAGAGTGACGGGAGCAGCACAATTCAGAAAAAGTGCTCAGCTCGCCGAGAAAATGCGATTTAAGCAATAAAATTAAAAATGCTTATAAAACATAAACCAAACGTTGGAGGTGGTCATTTCTTAATGCGCAGTAATAAACTCGGTACTCTAAAGCACCCGAGAGCGTTTTTTTCGATGCCAACCTAACCAGAGTGACGGGAGCGGCACAATTCAGAAAAAGTGCTCAGCTCGCCGAGAAAATGCGATTTAAGCAATAAAATTAAAAATGCTTATTAAACATAAACCAAACGTTGGAGGTGGTCATTTCTTCATGCGCAGTGAATAACTCGGCACTCTAAAGCACCCGATAGCGTTTTTTCCGATGCCAACCTAACCAGAGTGACGGGAGCGGCACAATTCAGAAAAAGTGCTCAGCTCGCCGAGAAAATGCGATTTAAGCAATAAAATTAAAAATGCTTATAAAACATAAACCAAACGTTGGAGGTGGTCATTTCTTAATGCGCAGTAATAAACTCAGCACTCTAAAGCACCCGAGAGCGTTTTTTTCGATGCCAACCTAACCAGAGTGACGGGAGCGGCACAATTCAGAAAAAGCGCTCAGCTCGCCGAGAAAATGCGATTTAAGCAATAAAATTAAAAATGCTTATTAAACATAAACCAAACGTTGGAGGTGGTCATTTCTTCATGAGCAGTGAATAACTCGGCACTCTAAAGCACCCGAGAGCGTTTTTTTCGATGCCAACCTAACCAGAGTGACGGGAGCGGCACAATTCAGAAAAAGCGCTCAGCTCGCCGAGAAAATGCGATTTAAGCAATAAAATCAAAAATGCTTATAAAACATAAACCAAACGTTGGAGGTGGTCATTTCTTAATGCGCAGTAATAAACTCGGCACTCTAAAGCACCCGAGAGCGTTTTTTTCGATGCCAACCTAACCAGAGTGACGGGAGTGGCACAATTCAGAAAAAGTGCTCAGCTCGCCGAGAAAATGCGATTTAAGCAATAAAATTAAAAATGCTTATAAAACATAAACCAAACGTTGGAGGTGGTCATTTCTTAATGCGCAGTGATAAACTCTGCACTCTAAAGCACCCGAGAGCGTTTTTTTCGATGCCAACCTAACCAGAGTGACGGGAGCGGCACAATTCAGAAAAAGCGCTCAGCTCGCCGAGAAAATGCGATTTAAGCAATAAAATTAAAAATGCTTATAAAACATAAACCAAACGTTGGAGGTGGTCATTTCTTAATGCGCAGTAATAAACTCGGCACTCTAAAGCACCCGAGAGCGTTTTTTTCGATGCCAACCTAACCAGAGTGACGGGAGCGGCACAATTCAGAAAAAGTGCTCAGCTCGCCGAGAAAATGCGATTTAAGCAATAAAATTAAAAATGCTTATAAAACATAAACCAAACGTTGGAGGTGGTCATTTCTCAATGCGCAGTAATAAACTCGGCACTCTAAAGCACCCGAGAGCGTTTTTTTCGATGCCAACCTAACCAGAGTGACGGGAGCGGCACAATTTAGAAAAAGCGCTCAGCTCGCCGAGAAAATGCGATTTAAGCAATAAAATTAAAAATGCTTATAAAACATAAACCAAACGTTGGAGGTGGTCATTTCTTAATGCGCAGTAATAAACTCAGCACTCTAAAGCACCCGAGAGCGTTTTTTTCGATGCCAACCTAACCAGAGTGACGGGAGCGGCACAATTCAGAAAAAGCGCTCAGCTCGCCGAGAAAATGCGATTTAAGCAATAAAATTAAAAATGCTTATAAAACATAAACCAAACGTTGGAGGTGGTCATTTCTTCATGCGCAGTGAATAACTCGGCACTCTAAAGCACCCGAGAGCGTTTTTTTCGATGCCAAGTGACGGGAGCGGCACAATTCAGAAAAAGTGCTCAGCTCGCCGAGAAAATGCGATTTAAGAAATAAAATTAAAAATGCTTATAAAACATAAACCAAACGTTGGAGGTGGTCATTTCTTAATGCGCAGTAATAAACTCGGCACTCTAAAGCACCCGAGAGCGTTTTTTTCGATGCCAACCTAACCAGAGTGACGGGAGCGGCACAATTCAGAAAAAGTGCTCAGCTCGCCGAGAAAATGCGATTTAAGCAATAAAATTAAAAATGCTTATAAAACATAAACCAAACGTTGGAGGTGGTCATTTCTTCATGCGCAGTGAATAACTCGGCACTCTAAAGCACCCGAGAGCGTTTTTTTCGATGCCAACCTAACCAGAGTGACGGGAGCGGCACAATTCAGAAAAGGCGCTCAGCTCGCCGAGAAAATGCGATTTAAGCAATAAAATTAAAAATGCATATAAAACATAAACCAAACGTTGGAAGTGGTCATTTCTTCATGCGCAGTGATAAACTCGGCACTCTAAAGCACCCGAGAGCGTTTTTTTCGATGCCAACCTAACCAGAGTTACGGGAGCGGCACAATTCAGAAAAAGCGCTCAGCTCGCCGAGAAAATGCGATTTAAGCAATAAAATTAAAAATGCTTATAAAACATAAACCAAACGTTGGAGGTGGTCATTTCTTCATGCGCAGTGATAAACTCGGCACTCTAAAGCACCCGAGAGCGTTTTTTTCGATGCCAACCTAACCAGAGTGACGGGAGCGGCACAATTCAGAAAAAGCGCTCAGCTCGCCGAGAAAATGCGATTTAAGCAATAAAATTAAAAATGCTTATAAAACATAAACCAAACGTTGGAGGTGGTCATTTCTTCATGCGCAGTGATAAACTCGGCACTCTAAAGCACCCGAGAGCGTTTTTTTCGATGCCAACCTAACCAGAGTGACGGGAGCGGCACAATTCAGAAAAAGTGCTCAGCTCGCCGAGAAAATGCGATTTAAGCAGTAAAATTAAAAATGCTTATAAAACATGAACCAAACGTTGGAGGTGGTCATTTCTCCATGCGCAGTGAATAACTCGGCACTCTAAAGCACCCGAGAGCGTTTTTTTCGATGCCAACCTAACCAGAGTGACGGGAGCGGCACAATTCAGAAAAAGTGCTCAGCTCGCCGAGAAAATGCGATTTAAGCAATAAAATTAAAAATGCTTATTAAACATAAACCAAACGTTGGAGGTGGTCATTTCTTAATGCGCAGTAATAAACTCGGCACTCTAAAGCACCCGTGAGCGTTTTTTTCGATGCCAACCTAACCAGAGTGACGGGATCGGCACAATTCAGAAAAAGTGCTCAGCTCGGCGAGAAAATGCGATTTAAGCAATAAAATTAAAAATGCTTATAAAACATAAACCAAACGTTGGAGTTGGTCATTTCTTAATGCGCAGTAATAAACTCGGCACTCTAAAGCACCCGAGAGCGTTTTTTTCGATGCCAACCTAACCAGAGTGACGGGAGCGGCACAATTCAGAAAAAGCGCTCAGCTCGCCGAGAAAATGCGATTTAAGCAATAAAATTAAAAATGCTTATAAAACATAAACCAAACGTTGGAGGTGGTCATTTATTAATGCGCAGTGATAAACTCGGCACTCTAAAGCACCCGAGAGCGTTTTTTTCGATGCCAACCTAACCAGAGTGACGGGAGCGGCACAATTCAGAAAAAGTGCTCAGCTCGCCGAGAAAATGCGATTTAAGCAATACAATTAAAAATGCTTATAAAACATAAACCAAACGTTGGAGGTGGTCATTTCTTAATGCGCAGTAATAAACTCGGCACTCTAAAGCACCCGAGAGCGTTTTTTTCGATGCCAACCTAACCAGAGTGACGGGAGCGGCACAATTCAGAAAAAGTGCTCAGCTCGCCGAGAAAATGCGATTTAAGCAATAAAATTAAAAATGCTTATTAAACATAAACCAAACGTTGGAGGTGGTCATTTCTTCATGAGCAGTGAATAACTCGGCACTCTAAAGCACCCGAGAGCGTTTTTTTCGATGCCAACCTAACCAGAGTGACGGGAGCGGCACAATTCAGAAAAAGCGCTCAGCTCGCCGAGAAAATGCGATTTAAGCAATAAAATCAAAAATGCTTATAAAACATAAACCAAACGTTGGAGGTGGTCATTTCTTAATGCGCAGTAATAAACTCGGCACTCTAAAGCACCCGAGAGCGTTTTTTTCGATGCCAACCTAACCAGAGTGACGGGAGCGGCACAATTCAGAAAAAGTGCTCAGCTCGCCGAGAAAATGCGATTTAAGCAATAAAATTAAAAATGCTTATAAAACATAAACCAAACGTTGGAGGTGGTCATTTCTTAATGCGCAGTGATAAACTCGGCACTCTAAAGCACCCGAGAGCGTTTTTTTCGATGCCAACCTAACCAGAGTGACGGGAGCGGCACAATTCAGAAAAAGCGCTCAGCTCGCCGAGAAAATGCGATTTAAGCAATAAAATTAAAAATGCTTATAAAACATAAACCAAACGTTGGAGGTGGTCATTTCTTAATGCGCAGTAATAAACTCGGCACTCTAAAGCACCCGAGAGCGTTTTTTTCGATGCCAACCTAACCAGAGTGACGGGAGCGGCACAATTCAGAAAAAGTGCTCAGCTCGCCGAGAAAATGCGATTTAAGCAATAAAATTAAAAATGCTTATAAAACATAAACCAAACGTTGGAGGTGGTCATTTCTCAATGCGCAGTAATAAACTCGGCACTCTAAAGCACCCGAGAGCGTTTTTTTCGATGCCAACCTAACCAGAGTGACGGGAGCGGCACAATTTAGAAAAAGCGCTCAGCTCGCCGAGAAAATGCGATTTAAGCAATAAAATTAAAAATGCTTATAAAACATAAACCAAACGTTGGAGGTGGTCATTTCTTAATGCGCAGTAATAAACTCAGCACTCTAAAGCACCCGAGAGCGTTTTTTTCGATGCCAACCTAACCAGAGTGACGGGAGCGGCACAATTCAGAAAAAGCGCTCAGCTCGCCGAGAAAATGCGATTTAAGCAATAAAATTAAAAATGCTTATAAAACATAAACCAAACGTTGGAGGTGGTCATTTCTTCATGCGCAGTGAATAACTCGGCACTCTAAAGCACCCGAGAGCGTTTTTTTCGATGCCAAGTGACGGGAGCGGCACAATTCAGAAAAAGTGCTCAGCTCGCCGAGAAAATGCGATTTAAGAAATAAAATTAAAAATGCTTATAAAACATAAACCAAACGTTGGAGGTGGTCATTTCTTAATGCGCAGTAATAAACTCGGCACTCTAAAGCACCCGAGAGCGTTTTTTTCGATGCCAACCTAACCAGAGTGACGGGAGCGGCACAATTCAGAAAAAGTGCTCAGCTCGCCGAGAAAATGCGATTTAAGCAATAAAATTAAAAATGCTTATAAAACATAAACCAAACGTTGGAGGTGGTCATTTCTTAATGCGCAGTAATAAACTCGGCACTCTAAAGCACCCGAGAGCGTTTTTTTCGATGCCAACCTAACCAGAGTGACGGGAGCGGCACAATTCAGAAAAAGTGCTCAGCTCGCCGAGAAAATGCGATTTAAACAATAAAATTAAAAATGCTTATTAAACATAAACCAAACGTTGGAGGTGGTCATTTCTTCATGCGCAGTGAATAACTCGGCACTCTAAAGCACCCGAGAGCGTTTTTTTCGATGCCAACCTAACCAGAGTGACGGGAGCGGCACAATTCAGAAAAAGCGCTCAGCTCGCCGAGAAAATGCGATTTAAGCAATAAAATTAAAAATGCTTATAAAACATAAACCAAACGTTGGAGGTGGTCATTTCTTAATGCGCAGTAATAAACTCGGCACTCTAAAGCACCCGAGAGCGTTTTTTTCGATGCCAACCTAACCAGAGTGACGGGAGCGGCACAATTCAGAAAAAGTGCTCAGCTCGCCGAGAAAATGCGATTTAAGCAATAAAATTAAAAATGCTTATAAAACATAAACCAAACGTTGGAGGTGGTCATTTCTTAATGCGCAGTAATAAACTCGGCACTCTAAAGCACCCGAGAGCGTTTTTTTCGATGCCAACCTAACCAGAGTCACGGGAGCGGCACAATTCAGAAAAAGTGCTCAGCTCGCCGAGAAAATGCGATTTAAGCAATAAAATTAAAAATGCTTATTAAACATAAACCAAACGTTGGAGGTGGTCATTTCTTCATGCGCAGTGAATAACTCGGCACTCTAAAGCACCCGATAGCGTTTTTTTCGATGCCAACCTAACCAGAGTGACGGGAGCGGCACAATTCAGAAAAAGTGCTCAGCTCGCCGAGAAAATGCGATTTAAGCAATAAAATTAAAAATGCTTATAAAACATAAACCAAACGTTGGAGGTGGTCATTTCTTCATGCGCAGTGAATAACTCGGCACTCTAAAGCACCCGAGAGCGTTTTTTTCGATGCCAACCTAACCAGAGTGACGGGAGCGGCACAATTCAGAAAAAGTGCTCAGCTCGACGAGAAAATGCGATTTAAGCAATAAAATTAAAAATGCTTATAAAACATAAACCAAACGTTGGAAGTGGTCATTTCTTCATGCGCAGTGATAAACTCGGCACTCTAAAGCACCCGAGAGCGTTTTTTTCGATGCCAACCTAACCAGAGTTACGGGAGCGGCACAATTCAGAAAAAGCGCTCAGCTCGCCGAGAAAATGCGATTTAAGCAATAAAATTAAAAATGCTTATAAAACATAAACCAAACGTTGGAGGTGGTCATTTCTTCATGCGCAGTGATAAACTCGGCACTCTAAAGCACCCGAGAGCGTTTTTTTCGATGCCAACCTAACCAGAGTGACGGGAGCGGCACAATTCAGAAAAAGCGCTCAGCTCGCCGAGAAAATGCGATTTAAGCAATAAAATTAAAAATGCTTATAAAACATAAACCAAACGTTGGAGGTGGTCATTTCTTCATGCGCAGTGATAAACTCGGCACTCTAAAGCACCCGAGAGCGTTTTTTTCGATGCCAACCTAACCAGAGTGACGGGAGCGGCACAATTCAGAAAAAGTGCTCAGCTCGCCGAGAAAATGCGATTTAAGCAGTAAAATTAAAAATGCTTATAAAACATGAACCAAACGTTGGAGGTGGTCATTTCTCCATGCGCAGTGAATAACTCGGCACTCTAAAGCACCCGAGAGCGTTTTTTTCGATGCCAACCTAACCAGAGTGACGGGAGCGGCACAATTCAGAAAAAGTGCTCAGCTCGCCGAGAAAATGCGATTTAAGCAATAAAATTAAAAATGCTTATAAAACATAAACCAAACGTTGGAGGTGGTAATTTCTTAATGCGCAGTAATAAACTCGGCACTCTAAAGCACCCGTGAGCGTTTTTTTCGATGCCAACCTAACCAGAGTGACGGGATCGGCACAATTCAGAAAAAGTGCTCAGCTCGCCGAGAAAATGCGATTTAAGCAATGAAATTAAAAATGCTTATAAAACATAAACCAAACGTTGGAGGTGGTCATTTCTTAATGCGCAGTAATAAACTCGGCACTCTAAAGCACCCGAGAGCGTTTTTTTCGATGCCAACCTAACCAGAGTGACGGGAGCGGCACAATTCAGAAAAAGCGCTCAGCTCGCCGAGAAAATGCGATTTAAGCAATAAAATTAAAAATGCTTATAAAACATAAACCAAACGTTGGAGGTGGTCATTTCTTAATGCGCAGTAATAAACTCGGCACTCTAAAGCACCCGAGAGCGTTTTTTTCGATGCCAACCTAACCAGAGTTACGGGAGCGGCACAATTCAGAAAAAGCGCTCAGCTCGCCGAGAAAATGCGATTTAAGCAAGAAAATTAAAAATGCTTATAAAACATAAACCAAACGTTGGAGGTGGTCATTTCTTCATGCGCAGTGAATAACTCGGCACTCTAAAGCACCCGAGAGCGTTTTTTTCGATGCCAACCTAACCAGAGTGACGGGAGCGGCACAATTCAGAAAAAGTGCTCAGCTCGCCGAGAAAATGCGATTTAAGCAATAAAATTAAAAATGCTTATAAAACATAAACCAAACGTTGGAGGTGGTCATTTCTTAATGCGCAGTAATAAACTCGGCACTCTAAAGCACCCGTGAGCGTTTTTTTCGATGCCAACCTAACCAGAGTGACGGGAGCGGCACAATTCAGAAAAAGTGCTCAGCTCGCCGAGAAAATGCGATTTAAGCAATAAAATTAAAAATGCTTATAAAACATAAACCAAACGTTGGAGGTGGTCATTTCTTCATGCGCAGTGATAAAGTCGGCACTCTAAAGCACCCGAGAGCGTTTTTTTCGATGCCAACCTAACCAGAGTGACGGGAGCGGCACAATTCAGAAAAAGTGCTCAGCTCGCCGAGAAAATGCGATTTAAGCAATAAAATTAAAAATGCTTATTAAACATAAACCAAACGTTGGAGGTGGTCATTTCTTCATGCGCAGTGATAAACTCGGCACTCTAAAGCACCCGAGAGCGTTTTTTTCGATGCCAACCTAACCAGAGTGACGGGAGCGATACAATTCAGAAAAAGTGCTCAGCTCGCCGAGAAAATGCGATTTAAGCAATACAATTAAAAATGCTTATAAAACATAAACCAAACGTTGGAGGTGGTCATTTCTTAATGCGCAGTAATAAACTCGGCACTCTAAAGCACCCGAGAGCGTTTTTTTCGATGCCAACCTAACCAGAGTGACGGGAGCGGCACAATTCAGAAAAAGTGCTCAGCTCGCCGAGAAAATGCGATTTAAGCAATAAAATTAAAAATGCTTATTAAACATAAACCAAACGTTGGAGGTGGTCATTTCTTCATGAGCAGTGAATAACTCGGCACTCTAAAGCACCCGAGAGCGTTTTTTTCGATGCCAACCTAACCAGAGTGACGGGAGCGGCACAATTCAGAAAAAGCGCTCAGCTCGCCGAGAAAATGCGATTTAAGCAATAAAATCAAAAATGCTTATAAAACATAAACCAAACGTTGGAGGTGGTCATTTCTTAATGCGCAGTAATAAACTCGGCACTCTAAAGCACCCGAGAGCGTTTTTTTCGATGCCAACCTAACCAGAGTGACGGGAGCGGCACAATTCAGAAAAAGTGCTCAGCTCGCCGAGAAAATGCGATTTAAGCAATAAAATTAAAAATGCTTATAAAACATAAACCAAACGTTGGAGGTGGTCATTTCTTAATGCGCAGTGATAAACTCGGCACTCTAAAGCACCCGAGAGCGTTTTTTTCGATGCTAACCTAACCAGAGTGACGGGAGCGGCACAATTCAGAAAAAGCGCTCAGCTCGCCGAGAAAATGCGATTTAAGCAATAAAATTAAAAATGCTTATAAAACATAAACCAAACGTTGGAGGTGGTCATTTCTTAATGCGCAGTAATAAACTCGGCACTCTAAAGCACCCGAGAGCGTTTTTTTCGATGCCAACCTAACCAGAGTGACGGGAGCGGCACAATTCAGAAAAAGTGCTCAGCTCGCCGAGAAAATGCGATTTAAGCAATAAAATTAAAAATGCTTATAAAACATAAACCAAACGTTGGAGGTGGTCATTTCTCAATGCGCAGTAATAAACTCGGCACTCTAAAGCACCCGAGAGCGTTTTTTTCGATGCCAACCTAACCAGAGTGACGGGAGCGGCACAATTCAGAAAAAGCGCTCAGCTCGCCGAGAAAATGCGATTTAAGCAATAAAATTAAAAATGCTTATAAAACATAAACCAAACGTTGGAGGTGGTCATTTCTTAATGCGCAGTAATAAACTCAGCACTCTAAAGCACCCGAGAGCGTTTTTTTCGATGCCAACCTAACCAGAGTGACGGGAGCGGCACAATTCAGAAAAAGCGCTCAGCTCGCCGAGAAAATGCGATTTAAGCAATAAAATTAAAAATGCTTATAAAACATAAACCAAACGTTGGAGGTGGTCATTTCTTCATGCGCAGTGAATAACTCGGCACTCTAAAGCACCCGAGAGCGTTTTTTTCGATGCCAAGTGACGGGAGCGGCACAATTCAGAAAAAGTGCTCAGCTCGCCGAGAAAATGCGATTTAAGCAATAAAATTAAAAATGCTTATAAAACATAAACCAAACGTTGGAGGTGGTCATTTCTTAATGCGCAGTAATAAACTCGGCACTCTAAAGCACCCGAGAGCGTTTTTTTCGATGCCAACCTAACCAGAGTGACGGGAGCGGCACAATTCAGAAAAAGTGCTCAGCTCGCCGAGAAAATGCGATTTAAGCAATAAAATTAAAAATGCTTATAAAACATAAACCAAACGTTGGAGGTGGTCATTTCTTAATGCGCAGTAATAAACTCGGCACTCTAAAGCACCCGAGAGCGTTTTTTTCGATGCCAACCTAACCAGAGTCACGGGAGCGGCACAATTCAGAAAAAGTGCTCAGCTCGCCGAGAAAATGCGATTTAAGCAATAAAATTAAAAATGCTTATTAAACATAAACCAAACGTTGGAGGTGGTCATTTCTTCATGCGCAGTGAATAACTCGGCACTCTAAAGCACCCGATAGCGTTTTTTTCGATGCCAACCTAACCAGAGGGACGGGAGCGGCACAATTCAGAAAAAGTGCTCAGCTCGCCGAGAAAATGCGATTTAAGCAATAAAATTAAAAATGCTTATAAAACATAAACCAAACGTTGGAGGTGGTCATTTCTTAATGCGCAGTAATAAACTCGGCACTCTAAAGCACCCGAGAGCGTTTTTTTCGATGCCAACCTAACCAGAGTGACGGGAGCGGCACAATTCAGAAAAAGTGCTCAGCTCGCCGAGAAAATGCGATTTAAGCAATAAAATTAAAAATGCTTATAAAACATAAACCAAACGTTGGAGGTGGTCATTTCTTAATGCGCAGTAATAAACTCGGCACTCTAAAGCACCCGAGAGCGTTTTTTTCGATGCCAACCTAACCAGAGTGACGGGAGCGGCACAATTCAGAAAAAGCGCTCAGCTCGCCGAGAAAATGCGATTTAAGCAATAAAATTAAAAATGCTTATAAAACATAAACCAAACGTTGGAGGTGGTCATTTCTTCATGCGCAGTGATCAACTCGGCACTCTAAAGCACCCGAGAGCGTTTTTTTCGATGCCAACCTAACCAGAGTGACGGGAGCGGCACAATTCAGAAAAAGTGCTCAGCTCGCCGAGAAAATGCGATTTAAGCAATAAAATTAAAAATGCTTATAAAACATAAACCAAACGTTGGAGGTGGTCATTTCTTCATGCGCAGTGATAAACTCGGCACTCTAAAGCACCCGAGAGCGTTTTTTTCGATGCCAACCTAACCAGAGTGACGGGAGCGGCACAATTCAGAAAAAGTGCTCAGCTCGCCGAGAAAATGCGATTCAAGCAATAAAATTAAAAATGCTTATTAAACATAAACCAAACGTTGGAGGTGGTCATTTCTTCATGCGCAGTGAATAACTCGGCACTCTAAAGCACCCGAGAGCGTTTTTTTCGATGCCAACCTAACCAGAGTGACGGGAGCGGCACAATTCAGAAAAAGTGCTCAGCTCGCCGAGAAAATGCGATTTAAGCAATAAAATTAAAAATGCTTATAAAACATAAACCAAACGTTGGAGGTGGTCATTTCTTAATGCGCAGTAATAAACTCGGCACTCTAAAGCACCCGAGAGCGTTTTTTTCGATGCCAACCTAACCAGAGTGACGGGAGCGGCACAATTCAGAAAAAGTGCTCAGCTCGCCGAGAAAATGCGATTTAAGCAATAAAATTAAAAATGCTTATAAAACATAAACCAAACGTTGGAGGTGGTCATTTCTTAATGCGCAGTAATAAACTCGGCACTCTAAAGCACCCGAGAGCGTTTTTTTCGATGCCAACCTAACCAGAGTGACGGGAGCGGCACAATTCAGAAAAAGTGCTCAGCTCGCCGAGAAAATGCGATTTAAGCAATAAAATTAAAAATGCTTATAAAACATAAACCAAACGTTGGAGGTGGTCATTTCTTAATGCGCAGTAATAAACTCGGCACTCTAAAGCACCCGAGAGCGTTTTTTTCGATGCCAACCTAACCAGAGTGACGGGAGCGGCACAATTCAGAAAAAGTGCTCAGCTCGCCGAGAAAATGCGATTTAAGCAATAAAATTAAAAATGCTTATTAAACATAAACCAAACGTTGGAGGTGGTCATTTCTTCATGCGCAGTGAATAACTCGGCACTCTAAAGCACCCGAGAGCGTTTTTTTCGATGCCAACCTAACCAGAGTGACGGGAGCGGCACAATTCAGAAAAAGCGCTCAGCTCGCCGAGAAAATGCGATTTAAGCAATAAAATTAAAAATGCTTATTAAACATAAACCAAACATTGGAGGTGGTCATTTCTTCATGCGCAGTGAATAACTCGGCACTCTAAAGCACCCGAGAGCGTTTTTTTCGATGCCAACCTAACCAGAGTGACGGGAGCGGCACAATTCAGAAAAAGCGCTCAGCTCGCCGAGAAAATGCGATTTAAGCAATAAAATTAAAAATGCTTATAAAACATAAACCAAACGTTGGAGGTGGGCATTTATTCATGCGCAGTGATAAACTCGGCACTCTAAAGCACCCGAGAGCGTTTTTTTCGATGCCAACCTAACCAGAGTGACGGGAGCGGCACAATTCAGAAAAAGTGCTCAGCTCGCCGAGAAAATGCGATTTAAGCAATAAAATTAAAAATGCTTATAAAACATAAACCAAACGTTGGAGGTGGTCATTTCTTAATGCGCAGTAATAAACTCGGCACTCTAAAGCACCCGAGAGCGTTTTTTTCGATGCCAACCTAACCAGAGTGACGGGAGCGGCACAATTCAGAAAAAGCGCTCAGCTCGCCGAGAAAATGCGATTTAAGCAATAAAATTAAAAATGCTTATAAAACATAAACCAAACGTTGGAGGTGGTCATTTCTTCATGCGCAGTGATAAACTCGGCACTCTAAAGCACCCGAGAGCGTTTTTTTCGATGCCAACCTAACCAGAGTTACGGGAGCGGCACAATTCAGAAAAAGTGCTCAGCTCGCCGAGAAAATGCGATTTAAGCAATAAAATTAAAAATGCTTATAAAACATAAACCAAACGTTGGAGGTGGTCATTTCTTCATGCGCAGTGAATAACTCGGCACTCTAAAGCACCCGAGAGCGTTTTTTTCGATGCCAACCTAACCAGAGTGACGGGAGCGGCACAATTCAGAAAAAGTGCTCAGCTCGCCGAGAAAATGCGATTTAAGCAATAAAATTAAAAATGCTTATAAAACATAAACCAAACGTTGGAGGTGGTCATTTCTTAATGCGCAGTAATAAACTCGGCACTCTAAAGCACCCGAGAGCGTTTTTTTCGATGCCAACCTAACCAGAGTGACGGGAGCGGCACAATTCAGAAAAAGTGCTCAGCTCGCCGAGAAAATGCGATTTAAGCAATAAAATTAAAAATGCTTATAAAACATAAACCAAACGTTGGAGGTGGTCATTTCTTAATGCGCAGTAATAAACTCGGCACTCTAGAGCACCCGAGAGCGTTTTTTTCGATGCCAACCTAACCAGAGTGACGGGAGCGGCACAATTCAGAAAAAGTGCTCAGCTCGCCGAGAAAATGCGATTTAAGCAATACAATTAAAAATGCTTATAAAACATAAACCAAACGTTGGAGGTGGTCATTTCTTAATGCGCAGTAATAAACTCGGCACTCTAAAGCACCCGAGAGCGTTTTTTTCGATGCCAACCTAACCAGAGTGACGGGAGCGGCACAATTCAGAAAAAGTGCTCAGCTCGCCGAGAAAATGCGATTTAAGCAATAAAATTAAAAATGCTTATTAAACATAAACCAAACGTTGGAGGTGGTCATTTCTTCATGCGCAGTGAATAACTCGGCACTCTAAAGCACCCGAGAGCGTTTTTTTCGATGCCAACCTAACCAGAGTGACGGGAGCGGCACAATTCAGAAAAAGCGCTCAGCTCGCCGAGAAAATGCGATTTAAGCAATAAAATTAAAAATGCTTATAAAACATAAACCAAACGTTGGAGGTGGTCATTTCTTAATGCGCAGTAATAAACTCGGCACTCTAAAGCACCCGAGAGCGTTTTTTTCGATGCCAACCTAACCAGAGTGACGGGAGCGGCACAATTCAGAAAAAGTGCTCAGCTCGCCGAGAAAATGCGATTTAAGCAATAAAATTAAAAATGCTTATTAAACATAAACCAAACGTTGGAGGTGGTCATTTCTTCATGCGCAGTGATAAACTCGGCACTCTAAAGCACCCGAGAGCGTTTTTTTCGATGCCACCCTAACCAGAGTGACGGGAGCGGCACAATTCAGAAAAAGTGCTCAGCTCGCCGAGAAAATGCGATTTAAGCAATAAAATTAAAAATGCTTATAAAACATAAACCAAACGTTGGAGGTGGTCATTTCTCAATGCGCAGTAATAAACTCGGCACTCTAAAGCACCCGAGAGCGTTTTTTTCGATGCCAACCTAACCAGAGTGACGGGAGCGGCACAATTCAGAAAAAGCGCTCAGCTCGCCGAGAAAATGCGATTTAAGCAATAAAATTAAAAATGCTTATAAAACATAAACCAAACGTTGGAGGTGGTCATTTCTTAATGCGCAGTAATAAACTCAGCACTCTAAAGCACCCGAGAGCGTTTTTTTCGATGCCAACCTAACCAGAGTGACGGGAGCGGCACAATTCAGAAAAAGCGCTCAGCTCGCCGAGAAAATGCGATTTAAGCAATAAAATTAAAAATGCTTATAAAACATAAACCAAACGTTGGAGGTGGTCATTTCTTCATGCGCAGTGAATAACTCGGCACTCTAAAGCACCCGAGAGCGTTTTTTTCGATGCCAACCTAACCAGAGTGACGGGAGCGGCACAATTCAGAAAAAGTGCTCAGCTCGCCGAGAAAATGCGATTTAAGCAATAAAATTAAAAATGCTTATAAAACATAAACCAAACGTTGGAGGTGGTCATTTCTTAATGCGCAGTAATAAACTCGGCACTCTAAAGCACCCGAGAGCGTTTTTTTCGATGCCAACCTAACCAGAGTGACGGGAGCGGCACAATTCAGAAAAAGTGCTCAGCTCGCCGAGAAAATGCGATTTAAGCAATAAAATTAAAAATGCTTATAAAACATAAACCAAACGTTGGAGGTGGTCATTTCTTCATGCGCAGTGAATAACTCGGCACTCTAAAGCACCCGAGAGCGTTTTTTTCGATGCCAACCTAACCAGAGTGACGGGAGCGGCACAATTCAGAAAAGGCGCTCAGCTCGCCGAGAAAATGCGATTTAAGCAATAAAATTAAAAATGCTTATAAAACATAAACCAAACGTTGGAAGTGGTCATTTCTTCATGCGCAGTGATAAACTCGGCACTCTAAAGCACCCGAGAGCGTTTTTTTCGATGCCAACCTAACCAGAGTTACGGGAGCGGCACAATTCAGAAAAAGCGCTCAGCTCGCCGAGAAAATGCGATTTAAGCAATAAAATTAAAAATGCTTATAAAACATAGACCAAACGTTGGAGGTGGTCATTTCTTAATGCGCAGTGATAAACTCGGCACTCTAAAGCACCCGAGAGCGTTTTTTTCGATGCCAACTTAACCAGAGTGACGGGAGCGGCACAATTCAGAAAAAGCGCTCAGCTCGCCGAGAAAATGCGATTTAAGCAATAAAATTAAAAATGCTTATAAAACATAAACCAAACGTTGGAGGTGGTCATTTCTTAATGCGCAGTAATAAACTCGGCACTCTAAAGCACCCGAGAGCGTTTTTTTCGATGCCAACCTAACCAGAGTGACGGGAGCGGCACAATTCAGAAAAAGTGCTCAGCTCGCCGAGAAAATGCGATTTAAGCAATAAAATTAAAAATGCTTATAAAACATAAACCAAACGTTGGAGGTGGTCATTTCTCAATGCGCAGTAATAAACTCGGCACTCTAAAGCACCCGAGAGCGTTTTTTTCGATGCCAACCTAACCAGAGTGACGGGAGCGGCACAATTCAGAAAAAGCGCTCAGCTCGCCGAGAAAATGCGATTTAAGCAATAAAATTAAAAATGCTTATAAAACATAAACCAAACGTTGGAGGTGGTCATTTCTTAATGCGCAGTAATAAACTCAGCACTCTAAAGCACCCGAGAGCGTTTTTTTCGATGCCAACCTAACCAGAGTAACGGGAGCGGCACAATTCAGAAAAAGCGCTCAGCTCGCCGAGAAAATGCGATTTAAGCAATAAAATTAAAAATGCTTATAAAACATAAACCAAACGTTGGAGGTGGTCATTTCTTCATGCGCAGTGAATAACTCGGCACTCTAAAGCACCCGAGAGCGTTTTTTTCGATGCCAAGTGACGGGAGCGGCACAATTCAGAAAAAGTGCTCAGCTCGCCGAGAAAATGCGATTTAAGCAATAAAATTAAAAATGCTTATAAAACATAAACCAAACGTTGGAGGTGGTCATTTCTTAATGCGCAGTAATAAACTCGGCACTCTAAAGCACCCGAGAGCGTTTTTTTCGATGCCAACCTAACCAGAGTGACGGGAGCGGCACAATTCAGAAAAAGTGCTCAGCTCGCCGAGAAAATGCGATTTAAGCAATAAAATTAAAAATGCTTATAAAACATAAACCAAACGTTGGAGGTGGTCATTTCTTAATGCGCAGTAATAAACTCGGCACTCTAAAGCACCCGAGAGCGTTTTTTTCGATGCCAACCTAACCAGAGTGACGGGAGCGGCACAATTCAGAAAAAGTGCTCAGCTCGCCGAGAAAATGCGATTTAAGCAATAAAATTAAAAATGCTTATTAAACATAAACCAAACGTTGGAGGTGGTCATTTCTTCATGCGCAGTGAATAACTCGGCACTCTAAAGCACCCGAGAGCGTTTTTTTCGATGCCAACCTAACCAGAGTGACGGGAGCGGCACAATTCAGAAAAAGCGCTCAGCTCGCCGAGAAAATGCGATTTAAGCAATAAAATTAAAAATGCTTATAAAACATAAACCAAACGTTGGAGGTGGTCATTTCTTAATGCGCAGTAATAAACTCGGCACTCTAAAGCACCCGAGAGCGTTTTTTTCGATGCCAACCTAACCAGAGTGACGGGAGCGGCACAATTCAGAAAAAGTGCTCAGCTCGCCGAGAAAATGCGATTTAAGCAATAAAATTAAAAATGCTTATAAAACATAAACCAAACGTTGGAGGTGGTCATTTCTTAATGCGCAGTAATAAACTCGGCACTCTAAAGCACCCGAGAGCGTTTTTTTCGATGCCAACCTAACCAGAGTGACGGGAGCGGCACAATTCAGAAAAAGCGCTCAGCTCGCCGAGAAAATGCGATTTAAGCAATAAAATTAAAAATGCTTATAAAACATAAACCAAACGTTGGAGGTGGTCATTTCCTAATGCGCAGTAATAAACTCGGCACTCTAAAGCACCCGAGAGCGTTTTTTTCGATGCCAACCTAACCAGACTTACGGGAGCGGCACAATTCAGAAAAAGCGCTCAGCTCGCCGAGAAAATGCGATTTAAGCAATAAAATTAAAAATGCTTATAAAACATAAACCAAACGTTGGAGGTGGTCATTTCTTCATGCGCAGTGATAAACTCGGCACTCTAAAGCACCCGAGAGCGTTTTTTTCGATGCCAACCTAACCAGAGTGACGGGAGCGGCACAATTCAGAAAAAGTGCTCAGCTCGCCGAGAAAATGCGATTTAAGCAATAAAATTAAAAATGCTTATAAAACATAAACCAAACGTTGGAGGTGGTCATTTCTCCATGCGCAGTGAATAACTCGGCACTCTAAAGCACCCGAGAGCGTTTTTTTCGATGCCAACCTAACCAGAGTGACGGGAGCGGCACAATTCAGAAAAAGTGCTCAGCTCGCCGAGAAAATGCGATTTAAGCAATAAAATTAAAAATGCTTATAAAACATAAACCAAACGTTGGAGGTGGTCATTTCTTAATGCGCAGTAATAAACTCGGCACTCTAAAGCACCCGTGAGCGTTTTTTTCGATGCCAACCTAACCAGAGTGACGGGACGGCACAATTCAGAAAAAGTGCTCAGCTCGCCGAGAAAATGCGATTTAAGCAATAAAATTAAAAATGCTTATAAAACATAAACCAAACGTTGGAGGTGGTCATTTCTTAATGCGCAGTAATAAACTCGGCACTCTAAAGCACCCGAGAGCGTTTTTTTCGATGCCAACCTAACCAGAGTGACGGGAGCGGCACAATTCAGAAAAAGCGCTCAGCTCGCCGAGAAAATGCGATTTAAGCAATAAAATTAAAAATGCTTATAAAACATAAACCAAACGTTGGAGGTGGTCATTTCTTAATGCGCAGTAATAAACTCGGCACTCTAAAGCACCCGAGAGCGTTTTTTTCGATGCCAACCTAACCAGAGTGACGGGAGCGGCACAATTCAGAAAAAGTGCTCAGCTCGCCGAGAAAATGCGATTTAAGCAATAAAATTAAAAATGCTTATTAAACATAAACCAAACGTTGGAGGTTGTCATTTCTTCATGCGCAGTGAATAACTCGGCACTCTAAAGCACCCGAGAGCGTTTTTTTCGATGCCAACCTAACCAGAGTGACGGGAGCGTCACAATTCAGAAAAAGCGCTCAGCTCGCCGAGAAAATGCGATTTAAGCAATAAAATTAAAAATGCTTATTAAACATAAACCAAACGTTGGAGGTGGTCATTTCTTCATGCGCAGTGAATAACTCGGCACTCTAAAGCACCCGAGAGCGTTTTTTTCGATGCCAACCTAACCAGAGTGACGGGACAGGCACAATTCAGAAAAAGCGCTCAGCTCGCCGAGAAAATGCGATTTAAGCAATAAAATTAAAAATGCTTATAAAACATAAACCAAACGTTGGAGGTGGTCATTTCTTCATGCGCAGTGATAAACTCGGCACTCTAAAGCACCCGAGAGCGTTTTTTTCGATGCCAACCTATCCAGAGTGACGGGAGCGGCACAATTCAGAAAAAGTGCTCAGCTCGCCGAGAAAATGCGATTTAAGCAATAAAATTAAAAATGCTTATAAAACATAAACCAAACGTTGGAGGTGGTCATTTCTTCATGCGCAGTGATAAACTCGGCACTCTAAAGCACCCGAGAGCGTTTTTTTCGATGCCAACCTAACCAGAGTGACGGGAGCGGCACAATTCAGAAAAAGCGCTCAGCTCGCCGAGAAAATGCGATTTAAGCAATAAAATTAAAAATGCTTATAAAACATAAACCAAACGTTGGAGGTGGTCGTTTCTTCATGCGCAGTGATAAACTCGGCACTCTAAAGCACCCGAGAGCGTTTTTTTCGATGCCAACCTAACCAGAGTGACGGGAGCGGCACAATTCAGAAAAAGTGCTCAGCTCGCCGAGAAAATGCGATTCAAGCAATAAAATTAAAAATGCTTATTAAACATAAACCAAACGTTGGAGGTGGTCATTTCTTCATGCGCAGTGAATAACTCGGCACTCTAAAGCACCCGAGAGCGTTTTTTTCGATGCCAACCTAACCAGAGTGACGGGAGCGGCACAATTCAGAAAAAGTGCTCAGCTCGCCGAGAAAATGCGATTTAAGCAATAAAATTAAAAATGCTTATAAAACATAAACCAAACGTTGGAGGTGGTCATTTCTTAATGCGCAGTAATAAACTCGGCACTCTAAAGCACCCGAGAGCGTTTTTTTCGATACCAACCTAACCAGAGTGACGGGAGCGGCACAATTCAGAAAAAGTGCTCAGCTCACCGAGAAAATGCGATTTAAGCAATAAAATTAAAAATGCTTATAAAACATAAACCAAACGTTGGAGGTGGTCATTTCTTAATGCGCAGTAATAAACTCGGCACTCTAAAGCACCCGAGAGCGTTTTTTTCGATGCCAACCTAACCAGAGTGACGGGAGCGGCACAATTCAGAAAAAGTGCTCAGCTCGCCGAGAAAATGCGATTTAAGCAATAAAATTAAAAATGCTTATAAAACATAAACCAAACGTTGGAGGTGGTCATTTCTTCATGCGCAGTGAATAACTCGGCACTCTAAAGCACCCGAGAGCGTTTTTTTCGATGCCAACCTAACCAGAGTGACGGGTGCGGCACAATTCAGAAAAAGTGCTCAGCTCGCCGAGAAAATGCGATTTAAGCAATTAAATTAAAAATGCTTATAAAACATAAACCAAACGTTGGAGGTGGTCATTTCTTAATGCGCAGTAATAAACTCGGCACTCTAAAGCACCCGAGAGCGTTTTTTTCGATGCCAACCTAACCAGAGTGACGGGAGCGGCACAATTCAGAAAAAGTGCTCAGCTCGCCGAGAAAATGCGATTTAAGCAATAAAATTAAAAATGCTTATAAAACATAAACCAAACGTTGGAGGTGGTCATTTCTAAATGCGCAGTAATAAACTCGGCACTCTAGAGCACCCGAGAGCGTTTTTTTCGATGCCAACCTAACCAGAGTGACGGGAGCGGCACAATTCAGAAAAAGTGCTCAGCTCGCCGAGAAAATGCGATTTAAGCAATAAAATTAAAAATGCTTATAAAACATAAACCAAACGTTGGAGGTGGTCATTTTTCAATGCGCAGTAATAAACTCGGCACTCTAAAGCACCCGAGAGCGTTTTTTTTTATGCCAACCTAACCAGAGTGACGGGAGCGGCACAATTCAGAAAAAGTGCTCAGCTCGCCGAGAAAATGCGATTTAAGCAATAAAATTAAAAATGCTTATTAAACATAAACCAAACGTTGGAGGTGGTCATTTCTTCATGCGCAGTGATAAACTCGGCACTCTAAAGCACCCGAGAGCGTTTTTTTCGATGCCACCCTAACCAGAGTGACGGGAGCGGCACAATTCAGAAAAAGTGCTCAGCTCGCCGAGAAAATGCGATTTAAGCAATAAAATTAAAAATGCTTATAAAACATAAACCAAACGTTGGAGGTGGTCATTTCTTCATGCGCAGTGATAAACTCGGCACTCTAAAGCACCCGAGAGCGTTTTTTTCGATGCCAACCTAACCAGAGTGACGGGAGCGGCACAATTCAGAAAAAGCGCTCAGCTCGCCGAGAAAATGCGATTTAAGCAATAAAATTAAAAATGCTTATAAAACATAAACCAAACGTTGGAGGTGGTCATTTCTTCATGCGCAGTGATAAACTCGGCACTCTAAAGCACCCGAGAGCGTTTTTTTCGATGCCAACCTAACCAGAGTGACGGGAGCGGCACAATTCAGAAAAAGTGCTCAGCTCGCCGAGAAAATGCGATTTAAGCAATAAAATTAAAAATGCTTATAAAACATAAACCAAACGTTGGAGGTGGTCATTTCTTAATGCGCAGTAATAAACTCGGCACTCTAAAGCACCCGAGAGCGTTTTTTTCGATGCCAACCTAACCAGAGTGACGGGAGCGGCACAATTCAGAAAAAGTGCTCAGCTCGCCGAGAAAATGCGATTTAAGCAATAAAATTAAAAATGCTTATAAAACATAAACCAAACGTTGGAGGTGGTCATTTCTTAATGCGCAGTGATAAACTCGGCACTCTAAAGCACCCGAGAGCGTTTTTTTCGATGCCAACCTAACCAGAGTGACGGGAGCGGCACAAATCAGAAAAAGCGCTCAGCTCGCCGAGAAAATGCGATTTAAGCAATAAAATTAAAAATGCTTATAAAACATAAACCAAACGTTGGAGGTAGTCATTTCTTAATGCGCAGTAATAAACTCGGCACTCTAAAGCACCCGAGAGCGTTTTTTTCGATGCCAACCTAACCAGAGTGACGGGAGCGGCACAATTCAGAAAAAGTGCTCAGCTCGCCGAGAAAATGCGATTTAAGCAATAAAATTAAAAATGCTTATAAAACATAAACCAAACGTTGGAGGTGGTCATTTCTCAATGCGCAGTAATAAACTCGGCACTCTAAAGCACCCGAGAGCGTTTTTTTCGATGCCAACCTAACCAGAGTGACGGGTGCGGCACAATTCAGAAAAAGCGCTCAGCTCGCCGAGAAAATGCGATTTAAGCAATAAAATTAAAAATGCTTATAAAACATAAACCAAACGTTGGAGGTGGTCATTTCTTAATGCGCAGTAATAAACTCAGCACTCTAAAGCACCCGAGAGCGTTTTTTTCGATGCCAACCTAACCAGAGTGACGGGAGCGGCACAATTCAGAAAAAGCGCTCAGCTCGCCGAGAAAATGCGATTTAAGCAATAAAATTAAAAATGCTTATAAAACATAAACCAAACGTTGGAGGTGGTCATTTCTTCATGCGCAGTGAATAACTCGGCACTCTAAAGCACCCGAGAGCGTTTTTTTCGATGCCAAGTGACGGGAGCGGCACAATTCAGAAAAAGTGCTCAGCTCGCCGAGAAAATGCGATTTAAGCAATACAATTAAAAATGCTTATAAAACATAAACCAAACGTTGGAGGTGGTCATTTCTTAATGCGCAGTAATAAACTCGGCACTCTAAAGCACCCGAGAGCGTTTTTTTCGATGCCAACCTAACCAGAGTGACGGGAGCGGCACAATTCAGAAAAAGCGCTCAGCTCGCCGAGAAAATGCGATTTAAGCAATAAAATTAAAAATGCTTATAAAACATAAACCAAACGTTGGAGGTGGTCATTTCCTAATGCGCAGTAATAAACTCGGCACTCTAAAGCACCCGAGAGCGTTTTTTTCGATGCCAACCTAACCAGAGTGACGGGAGCGGCACAATTCAGAAAAAGTGCTCAGCTCGCCGAGAAAATGCGATTTAAGCAATAAAATTAAAAATGCTTATTAAACATAAACCAAACGTTGGAGGTGGTCATTTCTTCATGCGCAGTGAATAACTCGGCACTCTAAAGCACCCGAGAGCGTTTTTTTCGATGCCAACCTAACCAGAGTGACGGGAGCGGCACAATTCAGAAAAAGCGCTCAGCTCGCCGAGAAAATGCGATTTAAGCAATAAAATTAAAAATGCTTATAAAACATAAACCAAACGTTGGAGGTGGTCATTTCTTCATGCGCAGTGATAAACTCGGCACTCTAAAGCACCCGAGAGCGTTTTTTTCGATGCCAACCTAACCAGAGTTACGGGAGCGGCACAATTCAGAAAAAGCGCTCAGCTCGCCGAGAAAATGCGATTTAAGCAATAAAATTAAAAATGCTTATAAAACATAAACCAAACGTTGGAGGTGGTCATTTCTTCATGCGCAGTGAATAACTCGGCACTCTAAAGCACCCGAGAGCGTTTTTTTCGATGCCAACCTAACCAGAGTGACGGGAGCGGCACAATTCAGAAAAAGTGCTCAGCTCGCCGAGAAAATGCGATTTAAGCAATAAAATTAAAAATGCTTATAAAACATAAACCAAACGTTGGAAGTGGTCATTTCTTCATGCGCAGTGATAAACTCGGCACTCTAAAGCACCCGAGAGCGTTTTTTTCGATGCCAACCTAACCAGAGTTACGGGAGCGGCACAATTCAGAAAAAGCGCTCAGCTCGCCGAGAAAATGCGATTTAAGCAATAAAATTAAAAATGCTTATAAAACATAAACCAAACGTTGGAGGTGGTCATTTCTTCATGCGCAGTGATAAACTCGGCACTCTAAAGCACCCGAGAGCGTTTTTTTCGATGCCAACCTAACCAGAGTGACGGGAGCGGCACAATTCAGAAAAAGCGCTCAGCTCGCCGAGAAAATGCGATTTAAGCAATAAAATTAAAAATGCTTATAAAACATAAACCAAACGTTGGAGGTGGTCATTTCTTCATGCGCAGTGATAAACTCGGCACTCTAAAGCACCCGAGAGCGTTTTTTTCGATGCCAACCTAACCAGAGTGACGGGAGCGGCACAATTCAGAAAAAGTGCTCAGCTCGCCGAGAAAATGCGATTTAAGCAGTAAAATTAAAAATGCTTATAAAACATGAACCAAACGTTGGAGGTGGTCATTTCTCCATGCGCAGTGAATAACTCGGCACTCTAAAGCACCCGAGAGCGTTTTTTTCGATGCCAACCTAACCAGAGTGACGGGAGCGGCACAATTCAGAAAAAGTGCTCAGCTCGCCGAGAAAATGCGATTTAAGCAATAAAATTAAAAATGCTTATTAAACATAAACCAAACGTTGGAGGTGGTCATTTCTTAATGCGCAGTAATAAACTCGGCACTCTAAAGCACCCGTGAGCGTTTTTTTCGATGCCAACCTAACCAGAGTGACGGGATCGGCACAATTCAGAAAAAGTGCTCAGCTCGCCGAGAAAATGCGATTTAAGCAATAAAATTAAAAATGCTTATAAAACATAAACCAAACGTTGGAGTTGGTCATTTCTTAATGCGCAGTAATAAACTCGGCACTCTAAAGCACCCGAGAGCGTTTTTTTCGATGCCAACCTAACCAGAGTGACGGGAGCGGCACAATTCAGAAAAAGCGCTCAGCTCGCCGAGAAAATGCGATTTAAGCAATAAAATTAAAAATGCTTATAAAACATAAACCAAACGTTGGAGGTGGTCATTTATTAATGCGCAGTAATAAACTCGGCACTCTAAAGCACCCGAGAGCGTTTTTTTCGATGCCAACCTAACCAGAGTTACGGGAGCGGCACAATTCAGAAAAAGCGCTCAGCTCGCCGAGAAAATGCGATTTAAGCAAGAAAATTAAAAATGCTTATAAAACATAAACCAAACGTTGGTGGTGGTCATTTCTTCATGCGCAGTGAATAACTCGGCACTCTAAAGCACCCGAGAGCGTTTTTTTCGATGCCAACCTAACCAGAGTGACGGGAGCGGCACAATTCAGAAAAAGTGCTCAGCTCGCCGAGAAAATGCGATTTAAGCAATAAAATTAAAAATGCTTATAAAACATAAACCAAACGTTGGAGGTGGTCATTTCTTAATGCGCAGTAATAAACTCGGCAGTCTAAAGCACCCGTGAGCGTTTTTTTCGATGCCAACCTAACCAGAGTGACGGGAGCGGCACAATTCAGAAAAAGTGCTCAGCTCGCCGAGAAAATGCGATTTAAGCAATAAAATTAAAAATGCTTATAAAACATAAACCAAACGTTGGAGGTGGTCATTTCTTAATGCGCAGTGATAAACTCGGCACTCTAAAGCACCCGAGAGCGTTTTTTTCGATGCCAACCTAACCAGAGTGACGGGAGCGGCACAAATCAGAAAAAGCGCTCAGCTCGCCGAGAAAATGCGATTTAAGCAATAAAATTAAAAATGCTTATAAAACATAAACCAAACGTTGGAGGTAGTCATTTCTTAATGCGCAGTAATAAACTCGGCACTCTAAAGCACCCGAGAGCGTTTTTTTCGATGCCAACCTAACCAGAGTGACGGGAGCGGCACAATTCAGAAAAAGTGCTCAGCTCGCCGAGAAAATGCGATTTAAGCAATAAAATTAAAAATGCTTATAAAACATAAACCAAACGTTGGAGGTGGTCATTTCTCAATGCGCAGTAATAAACTCGGCACTCTAAAGCACCCGAGAGCGTTTTTTTCGATGCCAACCTAACCAGAGTGACGGGTGCGGCACAATTCAGAAAAAGCGCTCAGCTCGCCGAGAAAATGCGATTTAAGCAATAAAATTAAAAATGCTTATAAAACATAAACCAAACGTTGGAGGTGGTCATTTCTTAATGCGCAGTAATAAACTCAGCACTCTAAAGCACCCGAGAGCGTTTTTTTCGATGCCAACCTAACCAGAGTGACGGGAGCGGCACAATTCAGAAAAAGCGCTCAGCTCGCCGAGAAAATGCGATTTAAGCAATAAAATTAAAAATGCTTATAAAACATAAACCAAACGTTGGAGGTGGTCATTTCTTCATGCGCAGTGAATAACTCGGCACTCTAAAGCACCCGAGAGCGTTTTTTTCGATGCCAAGTGACGGGAGCGGCACAATTCAGAAAAAGTGCTCAGCTCGCCGAGAAAATGCGATTTAAGCAATACAATTAAAAATGCTTATAAAACATAAACCAAACGTTGGAGGTGGTCATTTCTTAATGCGCAGTAATAAACTCGGCACTCTAAAGCACCCGAGAGCGTTTTTTTCGATGCCAACCTAACCAGAGTGACGGGAGCGGCACAATTCAGAAAAAGCGCTCAGCTCGCCGAGAAAATGCGATTTAAGCAATAAAATTAAAAATGCTTATAAAACATAAACCAAACGTTGGAGGTGGTCATTTCCTAATGCGCAGTAATAAACTCGGCACTCTAAAGCACCCGAGAGCGTTTTTTTCGATGCCAACCTAACCAGAGTGACGGGAGCGGCACAATTCAGAAAAAGTGCTCAGCTCGCCGAGAAAATGCGATTTAAGCAATAAAATTAAAAATGCTTATTAAACATAAACCAAACGTTGGAGGTGGTCATTTCTTCATGCGCAGTGAATAACTCGGCACTCTAAAGCACCCGAGAGCGTTTTTTTCGATGCCAACCTAACCAGAGTGACGGGAGCGGCACAATTCAGAAAAAGCGCTCAGCTCGCCGAGAAAATGCGATTTAAGCAATAAAATTAAAAATGCTTATAAAACATAAACCAAACGTTGGAGGTGGTCATTTCTTCATGCGCAGTGATAAACTCGGCACTCTAAAGCACCCGAGAGCGTTTTTTTCGATGCCAACCTAACCAGAGTTACGGGAGCGGCACAATTCAGAAAAAGCGCTCAGCTCGCCGAGAAAATGCGATTTAAGCAATAAAATTAAAAATGCTTATAAAACATAAACCAAACGTTGGAGGTGGTCATTTCTTCATGCGCAGTGAATAACTCGGCACTCTAAAGCACCCGAGAGCGTTTTTTTCGATGCCAACCTAACCAGAGTGACGGGAGCGGCACAATTCAGAAAAAGTGCTCAGCTCGCCGAGAAAATGCGATTTAAGCAATAAAATTAAAAATGCTTATAAAACATAAACCAAACGTTGGAAGTGGTCATTTCTTCATGCGCAGTGATAAACTCGGCACTCTAAAGCACCCGAGAGCGTTTTTTTCGATGCCAACCTAACCAGAGTTACGGGAGCGGCACAATTCAGAAAAAGCGCTCAGCTCGCCGAGAAAATGCGATTTAAGCAATAAAATTAAAAATGCTTATAAAACATAAACCAAACGTTGGAGGTGGTCATTTCTTCATGCGCAGTGATAAACTCGGCACTCTAAAGCACCCGAGAGCGTTTTTTTCGATGCCAACCTAACCAGAGTGACGGGAGCGGCACAATTCAGAAAAAGCGCTCAGCTCGCCGAGAAAATGCGATTTAAGCAATAAAATTAAAAATGCTTATAAAACATAAACCAAACGTTGGAGGTGGTCATTTCTTCATGCGCAGTGATAAACTCGGCACTCTAAAGCACCCGAGAGCGTTTTTTTCGATGCCAACCTAACCAGAGTGACGGGAGCGGCACAATTCAGAAAAAGCGCTCAGCTCGCCGAGAAAATGCGATTTAAGCAATAAAATTAAAAATGCTTATAAAACATAAACCAAACGTTGGAGGTGGTCATTTCTTCATGCGCAGTGATAAACTCGGCACTCTAAAGCACCCGAGAGCGTTTTTTTCGATGCCAACCTAACCAGAGTGACGGGAGCGGCACAATTCAGAAAAAGTGCTCAGCTCGCCGAGAAAATGCGATTTAAGCAGTAAAATTAAAAATGCTTATAAAACATGAACCAAACGTTGGAGGTGGTCATTTCTCCATGCGCAGTGAATAACTCGGCACTCTAAAGCACCCGAGAGCGTTTTTTTCGATGCCAACCTAACCAGAGTGACGGGAGCGGCACAATTCAGAAAAAGTGCTCAGCTCGCCGAGAAAATGCGATTTAAGCAATAAAATTAAAAATGCTTATTAAACATAAACCAAACGTTGGAGGTGGTCATTTCTTAATGCGCAGTAATAAACTCGGCACTCTAAAGCACCCGTGAGCGTTTTTTTCGATGCCAACCTAACCAGAGTGACGGGATCGGCACAATTCAGAAAAAGTGCTCAGCTCGCCGAGAAAATGCGATTTAAGCAATAAAATTAAAAATGCTTATAAAACATAAACCAAACGTTGGAGTTGGTCATTTCTTAATGCGCAGTAATAAACTCGGCACTCTAAAGCACCCGAGAGCGTTTTTTTCGATGCCAACCTAACCAGAGTGACGGGAGCGGCACAATTCAGAAAAAGCGCTCAGCTCGCCGAGAAAATGCGATTTAAGCAATAAAATTAAAAATGCTTATAAAACATAAACCAAACGTTGGAGGTGGTCATTTATTAATGCGCAGTAATAAACTCGGCACTCTAAAGCACCCGAGAGCGTTTTTTTCGATGCCAACCTAACCAGAGTTACGGGAGCGGCACAATTCAGAAAAAGCGCTCAGCTCGCCGAGAAAATGCGATTTAAGCAAGAAAATTAAAAATGCTTATAAAACATAAACCAAACGTTGGTGGTGGTCATTTCTTCATGCGCAGTGAATAACTCGGCACTCTAAAGCACCCGAGAGCGTTTTTTTCGATGCCAACCTAACCAGAGTGACGGGAGCGGCACAATTCAGAAAAAGTGCTCAGCTCGCCGAGAAAATGCGATTTAAGCAATAAAATTAAAAATGCTTATAAAACATAAACCAAACGTTGGAGGTGGTCATTTCTTAATGCGCAGTAATAAACTCGGCAGTCTAAAGCACCCGTGAGCGTTTTTTTCGATGCCAACCTAACCAGAGTGACGGGAGCGGCACAATTCAGAAAAAGTGCTCAGCTCGCCGAGAAAATGCGATTTAAGCAATAAAATTAAAAATGCTTATAAAACATAAACCAAACGTTGGAGGTGGTCATTTCTTAATGCGCAGTGATAAACTCGGCACTCTAAAGCACCCGAGAGCGTTTTTTTCGATGCCAACCTAACCAGAGTGACGGGAGCGGCACAAATCAGAAAAAGCGCTCAGCTCGCCGAGAAAATGCGATTTAAGCAATAAAATTAAAAATGCTTATAAAACATAAACCAAACGTTGGAGGTAGTCATTTCTTAATGCGCAGTAATAAACTCGGCACTCTAAAGCACCCGAGAGCGTTTTTTTCGATGCCAACCTAACCAGAGTGACGGGAGCGGCACAATTCAGAAAAAGTGCTCAGCTCGCCGAGAAAATGCGATTTAAGCAATAAAATTAAAAATGCTTATAAAACATAAACCAAACGTTGGAGGTGGTCATTTCTCAATGCGCAGTAATAAACTCGGCACTCTAAAGCACCCGAGAGCGTTTTTTTCGATGCCAACCTAACCAGAGTGACGGGTGCGGCACAATTCAGAAAAAGCGCTCAGCTCGCCGAGAAAATGCGATTTAAGCAATAAAATTAAAAATGCTTATAAAACATAAACCAAACGTTGGAGGTGGTCATTTCTTAATGCGCAGTAATAAACTCAGCACTCTAAAGCACCCGAGAGCGTTTTTTTCGATGCCAACCTAACCAGAGTGACGGGAGCGGCACAATTCAGAAAAAGCGCTCAGCTCGCCGAGAAAATGCGATTTAAGCAATAAAATTAAAAATGCTTATAAAACATAAACCAAACGTTGGAGGTGGTCATTTCTTCATGCGCAGTGAATAACTCGGCACTCTAAAGCACCCGAGAGCGTTTTTTTCGATGCCAAGTGACGGGAGCGGCACAATTCAGAAAAAGTGCTCAGCTCGCCGAGAAAATGCGATTTAAGCAATACAATTAAAAATGCTTATAAAACATAAACCAAACGTTGGAGGTGGTCATTTCTTAATGCGCAGTAATAAACTCGGCACTCTAAAGCACCCGAGAGCGTTTTTTTCGATGCCAACCTAACCAGAGTGACGGGAGCGGCACAATTCAGAAAAAGCGCTCAGCTCGCCGAGAAAATGCGATTTAAGCAATAAAATTAAAAATGCTTATAAAACATAAACCAAACGTTGGAGGTGGTCATTTCCTAATGCGCAGTAATAAACTCGGCACTCTAAAGCACCCGAGAGCGTTTTTTTCGATGCCAACCTAACCAGAGTGACGGGAGCGGCACAATTCAGAAAAAGTGCTCAGCTCGCCGAGAAAATGCGATTTAAGCAATAAAATTAAAAATGCTTATTAAACATAAACCAAACGTTGGAGGTGGTCATTTCTTCATGCGCAGTGAATAACTCGGCACTCTAAAGCACCCGAGAGCGTTTTTTTCGATGCCAACCTAACCAGAGTGACGGGAGCGGCACAATTCAGAAAAAGCGCTCAGCTCGCCGAGAAAATGCGATTTAAGCAATAAAATTAAAAATGCTTATAAAACATAAACCAAACGTTGGAGGTGGTCATTTCTTCATGCGCAGTGATAAACTCGGCACTCTAAAGCACCCGAGAGCGTTTTTTTCGATGCCAACCTAACCAGAGTTACGGGAGCGGCACAATTCAGAAAAAGCGCTCAGCTCGCCGAGAAAATGCGATTTAAGCAATAAAATTAAAAATGCTTATAAAACATAAACCAAACGTTGGAGGTGGTCATTTCTTCATGCGCAGTGAATAACTCGGCACTCTAAAGCACCCGAGAGCGTTTTTTTCGATGCCAACCTAACCAGAGTGACGGGAGCGGCACAATTCAGAAAAAGTGCTCAGCTCGCCGAGAAAATGCGATTTAAGCAATAAAATTAAAAATGCTTATAAAACATAAACCAAACGTTGGAGGTGGTCATTTCTTCATGCGCAGTGATAAACTCGGCACTCTAAAGCACCCGAGAGCGTTTTTTTCGATGCCAACCTAACCAGAGTGACGGGAGCGGCACAATTCAGAAAAAGTGCTCAGCTCGCCGAGAAAATGCGATTTAAGCAGTAAAATTAAAAATGCTTATAAAACATGAACCAAACGTTGGAGGTGGTCATTTCTCCATGCGCAGTGAATAACTCGGCACTCTAAAGCACCCGAGAGCGTTTTTTTCGATGCCAACCTAACCAGAGTGACGGGAGCGGCACAATTCAGAAAAAGTGCTCAGCTCGCCGAGAAAATGCGATTTAAGCAATAAAATTAAAAATGCTTATTAAACATAAACCAAACGTTGGAGGTGGTCATTTCTTAATGCGCAGTAATAAACTCGGCACTCTATAAAGCACCCGTGAGCGTTTTTTTCGATGCCAACCTAACCAGAGTGACGGGATCGGCACAATTCAGAAAAAGTGCTCAGCTCGCCGAGAAAATGCGATTTAAGCAATAAAATTAAAAATGCTTATAAAACATAAACCAAACGTTGGAGTTGGTCATTTCTTAATGCGCAGTAATAAACTCGGCACTCTAAAGCACCCGAGAGCGTTTTTTTCGATGCCAACCTAACCAGAGTGACGGGAGCGGCACAATTCAGAAAAAGCGCTCAGCTCGCCGAGAAAATGCGATTTAAGCAATAAAATTAAAAATGCTTATAAAACATAAACCAAACGTTGGAGGTGGTCATTTATTAATGCGCAGTAATAAACTCGGCACTCTAAAGCACCCGAGAGCGTTTTTTTCGATGCCAACCTAACCAGAGTTACGGGAGCGGCACAATTCAGAAAAAGCGCTCAGCTCGCCGAGAAAATGCGATTTAAGCAAGAAAATTAAAAATGCTTATAAAACATAAACCAAACGTTGGTGGTGGTCATTTCTTCATGCGCAGTGAATAACTCGGCACTCTAAAGCACCCGAGAGCGTTTTTTTCGATGCCAACCTAACCAGAGTGACGGGAGCGGCACAATTCAGAAAAAGTGCTCAGCTCGCCGAGAAAATGCGATTTAAGCAATAAAATTAAAAATGCTTATAAAACATAAACCAAACGTTGGAGGTGGTCATTTCTTAATGCGCAGTAATAAACTCGGCAGTCTAAAGCACCCGTGAGCGTTTTTTTCGATGCCAACCTAACCAGAGTGACGGGAGCGGCACAATTCAGAAAAAGTGCTCAGCTCGCCGAGAAAATGCGATTTAAGCAATAAAATTAAAAATGCTTATAAAACATAAACCAAACGTTGGAGGTGGTCATTTCTTCATGCGCAGTGATAAAGTCGGCACTCTAAAGCACCCGAGAGCGTTTTTTTCGATGCCAACCTAACCAGAGTGACGGGAGCGGCACAATTCAGAAAAAGTGCTCAGCTCGCCGAGAAAATGCGATTTAAGCAATAAAATTAAAAATGCTTATTAAACATAAACCAAACGTTGGAGGTGGTCATTTCTTCATGCGCAGTGAATAACTCGGCACTCTAAAGCACCCGAGAGCGTTTTTTTCGATGCCAACCTAACCAGAGTGACGGGAGCGGCACAATTCAGAAAAGGCGCTCAGCTCGCCGAGAAAATGCGATTTAAGCAATAAAATTAAAAATGCTTATAAAACATAAACCAAACGTTGGAAGTGGTCATTTCTTCATGCGCAGTGATAAACTCGGCACTCTAAAGCACCCGAGAGCGTTTTTTTCGATGCCAACCTAACCAGAGTTACGGGAGCGGCACAATTCAGAAAAAGCGCTCAGCTCGCCGAGAAAATGCGATTTAAGCAATAAAATTAAAAATGCTTATAAAACATAAACCAAACGTTGGAGGTGGTCATTTCTTAATGCGCAGTAATAAACTCGGCACTCTAAAGCACCCGAGAGCGTTTTTTTCGATGCCAACCTAACCAGAGTGACGGGAGCGGCACAATTCAGAAAAAGCGCTCAGCTCGCCGAGAAAATGCGATTTAAGCAATAAAATTAAAAATGCTTATAAAACATAAACCAAACGTTGGAGGTGGTCATTTCTTCATGCGCAGTGATAAACTCGGCACTCTAAAGCACCCGAGAGCGTTTTTTTCGATGCCAACCTAACCAGAGTGACGGGAGCGGCACAATTCAGAAAAAGCGCTCAGCTCGCCGAGAAAATGCGATTTAAGCAATAAAATTAAAAATGCTTATAAAACATAAACCAAACGTTGGAGGTGGTCATTTCTTCATGCGCAGTGATAAACTCGGCACTCTAAAGCACCCGAGAGCGTTTTTTTCGATGCCAACCTAACCAGAGTGACGGGAGCGGCACAATTCAGAAAAAGCGCTCAGCTCGCCGAGAAAATGCGATTTAAGCAATAAAATTAAAAATGCTTATAAAACATAAACCAAACGTTGGAGGTGGTCATTTCTCCATGCGCAGTGAATAACTCGGCACTCTAGAGCACCCGAGAGCGTTTTTTTCGATGCCAACCTAACCAGAGTGACGGGAGCGGCACAATTCAGAAAAAGTGCTCAGCTCGCCGAGAAAATGCGATTTAAGCAATAAAATTAAAAATGCTTATTAAACATAAACCAAACGTTGGAGGTGGTCATTTCTTCATGCGCAGTGAATAACTCGGCACTCTAAAGCACCCGAGAGCGTTTTTTTCGATGCCAACCTAACCAGAGTGACGGGAGCGGCACAATTCAGAAAAAGTGCTCAGCTCGCCGAGAAAATGCGATTTAAGCAATAAAATTAAAAATGCTTATAAAACATAAACCAAACGTTGGAGGTGGTCATTTCTTAATGCGCAGTAATAAACTCGGCACTCTAAAGCACCCGTGAGCGTTTTTTTCGATGCCAACCTAACCAGAGTGACGGGAGCGGCACAATTCAGAAAAAGTGCTCAGCTCGCCGAGAAAATGCGATTTAAGCAATAAAATTAAAAATGCTTATAAAACATAAACCAAACGTTGGAGGTGGTCATTTCTTCATGCGCAGTGATAAAGTCGGCACTCTAAAGCACCCGAGAGCGTTTTTTTCGATGCCAACCTAACCAGAGTGACGGGAGCGGCACAATTCAGAAAAAGTGCTCAGCTCGCCGAGAAAATGCGATTTAAGCAATAAAATTAAAAATGCTTATTAAACATAAACCAAACGTTGGAGGTGGTCATTTCTTCATGCGCAGTGATAAACTCGGCACTCTAAAGCACCCGAGAGCGTTTTTTTCGATGCCAACCTAACCAGAGTGACGGGAGCGGCACAATTCAGAAAAAGTGCTCAGCTCGCCGAGAAAATGCGATTTAAGCAATAAAATTAAAAATGCTTATAAAACATAAACCAAACGTTGGAGGTGGTCATTTCTTAATGCGCAGTAATAAACTCGGCACTCTAAAGCACCCGAGAGCGTTTTTTTCGATGCCAACCTAACCAGAGTGACGGGAGCGGCACAATTCAGAAAAAGTGCTCAGCTCGCCGAGAAAATGCGATTTAAGCAATAAAATTAAAAATGCTTATAAAACATAAACCAAACGTTGGAGGTGGTCATTTCTTAATGCGCAGTAATAAACTCGGCACTCTAAAGCACCCGAGAGCGTTTTTTTCGATGCCAACCTAACCAGAGTGACGGGAGCGGCACAATTCAGAAAAAGTGCTCAGCTCGCGAGAAAATGCGATTTAAGCAATAAAATTAAAAATGCTTATAAAACATAAACCAAACGTTGGAGGTGGTCATTTCTTAATGCGCAGTAATAAACTCGGCACTCTAAAGCACCCGATAGCGTTTTTTTCGATGCCAACCTAACCAGAGTGACGGGAGCGGCACAATTCAGAAAAAGTGCTCAGCTCGCCGAGAAAATGCGATTTAAGCAATAAAATTAAAAATGCTTATTAAACATAAACCAAACGTTGGAGGTGGTCATTTCTTCATGCGCAGTGATAAACTCGGCACTCTAAAGCACCCGAGAGCGTTTTTTTCGATGCCAACCTAACCAGAGTGACGGGAGCGGCACAATTCAGAAAAAGTGCTCAGCTCGCCGAGAAAATGCGATTTAAGCAATAAAATTAAAAATGCTTATAAAACATAAACCAAACGTTGGAGGTGGTCATTTCTTAATGCGCAGTAATAAACTCGGCACTCTAAAGCACCCGAGAGCGTTTTTTTCGATGCCAACCTAACCAGAGTGACGGGAGCGGCACAATTCAGAAAAAGTGCTCAGCTCGCCGAGAAAATGCGATTTAAGCAATAAAATTAAAAATGCTTATAAAACATAAACCAAACGTTGGAGGTGGTCATTTCTTAATGCGCAGTAATAAACTCGGCACTCTAAAGCACCCGAGAGCGTTTTTTTCGATGCCAACCTAACCAGAGTGACGGGAGCGGCACAATTCAGAAAAAGTGCTCAGCTCGCGAGAAAATGCGATTTAAGCAATAAAATTAAAAATGCTTATAAAACATAAACCAAACGTTGGAGGTGGTCATTTCTTAATGCGCAGTAATAAACTCGGCACTCTAAAGCACCCGATAGCGTTTTTTTCGATGCCAACCTAACCAGAGTGACGGGAGCGGCACAATTCAGAAAAAGTGCTCAGCTCGCCGAGAAAATGCGATTTAAGCAATAAAATTAAAAATGCTGATAAAACATAAACCAAACGTTGGAGGTGGTCATTTCTTAATGCGCAGTAATAAACTCGGCACTCTAAAGCACCCGAGAGCGTTTTTTTCGATGCCAACCTAACCAGAGTGACGGGAGCGGCACAATTCAGAAAAAGTGCTCAGCTCGCCGAGAAAATGCGATTTAAGCAATAAAATTAAAAATGCTTATAAAACATAAACCAAACGTTGGAGGTGGTCATTTCTTAATGCGCAGTAATAAACTCGGCACTCTAAAGCACCCGAGAGCGTTTTTTTCGATGCCAACCTAACCAGAGTGACGGGAGCGGCACAATTCAGAAAAAGTGCTCAGCTCGCCGAGAAAATGCGATTTAAGCAATAAAATTAAAAATGCTTATAAAACATAAACCAAACGTTGGAGGTGGTCATTTCTTCATGCGCAGTGAATAACTCGGCACTCTAAAGCACCCGAGAGCGTTTTTTTCGATGCCAACCTAACCAGAGTGACGGGAGCGGCACAATTCAGAAAAAGTGCTCAGCTCGCCGAGAAAATGCGATTTAAGCAATAAAATTAAAAATGCTTATAAAACATAAACCAAACGTTGGAGGTGGTCATTTCTTCATGCGCAGTAATAAACTCGGCACTCTAGAGCACCCGAGAGCGTTTTTTTCGATGCCAACCTAACCAGAGTGACGGGAGCGGCACAATTCAGAAAAAGTGCTCAGCTCGCCGAGAAAATGCGATTTAAGCAATAAAATTAAAAATGCTTATAAAACATAAACCAAACGTTGGAAGTGGTCATTTCTTCATGCGCAGTGATAAACTCGGCACTCTAAAGCACCCGAGAGCGTTTTTTTCGATGCCAACCTAACCAGAGTTACGGGAGCGGCACAATTCAGAAAAAGCGCTCAGCTCGCCGAGAAAATGCGATTTAAGCAATAAAATTAAAAATGCTTATAAAACATAAACCAAACGTTGGAAGTGGTCATTTCTTCATGCGCAGTGATAAACTCGGCACTCTAAAGCACCCGAGAGCGTTTTTTTCGATGCCAACCTAACCAGAGTTACGGGAGCGGCACAATTCAGAAAAAGCGCTCAGCTCGCCGAGAAAATGCGATTTAAGCAATAAAATTAAAAATGCTTATTAAACATAAACCAAACGTTGGAGGTGGTCATTTCTTCATGCGCAGTGAATAACTCGGCACTCTAAAGCACCCGAGAGCGTTTTTTTCGATGCCAACCTAACCAGAGTGACGGGAGCGGCACAATTCAGAAAAAGTGCTCAGCTCGCCGAGAAAATGCGATTTAAGCAGTAAAATTAAAAATGCTTATAAAACATGAACCAAACGTTGGAGGTGGTCATTTCTCCATGCGCAGTGAATAACTCGGCACTCTAAAGCACCCGAGAGCGTTTTTTTCGATGCCAACCTAACCAGAGTGACGGGAGCGGCACAATTCAGAAAAAGTGCTCAGCTCGCCGAGAAAATGCGATTTAAGCAATAAAATTAAAAATGCTTATTAAACATAAACCAAACGTTGGAGGTGGTCATTTCTTAATGCGCAGTAATAAACTCGGCACTCTAAAGCACCCGTGAGCGTTTTTTTCGATGCCAACCTAACCAGAGTGACGGGATCGGCACAATTCAGAAAAAGTGCTCAGCTCGCCGAGAAAATGCGATTTAAGCAATAAAATTAAAAATGCTTATAAAACATAAACCAAACGTTGGAGTTGGTCATTTCTTAATGCGCAGTAATAAACTCGGCACTCTAAAGCACCCGAGAGCGTTTTTTTCGATGCCAACCTAACCAGAGTGACGGGAGCGGCACAATTCAGAAAAAGCGCTCAGCTCGCCGAGAAAATGCGATTTAAGCAATAAAATTAAAAATGCTTATAAAACATAAACCAAACGTTGGAGGTGGTCATTTATTAATGCGCAGTAATAAACTCGGCACTCTAAAGCACCCGAGAGCGTTTTTTTCGATGCCAACCTAACCAGAGTTACGGGAGCGGCACAATTCAGAAAAAGCGCTCAGCTCGCCGAGAAAATGCGATTTAAGCAAGAAAATTAAAAATGCTTATAAAACATAAACCAAACGTTGGAGGTGGTCATTTGTTCATGCGCAGTGAATAACTCGGCACTCTAAAGCACCCGAGAGCGTTTTTTTCGATGCCAACCTAACCAGAGTGACGGGAGCGGCACAATTCAGAAAAAGTGCTCAGCTCGCCGAGAAAATGCGATTTAAGCAATAAAATTAAAAATGCTTATAAAACATAAACCAAACGTTGGAGGTGGTCATTTCTTAATGCGCAGTAATAAACTCGGCACTCTAAAGCACCCGTGAGCGTTTTGTTCGATGCCAACCTAACCAGAGTGACGGGAGCGGCACAATTCAGAAAAAGTGCTCAGCTCGCCGAGAAAATGCGATTTAAGCAATAAAATTAAAAATGCTTATAAAACATAAACCAAACGTTGGAGGTGGTCATTTCTTCATGCGCAGTGATAAAGTCGGCACTCTAAAGCACCCGAGAGCGTTTTTTTCGATGCCAACCTAACCAGAGTGACGGGAGCGGCACAATTCAGAAAAAGTGCTCAGCTCGCCGAGAAAATGCGATTTAAGCAATAAAATTAAAAATGCTTATTAAACATAAACCAAACGTTGGAGGTGGTCATTTCTTCATGCGCAGTGATAAACTCGGCACTCTAAAGCACCCGAGAGCGTTTTTTTCGATGCCAACCTAACCAGAGTGACGGGAGCGGCACAATTCAGAAAAAGTGCTCAGCTCGCCGAGAAAATGCGATTTAAGCAATACAATTAAAAATGCTTATAAAACATAAACCAAACGTTGGAGGTGGTCATTTCTTAATGCGCAGTAATAAACTCGGCACTCTAAAGCACCCGAGAGCGTTTTTTTCGATGCCAACCTAACCAGAGTGACGGGAGCGGCACAATTCAGAAAAAGTGCTCAGCTCGCCGAGAAAATGCGATTTAAGCAATAAAATTAAAAATGCTTATAAAACATAAACCAAACGTTGGAGGTGGTCATTTCTTAATGCGCAGTAATAAACTCGGCACTCTAAAGCACCCGAGAGCGTTTTTTTCGATGCCAACCTAACCAGAGTGACGGGAGCGGCACAATTCAGAAAAAGTGCTCAGCTCGCCGAGAAAATGCGATTTAAGCAATAAAATTAAAAATGCTTATAAAACATAAACCAAACGTTGGAGGTGGTCATTTCTTAATGCGCAGTAATAAACTCGGCACTCTAGAGCACCCGAGAGCGTTTTTTTTCGATGCCAACCTAACCAGAGTGACGGGAGCGGCACAATTCAGAAAAAGTGCTCAGCTCGCCGAGAAAATGCGATTTAAGCAATAAAATTAAAAATGCTTATAAAACATAAACCAAACGTTGGAAGTGGTCATTTCTTCATGCGCAGTGATAAACTCGGCACTCTAAAGCACCCGAGAGCGTTTTTTTCGATGCCAACCTAACCAGAGTTACGGGAGCGGCACAATTCAGAAAAAGCGCTCAGCTCGCCGAGAAAATGCGATTTAAGCAATAAAATTAAAAATGCTTATAAAACATAAACCAAACGTTGGAGGTGGTCATTTCTTCATGCGCAGTGATAAACTCGGCACTCTAAAGCACCCGAGAGCGTTTTTTTCGATGCCAACCTAACCAGAGTGACGGGAGCGGCACAATTCAGAAAAAGCGCTCAGCTCGCCGAGAAAATGCGATTTAAGCAATAAAATTAAAAATGCTTATAAAACATAAACCAAACGTTGGAGGTGGTCATTTCTTAATGCGCAGTAATAAACTCGGCACTCTAAAGCACCCGAGAGCGTTTTTTTCGATGCCAACCTAACCAGAGTGACGGGAGCGGCACAATTCAGAAAAAGTGCTCAGCTCGCCGAGAAAATGCGATTTAAGCAATAAAATTAAAAATGCTTATAAAACATAAACCAAACGTTGGAGGTGGTCATTTCTCAATGCGCAGTAATAAACTCGGCACTCTAAAGCACCCGAGAGCGTTTTTTTCGATGCCAACCTAACCAGAGTGACGGGAGCGGCACAATTCAGAAAAAGTGCTCAGCTCGCCGAGAAAATGCGATTTAAGCAATAAAATTAAAAATGCTTATAAAACATAAACCAAACGTTGGAGGTGGTCATTTCTTAATGCGCAGTAATAAACTCGGCACTCTAAAGCACCCGAGAGCGTTTTTTTCGATGCCAACCTAACCAGAGTGACGGGAGCGGCACAATTCAGAAAAAGCGCTCAGCTCGCCGAGAAAATGCGATTTAAGCAATAAAATTAAAAATGCTTATAAAACATAAACCAAACGTTGGAGGTGGTCATTTCCTAATGCGCAGTAATAAACTCGGCACTCTAAAGCACCCGAGAGCGTTTTTTTCGATGCCAACCTAACCAGAGTGACGGGAGCGGCACAATTCAGAAAAAGTGCTCAGCTCGCCGAGAAAATGCGATTTAAGCAATAAAATTAAAAATGCTTATTAAACATAAACCAAACGTTGGAGGTGGTCATTTCTTCATGCGCAGTGAATAACTCGGCACTCTAAAGCACCCGAGAGCGTTTTTTTCGATGCCAACCTAACCAGAGTGACGGGAGCGGCACAATTCAGAAAAAGCGCTCAGCTCGCCGAGAAAATGCGATTTAAGCAATAAAATTAAAAATGCTTATTAAACATAAACCAAACGTTGGAGGTGGTCATTTCTTAATGCGCAGTAATAAACTCGGCACTCTAAAGCACCCGAGAGCGTTTTTTTCGATGCCAACCTAACCAGAGTGACGGGAGCGGCACAATTCAGAAAAAGTGCTCAGCTCGCCGAGAAAATGCGATTTAAGCAATAAAATTAAAAATGCTTATAAAACATAAACCAAACGTTGGAGGTGGTCATTTCTTAATGCGCAGTAATAAACTCGGCACTCTAAAGCACCCGAGAGCGTTTTTTTCGATGCCAACCTAACCAGAGTGACGGGAGCGGCACAATTCAGAAAAAGTGCTCAGCTCGCGAGAAAATGCGATTTAAGCAATAAAATTAAAAATGCTTATAAAACATAAACCAAACGTTGGAGGTGGTCATTTCTTAATGCGCAGTAATAAACTCGGCACTCTAAAGCACCCGATAGCGTTTTTTTCGATGCCAACCTAACCAGAGTGACGGGAGCGGCACAATTCAGAAAAAGTGCTCAGCTCGCCGAGAAAATGCGATTTAAGCAATAAAATTAAAAATGCTTATAAAACATAAACCAAACGTTGGAGGTGGTCATTTCTTAATGCGCAGTAATAAACTCGGCACTCTAAAGCACCCGAGAGCGTTTTTTTCGATGCCAACCTAACCAGAGTGACGGGAGCGGCACAATTCAGAAAAAGTGCTCAGCTCGCCGAGAAAATGCGATTTAAGCAATAAAATTAAAAATGCTTATAAAACATAAACCAAACGTTGGAGGTGGTCATTTCTTAATGCGCAGTAATAAACTCGGCACTCTAAAGCACCCGAGAGCGTTTTTTTCGATGCCAACCTAACCAGAGTGACGGGAGCGGCACAATTCAGAAAAAGTGCTCAGCTCGCCGAGAAAATGCGATTTAAGCAATAAAATTAAAAATGCTTATAAAACATAAACCAAACGTTGGAGGTGGTCATTTCTTCATGCGCAGTGAATAACTCGGCACTCTAAAGCACCCGAGAGCGTTTTTTTCGATGCCAACCTAACCAGAGTGACGGGAGCGGCACAATTCAGAAAAAGTGCTCAGCTCGCCGAGAAAATGCGATTTAAGCAATAAAATTAAAAATGCTTATAAAACATAAACCAAACGTTGGAGGTGGTCATTTCTTCATGCGCAGTAATAAACTCGGCACTCTAGAGCACCCGAGAGCGTTTTTTTCGATGCCAACCTAACCAGAGTGACGGGAGCGGCACAATTCAGAAAAAGTGCTCAGCTCGCCGAGAAAATGCGATTTAAGCAATAAAATTAAAAATGCTTATAAAACATAAACCAAACGTTGGAAGTGGTCATTTCTTCATGCGCAGTGATAAACTCGGCACTCTAAAGCACCCGAGAGCGTTTTTTTCGATGCCAACCTAACCAGAGTTACGGGAGCGGCACAATTCAGAAAAAGCGCTCAGCTCGCCGAGAAAATGCGATTTAAGCAATAAAATTAAAAATGCTTATAAAACATAAACCAAACGTTGGAAGTGGTCATTTCTTCATGCGCAGTGATAAACTCGGCACTCTAAAGCACCCGAGAGCGTTTTTTTCGATGCCAACCTAACCAGAGTTACGGGAGCGGCACAATTCAGAAAAAGCGCTCAGCTCGCCGAGAAAATGCGATTTAAGCAATAAAATTAAAAATGCTTATAAAACATAAACCAAACGTTGGAAGTGGTCATTTCTTCATGCGCAGTGATAAACTCGGCACTCTAAAGCACCCGAGAGCGTTTTTTTCGATGCCAACCTAACCAGAGTTACGGGAGCGGCACAATTCAGAAAAAGCGCTCAGCTCGCCGAGAAAATGCGATTTAAGCAATAAAATTAAAAATGCTTATTAAACATAAACCAAACGTTGGAGGTGGTCATTTCTTCATGCGCAGTGAATAACTCGGCACTCTAAAGCACCCGAGAGCGTTTTTTTCGATGCCAACCTAACCAGAGTGACGGGAGCGGCACAATTCAGAAAAAGCGCTCAGCTCGCCGAGAAAATGCGATTTAAGCAATAAAATTAAAAATGCTTATAAAACATAAACCAAACGTTGGAGGTGGTCATTTCTTCATGCGCAGTGATAAACTCGGCACTCTAAAGCACCCGAGAGCGTTTTTTTCGATGCCAACCTAACCAGAGTGACGGGAGCGGCACAATTCAGAAAAAGTGCTCAGCTCGCCGAGAAAATGCGATTTAAGCAATAAAATTAAAAATGCTTATAAAACATAAACCAAACGTTGGAGGTGGTCATTTCTCCATGCGCAGTGAATAACTCGGCACTCTAAAGCACCCGAGAGCGTTTTTTTCGATGCCAACCTAACCAGAGTGACGGGAGCGGCACAATTCAGAAAAAGTGCTCAGCTCGCCGAGAAAATGCGATTTAAGCAATAAAATTAAAAATGCTTATAAAACATAAACCAAACGTTGGAGGTGGTCATTTCTTAATGCGCAGTAATAAACTCGGAACTCTAAAGTACCCGTGAGCGTTTTTTTCGATGCCAACCTAACCAGAGTGACGGGACGGCACAATTCAGAAAAAGTGCTCAGCTCGCCGAGAAAATGCGATTTAAGCAATAAAATTAAAAATGCTTATAAAACATAAACCAAACGTTGGAGGTGGTCATTTCTTAATGCGCAGTAATAAACTCGGCACTCTAAAGCACCCGAGAGCGTTTTTTTCGATGCCAACCTAACCAGAGTGACGGGAGCGGCACAATTCAGAAAAAGCGCTCAGCTCGCCGAGAAAATGCGATTTAAGCAATAAAATTAAAAATGCTTATAAAACATAAACCAAACGTTGGAGGTGGTCATTTCCTAATGCGCAGTAATAAACTCGGCACTCTAAAGCACCCGAGAGCGTTTTTTTCGATGCCAACCTAACCAGAGTGACGGGAGCGGCACAATTCAGAAAAAGTGCTCAGCTCGCCGAGAAAATGCGATTTAAGCAATAAAATTAAAAATGCTTATTAAACATAAACCAAACGTTGGAGGTGGTCATTACTTCATGCGCAGTGAATAACTCGGCACTCTAAAGCACCCGAGAGCGTTTTTTTCGATGCCAACCTAACCAGAGTGACGGGAGCGGCACAATTCAGAAAAAGCGCTCAGCTCGCCGAGAAAATGCGATTTAAGCAATACAATTAAAAATGCTTATTAAACATAAACCAAACATTGGAGGTGGTCATTTCTTCATGCGCAGTGAATAACTCGGCACTCTAAAGCACCCGAGAGCGTTTTTTTCGATGCCAACCTAACCAGAGTGACGGGAGCGGCACAATTCAGAAAAAGCGCTCAGCTCGCCGAGAAAATGCGATTTAAGCAATAAAATTAAAAATGCTTATAAAACATAAACCAAACGTTGGAGGTTGTCATTTCTTCATGCGCAGTGAATAACTCGGCACTCTAAAGCACCCGAGAGCGTTTTTTTCGATGCCAACCTAACCAGAGTGACGGGAGCGGCACAATTCAGAAAAAGTGCTCAGCTCGCCGAGAAAATGCGATTTAAGCAATAAAATTAAAAATGCTTATAAAACATAAACCAAACGTTGGAGGTGGTCATTTCTTAATGCGCAGTAATAAACTCGGCACTCTAAAGCACCCGAGAGCGTTTTTTTCGATGCCAACCTAACCAGAGTGACGGGAGCGGCACAATTCAGAAAAAGTGCTCAGCTCGCCGAGAAAATGCGATTTAAGCAATAAAATTAAAAATGCTTATAAAACATAAACCAAACGTTGGAGGTGGTCATTTCTTAATGCGCAGTAATAAACTCGGCACTCTAGAGCACCCGAGAGCGTTTTTTTCGATGCCAACCTAACCAGAGTGACGGGAGCGGCACAATTCAGAAAAAGTGCTCAGCTCGCCGAGAAAATGCGATTTAAGCAATAAAATTAAAAATGCTTATAAAACATAAACCAAACGTTGGAAGTGGTCATTTCTTCATGCGCAGTGATAAACTCGGCACTCTAAAGCTCCCGAGAGCGTTTTTTTCGATGCCAACCTAACCAGAGTTACGGGAGCGGCACAAATCAGAAAAAGCGCTCAGCTCGCCGAGAAAATGCGATTTAAGCAATAAAATTAAAAATGCTTATAAAACATAAACCAAACGTTGGAGGTGGTCATTTCTTCATGCGCAGTGATAAACTCGGCACTCTAAAGCACCCGAGAGCGTTTTTTTCGATGCCAACCTAACCAGAGTGACGGGAGCGGCACAATTCAGAAAAAGCGCTCAGCTCGCCGAGAAAATGCGATTTAAGCAATAAAATTAAAAATGCTTATAAAACATAAACCAAACGTTGGAGGTGGTCATTTCTTCATGCGCAGTGATAAACTCGGCACTCTAAAGCACCCGAGAGCGTTTTTTTCGATGCCAACCTAACCAGAGTGACGGGAGCGGCACAATTCAGAAAAAGCGCTCAGCTCGCCGAGAAAATGCGATTTAAGCAATAAAATTAAAAATGCTTATAAAACATAAACCAAACGTTGGAGGTGGTCATTTCTTCATGCGCAGTGATAAACTCGGCACTCTAAAGCACCCGAGAGCGTTTTTTTCGATGCCAACCTAACCAGAGTGACGGGAGCGGCACAATTCAGAAAAAGTGCTCAGCTCGCCGAGAAAATGCGATTTAAGCAATAAAATTAAAAATGCTTATAAAACATAAACCAAACGTTGGAGGTGGTCATTTCTTAATGCGCAGTAATAAACTCGGCACTCTAAAGCACCCGAGAGCGTTTTTTTCGATGCCAACCTAACCAGAGTGACGGGAGCGGCACAATTCAGAAAAAGTGCTCAGCTCGCCGAGAAAATGCGATTTAAGCAATAAAATTAAAAATGCTTATAAAACATAAACCAAACGTTGGAGGTGGTCATTTCTTAATGCGCAGTAATAAACTCGGCACTCTAGAGCACCCGAGAGCGTTTTTTTCGATGCCAACCTAACCAGAGTGACGGGAGCGGCACAATTCAGAAAAAGTGCTCAGCTCGCCGAGAAAATGCGATTTAAGCAATAAAATTAAAAATGCTTATAAAACATAAACCAAACGTTGGAAGTGGTCATTTCTTCATGCGCAGTGATAAACTCGGCACTCTAAAGCACCCGAGAGCGTTTTTTTCGATGCCAACCTAACCAGAGTTACGGGAGCGGCACAATTCAGAAAAAGCGCTCAGCTCGCCGAGAAAATGCGATTTAAGCAATAAAATTAAAAATGCTTATAAAACATAAACCAAACGTTGGAGGTGGTCATTTCTTCATGCGCAGTGATAAACTCGGCACTCTAAAGCACCCGAGAGCGTTTTTTTCGATGCCAACCTAACCAGAGTGACGGGAGCGGCACAATTCAGAAAAAGCGCTCAGCTCGCCGAGAAAATGCGATTTAAGCAATAAAATTAAAAATGCTTATAAAACATAAACCAAACGTTGGAGGTGGTCATTTCTTCATGCGCAGTGATAAACTCGGCACTCTAAAGCACCCGAGAGCGTTTTTTTCGATGCCAACCTAACCAGAGTGACGGGAGCGGCACAATTCAGAAAAAGCGCTCAGCTCGCCGAGAAAATGCGATTTAAGCAATAAAATTAAAAATGCTTATAAAACATAAACCAAACGTTGGAGGTGGTCATTTCTCCATGCGCAGTGAATAACTCGGCACTCTAGAGCACCCGAGAGCGTTTTTTTCGATGCCAACCTAACCAGAGTGACGGGAGCGGCACAATTCAGAAAAAGTGCTCAGCTCGCCGAGAAAATGCGATTTAAGCAATAAAATTAAAAATGCTTATTAAACATAAACCAAACGTTGGAGGTGGTCATTTCTTCATGCGCAGTGAATAACTCGGCACTCTAAAGCACCCGAGAGCGTTTTTTTCGATGCCAACCTAACCAGAGTGACGGGAGCGGCACAATTCAGAAAAAGTGCTCAGCTCGCCGAGAAAATGCGATTTAAGCAATAAAATTAAAAATGCTTATAAAACATAAACCAAACGTTGGAGGTGGTCATTTCTTAATGCGCAGTAATAAACTCGGCACTCTAAAGCACCCGTGAGCGTTTTTTTCGATGCCAACCTAACCAGAGTGACGGGAGCGGCACAATTCAGAAAAAAGTGCTCAGCTCGCCGAGAAAATGCGATTTAAGCAATAAAATTAAAAATGCTTATAAAACATAAACCAAACGTTGGAGGTGGTCATTTCTTCATGCGCAGTGATAAAGTCGGCACTCTAAAGCACCCGAGAGCGTTTTTTTCGATGCCAACCTAACCAGAGTGACGGGAGCGGCACAATTCAGAAAAAGTGCTCAGCTCGCCGAGAAAATGCGTTTTAAGCAATAAAATTAAAAATGCTTATAAAACATAAACCAAACGTTGGAGGTGGTCATTTCTTAATGCGCAGTAATAAACTCGGCACTCTAAAGCACCCGAGAGCGTTTTTTTCGATGCCAACCTAACCAGAGTGACGGGAGCGGCACAATTCAGAAAAAGTGCTCAGCTCGCCGAGAAAATGCGATTTAAGCAATAAAATTAAAAATGCTTATAAAACATAAACCAAACGTTGGAGGTGGTCATTTCTTAATGCGCAGTAATAAACTCGGCACTCTAAAGCACCCGAGAGCGTTTTTTTCGATGCCAACCTAACCAGAGTGACGGGAGCGGCACAATTCAGAAAAAGTGCTCAGCTCGCGAGAAAATGCGATTTAAGCAATAAAATTAAAAATGCTTATAAAACATAAACCAAACGTTGGAGGTGGTCATTTCTTAATGCGCAGTAATAAACTCGGCACTCTAAAGCACCCGATAGCGTTTTTTTCGATGCCAACCTAACCAGAGTGACGGGAGCGGCACAATTCAGAAAAAGTGCTCAGCTCGCCGAGAAAATGCGATTTAAGCAATAAAATTAAAAATGCTTATAAAACATAAACCAAACGTTGGAGGTGGTCATTTCTTAATGCGCAGTAATAAACTCGGCACTCTAAAGCACCCGAGAGCGTTTTTTTCGATGCCAACCTAACCAGAGTGACGGGAGCGGCACAATTCAGAAAAAGTGCTCAGCTCGCCGAGAAAATGCGATTTAAGCAATAAAATTAAAAATGCTTATAAAACATAAACCAAACGTTGGAGGTGGTCATTTCTTAATGCGCAGTAATAAACTCGGCACTCTAAAGCACCCGAGAGCGTTTTTTTCGATGCCAACCTAACCAGAGTGACGGGAGCGGCACAATTCAGAAAAAGTGCTCAGCTCGCCGAGAAAATGCGATTTAAGCAATAAAATTAAAAATGCTTATAAAACATAAACCAAACGTTATTGGAGGTGGTCATTTCTTCATGCGCAGTGAATAACTCGGCACTCTAAAGCACCCGAGAGCGTTTTTTTCGATGCCAACCTAACCAGAGTGACGGTAGCGGCACAATTCAGAAAAAGTGCTCAGCTCGCCGAGAAAATGCGATTTAAGCAATAAAATTAAAAATGCTTATAAAACATAAACCAAACGTTGGAGGTGGTCATTTCTTCATGCGCAGTAATAAACTCGGCACTCTAGAGCACCCGAGAGCGTTTTTTTCGATGCCAACCTAACCAGAGTGACGGGAGCGGCACAATTCAGAAAAAGTGCTCAGCTCGCCGAGAAAATGCGATTTAAGCAATAAAATTAAAAATGCTTATAAAACATAAACCAAACGTTGGAAGTGGTCATTTCTTCATGCGCAGTGATAAACTCGGCACACTAAAGCACCCGAGAGCGTTTTTTTCGATGCCAACCTAACCAGAGTTACGGGAGCGGCACAATTCAGAAAAAGCGCTCAGCTCGCCGAGAAAATGCGATTTAAGCAATAAAATTAAAAATGCTTATAAAACATAAACCAAACGTTGGAAGTGGTCATTTCTTCATGCGCAGTGATAAACTCGGCACTCTAAAGCACCCGAGAGCGTTTTTTTCGATGCCAACCTAACCAGAGTTACGGGAGCGGCACAATTCAGAAAAAGCGCTCAGCTCGCCGAGAAAATGCGATTTAAGCAATAAAATTAAAAATGCTTATTAAACATAAACCAAACGTTGGAGGTGGTCATTTCTTCATGCGCAGTGAATAACTCGGCACTCTAAAGCACCCGAGAGCGTTTTTTTCGATGCCAACCTAACCAGAGTGACGGGAGCGGCACAATTCAGAAAAAGTGCTCAGCTCGCCGAGAAAATGCGATTTAAGCAGTAAAATTAAAAATGCTTATAAAACATGAACCAAACGTTGGAGGTGGTCATTTCTCCATGCGCAGTGAATAACTCGGCACTCTAAAGCACCCGAGAGCGTTTTTTTCGATGCCAACCTAACCAGAGTGACGGGAGCGGCACAATTCAGAAAAAGTGCTCAGCTCGCCGAGAAAATGCGATTTAAGCAATAAAATTAAAAATGCTTATTAAACATAAACCAAACGTTGGAGGTGGTCATTTCTTAATGCGCAGTAATAAACTCGGCACTCTAAAGCACCCGTGAGCGTTTTTTTCGATGCCAACCTAACCAGAGTGACGGGATCGGCACAATTCAGAAAAAGTGCTCAGCTCGCCGAGAAAATGCGATTTAAGCAATAAAATTAAAAATGCTTATAAAACATAAACCAAACGTTGGAGTTGGTCATTTCTTAATGCGCAGTAATAAACTCGGCACTCTAAAGCACCCGAGAGCGTTTTTTTCGATGCCAACCTAACCAGAGTGACGGGAGCGGCACAATTCAGAAAAAGCGCTCAGCTCGCCGAGAAAATGCGATTTAAGCAATAAAATTAAAAATGCTTATAAAACATAAACCAAACGTTGGAGGTGGTCATTTATTAATGCGCAGTAATAAACTCGGCACTCTAAAGCACCCGAGAGCGTTTTTTTCGATGCCAACCTAACCAGAGTTACGGGAGCGGCACAATTCAGAAAAAGCGCTCAGCTCGCCGAGAAAATGCGATTTAAGCAAGAAAATTAAAAATGCTTATAAAACATAAACCAAACGTTGGAGGTGGTCATTTCTTCATGCGCAGTGAATAACTCGGCACTCTAAAGCACCCGAGAGCGTTTTTTTCGATGCCAACCTAACCAGAGTGACGGGAGCGGCACAATTCAGAAAAAGTGCTCAGCTCGCCGAGAAAATGCGATTTAAGCAATAAAATTAAAAATGCTTATAAAACATAAACCAAACGTTGGAGGTGGTCATTTCTTAATGCGCAGTAATAAACTCGGCACTCTAAAGCACCCGTGAGCGTTTTTTTCGATGCCAACCAGAGTGACGGGAGCGGCACAATTCAGAAAAAGTGCTCAGCTCGCCGAGAAAATGCGATTTAAGCAATAAAATTAAAAATGCTTATAAAACATAAACCAAACGTTGGAGGTGGTCATTTCTTCATGCGCAGTGATGAAGTCGGCACTCTAAAGCACCCGAGAGCGTTTTTTTCGATGCCAACCTAACCAGAGTGACGGGAGCGGCACAATTCAGAAAAAGTGCTCAGCTCGCCGAGAAAATGCGATTTAAGCAATAAAATTAAAAATGCTTATTAAACATAAACCAAACGTTGGAGGTGGTCATTTCTTCATGCGCAGTGATAAACTCGGCACTCTAAAGCACCCGAGAGCGTTTTTTTCGATGCCAACCTAACCAGAGTGACGGGAGCGGCACAATTCAGAAAAAGTGCTCAGCTCGCCGAGAAAATGCGATTTAAGCAATACAATTAAAAATGCTTATTAAACATAAACCAAACGTTGGAGGTGGTCATTTCTTCATGCGCAGTGAATAACTCGGCACTCTAAAGCACCCGAGAGCGTTTTTTTCGATGCCAACCTAACCAGAGTGACGGGAGCGGCACAATTCAGAAAAAGTGCTCAGCTCGCCGAGAAAATGCGATTTAAGCAATAAAATTAAAAATGCTTATAAAACATAAACCAAACGTTGGAGGTGGTCATTTCTTAATGCGCAGTAATAAACTCGGCACTCTAAAGCACCCGAGAGCGTTTTTTTCGATACCAACCTAACCAGAGTGACGGGAGCGGCACAATTCAGAAAAAGTGCTCAGCTCACTGAGAAAATGCGATTTAAGCAATAAAATTAAAAATGCTTATAAAACATAAACCAAACGTTGGAGGTGGTCATTTCTTAATGCGCAGTAATAAACTCGGCACTCTAAAGCACCCGAGAGCGTTTTTTTCGATGCCAACCTAACCAGAGTGACGGGAGCGGCACAATTCAGAAAAAGTGCTCAGCTCGCCGAGAAAATGCGATTTAAGCAATAAAATTAAAAATGCTTATAAAACATAAACCAAACGTTGGAGGTGGTCATTTCTTCATGCGCAGTGAATAACTCGGCACTCTAAAGCACCCGAGAGCGTTTTTTTCGATGCCAACCTAACCAGAGTGACGGGTGCGGCACAATTCAGAAAAAGTGCTCAGCTCGCCGAGAAAATGCGATTTAAGCAATTAAATTAAAAATGCTTATAAAACATAAACCAAACGTTGGAGGTGGTCATTTCTTAATGCGCAGTAATAAACTCGGCACTCTAAAGCACCCGAGAGCGTTTTTTTCGATGCCAACCTAACCAGAGTGACGGGAGCGGCACAATTCAGAAAAAGTGCTCAGCTCGCCGAGAAAATGCGATTTAAGCAATAAAATTAAAAATGCTTATAAAACATAAACCAAACGTTGGAGGTGGTCATTTCTAAATGCGCAGTAATAAACTCGGCACTCTAGAGCACCCGAGAGCGTTTTTTTCGATGCCAACCTAACCAGAGTGACGGGAGCGGCACAATTCAGAAAAAGTGCTCAGCTCGCCGAGAAAATGCGATTTAAGCAATAAAATTAAAAATGCTTATAAAACATAAACCAAACGTTGGAGGTGGTCATTTCTCAATGCGCAGTAATAAACTCGGCACTCTAAAGCACCCGAGAGCGTTTTTTTTGATGCCAACCTAACCAGAGTGACGGGAGCGGCACAATTCAGAAAAAGTGCTCAGCTCGCCGAGAAAATGCGATTTAAGCAATAAAATTAAAAATGCTTATTAAACATAAACCAAACGTTGGAGGTGGTCATTTCTTCATGCGCAGTGATAAACTCGGCACTCTAAAGCACCCGAGAGCGTTTTTTTCGATGCCACCCTAACCACACAGCAAAAACTGGAGTGTTGAATCAACTCCCACAGAGTCAATTTTAACACTTTTTGCGGGTTTATATAGCTCCACACTCTACAGAGTTAAATTAACACTTTCAAAATAGTTAATTATTTAACACTGTACCTAGAGTTACTTTTTAACTCCCTAGACTGGGTTGAATTAACACTATATCGAGTTACATTAACACTATATCAGAGTTACTTTTTAACTCCCTAGACTGGGTTGAATTAAGACTATATCGAGTTACATTAACACTATATCAGAGTTCCTTTTTAACTCCCTAAACTGTGTTAAATTAACACTATATCGAGTTACATTAACACTATATCAGAGTTCCTTTTTAACTCCCTAAACTGTGTTAAATTAACACTATATCGAGTTACATTAACACTATATCAGAGTTCCTTTTTAACTCTCTAAACTGGGTTAAATTAACACTATCGATTTACATTATATCAAAGCTCCTTTTTAACTTCCTAAATTGGGTTAAATTGACACTACATAGTTAAAAAAAAAACAGTACAATACAACCATTAAAATGACAATTCCAAGAAAAATGCATTTTCAAAAACACAATTTATTTTAACTTTTCCCCCAATGCAGTCAGTTAAAACATGAGGGTATAATGTACAAACCTCCATCTGCTTACCATTTATTTTAAGAACTTTCCCCCAATGCAGTCAGTTAAAACATAATAAACAAGGGTATAATGTACAAACTTTCATCTGCTTTACCATATGAGCTTTGAATATCAAATGGTTTGTGACATTTGAGTTCAGTCATTTTCATGACACACCTCTCTTCAGTTGGTAAAACTTTGAAGGCATGGTGGTGTTCAACAAACATCTCTGTAAATAGCTTTTTTGTCAAAAAATAAACGTCATCTTCAACCAGAAGTACATCATCTATTTGACAAAAGACTGGCATGTCTTCCTCCATGGAACTGCAAACAACAAGTCCACCTTTGTACTCAACACCATCGACTTTAACCCAACTTTAAAAAGAAAAAGAAATACACAGAATGAACGAACAATTGAAGTCCAGTAACATAAAAATCAATCGGTCTTTATTAATCACAAGACTATTGAACTGTAATTGCTTATAACAAATTCTATCGAACAAAACTCACTTGGTGCCTCATCAAGTTCACTTCCTGGAGACTCTGCGGCCTGCAGCATTCGGCGCAGCTCAGGTGTTGGGGTGAGCCGCTTGGCCTCTTTGATGACGTTCTCTCTGAAGAACGGATCCCATTTCTGGAGCAGCAGGTTGGAAACCTCCTCTTCAAACAGGAGTGTGAAGTCTTGATTCATCTATAAGAAAGCAAATGTACTACTACCACATTCAGCACATTTCAAGGCATTCTAAAAATCCCATTTCATACTTACCAATCCCTTTGTATCCAGGAATCTTGGGAAGATGGAGAAGATATCTTGAGTTTTGTCTGAGTCGTGGATGAGTTTTTGGCGATTCTGAAAGGTCTCTCTCATCTTCAGAAAAATTACGGAACTGTCTGTTGTATGGTTGAGCAAGGAGATGGCTTCCTGGTATGCATCCCCATCAAGCTGCTGGTCAACAACAATGGACCTGCGCACATTTGGGCCTCCTGAAAAAAAGCACACAATTCTTTCAAGAAAAAAAACAAGAAACACCCTAGATGAAGTTGTAAGAAAGAAAGAAAAATGAGGGGTACTTAGAGAAAGAAAGACAGTTGCGTAGAGAGAGAGATAGAGAGATAGAGAGATAGAGAGATAGAGAGATAGAGATAGAGAGATAGAGAGATAGAGAGAGAGAGAGATAGAGAGATAGAGATAGAGAGAGATAGAGAGAGATAGAGATAGAGATAGAGAGAGAGAGAGAGAGAGAGAGAGAGAGAGAGAGAGAGATAGAGATAGAGAGAGAGAGAGAGATAGAGAGAGATAGAGATAGAGATAGAGATAGAGATAGAGATAGAGAGAGAGATAGAGAGAGAGAGAGATAGAGAGAGAGAGAGAGAGAGAGAGAGAGAGAGATAGATAGAGAGAGAGATAGAGAGAGAGAGAGATAGAGAGAGATAGAGATAGAGAGAGAGAGAGATAGAGAGAGATAGAGAGAGATAGAGATAGAGAGAGAGATAGATAGAGAGAGAGAGAGATAGAGAGATAGATAGAGAGAGAGAGAGATAGAGAGATAGAGAGATAGATAGAGAGAGAGATAGAGAGATAGAGAGAGAGAGAGAGATAGAGAGAGATAGAGAGATAGAGAGAGAGAGAGAGAGAGAGAGAGAGAGATAGAGAGAGATAGAGAGAGAGAGAGAGAGAGAGAGAGAGAGAGATAGAGAGATAGAGAGAGAGAGAGATAGAGAGAGAGAGAGAGAGAGAGAGATAGATAGATAGATAGATAGATAGATAGATAGATAGATAGATAGATAGATAGATAGAGAGATAGAGAGATAGAGAGATAGATAGATAGATAGATAGATAGATAGATAGATAGATAGATAGATAGATAGATAGATAGATAGATAGATAGATAGATAGATAGATAGATAGATAGATAGATAGATAGATAGATAGATAGATAGATAGATAGATAGATAGATAGATAGATAGATAGATAGATAGATAGATAGACTGACCTCCTCCTGGGGAAAAGCCAGTGGGGCTACTTGTAGATGCATGTCCTCTTCGAATCTTTCTCTGAATCGTTTTCAGACGCCAAGAAATGTATCCGGTGCTGCTTGCAGCATCATAGAAATGTTCCTAAAATGGAAATACATTCAAAATTAATGTGATGTCAACCTCATAAGCTACTGTGAAATTTCAGAATCTAAATGTTACTGTAATGTAGACAAAACATGAAAATTATGTAAACAGAGAGTACAATAATAATGACTATACATAGCCTTTCTTGGAGTATGGGTCTTTGAGGGACGGGAACACTGTCACTATCCCAAGAGCGTACTCTTCTCGAACAGCTTTGCTGGGGAGTTGCCTGAGAAAAGATCAAATTAGCATTAATACAAGGGCCAAGTAGTTAACTTGTTAATAAAAAAAGGATAGTACAGACAAATAGAACACACATACCCGTGTTTATCAATCATGTGTGCCACTATTATATTGACCAACTTTCTTCTGGTAGCATCTGTTAGAGTTTTTGTTGTGTGATACTCTTGGAGGACCTCTTCACCACCTGAGCTGGTACCAAGGACATCTTCAATCAACTTTGAAAAAGAAGCAAAAAAACAAATGTGATAAACTGCCTTTCTAGAGTTTAAGGATGACAAATGTTGATTTTAAGAAACCTGTGAGTACTTAGCACAACCTTTCTAGCAGATGCTGCAGTAAGTGGGCCCTCAAGTCTTGGTTTCTTCCTAGGAACCTCATCTAGGAGTATAGTTGATGTACTTGCACATGAACTGAAGCTTGAATCAGAATAATCGGATGGAGAGGACAAGGAGCAATCGGAAAATTCTAAAAAAAAAAAAAAAAAAAAAAGAAGGGGGGTGGGGTGTTTATTTGCAGTATACAAAAAGTCATAGAAGATTTTTGATCTAACCAAGCCAACGGCACACCATAGACTCAACTCATTTAATCAATTGATTCTCAGTCTTGATAGGCAATTCAGAAATATTTTCAGAAATTGTTTTAAAGGCATGAATTAGATTAATCAAAAATACATTTGGTATTCATATTGGATTTATGTCAGTTAAAATGACATTTAAACCATTTAATAAAAGTCAGGCTGAATGTCCCTGTTGTGTAACCACAAAGAATGATATTGAATATTTGATCCACCTTTAAGTGTATTAAATGACTTAATTCTGAAAACATTCAATTGAAATTGTTTACTGTATTTCTGTACTTATAAATTTGCATTAGTGTTTTACACATTGCATTATGTAATTTACCCCTTTACATTTCTCACCGTCATTTGAGAAAACTGATAGAGTCACATTGCCTTGGCTGACAAGGTCACTGAAAATGTCCTCATCAACTTCTGTCCCTGTTGCATCTTTGTACACTAATTTTGCGTCAGGTGGCAGGCAAAATCTCTCGATGACTGGAAAAGACAAGATACATCTGAGTGGACCTTTAAGATAGCACTGATCTTGCCTCATTTCACATTCAATAATTTAATCCACCACTGTAAACAAATTCAGAGATAATCCCCTGCATAAAATACATTCCCTTTTCAGTCCAAATCTTAAAAGAAAGGGGCGTTGTTCTGCCCTTTATATCAAACCAAGCATAAGTAAAACAAAAACAAACCTTTGTCATGGAACTGCACAAAATCAAAACATCCATCAACCTCATCCAACTTCACATACTTCTGCTGTTGGCAATACCGAACCTGGATCAACATTTTTCTGAGACATGCAACAACAAACAAATGTCAGTAAACACTTAACATGCAAGAAATAATTATTTAACACTCACATAAACGTTGTGTATCATGCAAGAAATTGTTTCATTATTAATTTCACTGCATGTCTAAGATTAAACACATTCAGCAGCTGCTGGGAGGCTGTTAAAACATGCCACAGCAGGCCCAGTGGAAACGCTCTCATTGATGAACGTGGCAGCGACTAGCTGTAGTGACTGCAGCACATGCTACCGTAATTAACATTTACATTTGAGGCAAAACTGATTTATTAAAACATTCCCCTCTCTTAAAAGCTGGTTTTCAGCGACCAAACAAACAACACAGCACCAGTAAAGTTGACCCTTTTTAGTCTGACTGCCCACTACATTACCTACATTACCCATTAATCAGAGTTATTAACCACACCTGTATGATCAGAGCCTCGGACACTCGTCTCGGTGCAGTGGCACAGGGAGTCTGCCACACAGGCACCCAACTGCAATTGTTTAGGCTAATTATTTCACTCTAGCCGTGGCTCCTACGCAAAGTGCGGGGTTTATTGCATGAATTAACTCCTCACTTCGTGTTGGAGCCAAAGTTCATCCTGTCGGGGCTTATTTCTCCATAACAACCTCTGAACTGTTTATCCCTTATTCTAGAGGGTTATGGTTAGGATTAGGGTTAAAGTTAGATTAATGGACGCAGAAATTAACAAGTGTATGGTCGGAGAAATGGGAAGAGGGAGTATTGGGCAGTCGGACTGATGCCATGCACCCGCCATGAACTTCAAGTTAGCTTGTTAACATGTGCTAACGTTAGCCCCAAACTATATTCGACAGTTAAATATGAAGCCTTGTTTATACAACCTCTCAAGCACGCGTGAGACTTGGTAAAATGCAAAGGATAACATAGGAAACAGTTTTTTATTAATGTTTATTTTTTAGCAAGTGGTAACGTTAGTGGTGAAGTTAACATTGCATTAAAAAAAAAATCCAAACGTTCGCTGTCCAGTGCCAACCACAAAAAATGCTTAGCAAAGTTACATAAATATTCTCAGCAGATGTTTAATTCAATGTTATTGTTCCTACAAGTTTGATTTTGTAGCTTACCTCTCGTGTAAAAGTCCAACTCCGCATCCATTCCTGATTCCAGCAGCGAAATAAACGACGGTTGACCACGCCACGCACAGGAGACTATTGATTGATGCACGGGTTCACCCTGCTGAAAGCCCAGGGGCATAACACATGGGGTTACCTGGACTGAAGCCCAGGGGCCTATCAAGCAAGTTAACTCGGCCGAGATGCACTTTACATCTCTACAGAGTTGATTTGCTTAGGTTGGTATAACTCTGTTAAATAACTCCAACACTGAACACCATTTTAATCAGAATGTGTTAAAATGACACTTTGAGAGTTGAAATCAACTCTGACATGTTTAACCCTGAAATTTCAACACTCCAGTTTTTGCTGTGCAGAGTGACGGGAGCGGCACAATTCAGAAAAAGTGCTCAGCTCGCCGAGAAAATGCGATTTAAGCAATAAAATTAAAAATGCTTATAAAACATAAACCAAACGTTGGAGGTGGTCATTTCTTCATGCGCAGTGATAAACTCGGCACTCTAAAGCACCCGAGAGCGTTTTTTTCGATGCCAACCTAACCAGAGTGACGGGAGCGGCACAATTCAGAAAAAGCGCTCAGCTCGCCGAGAAAATGCGATTTAAGCAATAAAATTAAAAATGCTTATAAAACATAAACCAAACGTTGGAGGTGGTCATTTCTTCATGCGCAGTGATAAACTCGGCACTCTAAAGCACCCGAGAGCGTTTTTTTCGATGCCAACCTAACCAGAGTGACGGGAGCGGCACAATTCAGAAAAAGTGCTCAGCTCGCCGAGAAAATGCGATTTAAGCAATAAAATTAAAAATGCTTATAAAACATAAACCAAACGTTGGAGGTGGTCATTTCTTAATGCGCAGTAATAAACTCGGCACTCTAAAGCACCCGAGAGCGTTTTTTTCGATGCCAACCTAACCAGAGTGACGGGAGCGGCACAATTCAGAAAAAGTGCTCAGCTCGCCGAGAAAATGCGATTTAAGCAATAAAATTAAAAATGCTTATAAAACATAAACCAAACGTTGGAGGTGGTCATTTCTTAATGCGCAGTGATAAACTCGGCACTCTAAAGCACCCGAGAGCGTTTTTTTCGATGCCAACCTAACCAGAGTGACGGGAGCGGCACAAATCAGAAAAAGCGCTCAGCTCGCCGAGAAAATGCGATTTAAGCAATAAAATTAAAAATGCTTATAAAACATAAACCAAACGTTGGAGGTGGTCATTTCTTAATGCGCAGTAATAAACTCGGCACTCTAAAGCACCCGAGAGCGTTTTTTTCGATGCCAACCTAACCAGAGTGACGGGAGCGGCACAATTCAGAAAAAGTGCTCAGCTCGCCGAGAAAATGCGATTTAAGCAATAAAATTAAAAATGCTTATAAAACATAAACCAAACGTTGGAGGTGGTCATTTCTCAATGCGCAGTAATAAACTCGGCACTCTAAAGCACCCGAGAGCGTTTTTTTCGATGCCAACCTAACCAGAGTGACGGGTGCGGCACAATTCAGAAAAAGCGCTCAGCTCGCCGAGAAAATGCGATTTAAGCAATAAAATTAAAAATGCTTATAAAACATAAACCAAACGTTGGAGGTGGTCATTTCTTAATGCGCAGTAATAAACTCAGCACTCTAAAGCACCCGAGAGCGTTTTTTTCGATGCCAACCTAACCAGAGTGACGGGAGCGGCACAATTCAGAAAAAGCGCTCAGCTCGCCGAGAAAATGCGATTTAAGCAATAAAATTAAAAATGCTTATAAAACATAAACCAAACGTTGGAGGTGGTCATTTCTTCATGCGCAGTGAATAACTCGGCACTCTAAAGCACCCGAGAGCGTTTTTTTCGATGCCAAGTGACGGGAGCGGCACAATTCAGAAAAAGTGCTCAGCTCGCCGAGAAAATGCGATTTAAGCAATAAAATTAAAAATGCTTATAAAACATAAACCAAACGTTGGAGGTGGTCATTTCTTAATGCGCAGTAATAAACTCGGCACTCTAAAGCACCCGAGAGCGTTTTTTTCGATGCCAACCTAACCAGAGTGACGGGAGCGGCACAATTCAGAAAAAGCGCTCAGCTCGCCGAGAAAATGCGATTTAAGCAATAAAATTAAAAATGCTTATAAAACATAAACCAAACGTTGGAGGTGGTCATTTCCTAATGCGCAGTAATAAACTCGGCACTCTAAAGCACCCGAGAGCGTTTTTTTCGATGCCAACCTAACCAGAGTGACGGGAGCGGCACAATTCAGAAAAAGTGCTCAGCTCGCCGAGAAAATGCGATTTAAGCAATAAAATTAAAAATGCTTATTAAACATAAACCAAACGTTGGAGGTGGTCATTTCTTCATGCGCAGTGAATAACTCGGCACTCTAAAGCACCCGAGAGCGTTTTTTTCGATGCCAACCTAACCAGAGTGACGGGAGCGGCACAATTCAGAAAAAGCGCTCAGCTCGCCGAGAAAATGCGATTTAAGCAATAAAATTAAAAATGCTTATAAAACATAAACCAAACGTTGGAGGTGGTCATTTCTTCATGCGCAGTGATAAACTCGGCACTCTAAAGCACCCGAGAGCGTTTTTTTCGATGCCAACCTAACCAGAGTTACGGGAGCGGCACAATTCAGAAAAAGCGCTCAGCTCGCCGAGAAAATGCGATTTAAGCAATAAAATTAAAAATGCTTATAAAACATAAACCAAACGTTGGAGGTGGTCATTTCTTCATGCGCAGTGAATAACTCGGCACTCTAAAGCACCCGAGAGCGTTTTTTTCGATGCCAACCTAACCAGAGTGACGGGAGCGGCACAATTCAGAAAAAGTGCTCAGCTCGCCGAGAAAATGCGATTTAAGCAATAAAATTAAAAATGCTTATAAAACATAAACCAAACGTTGGAAGTGGTCATTTCTTCATGCGCAGTGATAAACTCGGCACTCTAAAGCACCCGAGAGCGTTTTTTTCGATGCCAACCTAACCAGAGTTACGGGAGCGGCACAATTCAGAAAAAGCGCTCAGCTCGCCGAGAAAATGCGATTTAAGCAATAAAATTAAAAATGCTTATAAAACATAAACCAAACGTTGGAGGTGGTCATTTCTTCATGCGCAGTGATAAACTCGGCACTCTAAAGCACCCGAGAGCGTTTTTTTCGATGCCAACCTAACCAGAGTGACGGGAGCGGCACAATTCAGAAAAAGCGCTCAGCTCGCCGAGAAAATGCGATTTAAGCAATAAAATTAAAAATGCTTATAAAACATAAACCAAACGTTGGAGGTGGTCATTTCTTCATGCGCAGTGATAAACTCGGCACTCTAAAGCACCCGAGAGCGTTTTTTTCGATGCCAACCTAACCAGAGTGACGGGAGCGGCACAATTCAGAAAAAGTGCTCAGCTCGCCGAGAAAATGCGATTTAAGCAGTAAAATTAAAAATGCTTATAAAACATGAACCAAACGTTGGAGGTGGTCATTTCTCCATGCGCAGTGAATAACTCGGCACTCTAAAGCACCCGAGAGCGTTTTTTTCGATGCCAACCTAACCAGAGTGACGGGAGCGGCACAATTCAGAAAAAGTGCTCAGCTCGCCGAGAAAATGCGATTTAAGCAATAAAATTAAAAATGCTTATTAAACATAAACCAAACGTTGGAGGTGGTCTTTTCTTAATGCGCAGTAATAAACTCGGCACTCTAAAGCACCCGTGAGCGTTTTTTTCGATGCCAACCTAACCAGAGTGACGGGATCGGCACAATTCAGAAAAAGTGCTCAGCTCGCCGAGAAAATGCGATTTAAGCAATAAAATTAAAAATGCTTATAAAACATAAACCAAACGTTGGAGTTGGTCATTTCTTAATGCGCAGTAATAAACTCGGCACTCTAAAGCACCCGAGAGCGTTTTTTTCGATGCCAACCTAACCAGAGTGACGGGAGCGGCACAATTCAGAAAAAGCGCTCAGCTCGCCGAGAAAATGCGATTTAAGCAATAAAATTAAAAATGCTTATAAAACATAAACCAAACGTTGGAGGTGGTCATTTATTAATGCGCAGTAATAAACTCGGCACTCTAAAGCACCCGAGAGCGTTTTTTTCGATGCCAACCTAACCAGAGTTACGGGAGCGGCACAATTCAGAAAAAGCGCTCAGCTCGCCGAGAAAATGCGATTTAAGCAAAAAAATTAAAAATGCTTATAAAACATAAACCAAACGTTGGTGGTGGTCATTTCTTCATGCGCAGTGAATAACTCGGCACTCTAAAGCACCCGAGAGCGTTTTTTTCGATGCCAACCTAACCAGAGTGACGGGAGCGGCACAATTCAGAAAAAGTGCTCAGCTCGCCGAGAAAATGCGATTTAAGCAATAAAATTAAAAATGCTTATAAAACATAAACCAAACGTTGGAGGTGGTCATTTCTTAATGCGCAGTAATAAACTCGGCACTCTAAAGCACCCGTGAGCGTTTTTTTCGATGCCAACCTAACCAGAGTGACGGGAGCGGCACAATTCAGAAAAAGTGCTCAGCTCGCCGAGAAAATGCGATTTAAGCAATAAAATTAAAAATGCTTATAAAACATAAACCAAACGTTGGAGGTGGTCATTTCTTCATGCGCAGTGATAAAGTCGGCACTCTAAAGCACCCGAGAGCGTTTTTTTCGATGCCAACCTAACCAGAGTGACGGGAGCGGCACAATTCAGAAAAAGTGCTCAGCTCGCCGAGAAAATGCGATTTAAGCAATAAAATTAAAAATGCTTATTAAACATAAACCAAACGTTGGAGGTGGTCATTTCTTCATGCGCAGTGAATAACTCGGCACTCTAAAGCACCCGAGAGCGTTTTTTTCGATGCCAACCTAACCAGAGTGACGGGAGCGGCACAATTCAGAAAAGGCGCTCAGCTCGCCGAGAAAATGCGATTTAAGCAATAAAATTAAAAATGCTTATAAAACATAAACCAAACGTTGGAAGTGGTCATTTCTTCATGCGCAGTGATAAACTCGGCACTCTAAAGCACCCGAGAGCGTTTTTTTCGATGCCAACCTAACCAGAGTTACGGGAGCGGCACAATTCAGAAAAAGCGCTCAGCTCGCCGAGAAAATGCGATTTAAGCAATAAAATTAAAAATGCTTATAAAACATAAACCAAACGTTGGAGGTGGTCATTTCTTAATGCGCAGTAATAAACTCGGCACTCTAAAGCACCCGAGAGCGTTTTTTTCGATGCCAACCTAACCAGAGTGACGGGAGCGGCACAATTCAGAAAAAGCGCTCAGCTCGCCGAGAAAATGCGATTTAAGCAATAAAATTAAAAATGCTTATAAAACATAAACCAAACGTTGGAGGTGGTCATTTCTTCATGCGCAGTGATAAACTCGGCACTCTAAAGCACCCGAGAGCGTTTTTTTCGATGCCGATCCTAACCAGAGTGACGGGAGCGGCACAATTCAGAAAAAGCGCTCAGCTCGCCGAGAAAATGCGATTTAAGCAATAAAATTAAAAATGCTTATAAAACATAAACCAAACGTTGGAGGTGGTCATTTCTTCATGCGCAGTGATAAACTCGGCACTCTAAAGCACCCGAGAGCGTTTTTTTCGATGCCAACCTAACCAGAGTGACGGGAGCGGCACAATTCAGAAAAAGCGCTCAGCTCGCCGAGAAAATGCGATTTAAGCAATAAAATTAAAAATGCTTATAAAACATAAACCAAACGTTGGAGGTGGTCATTTCTCCATGCGCAGTGAATAACTCGGCACTCTAGAGCACCCGAGAGCGTTTTTTTCGATGCCAACCTAACCAGAGTGACGGGAGCGGCACAATTCAGAAAAAGTGCTCAGCTCGCCGAGAAAATGCGATTTAAGCAATAAAATTAAAAATGCTTATTAAACATAAACCAAACGTTGGAGGTGGTCATTTCTTCATGCGCAGTGAATAACTCGGCACTCTAAAGCACCCGAGAGCGTTTTTTTCGATGCCAACCTAACCAGAGTGACGGGAGCGGCACAATTCAGAAAAAGTGCTCAGCTCGCCGAGAAAATGCGATTTAAGCAATAAAATTAAAAATGCTTATAAAACATAAACCAAACGTTGGAGGTGGTCATTTCTTAATGCGCAGTAATAAACTCGGCACTCTAAAGCACCCGTGAGCGTTTTTTTCGATGCCAACCTAACCAGAGTGACGGGAGCGGCACAATTCAGAAAAAGTGCTCAGCTCGCCGAGAAAATGCGATTTAAGCAATAAAATTAAAAATGCTTATAAAACATAAACCAAACGTTGGAGGTGGTCATTTCTTCATGCGCAGTGATAAAGTCGGCACTCTAAAGCACCCGAGAGCGTTTTTTTCGATGCCAACCTAACCAGAGTGACGGGAGCGGCACAATTCAGAAAAAGTGCTCAGCTCGCCGAGAAAATGCGATTTAAGCAATAAAATTAAAAATGCTTATTAAACATAAACCAAACGTTGGAGGTGGTCATTTCTTCATGCGCAGTGATAAACTCGGCACTCTAAAGCACCCGAGAGCGTTTTTTTCGATGCCAACCTAACCAGAGTGACGGGAGCGGCACAATTCAGAAAAAGTGCTCAGCTCGCCGAGAAAATGCGATTTAAGCAATAAAATTAAAAATGCTTATAAAACATAAACCAAACGTTGGAGGTGGTCATTTCTTAATGCGCAGTAATAAACTCGGCACTCTAAAGCACCCGAGAGCGTTTTTTTCGATGCCAACCTAACCAGAGTGACGGGAGCGGCACAATTCAGAAAAAGTGCTCAGCTCGCCGAGAAAATGCGATTTAAGCAATAAAATTAAAAATGCTTATAAAACATAAACCAAACGTTGGAGGTGGTCATTTCTTAATGCGCAGTAATAAACTCGGCACTCTAAAGCACCCGAGAGCGTTTTTTTCGATGCCAACCTAACCAGAGTGACGGGAGCGGCACAATTCAGAAAAAGTGCTCAGCTCGCGAGAAAATGCGATTTAAGCAATAAAATTAAAAATGCTTATAAAACATAAACCAAACGTTGGAGGTGGTCATTTCTTAATGCGCAGTAATAAACTCGGCACTCTAAAGCACCCGATAGCGTTTTTTTCGATGCCAACCTAACCAGAGTGACGGGAGCGGCACAATTCAGAAAAAGTGCTCAGCTCGCCGAGAAAATGCGATTTAAGCAATAAAATTAAAAATGCTTATAAAACATAAACCAAACGTTGGAGGTGGTCATTTCTTAATGCGCAGTAATAAACTCGGCACTCTAAAGCACCCGAGAGCGTTTTTTTCGATGCCAACCTAACCAGAGTGACGGGAGCGGCACAATTCAGAAAAAGTGCTCAGCTCGCCGAGAAAATGCGATTTAAGCAATAAAATTAAAAATGCTTATAAAACATAAACCAAACGTTGGAGGTGGTCATTTCTTAATGCGCAGTAATAAACTCGGCACTCTAAAGCACCCGAGAGCGTTTTTTTCGATGCCAACCTAACCAGAGTGACGGGAGCGGCACAATTCAGAAAAAGTGCTCAGCTCGCGAGAAAATGCGATTTAAGCAATAAAATTAAAAATGCTTATAAAACATAAACCAAACGTTGGAGGTGGTCATTTCTTAATGCGCAGTAATAAACTCGGCACTCTAAAGCACCCGATAGCGTTTTTTTCGATGCCAACCTAACCAGAGTGACGGGAGCGGCACAATTCAGAAAAAGTGCTCAGCTCGCCGAGAAAATGCGATTTAAGCAATAAAATTAAAAATGCTGATAAAACATAAACCAAACGTTGGAGGTGGTCATTTCTTAATGCGCAGTAATAAACTCGGCACTCTAAAGCACCCGAGAGCGTTTTTTTCGATGCCAACCTAACCAGAGTGACGGGAGCGGCACAATTCAGAAAAAGTGCTCAGCTCGCGAGAAAATGCGATTTAAGCAATAAAATTAAAAATGCTTATAAAACATAAACCAAACGTTGGAGGTGGTCATTTCTTAATGCGCAGTAATAAACTCGGCACTCTAAAGCACCCGATAGCGTTTTTTTCGATGCCAACCTAACCAGAGTGACGGGAGCGGCACAATTCAGAAAAAGTGCTCAGCTCGCCGAGAAAATGCGATTTAAGCAATAAAATTAAAAATGCTGATAAAACATAAACCAAACGTTGGAGGTGGTCATTTCTTAATGCGCAGTAATAAACTCGGCACTCTAAAGCACCCGAGAGCGTTTTTTTCGATGCCAACCTAACCAGAGTGACGGGAGCGGCACAATTCAGAAAAAGTGCTCAGCTCGCCGAGAAAATGCGATTTAAGCAATAAAATTAAAAATGCTTATAAAACATAAACCAAACGTTGGAGGTGGTCATTTCTTAATGCGCAGTAATAAACTCGGCACTCTAAAGCACCCGAGAGCGTTTTTTTCGATGCCAACCTAACCAGAGTGACGGGAGCGGCACAATTCAGAAAAAGTGCTCAGCTCGCCGAGAAAATGCGATTTAAGCAATAAAATTAAAAATGCTTATAAAACATAAACCAAACGTTGGAGGTGGTCATTTCTTCATGCGCAGTGAATAACTCGGCACTCTAAAGCACCCGAGAGCGTTTTTTTCGATGCCAACCTAACCAGAGTGACGGGAGCGGCACAATTCAGAAAAAGTGCTCAGCTCGCCGAGAAAATGCGATTTAAGCAATAAAATTAAAAATGCTTATAAAACATAAACCAAACGTTGGAGGTGGTCATTTCTTCATGCGCAGTAATAAACTCGGCACTCTAGAGCACCCGAGAGCGTTTTTTTCGATGCCAACCTAACCAGAGTGACGGGAGCGGCACAATTCAGAAAAAGTGCTCAGCTCGCCGAGAAAATGCGATTTAAGCAATAAAATTAAAAATGCTTATAAAACATAAACCAAACGTTGGAAGTGGTCATTTCTTCATGCGCAGTGATAAACTCGGCACTCTAAAGCACCCGAGAGCGTTTTTTTCGATGCCAACCTAACCAGAGTTACGGGAGCGGCACAATTCAGAAAAAGCGCTCAGCTCGCCGAGAAAATGCGATTTAAGCAATAAAATTAAAAGTGCTTATAAAACATAAACCAAACGTTGGAAGTGGTCATTTCTTCATGCGCAGTGATAAACTCGGCACTCTAAAGCACCCGAGAGCGTTTTTTTCGATGCCAACCTAACCAGAGTTACGGGAGCGGCACAATTCAGAAAAAGCGCTCAGCTCGCCGAGAAAATGCGATTTAAGCAATAAAATTAAAAATGCTTATTAAACATAAACCAAACGTTGGAGGTGGTCATTTCTTCATGCGCAGTGAATAACTCGGCACTCTAAAGCACCCGAGAGCGTTTTTTTCGATGCCAACCTAACCAGAGTGACGGGAGCGGCACAATTCAGAAAAAGTGCTCAGCTCGCCGAGAAAATGCGATTTAAGCAGTAAAATTAAAAATGCTTATAAAACATGAACCAAACGTTGGAGGTGGTCATTTCTCCATGCGCAGTGAATAACTCGGCACTCTAAAGCACCCGAGAGCGTTTTTTTCGATGCCAACCTAACCAGAGTGACGGGAGCGGCACAATTCAGAAAAAGTGCTCAGCTCGCCGAGAAAATGCGATTTAAGCAATAAAATTAAAAATGCTTATTAAACATAAACCAAACGTTGGAGGTGGTCATTTCTTAATGCGCAGTAATAAACTCGGCACTCTAAAGCACCCGTGAGCGTTTTTTTCGATGCCAACCTAACCAGAGTGACGGGATCGGCACAATTCAGAAAAAGTGCTCAGCTCGCCGAGAAAATGCGATTTAAGCAATAAAATTAAAAATGCTTATAAAACATAAACCAAACGTTGGAGTTGGTCATTTCTTAATGCGCAGTAATAAACTCGGCACTCTAAAGCACCCGAGAGCGTTTTTTTCGATGCCAACCTAACCAGAGTGACGGGAGCGGCACAATTCAGAAAAAGCGCTCAGCTCGCCGAGAAAATGCGATTTAAGCAATAAAATTAAAAATGCTTATAAAACATAAACCAAACGTTGGAGGTGGTCATTTATTAATGCGCAGTAATAAACTCGGCACTCTAAAGCACCCGAGAGCGTTTTTTTCGATGCCAACCTAACCAGAGTTACGGGAGCGGCACAATTCAGAAAAAGCGCTCAGCTCGCCGAGAAAATGCGATTTAAGCAAGAAAATTAAAAATGCTTATAAAACATAAACCAAACGTTGGAGGTGGTCATTTCTTCATGCGCAGTGAATAACTCGGCACTCTAAAGCACCCGAGAGCGTTTTTTTCGATGCCAACCTAACCAGAGTGACGGGAGCGGCACAATTCAGAAAAAGTGCTCAGCTCGCCGAGAAAATGCGATTTAAGCAATAAAATTAAAAATGCTTATAAAACATAAACCAAACGTTGGAGGTGGTCATTTCTTAATGCGCAGTAATAAACTCGGCACTCTAAAGCACCCGTGAGCGTTTTGTTCGATGCCAACCTAACCAGAGTGACGGGAGCGGCACAATTCAGAAAAAGTGCTCAGCTCGCCGAGAAAATGCGATTTAAGCAATAAAATTAAAAATGCTTATAAAACATAAACCAAACGTTGGAGGTGGTCATTTCTTCATGCGCAGTGATAAAGTCGGCACTCTAAAGCACCCGAGAGCGTTTTTTTCGATGCCAACCTAACCAGAGTGACGGGAGCGGCACAATTCAGAAAAAGTGCTCAGCTCGCCGAGAAAATGCGATTTAAGCAATAAAATTAAAAATGCTTATTAAACATAAACCAAACGTTGGAGGTGGTCATTTCTTCATGCGCAGTGATAAACTCGGCACTCTAAAGCACCCGAGAGCGTTTTTTTCGATGCCAACCTAACCAGAGTGACGGGAGCGGCACAATTCAGAAAAAGTGCTCAGCTCGCCGAGAAAATGCGATTTAAGCAATACAATTAAAAATGCTTATAAAACATAAACCAAACGTTGGAGGTGGTCATTTCTTAATGCGCAGTAATAAACTCGGCACTCTAAAGCACCCGAGAGCGTTTTTTTCGATGCCAACCTAACCAGAGTGACGGGAGCGGCACAATTCAGAAAAAGTGCTCAGCTCGCCGAGAAAATGCGATTTAAGCAATAAAATTAAAAATGCTTATAAAACATAAACCAAACGTTGGAGGTGGTCATTTCTTAATGCGCAGTAATAAACTCGGCACTCTAAAGCACCCGAGAGCGTTTTTTTCGATGCCAACCTAACCAGAGTGACGGGAGCGGCACAATTCAGAAAAAGCGCTCAGCTCGCCGAGAAAATGCGATTTAAGCAATAAAATTAAAAATGCTTATAAAACATAAACCAAACGTTGGAGGTGGTCATTTCCTAATGCGCAGTAATAAACTCGGCACTCTAAAGCACCCGAGAGCGTTTTTTTCGATGCCAACCTAACCAGACTTACGGGAGCGGCACAATTCAGAAAAAGCGCTCAGCTCGCCGAGAAAATGCGATTTAAGCAATAAAATTAAAAATGCTTATAAAACATAAACCAAACGTTGGAGGTGGTCATTTCTTCATGCGCAGTGATAAACTCGGCACTCTAAAGCACCCGAGAGCGTTTTTTTCGATGCCAACCTAACCAGAGTGACGGGAGCGGCACAATTCAGAAAAAGTGCTCAGCTCGCCGAGAAAATGCGATTTAAGCAATAAAATTAAAAATGCTTATAAAACATAAACCAAACGTTGGAGGTGGTCATTTCTCCATGCGCAGTGAATAACTCGGCACTCTAAAGCACCCGAGAGCGTTTTTTTCGATGCCAACCTAACCAGAGTGACGGGAGCGGCACAATTCAGAAACCAAACGTTGGAGGTGGTCATTTCTTCATGCGCAGTGAATAACTCGGCACTCTAAAGCACCCGAAAGCGTTTTTTTCGATGCCAACCTAACCAGAGTGAGGGGAGCGGCACAATTCAGAAAAAGCGCTCAGCTCGCCGAGAAAATGCGATTTAAGCAATAAAATTAAAAATGCTTATAAAACATAAACCAAACGTTGGAGGTGGTCATTTCTTAATGCGCAGTAATAAACTCGGCACTCTAAAGCACCCGAGAGCGTTTTTTTCGATGCCAACCTAACCAGAGTGACGGGAGCGGCACAATTCAGAAAAAGTGCTCAGCTCGCCGAGAAAATGCGATTCAAGCAATAAAATTAAAAATGCTTATTAAACATAAACCAAACGTTGGAGGTGGTCATTTCTTCATGCGCAGTGAATAACTCGGCACTCTAAAGCACCCGAGAGCGTTTTTTTCGATGCCAACCTAACCAGAGTGACGGGAGCGGCACAATTCAGAAAAAGTGCTCAGCTCGCCGAGAAAATGCGATTTAAGCAATAAAATTAAAAATGCTTATAAAACATAAACCAAACGTTGGAGGTGGTCATTTCTTAATGCGCAGTAATAAACTCGGCACTCTAAAGCACCCGAGAGCGTTTTTTTCGATGCCAACCTAACCAGAGTGACGGGAGCGGCACAATTCAGAAAAAGTGCTCAGCTCGCCGAGAAAATGCGATTTAACCAATAAAATTAAAAATGCTTATAAAACATAAACCAAACGTTGGAGGTGGTCATTTCTTAATGCGCAGTAATAAACTCGGCACTCTAAAGCACCCGAGAGCGTTTTTTTCGATGCCAACCTAACCAGAGTGACGGGAGCGGCACAATTCAGAAAAAGTGCTCAGCTCGCCGAGAAAATGCGATTTAAGCAATAAAATTAAAAATGCTTATAAAACATAAACCAAACGTTGGAGGTGGTCATTTCTTAATGCGCAGTAATAAACTCGGCACTCTAAAGCACCCGAGAGCGTTTCTTTCGATGCCAACCTAACCAGAGTGACGGGAGCGGCACAATTCAGAAAAAGTGCTCAGCTCGCCGAGAAAATGCGATTTAAGCAATAAAATTAAAAATGCTTATAAAACATAAACCAAACGTTGGAGGTGGTCATTTCTTCATGCGCAGTGAATAACTCGGCACTCTAAAGCACCCGAGAGCGTTTTTTTCGATGCCAACCTAACCAGAGTGACGGGAGCGGCACAATTCAGAAAAAGTGCTCAGCTCGCCGAGAAAATGCGATTTAAGCAATAAAATTAAAAATGCTTATAAAACATAAACCAAACGTTGGAGGTGGTCATTTCTTAATGCGCAGTAATAAACTCGGCACTCTAAAGCACCCGAGAGCGTTTTTTTCGATGCCAACCTAACCAGAGTTACGGGAGCGGCACAATTCAGAAAAAGCGCTCAGCTCGCCGAGAAAATGCGATTTAAGCAATAAAATTAAAAATGCTTATAAAACATAAACCAAACGTTGGAGGTGGTCATTTCTTCATGCGCAGTGATAAACTCGGCACTCTAAAGCACCCGAGAGCGTTTTTTTCGATGCCAACCTAACCAGAGTGACGGGAGCGGCACAATTCAGAAAAAGCGCTCAGCTCGCCGAGAAAATGCGATTTAAGCAATAAAATTAAAAATGCTTATAAAACATAAACCAAACGTTGGAGGTGGTCATTTCTTCATGCGCAGTGATAAACTCGGCACTCTAAAGCACCCGAGAGCGTTTTTTTCGATGCCAACCTAACCAGAGTGACGGGAGCGGCACAATTCAGAAAAAGCGCTCAGCTCGCCGAGAAAATGCGATTTAAGCAATAAAATTAAAAATGCTTATAAAACATAAACCAAACGTTGGAGGTGGTCATTTCTCCATGCGCAGTGAATAACTCGGCACTCTAGAGCACCCGAGAGCGTTTTTTTCGATGCCAACCTAACCAGAGTGACGGGAGCGGCACAATTCAGAAAAAGTGCTCAGCTCGCCGAGAAAATGCGATTTAAGCAATAAAATTAAAAATGCTTATTAAACATAAACCAAACGTTGGAGGTGGTCATTTCTTCATGCGCAGTGAATAACTCGGCACTCTAAAGCACCCGAGAGCGTTTTTTTCGATGCCAACCTAACCAGAGTGACGGGAGCGGCACAATTCAGAAAAAGTGCTCAGCTCGCCGAGAAAATGCGATTTAAGCAATAAAATTAAAAATGCTTATAAAACATAAACCAAACGTTGGAGGTGGTCATTTCTTAATGCGCAGTAATAAACTCGGCACTCTAAAGCACCCGTGAGCGTTTTTTTCGATGCCAACCTAACCAGAGTGACGGGAGCGGCACAATTCAGAAAAAGTGCTCAGCTCGCCGAGAAAATGCGATTTAAGCAATAAAATTAAAAATGCTTATAAAACATAAACCAAACGTTGGAGGTGGTCATTTCTTCATGCGCAGTGATAAACTCGGCACTCTAAAGCACCCGAGAGCGTTTTTTTCGATGCCAACCTAACCAGAGTGACGGGAGCGGCACAATTCAGAAAAAGTGCTCAGCTCGCCGAGAAAATGCGATTTAAGCAATAAAATTAAAAATGCTTATAAAACATAAACCAAACGTTGGAGGTGGTCATTTCTTAATGCGCAGTAATAAACTCGGCACTCTAAAGCACCCGAGAGCGTTTTTTTCGATGCCAACCTAACCAGAGTGACGGGAGCGGCACAATTCAGAAAAAGTGCTCAGCTCGCGAGAAAATGCGATTTAAGCAATAAAATTAAAAATGCTTATAAAACATAAACCAAACGTTGGAGGTGGTCATTTCTTAATGCGCAGTAATAAACTCGGCACTCTAAAGCACCCGATAGCGTTTTTTTCGATGCCAACCTAACCAGAGTGACGGGAGCGGCACAATTCAGAAAAAGTGCTCAGCTCGCCGAGAAAATGCGATTTAAGCAATAAAATTAAAAATGCTTATAAAACATAAACCAAACGTTGGAGGTGGTCATTTCTTAATGCGCAGTAATAAACTCGGCACTCTAAAGCACCCGAGAGCGTTTTTTTCGATGCCAACCTAACCAGAGTGACGGGAGCGGCACAATTCAGAAAAAGTGCTCAGCTCGCCGAGAAAATGCGATTTAAGCAATAAAATTAAAAATGCTTATAAAACATAAACCAAACGTTGGAGGTGGTCATTTCTTAATGCGCAGTAATAAACTCGGCACTCTAAAGCACCCGAGAGCGTTTTTTTCGATGCCAACCTAACCAGAGTGACGGGAGCGGCACAATTCAGAAAAAGTGCTCAGCTCGCCGAGAAAATGCGATTTAAGCAATAAAATTAAAAATGCTTATAAAACATAAACCAAACGTTGGAGGTGGTCATTTCTTCATGCGCAGTGAATAACTCGGCACTCTAAAGCACCCGAGAGCGTTTTTTTCGATGCCAACCTAACCAGAGTGACGGGAGCGGCACAATTCAGAAAAAGTGCTCAGCTCGCCGAGAAAATGCGATTTAAGCAATAAAATTAAAAATGCTTATAAAACATAAACCAAACGTTGGAGGTGGTCATTTCTTCATGCGCAGTAATAAACTCGGCACTCTAGAGCACCCGAGAGCGTTTTTTTCGATGCCAACCTAACCAGAGTGACGGGAGCGGCACAATTCAGAAAAAGTGCTCAGCTCGCCGAGAAAATGCGATTTAAGCAATAAAATTAAAAATGCTTATAAAACATAAACCAAACGTTGGAAGTGGTCATTTCTTCATGCGCAGTGATAAACTCGGCACTCTAAAGCACCCGAGAGCGTTTTTTTCGATGCCAACCTAACCAGAGTTACGGGAGCGGCACAATTCAGAAAAAGCGCTCAGCTCGCCGAGAAAATGCGATTTAAGCAATAAAATTAAAAATGCTTATAAAACATAAACCAAACGTTGGAAGTGGTCATTTCTTCATGCGCAGTGATAAACTCGGCACTCTAAATCACCCGAGAGCGTTTTTTTCGATGCCAACCTAACCAGAGTTACGGGAGCGGCACAATTCAGAAAAAGCGCTCAGCTCGCCGAGAAAATGCGATTTAAGCAATAAAATTAAAAATGCTTATTAAACATAAACCAAACGTTGGAGGTGGTCATTTCTTCATGCGCAGTGAATAACTCGGCACTCTAAAGCACCCGAGAGCGTTTTTTTCGATGCCAACCTAACCAGAGTGACGGGAGCGGCACAATTCAGAAAAAGCGCTCAGCTCGCCGAGAAAATGCGATTTAAGCAATAAAATTAAAAATGCTTATAAAACATAAACCAAACGTTGGAGGTGGTCATTTCTTCATGCGCAGTGATAAACTCGGCACTCTAAAGCACCCGAGAGCGTTTTTTTCGATGCCAACCTAACCAGAGTGACGGGAGCGGCACAATTCAGAAAAAGTGCTCAGCTCGCCGAGAAAATGCGATTTAAGCAATAAAATTAAAAATGCTTATAAAACATAAACCAAACGTTGGAGGTGGTCATTTCTCCATGCGCAGTGAATAACTCGGCACTCTAAAGCACCCGAGAGCGTTTTTTTCGATGCCAACCTAACCAGAGTGACGGGAGCGGCACAATTCAGAAAAAGTGCTCAGCTCGCCGAGAAAATGCGATTTAAGCAATAAAATTAAAAATGCTTATAAAACATAAACCAAACGTTGGAGGTGGTCATTTCTTAATGCGCAGTAATAAACTCGGAACTCTAAAGTACCCGTGAGCGTTTTTTTCGATGCCAACCTAACCAGAGTGACGGGAGCGGCACAATTCAGAAAAAGTGCTCAGCTCGCCGAGAAAATGCGATTTAAGCAATAAAATTAAAAATGCTTATAAAACATAAACCAAACGTTGGAGGTGGTCATTTCTTAATGCGCAGTAATAAACTCGGCACTCTAAAGCACCCGAGAGCGTTTTTTTCGATGCCAACCTAACCAGAGTGACGGGAGCGGCACAATTCAGAAAAAGTGCTCAGCTCGCCGAGAAAATGCGATTTAAGCAATAAAATTAAAAATGCTTATAAAACATAAACCAAACGTTGGAGGTGGTCATTTCTTAATGCGCAGTAATAAACTCGGCACTCTAGAGCACCCGAGAGCGTTTTTTTCGATGCCAACCTAACCAGAGTGACGGGAGCGGCACAATTCAGAAAAAGTGCTCAGCTCGCCGAGAAAATGCGATTTAAGCAATAAAATTAAAAATGCTTATAAAACATAAACCAAACGTTGGAAGTGGTCATTTCTTCATGCGCAGTGATAAACTCGGCACTCTAAAGCTCCCGAGAGCGTTTTTTTCGATGCCAACCTAACCACAGTTACGGGAGCGGCACAATTCAGAAAAAGCGCTCAGCTCGCCGAGAAAATGCGATTTAAGCAATAAAATTAAAAATGCTTATAAAACATAAACCAAACGTTGGAGGTGGTCATTTCTTCATGCGCAGTGATAAACTCGGCACTCTAAAGCACCCGAGAGCGTTTTTTTCGATGCCAACCTAACCAGAGTGACGGGAGCGGCACAATTCAGGAAAAGCGCTCAGCTCGCCGAGAAAATGCGATTTAAGCAATAAAATTAAAAATGCTTATAAAACATAAACCAAACGTTGGAGGTGGTCATTTCTTCATGCGCAGTGATAAACTCGGCACTCTAAAGCACCCGAGAGCGTTTTTTTCGATGCCAACCTAACCAGAGTGACGGGAGCGGCACAATTCAGAAAAAGCGCTCAGCTCGCCGAGAAAATGCGATTTAAGCAATAAAATTAAAAATGCTTATAAAACATAAACCAAACGTTGGAGGTGGTCATTTCTTCATGCGCAGTGATAAACTCGGCACTCTAAAGCACCCGAGAGCGTTTTTTTCGATGCCAACCTAACCAGAGTGACGGGAGCGGCACAATTCAGAAAAAGTGCTCAGCTCGCCGAGAAAATGCGATTTAAGCAATAAAATTAAAAATGCTTATAAAACATAAACCAAACGTTGGAGGTGGTCATTTCTTAATGCGCAGTAATAAACTCGGCACTCTAAAGCACCCGAGAGCGTTTTTTTCGATGCCAACCTAACCAGAGTGACGGGAGCGGCACAATTCAGAAAAAGTGCTCAGCTCGCCGAGAAAATGCGATTTAAGCAATAAAATTAAAAATGCTTATAAAACATAAACCAAACGTTGGAGGTGGTCATTTCTTAATGCGCAGTAATAAACTCGGCACTCTAGAGCACCCGAGAGCGTTTTTTTCGATGCCAACCTAACCAGAGTGACGGGAGCGGCACAATTCAGAAAAAGTGCTCAGCTCGCCGAGAAAATGCGATTTAAGCAATAAAATTAAAAATGCTTATAAAACATAAACCAAACGTTGGAAGTGGTCATTTCTTCATGCGCAGTGATAAACTCGGCACTCTAAAGCACCCGAGAGCGTTTTTTTCGATGCCAACCTAACCAGAGTTACGGGAGCGGCACAATTCAGAAAAAGCGCTCAGCTCGCCGAGAAAATGCGATTTAAGCAATAAAATTAAAAATGCTTATAAAACATAAACCAAACGTTGGAGGTGGTCATTTCTTCATGCGCAGTGATAAACTCGGCACTCTAAAGCACCCGAGAGCGTTTTTTTCGATGCCAACCTAACCAGAGTGACGGGAGCGGCACAATTCAGAAAAAGCGCTCAGCTCGCCGAGAAAATGCGATTTAAGCAATAAAATTAAAAATGCTTATAAAACATAAACCAAACGTTGGAGGTGGTCATTTCTTCATGCGCAGTGATAAACTCGGCACTCTAAAGCACCCGAGAGCGTTTTTTTCGATGCCAACCTAACCAGAGTGACGGGAGCGGCACAATTCAGAAAAAGCGCTCAGCTCGCCGAGAAAATGCGATTTAAGCAATAAAATTAAAAATGCTTATAAAACATAAACCAAACGTTGGAGGTGGTCATTTCTCCATGCGCAGTGAATAACTCGGCACTCTAGAGCACCCGAGAGCGTTTTTTTCGATGCCAACCTAACCAGAGTGACGGGAGCGGCACAATTCAGAAAAAGTGCTCAGCTCGCCGAGAAAATGCGATTTAAGCAATAAAATTAAAAATGCTTATTAAACATAAACCAAACGTTGGAGGTGGTCATTTCTTCATGCGCAGTGAATAACTCGGCACTCTAAAGCACCCGAGAGCGTTTTTTTCGATGCCAACCTAACCAGAGTGACGGGAGCGGCACAATTCAGAAAAAGTGCTCAGCTCGCCGAGAAAATGCGATTTAAGCAATAAAATTAAAAATGCTTATAAAACATAAACCAAACGTTGGAGGTGGTCATTTCTTAATGCGCAGTAATAAACTCGGCACTCTAAAGCACCCGTGAGCGTTTTTTTCGATGCCAACCTAACCAGAGTGACGGGAGCGGCACAATTCAGAAAAAGTGCTCAGCTCGCCGAGAAAATGCGATTTAAGCAATAAAATTAAAAATGCTTATAAAACATAAACCAAACGTTGGAGGTGGTCATTTCTTCATGCGCAGTGATAAAGTCGGCACTCTAAAGCACCCGAGAGCGTTTTTTTCGATGCCAACCTAACCAGAGTGACGGGAGCGGCACAATTCAGAAAAAGTGCTCAGCTCGCCGAGAAAATGCGTTTTAAGCAATAAAATTAAAAATGCTTATAAAACATAAACCAAACGTTGGAGGTGGTCATTTCTTAATGCGCAGTAATAAACTCGGCACTCTAAAGCACCCGAGAGCGTTTTTTTCGATGCCAACCTAACCAGAGTGACGGGAGCGGCACAATTCAGAAAAAGTGCTCAGCTCGCCGAGAAAATGCGATTTAAGCAATAAAATTAAAAATGCTTATAAAACATAAACCAAACGTTGGAGGTGGTCATTTCTTAATGCGCAGTAATAAACTCGGCACTCTAAAGCACCCGAGAGCGTTTTTTTCGATGCCAACCTAACCAGAGTGACGGGAGCGGCACAATTCAGAAAAAGTGCTCAGCTCGCGAGAAAATGCGATTTAAGCAATAAAATTAAAAATGCTTATAAAACATAAACCAAACGTTGGAGGTGGTCATTTCTTAATGCGCAGTAATAAACTCGGCACTCTAAAGCACCCGATAGCGTTTTTTTCGATGCCAACCTAACCAGAGTGACGGGAGCGGCACAATTCAGAAAAAGTGCTCAGCTCGCCGAGAAAATGCGATTTAAGCAATAAAATTAAAAATGCTTATAAAACATAAACCAAACGTTGGAGGTGGTCATTTCTTAATGCGCAGTAATAAACTCGGCACTCTAAAGCACCCGAGAGCGTTTTTTTCGATGCCAACCTAACCAGAGTGACGGGAGCGGCACAATTCAGAAAAAGTGCTCAGCTCGCCGAGAAAATGCGATTTAAGCAATAAAATTAAAAATGCTTATAAAACATAAACCAAACGTTGGAGGTGGTCATTTCTTAATGCGCAGTAATAAACTCGGCACTCTAAAGCACCCGAGAGCGTTTTTTTCGATGCCAACCTAACCAGAGTGACGGGAGCGGCACAATTCAGAAAAAGTGCTCAGCTCGCCGAGAAAATGCGATTTAAGCAATAAAATTAAAAATGCTTATAAAACATAAACCAAACGTTGGAGGTGGTCATTTCTTCATGCGCAGTGAATAACTCGGCACTCTAAAGCACCCGAGAGCGTTTTTTTCGATGCCAACCTAACCAGAGTGACGGGAGCGGCACAATTCAGAAAAAGTGCTCAGCTCGCCGAGAAAATGCGATTTAAGCAATAAAATTAAAAATGCTTATAAAACATAAACCAAACGTTGGAGGTGGTCATTTCTTCATGCGCAGTGATAAACTCGGCACTCTAAAGCACCCGAGAGCGTTTTTTTCGATGCCAACCTAACCAGAGTTACGGGAGCGGCACAATTCAGAAAAAGCGCTCAGCTCGCCGAGAAAATGCGATTTAAGCAATAAAATTAAAAATGCTTATAAAACATAAACCAAACGTTGGAAGTGGTCATTTCTTCATGCGCAGTGATAAACTCGGCACTCTAAAGCACCCGAGAGCGTTTTTTTCGATGCCAACCTAACCAGAGTTACGGGAGCGGCACAATTCAGAAAAAGCGCTCAGCTCGCCGAGAAAATGCGATTTAAGCAATAAAATTAAAAATGCTTATTAAACATAAACCAAACGTTGGAGGTGGTCATTTCTTCATGCGCAGTGAATAACTCGGCACTCTAAAGCACCCGAGAGCGTTTTTTTCGATGCCAACCTAACCAGAGTGACGGGAGCGGCACAATTCAGAAAAAGTGCTCAGCTCGCCGAGAAAATGCGATTTAAGCAGTAAAATTAAAAATGCTTATAAAACATGAACCAAACGTTGGAGGTGGTCATTTCTCCATGCGCAGTGAATAACTCGGCACTCTAAAGCACCCGAGAGCGTTTTTTTCGATGCCAACCTAACCAGAGTGACGGGAGCGGCACAATTCAGAAAAAGTGCTCAGCTCGCCGAGAAAATGCGATTTAAGCAATAAAATTAAAAATGCTTATTAAACATAAACCAAACGTTGGAGGTGGTCATTTCTTAATGCGCAGTAATAAACTCGGCACTCTAAAGAACCCGTGAGCGTTTTTTTCGATGCCAACCTAACCAGAGTGACGGGATCGGCACAATTCAGAAAAAGTGCTCAGCTCGCCGAGAAAATGCGATTTAAGCAATAAAATTAAAAATGCTTATAAAACATAAACCAAACGTTGGAGTTGGTCATTTCTTAATGCGCAGTAATAAACTCGGCACTCTAAAGCACCCGAGAGCGTTTTTTTCGATGCCAACCTAACCAGAGTGACGGGAGCGGCACAATTCAGAAAAAGCGCTCAGCTCGCCGAGAAAATGCGATTTAAGCAATAAAATTAAAAATGCTTATAAAACATAAACCAAACGTTGGAGGTGGTCATTTATTAATGCGCAGTAATAAACTCGGCACTCTAAAGCACCCGAGAGCGTTTTTTTCGATGCCAACCTAACCAGAGTTACGGGAGCGGCACAATTCAGAAAAAGCGCTCAGCTCGCCGAGAAAATGCGATTTAAGCAAGAAAATTAAAAATGCTTATAAAACATAAACCAAACGTTGGAGGTGGTCATTTCTTCATGCGCAGTGAATAACTCGGCACTCTAAAGCACCCGAGAGCGTTTTTTTCGATGCCAACCTAACCAGAGTGACGGGAGCGGCACAATTCAGAAAAAGTGCTCAGCTCGCCGAGAAAATGCGATTTAAGCAATAAAATTAAAAATGCTTATAAAACATAAACCAAACGTTGGAGGTGGTCATTTCTTAATGCGCAGTAATAAACTCGGCACTCTAAAGCACCCGTGAGCGTTTTTTTCGATGCCAACCTAACCAGAGTGACGGGAGCGGCACAATTCAGAAAAAGTGCTCAGCTCGCCGAGAAAATGCGATTTAAGCAATAAAATTAAAAATGCTTATAAAACATAAACCAAACGTTGGAGGTGGTCATTTCTTCATGCGCAGTGATGAAGTCGGCACTCTAAAGCACCCGAGAGCGTTTTTTTCGATGCCAACCTAACCAGAGTGACGGGAGCGGCACAATTCAGAAAAAGTGCTCAGCTCGCCGAGAAAATGCGATTTAAGCAATAAAATTAAAAATGCTTATTAAACATAAACCAAACGTTGGAGGTGGTCATTTCTTCATGCGCAGTGATAAACTCGGCACTCTAAAGCACCCGAGAGCGTTTTTTTCGATGCCAACCTAACCAGAGTGACGGGAGCGGCACAATTCAGAAAAAGTGCTCAGCTCGCCGAGAAAATGCGATTTAAGCAATACAATTAAAAATGCTTATAAAACATAAACCAAACGTTGGAGGTGGTCATTTCTTAATGCGCAGTAATAAACTCGGCACTCTAAAGCACCCGAGAGCGTTTTTTTCGATGCCAACCTAACCAGAGTGACGGGAGCGGCACAATTCAGAAAAAGTGCTCAGCTCGCCGAGAAAATGCGATTTAAGCAATAAAATTAAAAATGCTTATTAAACATAAACCAAACGTTGGAGGTGGTCATTTCTTCATGAGCAGTGAATAACTCGGCACTCTAAAGCACCCGAGAGCGTTTTTTTCGATGCCAACCTAACCAGAGTGACGGGAGCGGCACAATTCAGAAAAAGCGCTCAGCTCGCCGAGAAAATGCGATTTAAGCAATAAAATCAAAAATGCTTATAAAACATAAACCAAACGTTGGAGGTGGTCATTTCTTAATGCGCAGTAATAAACTCGGCACTCTAAAGCACCCGAGAGCGTTTTTTTCGATGCCAACCTAACCAGAGTGACGGGAGCGGCACAATTCAGAAAAAGTGCTCAGCTCGCCGAGAAAATGCGATTTAAGCAATAAAATTAAAAATGCTTATAAAACATAGACCAAACGTTGGAGGTGGTCATTTCTTAATGCGCAGTGATAAACTCGGCACTCTAAAGCACCCGAGAGCGTTTTTTTCGATGCCAACCTAACCAGAGTGACGGGAGCGGCACAATTCAGAAGAAGCGCTCAGCTCACCGAGAAAATGCGATTTAAGCAATAAAATTAAAAATGCTTATAAAACATAAACCAAACGTTGGAGGTGGTCATTTCTTAATGCGCAGTAATAAACTCGGCACTCTAAAGCACCCGAGAGCGTTTTTTTCGATGCCAACCTAACCAGAGTGACGGGAGCGGCACAATTCAGAAAAAGTGCTCAGCTCGCCGAGAAAATGCGATTTAAGCAATAAAATTAAAAATGCTTATAAAACATAAACCAAACGTTGGAGGTGGTCATTTCTCAATGCGCAGTAATAAACTCGGCACTCTAAAGCACCCGAGAGCGTTTTTTTCGATGCCAACCTAACCAGAGTGACGGGAGCGGCACAATTCAGAAAAAGCGCTCAGCTCGCCGAGAAAATGCGATTTAAGCAATAAAATTAAAAATGCTTATAAAACATAAACCAAACGTTGGAGGTGGTCATTTCTTAATGCGCAGTAATAAACTCAGCACTCTAAAGCACCCGAGAGCGTTTTTTTCGATGCCAACCTAACCAGAGTAACGGGAGCGGCACAATTCAGAAAAAGCGCTCAGCTCGCCGAGAAAATGCGATTTAAGCAATACAATTAAAAATGCTTATAAAACATAAACCAAACGTTGGAGGTGGTCATTTCTTCATGCGCAGTGAATAACTCGGCACTCTAAAGCACCCGAGAGCGTTTTTTTCGATGCCAAGTGACGGGAGCGGCACAATTCAGAAAAAGTGCTCAGCTCGCCGAGAAAATGCGATTTAAGCAATAAAATTAAAAATGCTTATAAAACATAAACCAAACGTTGGAGGTGGTCATTTCTTAATGCGCAGTAATAAACTCGGCACTCTAAAGCACCCGAGAGCGTTTTTTTCGATGCCAACCTAACCAGAGTGACGGGAGCGGCACAATTCAGAAAAAGTGCTCAGCTCGCCGAGAAAATGCGATTTAAGCAATAAAATTAAAAATGCTTATAAAACATAAACCAAACGTTGGAGGTGGTCATTTCTTAATGCGCAGTAATAAACTCGGCACTCTAAAGCACCCGAGAGCGTTTTTTTCGATGCCAACCTAACCAGAGTGACGGGAGCGGCACAATTCAGAAAAAGTGCTCAGCTCGCCGAGAAAATGCAATTTAAGCAATAAAATTAAAAATGCTTATTAAACATAAACCAAACGTTGGAGGTGGTCATTTCTTCATGCGCAGTGAATAACTCGGCACTCTAAAGCACCCGAGAGCGTTTTTTTCGATGCCAACCTAACCAGAGTGACGGGAGCGGCACAATTCAGAAAAAGCGCTCAGCTCGCCGAGAAAATGCGATTTAAGCAATAAAATTAAAAATGCTTATAAAACATAAACCAAACGTTGGAGGTGGTCATTTCTTAATGCGCAGTAATAAACTCGGCACTCTAAAGCACCCGAGAGCGTTTTTTTCGATGCCAACCTAACCAGAGTGACGGGAGCGGCACAATTCAGAAAAAGTGCTCAGCTCGCCGAGAAAATGCGATTTAAGCAATAAAATTAAAAATGCTTATAAAACATAAACCAAACGTTGGAGGTGGTCATTTCTTAATGCGCAGTAATAAACTCGGCACTCTAAAGCACCCGAGAGCGTTTTTTTCGATGCCAACCTAACCAGAGTGACGGGAGCGGCACAATTCAGAAAAAGCGCTCAGCTCGCCGAGAAAATGCGATTTAAGCAATAAAATTAAAAATGCTTATAAAACATAAACCAAACGTTGGAGGTGGTCATTTCCTAATGCGCAGTAATAAACTCGGCACTCTAAAGCACCCGAGAGCGTTTTTTTCGATGCCAACCTAACCAGACTTACGGGAGCGGCACAATTCAGAAAAAGCGCTCAGCTCGCCGAGAAAATGCGATTTAAGCAATAAAATTAAAAATGCTTATAAAACATAAACCAAACGTTGGAAGTGGTCATTTCTTCATGCGCAGTGATAAACTCGGCACTCTAAAGCACCCGAGAGCGTTTTTTTCGATGCCAACCTAACCAGAGTGACGGGAGCGGCACAATTCAGAAAAAGTGCTCAGCTCGCCGAGAAAATGCGATTTAAGCAATAAAATTAAAAATGCTTATAAAACATAAACCAAACGTTGGAGGTGGTCATTTCTCCATGCGCAGTGAATAACTCGGCACTCTAAAGCACCCGAGAGCGTTTTTTTCGATGCCAACCTAACCAGTGTGACGGGAGCGGCACAATTCAGAAACCAAACGTTGGAGGTGGTCATTTCTTCATGCGCAGTGAATAACTCGGCACTCTAAAGCACCCGAAAGCGTTTTTTTCGATGCCAACCTAACCAGAGCGACGGGAGCGGCACAATTCAGAAAAAGTGCTCAGCTCGCCGAGAAAATGCGATTTAAGCAATAAAATTAAAAATGCTTATAAAACATAAACCAAACGTTGGAGGTGGTCATTTCTTAATGCGCAGTAATAAACTCGGCACTCTAAAGCACCCGAGAGCGTTTTTTTCGATGCCAACCTAACCAGAGTGACGGGAGCGGCACAATTCAGAAAAAGTGCTCAGCTCGCCGAGAAAATGCGATTTAAGCAATAAAATTAAAAATGCTTATAAAACATAAACCAAACGTTGGAGGTGGTCATTTCTTAATGCGCAGTAATAAACTCGGCACTCTAAAGCACCCGAGAGCGTTTTTTTCGATGCCAACCTAACCAGAGTGACGGGAGCGGCACAATTCAGAAAAAGTGCTCAGCTCGCCGAGAAAATGCGATTTAAGCAATAAAATTAAAAATGCTTATAAAACATAAACCAAACGTTGGAGGTGGTCATTTCTTAATGCGCAGTAATAAACTCGGCACTCTAAAGCACCCGAGAGCGTTTCTTTCGATGCCAACCTAACCAGAGTGACGGGAGCGGCACAATTCAGAAAAAGTGCTCAGCTCGCCGAGAAAATGCGATTTAAGCAATAAAATTAAAAATGCTTATAAAACATAAACCAAACGTTGGAGGTGGTCATTTCTTCATGCGCAGTGAATAACTCGGCACTCTAAAGCACCCGAGAGCGTTTTTTTCGATGCCAACCTAACCAGAGTGACGGGAGCGGCACAATTCAGAAAAAGTGCTCAGCTCGCCGAGAAAATGCGATTTAAGCAATAAAATTAAAAATGCTTATAAAACATAAACCAAACGTTGGAGGTGGTCATTTCTTAATGCGCAGTAATAAACTCTGCACTCTAAAGCACCCGAGAGCGTTTTTTTCGATGCCAACCTAACCAGAGTGACGGGAGCGGCACAATTCAGAAAAAGTGCTCAGCTCGCCGAGAAAATGCGATTTAAGCAATAAAATTAAAAATGCTTATAAAACATAAACCAAACGTTGGAGGTGGTCATTTCTTAATGCGCAGTAATAAACTCGGCACTCTAGAGCACCCGAGAGCGTTTTTTTTCGATGCCAACCTAACCAGAGTGACGGGAGCGGCACAATTCAGAAAAAGTGCTCAGCTCGCCGAGAAAATGCGATTTAAGCAATAAAATTAAAAATGCTTATAAAACATAAACCAAACGTTGGAAGTGGTCATTTCTTCATGCGCAGTGATAAACTCGGCACTCTAAAGCACCCGAGAGCGTTTTTTTCGATGCCAACCTAACCAGAGTTACGGGAGCGGCACAATTCAGAAAAAGTGCTCAGCTCGCCGAGAAAATGCGATTTAAGCAATAAAATTAAAAATGCTTATAAAACATAAACCAAACGTTGGAGGTGGTCATTTCTTAATGCGCAGTAATAAACTTGGCACTCTAAAGCACCCGTGAGCGTTTTTTTCGATGCCAACCTAACCAGAGTGACGGGAGCGGCACAATTCAGAAAAAGTGCTCAGCTCGCCGAGAAAATGCGATTTAAGCAATAAAATTAAAAATGCTTATAAAACATAAACCAAACGTTGGAGGTGGTCATTTCTTCATGCGCAGTGATAAAGTCGGCACTCTAAAGCACCCGAGAGCGTTTTTTTCGATGCCAACCTAACCAGAGTGACGGGAGCGGCACAATTCAGAAAAAGTGCTCAGCTCGCCGAGAAAATGCGATTTAAGCAATAAAATTAAAAATGCTTATTAAACATAAACCAAACGTTGGAGGTGGTCATTTCTTCATGCGCAGTGATAAACTCGGCACTCTAAAGCACCCGAGAGCGTTTTTTTCGATGCCAACCTAACCAGAGTGACGGGAGCGGCACAATTCAGAAAAAGTGCTCAGCTCGCCGAGAAAATGCGATTTAAGCAATAAAATTAAAAATGCTTATAAAACATAAACCAAACGTTGGAGGTGGTCATTTCTTAATGCGCAGTAATAAACTCGGCACTCTAAAGCACCCGAGAGCGTTTTTTTCGATGCCAACCTAACCAGAGTGACGGGAGCGGCACAATTCAGAAAAAGTGCTCAGCTCGCCGAGAAAATGCGATTTAAGCAATAAAATTAAAAATGCTTATAAAACATAAACCAAACGTTGGAGGTGGTCATTTCTTAATGCGCAGTAATAAACTCGGCACTCTAAAGCACCCGAGAGCGTTTTTTTCGATGCCAACCTAACCAGAGTGACGGGAGCGGCACAATTCAGAAAAAGTGCTCAGCTCGCCGAGAAAATGCGATTTAAGCAATAAAATTAAAAATGCTTATAAAACATAAACCAAACGTTGGAGGTGGTCATTTCTTAATGCGCAGTAATAAACTCGGCACTCTAAAGCACCCGAGAGCGTTTCTTTCGATGCCAACCTAACCAGAGTGACGGGAGCGGCACAATTCAGAAAAAGTGCTCAGCTCGCCGAGAAAATGCGATTTAAGCAATAAAATTAAAAATGCTTATAAAACATAAACCAAACGTTGGAGGTGGTCATTTCTTCATGCGCAGTGAATAACTCGGCACTCTAAAGCACCCGAGAGCGTTTTTTTCGATGCCAACCTAACCAGAGTGACGGGAGCGGCACAATTCAGAAAAAGTGCTCAGCTCGCCGAGAAAATGCGATTTAAGCAATAAAATTAAAAATGCTTATAAAACATAAACCAAACGTTGGAGGTGGTCATTTCTTAATGCGCAGTAATAAACTCTGCACTCTAAAGCACCCGAGAGCGTTTTTTTCGATGCCAACCTAACCAGAGTGACGGGAGCGGCACAATTCAGAAAAAGTGCTCAGCTCGCCGAGAAAATGCGATTTAAGCAATAAAATTAAAAATGCTTATAAAACATAAACCAAACGTTGGAGGTGGTCATTTCTTAATGCGCAGTAATAAACTCGGCACTCTAGAGCACCCGAGAGCGTTTTTTTTCGATGCCAACCTAACCAGAGTGACGGGAGCGGCACAATTCAGAAAAAGTGCTCAGCTCGCCGAGAAAATGCGATTTAAGCAATAAAATTAAAAATGCTTATAAAACATAAACCAAACGTTGGAAGTGGTCATTTCTTCATGCGCAGTGATAAACTCGGCACTCTAAAGCACCCGAGAGCGTTTTTTTCGATGCCAACCTAACCAGAGTTACGGGAGCGGCACAATTCAGAAAAAGTGCTCAGCTCGCCGAGAAAATGCGATTTAAGCAATAAAATTAAAAATGCTTATAAAACATAAACCAAACGTTGGAGGTGGTCATTTCTTAATGCGCAGTAATAAACTTGGCACTCTAAAGCACCCGTGAGCGTTTTTTTCGATGCCAACCTAACCAGAGTGACGGGAGCGGCACAATTCAGAAAAAGTGCTCAGCTCGCCGAGAAAATGCGATTTAAGCAATAAAATTAAAAATGCTTATAAAACATAAACCAAACGTTGGAGGTGGTCATTTCTTCATGCGCAGTGATAAAGTCGGCACTCTAAAGCACCCGAGAGCGTTTTTTTCGATGCCAACCTAACCAGAGTGACGGGAGCGGCACAATTCAGAAAAAGTGCTCAGCTCGCCGAGAAAATGCGATTTAAGCAATAAAATTAAAAATGCTTATTAAACATAAACCAAACGTTGGAGGTGGTCATTTCTTCATGCGCAGTGATAAACTCGGCACTCTAAAGCACCCGAGAGCGTTTTTTTCGATGCCAACCTAACCAGAGTGACGGGAGCGGCACAATTCAGAAAAAGTGCTCAGCTCGCCGAGAAAATGCGATTTAAGCAATAAAATTAAAAATGCTTATAAAACATAAACCAAACGTTGGAGGTGGTCATTTCTTAATGCGCAGTAATAAACTCGGCACTCTAAAGCACCCGAGAGCGTTTTTTTCGATGCCAACCTAACCAGAGTGACGGGAGCGGCACAATTCAGAAAAAGTGCTCAGCTCGCCGAGAAAATGCGATTTAAGCAATAAAATTAAAAATGCTTATAAAACATAAACCAAACGTTGGAGGTGGTCATTTCTTAATGCGCAGTAATAAACTCGGCACTCTAAAGCACCCGAGAGCGTTTTTTTCGATGCCAACCTAACCAGAGTGACGGGAGCGGCACAATTCAGAAAAAGTGCTCAGCTCGCGAGAAAATGCGATTTAAGCAATAAAATTAAAAATGCTTATAAAACATAAACCAAACGTTGGAGGTGGTCATTTCTTAATGCGCAGTAATAAACTCGGCACTCTAAAGCACCCGATAGCGTTTTTTTCGATGCCAACCTAACCAGAGTGACGGGAGCGGCACAATTCAGAAAAAGTGCTCAGCTCGCCGAGAAAATGCGATTTAAGCAATAAAATTAAAAATGCTTATAAAACATAAACCAAACGTTGGAGGTGGTCATTTCTTAATGCGCAGTAATAAACTCGGCACTCTAAAGCACCCGAGAGCGTTTTTTTCGATGCCAACCTAACCAGAGTGACGGGAGCGGCACAATTCAGAAAAAGTGCTCAGCTCGCCGAGAAAATGCGATTTAAGCAATAAAATTAAAAATGCTTATAAAACATAAACCAAACGTTGGAGGTGGTCATTTCTTAATGCGCAGTAATAAACTCGGCACTCTAAAGCACCCGAGAGCGTTTTTTTCGATGCCAACCTAACCAGAGTGACGGGAGCGGCACAATTCAGAAAAAGCGCTCAGCTCGCCGAGAAAATGCGATTTAAGCAATAAAATTAAAAATACTTATAAAACATAAACCAAACGTTGGAAGTGGTCATTTCTTCATGCGCAGTGATAAACTCGGCACTCTAAAGCACCCGAGAGCGTTTTTTTCGATGCCAACCTAACCAGAGTTACGGGAGCGGCACAATTCAGAAAAAGCGCTCAGCTCGCCGAGAAAATGCGATTTAAGCAATAAAATTAAAAATGCTTATAAAACATAAACCAAACGTTGGAGGTGGTCATTTCTTAATGCGCAGTAATAAACTCGGCACTCTAAAGCACCCGAGAGCGTTTTTTTCGATGCCAACCTAACCAGAGTGACGGGAGCGGCACAATTCAGAAAAAGTGCTCAGCTCGCCGAGAAAATGCGATTTAAGCAATAAAATTAAAAATGCTTATAAAACATAAACCAAACGTTGGAGGTGGTCATTTCTTAATGCGCAGTAATAAACTCGGCACTCTAAAGCACCCGAGAGCGTTTTTTTCGATGCCAACCTAACCAGAGTGACGGGAGCGGCACAATTCAGAAAAAGCGCTCAGCTCGCCGAGAAAATGCGATTTAAGCAATAAAATTAAAAATGCTTATAAAACATAAACCAAACGGTCATTTCTTAATGCGCAGTAATAAACTCGGCACTCTAAAGCACCCGAGAGCGTTTTTTTCGATGCCAACCTAACCAGAGTGACGGGAGCGGCACAATTCAGAAAAAGTGCTCAGCTCGCCGAGAAAATGCGATTTAAGCAATAAAATTAAAAATGCTTATAAAACATAAACCAAACGTTGGAGGTGGTCATTTCTTAATGCGCAGTAATAAACTCGGCACTCTAGAGCACCCGAGAGAGTTTTTTTCGATGCCAACCTAACCAGAGTGACGGGAGCGGCACAATTCAGAAAAAGTGCTCAGCTCGCCGAGAAAATGCGATTTAAGCAATAAAATTAAAAATGCTTATAAAACATAAACCAAACGTTGGAGGTGGTCATTTCTTCATGCGCAGTGATAAAGTCGGCACTCTAAAGCACCCGAGAGCGTTTTTTTCGATGCCAACCTAACCAGAGTGACGGGAGCGGCACAATTCAGAAAAAGTGCTCAGCTCGCCGAGAAAATGCGATTTAAGCAATAAAATTAAAAATGCTTATTAAACATAAACCAAACGTTGGAGGTGGTCATTTCTTCATGCGCAGTGATAAACTCGGCACTCTAAAGCACCCGAGAGCGTTTTTTTCGATGCCAACCTAACCAGAGTGACGGGAGCGGCACAATTCAGAAAAAGTGCTCAGCTCGCCGAGAAAATGCGATTTAAGCAATAAAATTAAAAATGCTTATAAAACATAAACCAAACGTTGGAGGTGGTCATTTCTTAATGCGCAGTAATAAACTCGGCACTCTAAAGCACCCGAGAGCGTTTTTTTCGATGCCAACCTAACCAGAGTGACGGGAGCGGCACAATTCAGAAAAAGTGCTCAGCTCGCCGAGAAAATGCGATTTAAGCAATAAAATTAAAAATGCTTATTAAACATAAACCAAACGTTGGAGGTGGTCATTTCTTCATGCGCAGTGAATAACTCGGCACTCTAAAGCACCCGAAAGCGTTTTTTTCGATGCCAACCTAACCAGAGTGACGGGAGCGGCACAATTCAGAAAAAGCGCTCAGCTCGCCGAGAAAATGCGATTTAAGCAATAAAATTAAAAATGCTTATAAAACATAAACCAAACGTTGGAGGTGGTCGTTTCTTAATGCGCAGTAATAAACTCGGCACTCTAAAGCACCCGAGAGCGTTTTTTTCGATGCCAACCTAACCAGAGTGACGGGAGCGGCACAATTCAGAAAAAGTGCTCAGCTCGCCGAGAAAATGCGATTTAAGCAATAAAATTAAAAATGCTTATTAAACATAAACCAAACGTTGGAGGTGGTCATTTCTTCATGCGCAGTGAATAACTCGGCACTCTAAAGCACCCGAGAGCGTTTTTTTCGATGCCAACCTAACCAGAGTGACGGGAGCGGCACAATTCAGAAAAAGCGCTCAGCTCGCCGAGAAAATGCGATTTAAGCAATAAAATTAAAAATGCTTATAAAACATAAACCAAACGTTGGAGGTGGTCATTTCTTAATGCGCAGTAATAAACTCGGCACTCTAAAGCACCCGAGAGCGTTTTTTTCGATGCCAACCTAACCAGAGTGACGGGAGCGGCACAATTCAGAAAAAGTGCTCAGCTCGCCGAGAAAATGCGATTTAAGCAATAAAATTAAAAATGCTTATAAAACATAAACCAAACGTTGGAGGTGGTCATTTCTTAATGCGCAGTAATAAACTCGGCACTCTAAAGCACCCGAGAGCGTTTTTTTCGATGCCAACCTAACCAGAGTGACGGGAGCGGCACAATTCAGAAAAAGTGCTCAGCTCGCCGAGAAAATGCGATTTAAGCAATAAAATTAAAAATGCTTATTAAACATAAACCAAACGTTGGAGGTGGTCATTTCTTCATGCGCAGTGAATAACTCGGCACTCTAAAGCACCCGATAGCGTTTTTTTCGATGCCAACCTAACCAGAGTGACGGGAGCGGCACAATTCAGAAAAAGTGCTCAGCTCGCCGAGAAAATGCGATTTAAGCAATAAAATTAAAAATGCTTATAAAACATAAACCAAACGTTGGAGGTGGTCATTTCTTAATGCGCAGTAATAAACTCGGCACTCTAAAGCACCCGAGAGCGTTTTTTTCGATGCCAACCTAACCAGAGTGACGGGAGCGGCACAATTCAGAAAAAGTGCTCAGCTCGCCGAGAAAATGCGATTTAAGCAATAAAATTAAAAATGCTTATAAAACATAAACCAAACGTTGGAGGTGGTCATTTCTTAATGCGCAGTAATAAACTCGGCACTCTAAAGCACCCGAGAGCGTTTTTTTCGATGCCAACCTAACAAGAGTGACGGGAGCGGCACAATTCAGAAAAAGCGCTCAGCTCGCCGAGAAAATGCGATTTGAGCAATAAAATTAAAAATGCTTATAAAACATAAACCAAACGTTGGAGGTGGTCATTTCTTCATGCGCAGTGAATAACTCGGCACTCTAAAGCACCCGAGAGCGTTTTTTTCGATGCCAACCTAACCAGAGTGACGGGAGCGGCACAATTCAGAAAAAGCGCTCAGCTCGCCGAGAAAATGCGATTTAAGCAATAAAATTAAAAATGCTTATTAAACATAAACCAAACGTTGGAGGTGGTCATTTCTTCATGCGCAGTGAATAACTCGGCACTCTAAAGCACCCGAGAGCGTTTTTTTCGATGCCAACCTAACCAGAGTGACGGGAGTGGCACAATTCAGAAAAAGTGCTCAGCTCGCCGAGAAAATGCGATTTAAGCAATAAAATTAAAAATGCTTATAAAACATAAACCAAACGTTGGAGGTGGTCATTTCTTAATGCGCAGTAATAAACTCGGCACTCTAAAGCACCCGAGAGCGTTTTTTTCGATGCCAACCTAACCACAGTGACGGGAGCGGCACAATTCAGAAAAAGTGCTCAGCTCGCCGAGAAAATGCGATTTAAGCAATAAAATTAAAAATGCTTATAAAACATAAACCAAACGTTGGAGGTGGTCATTTCTTAATGCGCAGTAATAAACTCGGCACTCTAAAGCACCCGAGAGCGTTTTTTTCGATGCCAACCTAACCACAGTGACGGGAGCGGCACAATTCAGAAAAAGTGCTCAGCTCGCCGAGAAAATGCGATTTAAGCAATAAAATTAAAAATGCTTATAAAACATAAACCAAACGTTGGAGGTGGTCATTTCTTAATGCGCAGTAATAAACTCGGCACTCTAAAGCACCCGAGAGCGTTTTTTTCGATGCCAACCTAACCAGAGTGACGGGAGCGGCACAATTCAGAAAAAGTGCTCAGCTCGCCGAGAAAATGCGATTTAAGCAATAAAATTAAAAATGCTTATAAAACATAAACCAAACGTTGGAGGTGGTCATTTCTTAATGCGCAGTAATAAACTCGGCACTCTAAAGCACCCGAGAGCGTTTTTTTCGATGCCAACCTAACCAGAGTGACGGGAGCGGCACAATTCAGAAAAAGTGCTCAGCTCGCCGAGAAAATGCGATTTAAGCAATAAAATTAAAAATGCTTATTAAACATAAACCAAACGTTGGAGGTGGTCATTTCTTCATGCGCAGTGAATAACTCGGCACTCTAAAGCACCCGAGAGCGTTTTTTTCGATGCCAACCTAACCAGAGTGACGGGAGCGGCACAATTCAGAAAAAGCGCTCAGCTCGCCGAGAAAATGCGATTTAAGCAATAAAATTAAAAATGCTTATTAAACATAAACCAAACATTGGAGGTGGTCATTTCTTCATGCGCAGTGAATAACTCGGCACTCTAAAGCACCCGAGAGCGTTTTTTTCGATGCCAACCTAACCAGAGTGACGGGAGCGGCACAATTCAGAAAAAGCGCTCAGCTCGCCGAGAAAATGCGATTTAAGCAATAAAATTAAAAATGCTTATAAAACATAAACCAAACGTTGGAGGTGGTCATTTCTTCATGCGCAGTGATAAACTCGGCACTCTAAAGCACCCGAGAGCGTTTTTTTCGATGCCAACCTAACCAGAGTGACGGGAGCGGCACAATTCAGAAAAAGTGCTCAGCTCGCCGAGAAAATGCGATTTAAGCAATAAAATTAAAAATGCTTATAAAACATAAACCAAACGTTGGAGGTGGTCATTTCTTCATGCGCAGTGAATAACTCGGCACTCTAAAGCACCCGAGAGCGTTTTTTTCGATGCCAACCTAACCAGAGTGACGGGAGCGGCACAATTCAGAAAAAGTGCTCAGCTCGCCGAGAAAATGCGATTTAAGCAATAAAATTAAAAATGCTTATAAAACATAAACCAAACGTTGGAGGTGGTCATTTCTTAATGCGCAGTAATAAACTCGGCACTCTACAGCACCCGAGAGCGTTTTTTTCGATGCCAACCTAACCAGAGTGACGGGAGCGGCACAATTCAGAAAAAGTGCTCAGCTCGCCGAGAAAATGCGATTTAAGCAATAAAATTAAAAATGCTTATAAAACATAAACCAAACGTTGGAGGTGGTCATTTCTTAATGCGCAGTAATAAACTTGGCACTCTAGAGCACCCGAGAGCGTTTTTTTCGATGCCAACCTAACCAGAGTGACGGGAGCGGCACAATTCAGAAAAAGTGCTCAGCTCGCCGAGAAAATGCGATTTAAGCAATAAAATTAAAAATGCTTATAAAACATAAACCAAACGTTGGAAGTGGTCATTTCTTCATGCGCAGTGATAAACTCGGCACTCTAAAGCACCCGAGAGCGTTTTTTTCGATGCCAACCTAACCAGAGTTACGGGAGCGGCACAATTCAGAAAAAGCGCTCAGCTCGCCGAGAAAATGCGATTTAAGCAATAAAATTAAAAATGCTTATAAAACATAAACCAAACGTTGGACGTGGTCATTTCTTCATGCGCAGTGATAAACTCGGCACTCTAAAGCACCCGAGAGCGTTTTTTTCGATGCCAACCTAACCAGAGTGACGGGAGCGGCACAATTCAGAAAAAGCGCTCAGCTCGCCGAGAAAATGCGATTTAAGCAATAAAATTAAAAATGCTTATAAAACATAAACCAAACGTTGGAGGTGGTCATTTCTTAATGCGCAGTAATAAACTCGGCACTCTAAAGCACCCGAGAGCGTTTTTTTCGATGCCAACCTAACCAGAGTGACGGGAGCGGCACAATTCAGAAAAAGTGCTCAGCTCGCCGAGAAAATGCGATTTAAGCAATAAAATTAAAAATGCTTATAAAACATAAACCAAACGTTGGAGGTGGTCCTTTCTCAATGCGCAGTAATAAACTCGGCACTCTAAAGCACCCGAGAGCGTTTTTTTCGATGCCAACCTAACCAGAGTGACGGGAGCGGCACAATTCAGAAAAAGTGCTCAGCTCGCCGAGAAAATGCGATTTAAGCAATAAAATTAAAAATGCTTATAAAACATAAACCAAACGTTGGAGGTGGTCATTTCTTAATGCGCAGTAATAAACTCGGCACTCTAAAGCACCCGAGAGCGTTTTTTTCGATGCCAACCTAACCAGAGTGACGGGAGCGGCACAATTCAGAAAAAGCGCTCAGCTCGCCGAGAAAATGCGATTTAAGCAATAAAATTAAAAATGCTTATTAAACATAAACCAAACATTGGAGGTGGTCATTTCTTCATGCGCAGTGAATAACTCGGCACTCTAAAGCACCCGAGAGCGTTTTTTTCGATGCCAACCTAACCAGAGTGACGGGAGCGGCACAATTCAGAAAAAGCGCTCAGCTCGCCGAGAAAATGCGATTTAAGCAATAAAATTAAAAATGCTTATAAAACATAAACCAAACGTTGGAGGTGGTCATTTCTTCATGCGCAGTGATAAACTCGGCACTCTAAAGCACCCGAGAGCGTTTTTTTCGATGCCAACCTAACCAGAGTGACGGGAGCGGCACAATTCAGAAAAAGTGCTCAGCTCGCCGAGAAAATGCGATTTAAGCAATAAAATTAAAAATGCTTATAAAACATAAACCAAACGTTGGAGGTGGTCATTTCTTCATGCGCAGTGAATAACTCGGCACTCTAAAGCACCCGAGAGCGTTTTTTTCGATGCCAACCTAACCAGAGTGACGGGAGCGGCACAATTCAGAAAAAGTGCTCAGCTCGCCGAGAAAATGCGATTTAAGCAATAAAATTAAAAATGCTTATAAAACATAAACCAAACGTTGGAGGTGGTCATTTCTTGTTGCGCATTAATAAACTCGGCACTCTAAAGCACCCGAGAGCGTTTTTTTCGATGCCAACCTAACCAGAGTGACGGGAGCGGCACAATTCAGAAAAAGTGCTCAGCTCGCCGAGAAAATGCGATTTAAGCAATAAAATTAAAAATGCTTATAAAACATAAACCAAACGTTGGAGGTGGTCATTTCTTAATGCGCAGTAATAAACTCGGCACTCTAGAGCACCCGAGAGCGTTTTTTTCGATGCCAACCTAACCAGAGTGACGGGAGCGGCACAATTCAGAAAAAGTGCTCAGCTCGCCGAGAAAATGCGATTTAAGCAATAAAATTAAAAATGCTTATAAAACATAAACCAAACGTTGGAAGTGGTCATTTCTTCATGCGCAGTGATAAACTCGGCACTCGAAAGCACCCGAGAGCGTTTTTTTCGATGCCAACCTAACCAGAGTTACGGGAGCGGCACAATTCAGAAAAAGCGCTCAGCTCGCCGAGAAAATGCGATTTAAGCAATAAAATTAAAAATGCTTATAAAACATAAACCAAACGTTGGAGGTGGTCATTTCTTCATGCGCAGTGATAAACTCGGCACTCTAAAGCACCCGAGAGCGTTTTTTTCGATGCCAACCTAACCAGAGTGACGGGAGCGGCACAATTCAGAAAAAGCGCTCAGCTCGCCGAGAAAATGCGATTTAAGCAATAAAATTAAAAATGCTTATAAAACATAAACCAAACGTTGGAGGTGGTCATTTCTTCATGCGCAGTGATAAACTCGGCACTCTAAAGCACCCAAGAGCGTTTTTTTCGATGCCAACCTAACCAGAGTGACGGGAGCGGCACAATTCAGAAAAAGTGCTCAGCTCGCCGAGAAAATGCGATTTAAGCAGTAAAATTAAAAATGCTTATAAAACATGAACCAAACGTTGGAGGTGGTCATTTCTCCATGCGCAGTGAATAACTCGGCACTCTAAAGCACCCGAGAGCGTTTTTTTCGATGCCAACCTAACCAGAGTGACGGGAGCGGCACAATTCAGAAAAAGTGCTCAGCTCGCCGAGAAAATGCGATTTAAGCAATAAAATTAAAAATGCTTATAAAACATAAACCAAACGTTGGAGGTGGTCATTTCTTAATGCGCAGTAATAAACTCGGCACTCTAAAGCACCCGTGAGCGTTTTTTTCGATGCCAACCTAACCAGAGTGACGGGAGCGGCACAATTCAGAAAAAGTGCTCAGCTCGCCGAGAAAATGCGATTTAAGCAATAAAATTAAAAATGCTTATAAAACATAAACCAAACGTTGGAGGTGGTCATTTCTTAATGCGCAGTAATAAACTCGGCACTCTAAAGCACCCGAGAGCGTTTTTTTCGATGCCAACCTAACCAGAGTGACGGGAGCGGCACAATTCAGAAAAAGCGCTCAGCTCGCCGAGAAAATGCGATTTAAGCAATAAAATTAAAAATGCTTATAAAACATAAACCAAACGTTGGAGGTGGTCATTTCTTAATGCGCAGTAATAAACTCGGCACTCTAAAGCACCCGAGAGCGTTTTTTTCGATGCCAACCTAACCAGAGTTACGGGAGCGGCACAATTCAGAAAAAGCGCTCAGCTCGCCGAGAAAATGCGATTTAAGCAATAAAATTAAAAATGCTTATAAAACATAAACCAAACGTTGGAGGTGGTCATTTCTTCATGCGCAGTGAATAACTCGGCACTCTAAAGCACCCGAGAGCGTTTTTTTCGATGCCAACCTAACCAGAGTGACGGGAGCGGCACAATTCAGAAAAAGTGCTCAGCTCGCCGAGAAAATGCGATTTAAGCAATAAAATTAAAAATGCTTATAAAACATAAACCAAACGTTGGAGGTGGTCATTTCTTAATGCGCAGTAATAAACTCGGCACTCTAAAGCACCCGTGAGCGTTTTTTTCGATGCCAACCTAACCAGAGTGACGGGAGCGGCACAATTCAGAAAAAGTGCTCAGCTCGCCGAGAAAATGCGATTTAAGCAATAAAATTAAAAATGCTTATAAAACATAAACCAAACGTTGGAGGTGGTCATTTCTTCATGCGCAGTGATAAAGTCGGCACTCTAAAGCACCCGAGAGCGTTTTTTTCGATGCCAACCTAACCAGAGTGACGGGAGCGGCACAATTCAGAAAAAGTGCTCAGCTCGCCGAGAAAATGCGATTTAAGCAATAAAATTAAAAATGCTTATTAAACATAAACCAAACGTTGGAGGTGGTCATTTCTTCATGCGCAGTGATAAACTCGGCACTCTAAAGCACCCGAGAGCGTTTTTGTCGATGCCAACCTAACCAGAGTGACGGGAGCGGCACAATTCAGAAAAAGTGCTCAGCTCGCCGAGAAAATGCGATTTAAGCAATAAAATTAAAAATGCTTATAAAACATAAACCAAACGTTGGAGGTGGTCATTTCTTCATGCGCAGTGATAAACTCGGCACTCTAAAGCACCCGAGAGCGTTTTTTTCGATGCCAACCTAACCAGAGTGACGGGAGCGGCACAATTCAGAAAAAGTGCTCAGCTCGCCGAGAAAATGCGATTCAAGCAATAAAATTAAAAATGCTTATTAAACATAAACCAAACGTTGGAGGTGGTCATTTCTTCATGCGCAGTGAATAACTCGGCACTATAAAGCACCCGAGAGCGTTTTTTTCGATGCCAACCTAACCAGAGTGACGGGAGCGGCACAATTCAGAAAAAGTGCTCAGCTCGCCGAGAAAATGCGATTTAAGCAATAAAATTAAAAATGCTTATAAAACATAAACCAAACGTTGGAGGTGGTCATTTCTTAATGCGCAGTAATAAACTCGGCACTCTAAAGCACCCGAGAGCGTTTTTTTCGATGCCAACCTAACCAGAGTGACGGGAGCGGCACAATTCAGAAAAAGTGCTCAGCTCGCCGAGAAAATGCGATTTAAGCAATAAAATTAAAAATGCTTATAAAACATAAACCAAACGTTGGAGGTGGTCATTTCTTAATGCGCAGTAATAAACTCGGCACTCTAAAGCACCCGAGAGCGTTTTTTTCGATGCCAACCTAACCAGAGTGACGGGAGCGGCACAATTCAGAAAAAGTGCTCAGCTCGCCGAGAAAATGCGATTTAAGCAATAAAATTAAAAATGCTTATAAAACATAAACCAAACGTTGGAGGTGGTCATTTCTTAATGCGCAGTAATAAACTCGGCACTCTAAAGCACCCGAGAGCGTTTTTTTCGATGCCAACCTAACCAGAGTGACGGGAGCGGCACAATTCAGAAAAAGTGCTCAGCTCGCCGAGAAAATGCGATTTAAGCAATAAAATTAAAAATGCTTATTAAACATAAACCAAACGTTGGAGGTGGTCATTTCTTCATGCGCAGTGAATAACTCGGCACTCTAAAGCACCCGAGAGCGTTTTTTTCGATGCCAACCTAACCAGAGTGACGGGAGCGGCACAATTAAGAAAAAGCGCTCAGCTCGCCGAGAAAATGCGATTTAAGCAATAAAATTAAAAATGCTTATTAAACATAAACCAAACATTGGAGGTGGTCATTTCTTCATGCGCAGTGAATAACTCGGCACTCTAAAGCACCCGAGAGCGTTTTTTTCGATGCCAACCTAACCAGAGTGACGGGAGCGGCACAATTCAGAAAAAGCGCTCAGCTCGCCGAGAAAATGCGATTTAAGCAATAAAATTAAAAATGCTTATAAAACATAAACCAAACGTTGGAGGTGGGCATTTCTTCATGCGCAGTGATAAACTCGGCACTCTAAAGCACCCGAGAGCGTTTTTTTCGATGCCAACCTAACCAGAGTGACGGGAGCGGCACAATTCAGAAAAAGTGCTCAGCTCGCCGAGAAAATGCGATTTAAGCAATAAAATTAAAAATGCTTATAAAACATAAACCAAACGTTGGAGGTGGTCATTTCTTCATGCGCAGTGAATAACTCGGCACTCTAAAGCACCCGAGAGCGTTTTTTTCGATGCCAACCTAACCAGAGTGACGGGAGCGGCACAATTCAGAAAAAGTGCTCAGCTCGCCGAGAAAATGCGATTTAAGCAATAAAATTAAAAATGCTTATAAAACATAAACCAAACGTTGGAGGTGGTCATTTCTTAATGCGCAGTTATAAACTCGGCACTCTAAAGCACCCGAGAGCGTTTTTTTCGATGCCAACCTAACCAGAGTGACGGGAGCGGCACAATTCAGAAAAAGCGCTCAGCTCGCCGAGAAAATGCGATTTAAGCAATAAAATTAAAAATGCTTATAAAACATAAACCAAACGTTGGAGGTGGTCATTTCCTAATGCCCAGTAATAAACTCGGCACTCTAAAGCACCCGAGAGCGTTTTTTTCGATGCCAACCTAACCAGAGTGACGGGAGCGGCACAATTCAGAAAAAGTGCTCAGCTCGCCGAGAAAATGCGATTTAAGCAATAAAATTAAAAATGCTTATTAAACATAAACCAAACGTTGGAGGTGGTCATTTCTTCATGCGCAGTGAATAACTCGGCACTCTAAAGCACCCGAGAGCGTTTTTTTCGATGCCAACCTAACCAGAGTGACGGGAGCGGCACAATTCAGAAAAAGCGCTCAGCTCGCCGAGAAAATGCGATTTAAGCAATAAAATTAAAAATGCTTATAAAACATAAACCAAACGTTGGAAGTGGTCATTTCTTCATGCGCAGTGATAACTCGGCACTCTAAAGCACCCGAGAGCGTTTTTTTCGATGCCAACCTAACCAGAGTTACGGGAGCGGCACAATTCAGAAAAAGCGCTCAGCTCGCCGAGAAAATGCGATTTAAGCAATAAAATTAAAAATGCTTATAAAACATAAACCAAACGTTGGAGGTGGTCATTTCTTCATGCGCAGTGATAAACTCGGCACTCTAAAGCACCCGAGAGCGTTTTTTTCGATGCCAACCTAACCAGAGTGACGGGAGCGGCACAATTCAGAAAAAGCGCTCAGCTCGCCGAGAAAATGCGATTTAAGCAATAAAATTAAAAATGCTTATAAAACATAAACCAAACGTTGGAGGTGGTCATTTCTTCATGCGCAGTGATAAACTCGGCACTCTAAAGCACCCGAGAGCGTTTTTTTCGATGCCAACCTAACCAGAGTGACGGGAGCGGCACAATTCAGAAAAAGTGCTCAGCTCGCCGAGAAAATGCGATTTAAGCAATAAAATTAAAAATGCTTATAAAACATAAACCAAACGTTGGAGGTGGTCATTTCTCCATGCGCAGTGAATAACTCGGCACTCTAAAGCATCCGAGAGCGTTTTTTTCGATGCCAACCTAACCAGAGTGACGGGAGCGGCACAATTCAGAAAAAGTGCTCAGCTCGCCGAGAAAATGCGATTTAAGCAATAAAATTAAAAATGCTTATAAAACATAAACCAAACGTTGGAGGTGGTCATTTCTTAATGCGCAGTAATAAACTCGGAACTCTAAAGTACCCGTGAGCGTTTTTTTCGATGCCAACCTAACCGGAGTGACGGGACGGCACAATTCAGAAAAAGTGCTCAGCTCGCCGAGAAAATGCGATTTAAGCAATAAAATTAAAAATGCTTATAAAACATAAACCAAACGTTGGAGGTGGTCATTTCTTCATGCGCAGTGAATAACTCGGCACTCTAAAGCACCCGAGAGCGTTTTTTTCGATGCCAACCTAACCAGAGTGACGGGAGCGGCACAATTCAGAAAAAGCGCTCAGCTCGCCGAGAAAATGCGATTTAAGCAATAAAATTAAAAATGCTTATAAAACATAAACCAAACGTTGGAGGTGGTCATTTCTTCATGCGCAGTGATAAACTCGGCACTCTAAAGCACCCGAGAGCGTTTTTTTCGATGCCAACCTAACCAGAGTGACGGGAGCGGCACAATTCAGAAAAAGTGCTCAGCTCGCCGAGAAAATGCGATTTAAGCAATAAAATTAAAAATGCTTATAAAACATAAACCAAACGTTGGAGGTGGTCATTTCTTCATGCGCAGTGAATAACTCGGCACTCTAAAGCACCCGAGAGCGTTTTTTTCGATGCCAACCTAACCAGAGTGACGGGAGCGGCACAATTCAGAAAAAGTGCTCAGCTCGCCGAGAAAATGCGATTTAAGCAATAAAATTAAAAATGCTTATAAAACATAAACCAAACGTTGGAGGTGGTCATTTCTTAATGCGCAGTAATAAACTCGGCACTCTAAAGCACCCGAGAGCGTTTTTTTCGATGCCAACCTAACCAGAGTGACGGGAGCGGCACAATTCAGAAAAAGTGCTCAGCTCGCCGAGAAAATGCGATTTAAGCAATAAAATTAAAAATGCTTATAAAACATAAACCAAACGTTGGAGGTGGTCATTTCTTAATGCGCAGTAATAAACTCGGCACTCTAGAGCACCCGAGAGCGTTTTTTTCGATGCCAACCTAACCAGAGTGACGGGAGCGGCACAATTCAGAAAAAGTGCTCAGCTCGCCGAGAAAATGCGATTTAAGCAATAAAATTAAAAATGCTTATAAAACATAAACCAAACGTTGGAAGTGGTCATTTCTTCATGCGCAGTGATAAACTCGGCACTCTAAAGCTCCCGAGAGCGTTTTTTTCGATGCCAACCTAACCAGAGTTACGGGAGCGGCACAATTCAGAAAAAGCGCTCAGCTCGCCGAGAAAATGCGATTTAAGCAATAAAATTAAAAATGCTTATAAAACATAAACCAAACGTTGGAGGTGGTCATTTCTTCATGCGCAGTGATAAACTCGGCACTCTAAAGCACCCGAGAGCGTTTTTTTCGATGCCAACCTAACCAGAGTGACGGGAGCGGCACAATTCAGAAAAAGCGCTCAGCTCGCCGAGAAAATGCGATTTAAGCAATAAAATTAAAAATGCTTATAAAACATAAACCAAACGTTGGAGGTGGTCATTTCTTCATGCGCAGTGATAAACTCGGCACTCTAAAGCACCCGAGAGCGTTTTTTTCGATGCCAACCTAACCAGAGTGACGGGAGCGGCACAATTCAGAAAAAGTGCTCAGCTCGCCGAGAAAATGCGATTTAAGCAATAAAATTAAAAATGCTTATTAAACATAAACCAAACGTTGGAGGTGGTCATTTCTTCATGCGCAGTGAATAACTCGGCACTCTAAAGCACCCGATAGCGTTTTTTTCGATGCCAACCTAACCAGAGTGACGGGAGCGGCACAATTTAGAAAAAGTGCTCAGCTCGCCGAGAAAATGCGATTTAAGCAATAAAATTAAAAATGCTTATAAAACATAAAACAAACGTTGGAGGTGGTCATTTCTTAATGCGCAGTAATAAACTCGGCACTCTAAAGCACCCGAGAGCGTTTTTTTCGATGCCAACCTAACCAGAGTGACGGGAGCGGCACAATTCAGAAAAAGTGCTCAGCTCGCCGAGAAAATGCGATTTAAGCAATAAAATTAAAAATGCTTATAAAACATAAACCAAACGTTGGAGGTGGTCATTTCCTAATGCGCAGTAATAAACTCGGCACTCTAAAGCACCCGAGAGCGTTTTTTTCGATGCCAACCTAACCAGAGTGACGGGAGCGGCACAATTCAGAAAAAGTGCTCAGCTCGCCGAGAAAATGCGATTTAAGCAATAAAATTAAAAATGCTTATTAAACATAAACCAAACGTTGGAGGTGGTCATTACTTCATGCGCAGTGAATAATTCGGCACTCTAAAGCACCCGAGAGCGTTTTTTTCGATGCCAACCTAACCAGAGTGACGGGAGCGGCACAATTCAGAAAAAGCGCTCAGCTCGCCGAGAAAATGCGATTTAAGCAATACAATTAAAAATGCTTATTAAACATAAACCAAACATTGGAGGTGGTCATTTCTTCATGCGCAGTGAATAACTCGGCACTCTAAAGCACCCGAGAGCGTTTTTTTCGATGCCAACCTAACCAGAGTGACGGGAGCGGCACAATTCAGAAAAAGCGCTCAGCTCGCCGAGAAAATGCGATTTAAGCAATAAAATTAAAAATGCTTATAAAACATAAACCAAACGTTGGAGGTGGTCATTTCTTCATGCGCAGTGAATAACTCGGCACTCTAAAGCACCCGAGAGCGTTTTTTTCGATGCCAACCTAACCAGAGTGACGGGAGCGGCACAATTCAGAAAAAGTGCTCAGCTCGCCGAGAAAATGCGATTTAAGCAATAAAATTAAAAATGCTTATAAAACATAAACCAAACGTTGGAGGTGGTCATTTCTTAATGCGCAGTAATAAACTCGGCACTCTAAAGCACCCGAGAGCGTTTTTTTCGATGCCAACCTAACCAGAGTGACGGGAGCGGCACAATTCAGAAAAAGTGCTCAGCTCGCCGAGAAAATGCGATTTAAGCAATAAAATTAAAAATGCTTATAAAACATAAACCAAACGTTGGAGGTGGTCATTTCTTAATGCGCAGTAATAAACTCGGCACTCTAGAGCACCCGAGAGCGTTTTTTTCGATGCCAACCTAACCAGAGTGACGGGAGCGGCACAATTCAGAAAAAGTGCTCAGCTCGCCGAGAAAATGCGATTTAAGCAATAAAATTAAAAATGCTTATAAAACATAAACCAAACGTTGGAAGTGGTCATTTCTTCATGCGCAGTGATAAACTCGGCACTCTAAAGCTCCCGAGAGCGTTTTTTTCGATGCCAACCTAACCAGAGTTACGGGAGCGGCACAATTCAGAAAAAGCGCTCAGCTCGCCGAGAAAATGCGATTTAAGCAATAAAATTAAAAATGCTTATAAAACATAAACCAAACGTTGGAGGTGGTCATTTCTTCATGCGCAGTGATAAACTCGGCACTCTAAAGCACCCGAGAGCGTTTTTTTCGATGCCAACCTAACCAGAGTGACGGGAGCGGCACAATTCAGAAAAAGCGCTCAGCTCGCCGAGAAAATGCGATTTAAGCAATAAAATTAAAAATGCTTATAAAACATAAACCAAACGTTGGAGGTGGTCATTTCTTCATGCGCAGTGATAAACTCGGCACTCTAAAGCACCCGAGAGCGTTTTTTTCGATGCCAACCTAACCAGAGTGACGGGAGCGGCACAATTCAGAAAAAGTGCTCAGCTCGCCGAGAAAATGCGATTTAAGCAATAAAATTAAAAATGCTTATTAAACATAAACCAAACGTTGGAGGTGGTCATTTCTTCATGCGCAGTGAATAACTCGGCACTCTAAAGCACCCGATGGCGTTTTTTTCGATGCCAACCTAACCAGAGTGACGGGAGCGGCACAATTCAGAAAAAGTGCTCAGCTCGCCGAGAAAATGCGATTTAAGCAATAAAATTAAAAATGCTTATAAAACATAAACCAAACGTTGGAGGTGGTCATTTCTTAATGCGCAGTAATAAACTCGGCACTCTAAAGCACCCGAGAGCGTTTTTTTCGATGCCAACCTAACCAGAGTGACGGGAGCGGCACAATTCAGAAAAAGTGCTCAGCTCGCCGAGAAAATGCGATTTAAGCAATAAAATTAAAAATGCTTATAAAACATAAACCAAACGTTGGAGGTGGTCATTTCTTAATGCGCAGTAATAAACTCGGCACTCTAAAGCACCCGAGAGCGTTTTTTTCGATGCCAACCTGACCAGAGTGACGGGAGCGGCACAATTCAGAAAAAGCGCTCAGCTCGCCGAGAAAATGCGATTTAAGCAATAAAATTAAAAATGCTTATAAAACATAAACCAAACGTTGGAGGTGGTCATTTCTTCATGCGCAGTGATAAACTCGGCACTCTAAAGCACCCGAGAGCGTTTTTTTCGATGCCAACCTAACCAGAGTGACGGGAGCGGCACAATTCAGAAAAAGTGCTCAGCTCGCCGAGAAAATGCGATTTAAGCAATAAAATTAAAAATGCTTATAAAACATAAACCAAACGTTGGAGGTGGTCATTTCTTCATGCGCAGTGATAAACTCGGCACTCTAAAGCACCCGAGAGCGTTTTTTTCGATGCCAACCTAACCAGAGTGACGGGAGCGGCACAATTCAGAAAAAGTGCTCAGCTCGCCGAGAAAATGCGATTTAAGCAATAAAATTAAAAATGCTTATAAAACATAAACCAAACGTTGGAGGTGGTCATTTCTTCATGCGCAGTGATAAACTCGGCACTCTAAAGCACCCGAGAGCGTTTTTTTCGATGCCAACCTAACCAGAGTGACGGGAGCGGCACAATTCAGAAAAAGTGCTCAGCTCGCCGAGAAAATGCGATTCAAGCAATAAAATTAAAAATGCTCATTAAACATAAACCAAACGTTGGAGGTGGTCATTTCTTCATGCGCAGTGAATAACTCGGCACTCTAAAGCACCCGAGAGCGTTTTTTTCGATGCCAACCTAACCAGAGTGACGGGAGCGGCACAATTCAGAAAAAGTGCGCAGCTCGCCGAGAAAATGCGATTTAAGCAATAAAATTAAAAATGCTTATAAAACATAAACCAAACGTTGGAGGTGGTCATTTCTTAATGCGCAGTAATAAACTAGGCACTCTAAAGCACCCGAGAGCGTTTTTTTCGATGCCAACCTAACCAGAGTGACGGGAGCGGCACAATTCAGAAAAAGTGCTCAGCTCGCCGAGAAAATGCGATTTAAGCAATAAAATTAAAAATGCTTATTAAACATAAACCAAACGGTGGAGGTGGTCATTTCTTCATGCGCAGTGAATAACTCGGCACTCTAAAGCACCCGAGAGCGTTTTTTTCGATGCCAACCTAACCAGAGTGACGGGAGCGGCACAATTCAGAAAAAGTGCTCAGCTCGCCGAGAAAATGCGATTTAAGCAATAAAATTAAAAATGCTTATAAAACATAAACCAAACGTTGGAGGTGGTCATTTCTTCATGCGCAGTGAATAACTCGGCACTCTAAAGCACCCGAGAGCGTTTTTTTCGATGCCAACCTAACCAGAGTGACGGGAGCGGCACAATTCAGAAAAAGTGCTCAGCTCGCCGAGAAAATGCGATTTAAGCAATAAAATTAAAAATGCTTATAAAACATAAACCAAACGTTGGAGGTGGTCATTTCTTCATGCGCAGTAATAAACTCGGCACTCTAGAGCACCCGAGAGCGTTTTTTTCGATGCCAACCTAACCAGAGTGACGGGAGCGGCACAATTCAGAAAAAGTGCTCAGCTCGCCGAGAAAATGCGATTTAAGCAATAAAATTAAAAATGCTTATTAAACGTAAACCAAACGTTGGAGGTGGTCATTTCTTCATGCGCAGTGAATAACTCGGCACTCTAAAGCACCCGAGAGCGTTTTTTTCGATGCCAACCTAACCAGAGTGACGGGAGCGGCACAATTCAGAAAAAGCGCTCAGCTCGCCGAGAAAATGCGATTTAAGCAATAAAATTAAAAATGCTTATTAAACATAAACCAAACGTTGGAGGTGGTCATTTCTTCATGCGCAGTGAATAACTCGGCACTCTAAAGCACCCGAGAGCGTTTTTTTCGATGCCAACCTAACCAGAGTGACGGGAGCGGCACAATTCAGAAAAAGCGCTCAGCTCGCCGAGAAAATGCGATCTAAGCAATAAAATTAAAAATGCTTATAAAACATAAACCAAACGTTGGAGGTGGTCATTTCTTCATGCGCAGTGATAAACTCGGCACTCTAAAGCACCCGAGAGCGTTTTTTTCGATGCCAACCTAACCAGAGTGACGGGAGCGGCACAATTCAGAAAAAGTGCTCAGCTCGCCGAGAAAATGCGATTTAAGCAATAAAATTAAAAATGCTTATAAAACATAAACCAAACGTTGGAGGTGGTCATTTCTCCATGCGCAGTGAATAACTCGGCACTCTAAAGCACCCGAGAGCGTTTTTTTCGATGCCAACCTAACCAGAGTGACGGGAGCGGCACAATTCAGAAAAAGTGCTCAGCTCGCCGAGAAAATGCGATTTAAGCAATAAAATTAAAAATGCTTATAAAACATAAACCAAACGTTGGAGGTGGTCATTTCTTAATGCGCAGTAATAAACTCGGAACTCTAAAGTACCCGTGAGCGTTTTTTTCGATGCCAACCTAACCAGAGTGACGGGACGGCACAATTCAGAAAAAGTGCTCAGCTCGCCGAGAAAATGCGATTTAAGCAATAAAATTAAAAATGCTTATAAAACATAAACCAAACGTTGGAGGTGGTCATTTCTTAATGCGCAGTAATAAACTCGGCACTCTAAAGCACCCGAGAGCGTTTTTTTCGATGCCAACCTAACCAGAGTGACGGGAGCGGCACAATTCAGAAAAAGCGCTCAGCTCGCCGAGAAAATGCGATTTAAGCAATAAAATTAAAAATGCTTATAAAACATAAACCAAACGTTGGAGGTGGTCATTTCCTAATGCGCAGTAATAAACTCGGCACTCTAAAGCACCCGAGAGCGTTTTTTTCGATGCCAACCTAACCAGAGTGACGGGAGCGGCACAATTCAGAAAAAGTGCTCAGCTCGCCGAGAAAATGCGATTTAAGCAATAAAATTAAAAATGCTTATTAAACATAAACCAAACGTTGGAGGTGGTCATTTCTTCATGCGCAGTGAATAACTCGGCACTCTAAAGCACCCGAGAGCGTTTTTTTCGATGCCAACCTAACCAGAGTGACGGGAGCGGCACAATTCAGAAAAAGTGCTCAGCTCGCCGAGAAAATGCGATTTAAGCAATAAAATTAAAAATGCTTATAAAACATAAACCAAACGTTGGAGGTGGTCATTTCTTAATGCGCAGTAATAAACTCGGCACTCTAAAGCACCCGAGAGCGTTTTTTTCGATGCCAACCTAACCAGAGTGACGGGAGCGGCACAATTCAGAAAAAGTGCTCAGCTCGCCGAGAAAATGCGATTTAAGCAATAAAATTAAAAATGCTTATAAAACATAAACCAAACGTTGGAGGTGGTCATTTCTTCATGCGCAGTGAATAACTCGGCACTCTAAAGCACCCGAGAGCGTTTTTTTCGATGCCAACCTAACCAGAGTGACGGGAGCGGCACAATTCAGAAAAAGTGCTCAGCTCGCCGAGAAAATGCGATTTAAGCAATAAAATTAAAAATGCTTATAAAACATAAACCAAACGTTGGAGGTGGTCATTTCTTAATACGAAGTAATAAACTCGGCACTCTAAAGCACCCGTGAGCGTTTTTTTCGATGCCAACCTAACCAGAGTGACGGGAGCGGCACAATTCAGAAAAGGTGCTCAGCTCGCCGAGAAAATGCGATTTAAGCAATAAAATTAAAAATGCTTATAAAACATAAACCAAACGTTGGAGGTGGTCATTTCTTAATGCGCAGTAATAAACTCGGCACTCTAAAGCACCCGAGAGCGTTTTTTTCGATGCCAACCTAACCAGAGTGACGGGAGCGGCACAATTCAGAAAAAGTGCTCAGCTCGCCGAGAAAATGCGATTTAAGCAATAAAATTAAAAATGCTTATAAAACATAAACCAAACGTTGGAAGTGGTCATTTCTTCATGCGCAGTGATAAACTCGGCACTCTAAAGCACCCGAGAGCGTTTTTTTCGATGCCAACCTAACCAGAGTTACGGGAGCGGCACAATTCAGAAAAAGCGCTCAGCTCGCCGAGAAAATGCGATTTAAGCAATAAAATTAAAAATGCTTATAAAACATAAACCAAACGTTGGAGGTGGTCATTTCTTCATGCGCAGTGATAAACTCGGCACTCTAAAGCACCCGAGAGCGTTTTTTTCGATGCCAACCTAACCAGAGTGACGGGAGCGGCACAATTCAGAAAAAGCGCTCAGCTCGCCGAGAAAATGCGATTTAAGCAATAAAATTAAAAATGCTTATAAAACATAAACCAAATGTTGGAGGTGGTCATTTCTTCATGCGCAGTGATAAACTCGGCACTCTAAAGCACCCGAGAGCGTTTTTTTCGATGCCAACCTAACCAGAGTGACGGGAGCGGCACAATTCAGAAAAAGTGCTCAGCTCGCCGAGAAAATGCGATTTAAGCAATAAAATTAAAAATGCTTATAAAACATAAACCAAACGTTGGAGGTGGTCATTTCTTAATGCGCAGTAATAAACTCGGCACTCTAAAGCACCCGAGAGCGTTTTTTTCGATGCCAACCTAACCAGAGTGACGGGAGCGGCACAATTCAGAAAAAGTGCTCAGCTCGCCGAGAAAATGCGATTTAAGCAATAAAATTAAAAATGCTTATAAAACATAAACCAAACGTTGGAGGTGGTCATTTCTTCATGCGCAGTGAATAACTCGGCACTCTAAAGCACCCGAGAGCGTTTTTTTCGATGCCAACCTAACCAGAGTGACGGGAGCGGCACAATTCAGAAAAAGTGCTCAGCTCGCCGAGAAAATGCGATTTAAGCAATAAAATTAAAAATGCTTATAAAACATAAACCAAACGTTGGAGGTGGTCATTTCTTAATACGAAGTAATAAACTCGGCACTCTAAAGCACCCGTGAGCGTTTTTTTCGATGCCAACCTAACCAGAGTGACGGGAGCGGCACAATTCAGAAAAAGTGCTCAGCTCGCCGAGAAAATGCGATTTAAGCAATAAAATTAAAAATGCTTATAAAACATAAACCAAACGTTGGAGGTGGTCATTTCTTAATGCGCAGTAATAAACTCGGCACTCTAAAGCACCCGAGAGCGTTTTTTTCGATGCCAACCTAACCAGAGTGACGGGAGCGGCACAATTCAGAAAAAGCGCTCAGCTCGCCGAGAAAATGCGATTTAAGCAATAAAATTAAAAATGCTTATAAAACATAAACCAAACGTTGGAGGTGGTCATTTCTTAATGCGCAGTAATAAACTCGGCACTCTAAAGCACCCGAGAGCGTTTTTTTCGATGCCAACCTAACCAGAGTGACGGGAGCGGCACAATTCAGAAAAAGTGCTCAGCTCGCCGAGAAAATGCGATTTAAGCAATAAAATTAAAAATGCTTATTAAACATAAACCAAACGTTGGAGGTTGTCATTTCTTCATGCGCAGTGAATAACTCGGCACTCTAAAGCACCCGAGAGCGTTTTTTTCGATGCCAACCTAACCAGAGTGACGGGAGCGGCACAATTCAGAAAAAGCGCTCAGCTCGCCGAGAAAATGCGATTTAAGCAATAAAATTAAAAATGCTTATTAAACATAAACCAAACGTTGGAGGTGGTCATTTCTTCATGCGCAGTAATAAACTCGGCACTCTAAAGCACCCGAGAGCGTTTTTTTCGATGCCAACCTAACCAGAGTGACGGGAGCGGCACAATTCAGAAAAAGTGCTCAGCTCGCCGAGAAAATGCGATTTAAGCAATAAAATTAAAAATGCTTATAAAACATAAACCAAACGTTGGAGGTGGTCATTTCTTAATGCGCAGTAATAAACTCGGCACTCTAAAGCACCCGAGAGCGTTTTTTTCGATGCCAACCTAACCAGAGTGACGGGAGCGGCACAATTCAGAAAAAGTGCTCAGCTCGCCGAGAAAATGCGATTTAAGCAATAAAATTAAAAATGCTTATAAAACATAAACCAAACGTTGGAGGTGGTCATTTCTTAATGCGCAGTAATAAACTCGGCACTCTAAAGCACCCGAGAGCGTTTTTTTCGATGCCAACCTAACCAGAGTGACGGGAGCGGCACAATTCAGAAAAAGTGCTCAGCTCGCCGAGAAAATGCGATTTAAGCAATAAAATTAAAAATGCTTATAAAACATAAACCAAACGTTGGAGGTGGTCATTTCTTAATGCGCAGTAATAAACTCGGCACTCTAAAGCACCCGAGAGCGTTTTTTTCGATGCCAACCTAACCAGAGTGACGGGAGCGGCACAATTCAGAAAAAGTGCTCAGCTCGCCGAGAAAATGCGATTTAAGCAATAAAATTAAAAATGCTTATTAAACATAAACCAAACGTTGGAGGTGGTCATTTCTTCATGCGCAGTGAATAACTCGGCACTCTAAAGCACCCGAGAGCGTTTTTTTCGATGCCAACCTAACCAGAGTGACGGGAGCGGCACAATTCAGAAAAAGCGCTCAGCTCGCCGAGAAAATGCGATTTAAGCAATAAAATTAAAAATGCTTATTAAACATAAACCAAACATTGGAGGTGGTCATTTCTTCATGCGCAGTGAATAACTCGGCACTCTAAAGCACCCGAGAGCGTTTTTTTCGATGCCAACCTAACCAGAGTGACGGGAGCGGCACAATTCAGAAAAAGTGCTCAGCTCGCCGAGAAAATGCGATTTAAGCAATAAAATTAAAAATGCTTATAAAACATAAACCAAACGTTGGAGGTGGTCATTTCTTAATGCGCAGTAATAAACTCGGCACTCTAAAGCACCCGAGAGCGTTTTTTTCGATGCCAACCTAACCAGAGTGACGGGAGCGGCACAATTCAGAAAAAGTGCTCAGCTCGCCGAGAAAATGCGATTTAAGCAATAAAATTAAAAATGCTTATAAAACATAAACCAAACGTTGGAGGTGGTCATTTCTTAATGCGCAGTAATAAACTCGGCACTCTAGAGCACCCGAGAGCGTTTTTTTCGATGCCAATGAGGTAAATTTTGGATTCTATGCGTCACTGTATGTCACCTTAAATGGCGACCTTGCAGCAGTGAGAAGACCCTAAGCTATTTTTGCGGTACAGAGAAGATCTAGTTTCAGCAATGTGTAGGTACTTAGAATATGGAAGGGCCATTCGTCCGTGACCAGGAAGACCTTTGTCCATGCACTTTTAAGGGCATCGGAAGTAACCAATAGAGTGAGACTCGGACCGCAGCTGTTGTCTTACGAGGTACAAATGATGGGGGAGAACAGATAGAGGAGTCAAGAACGCGAAGAGGAGAGCGCGAAGAGCAAGGGGCGCGCAAGGCGCAGGGGCGCAAGGGGCAAGAGCAAGAAGCGCGAGGGCCTTTTTGGGGCGAACATCTGTGCTGTCAAGAGCTGAAACATCTTTGCTCTTGGGGCCACCCTAACTTTTGGAGAGACATCACTTTGACATCGGTTGAATAAATCTTTTCCCAATCAGCCGTGTGTCACCGAAGTGCTTCCTTACCCGGACCAGCCATCGTCCACTGAGTGTTTTTTTGGAGACCAGCGAAACAACAAAGACCATTCACCACATTTTTGGCGTCACGAACAGGATTCGTGTTCCCCCGGGGAATTCGCGCCCGCTTCCTGAGCGAGAATCCAGCGGTCGACCAGCGGCTGTCATTAAGGTGAGATGCTTCGCCCGCAGTTGCCGCGATATGCTCGGTTCTTGGACAGGTGGGGGGTCGGCCCCTTGAGGGGGGCAGTTACAACCGAATCTGATGTGGCCATGAGCTGTCTCGGGAGTAAGTTGTCTCTCCCAGTCAAAAAGTCGTCATAAGTCGACTTTCGAAGGGGGAGTGGCCCCAAATAGAAGCAGCAAAGGAAAAATAAAATAAAAATAGAAAAATAAATAAAAAATAAGAAATAAAAAGCGAACAGTAACTTAGAACTTAATGGGGAATGTGCACAGCGGAGTGAGTGACATGTCTGGTGAGAATGATGAATGATGAAAAAGAAAAAAGCCCGAAGTAGTGTGGCTCGTGACGGGACAGGTTGTCAGGGACATCGCTGTTGACCGTCACAATAAAAGAATGGTAGAAAGTCCCATAAAACGTGGACTTTAGTTTGGCGACAGATCCGATGGAGGATAGAAATTTTAGCTGTGTGAATGAGGCGAAAACACAGATACGATTGAACACTGTTGCGACAAGAGATAGCCACCCGCTTAGCCCCCAGACGGTTAAAATTCCTGGGACAAGCCGGGACACTGCAGTCGCACCTAATGGCTGTACGGGCCAAGTGCGGTTGCCAAGCTGTTCGGCGGACGTGGAAGTCTCCATCAAAAGTCCGACATAAAAGGGAGGCTTGCGCTGACCGCGTTTGGCAAATAGGAAAAGTGCGCAGCCTTGGCATCCGTAACTGTGAGCATGAATGTGGAAGTGACCCGGTCAGACCCTTTTTTAAGGGTGCCGAAGTGGTCCGGTCAGACCCAGTTATGGGTGCCGAGATCCGGTCAGATTTTAAGGGTACCGAGGAAAATAAAGCGCGCGTAAGCCACGTCGTTTGGACACTGATCGAATTAGAAGTGTGTGGGGGTTACAAGGCTCCTCGATTTAAATGCTGGTGCAAGGAAATGAATAGGTAAACCCTGTGGGCTGTCATTTTTGAATACCGAGGTAGCTGGTGCGTTATCGCGGCAACGGTCCGATCCCGATTTGTCGAGGCGCACTGTAATAGCATGCACGTCTGTCAAAGTTTGATAAATTTGAGCCGGCGACAAAACCGATATTGGACGAAGGTTTTGTGCGGCTGCTGTGTGAAAATGGAAAACGTGGAAAAGAGGCCTCTGGGGGGTTTAGTAGTGATATAAAAAGTAATTTGTGTGCACACTTAAGTTAAATTCTGCAGAATAAAGGGGAAATATACAGCGCTATTAGGAACGAAACGAAATAAAAAGTTAAGTAAGACGTGCGTATTTGTCAGTGCATCTGCTCTGATGACAGTTAAAATGACCAAACTGCTCAACAGCAGTTGGAAAGAAGCAAAATGTGGAATGGATTCGAATCCCGTTGTATGTCTTTTGTGTCCGTGTGTAAATTTTGTGAACTCTGTCAGCTTAATGTTGTCTGTTTGAGCTTCCGAATGAATGAACGCGTGAGGCGTGTACTTGTTGGGCCCCGTAAGTGTGTGTGTAGGGGTGTGTGCGTGCGTGTTTGTGTGGGTGCGCGCGTGTCCGTAAGTACGTGTGTGTGTGTGTGTGTGTGTGTGTGTGTGTGTGTGTGTGTGTGTGTGTGTGTGTGTGTGAATGTGCTCATGAGCGCGCATGGGGGTGAGTTTGAGTGTTTGGAAAACCACCAAAAAATAACGGATAGTAGAGTGCGCTCTCGTTGCTCTGGGGCGCGTGCACGCCTGCGGTGCCCGCGCGCGGGGGGGGAGATCTGGCGGTGGGTAGGGCAGGGAGTGGCCAACCTGTATCTGCCCACTGTGTTTAAGGCTGGCCCCTCCCCGCGCGGTGATGCCGAGGCGGGGCGCAGGGCCGAAGTTATGCCCAATTAAGGGGGCCTGCCCTGCCAGCAACGAGAGAAACTATGATAGAATGGTGGAAGACGGAATGCTGAAGGAGCAAAAGAATGCATGACCAACTGGAGAAATAGGAGCATGCGTGTGTTAACCAATACGACACCAATATAGATGTATCTAAAGAAAAACATGCTGCGACGACAGCAAGCGGTGGCAGAAGACTGTGGCCCCCTCGTAAATAATGGGGGACCCCACTAAGGCCAGCTGACGCTCCTTTTAGCATTCTGAGAGGAATAGGAAATTGGATCTGACGAAAAGCTCAACTTATTAATTTAAATTGCTGAAAGGATGACAAAATTGAAAACAAATTATTGATACTCGTTTCTTTGGGGCTCTCCTCAATACTTATTACAGATTTTCTGTTACATAAAAAACCTGAGACGGCGGATACATCCGTTGTCTCCAGGAGGACATAGAGACACAGCATGAACTTAGAATTAATGTTTAACAGCCGTCTAACAGGTGGAGTAGGAGCATGCGAGGGCTAACCACTACAACACAAATATAGGTGATTTGAGTGTCTAAAGAAAACTCAACCGGTCAACACTAATTTATGAGAGCAAGAGAGGTATCAAGTGAGGGCCACAGCAGCAGCTGGAATTAAAGGAATTCTCTGGATTTAGACATAGGACTGAATTGTATGCATGGAGAGCCTGCTCGTAAATTGCGTTGGCCCGACAAGGCTGACCATTGCCCACTGTAACAAGACGCACAGGTCAAAAGCAGCAAGTTCAAAATAGAGGAGGAGATGCCAACGAGGAGAGATTGGATTTGGTAGTAATCTGGTGGTTCTTTTAATACTCTTGTAAAAGTATGCTCGGTAGTAATAAATTAGCGATAGGAGCAATTCAGAAGTCCAAAAGTAAGAAACTCAAATGAAAACCACGTTCTAGATTCGAATAATGGAGCCTAACTGGAGCATGGGAAAAGTGATCAGCTGAGAAATTGCCTTTGATGTAGTGGCAGAGAATTAAAAATTCAAGATGGTCCAGTAATATCGGTAAGTGAGCATAACACCAATAATACTGAGGTCAAACCAGAGAGGATGCAATGTTTGGAACAATGACTTAATTATGAATAATGTACATTCTGTACGCAAAATTGGGAAACTTTGTCTGAAATTAAAGGCTCAAATCAGGAAAGGTGAAAAGATGATAGAGAGGATTGCATAAAATCAAAGGCAGGAAAACAAACAATAGAATGTACCCTGAAATTAGGATGAGCTTCTGGAAATCACAGTATAATTGAGAGAAATCACAGTTAAGACTTGAAATTTTAAATTTGGGGTAATCTGCCACTTTAAAATTGTTCAAATAAGGTCCATCACAATACAGCCGAGAACTCATGAAGGAAAGGCAACGTTTTTCTCAAATATATTAAATTGTTGTTAATAGGAGAATTGGAAGTTTGATTAACAAAAGGTACTAGGTAATTAATGGCTAATTGGAAGACGATATTTAAGTTTGGTTTCCCAGTCTGTCTTTTCCAGTATCCAGCAGTGACCCTGAAACTCGATCCCGAGACTCCACCGACAGCTGAGAACAACAAGAAAACGGTGCATGGCTCTGAGGCACCTGTGACCTTTTGCAAGAGCAAAGAAGGACTATATTTGTGCTTGGGGGGAGCACAACGCTTCAGGAGGAAAACGACATCCTCTGAGGCGAGAGTGAAGAAACTTACAAGATGTGAATGGACTCAGTTGAAAATGGACTCATCCGAGAGTGAGGAATGAGTTGGCTCTGAGGCTACAACTAAAGACAACAACTTGACAATGAGGTGCGGCGAAAGAACCATGAGACATGAAATGTGCAACAAGCGAACTGGACTCCTTGCTGGGGCGTAATCAATACTTGGTGGGCTTGGGTCAAAGTGAATGGAAGCTTGCTTGGGCACTGAACTTGACACAACTGAGGAGTCTTGATAAAAGATAAATAAATAAATCAGGAACAAAAGGTGTAGTGTTACAGAAAAAGTAAAAGCATCATAATCAGAGGATAAATTTGGATAAAACAGATAGGCTAAATTGTATGAAATAAGAGTAGGATCACATTTAGTCCACCCAGCTTAACAATTAGACATCGGGTCATTGACAAATTGGAGATGGAAATAGGACATTAGGACCCAATAGGATGCAGTCAAGAGGTGGCTAGATTGTTCAATGGACCTGATTATTATTAATTAATAAAATTAGAAGTTAATTACACCTCACGGGGAATTCTGGTGTCAGAAAGTCCGATAAGTTTAAGGAATAACAGCCATGGAAACTTTTGACAGTTAAGAATAATGCGGCATAAGAGTCACACAAAATGACAGTTAACGAGATGACAAACGTGATAGGACTCAAATAACAAATGCATTGACAAGGCAAAGTGAAAACACCATAGGGGAGTAGACTGTCGGAGGGACCCTTTTGAGTATCTTTACCCAGCGGTTCGATCAGAATGATTGAGTAGGATAAAATTATTTAAGGACCATCTGAGGCTGCTTCTTTCCCCATGCTCACCCTTGAACAGGCTCAGCAGTAGAAATAACTGAATTTGTTAGGCATTTAATTGACAGTTTTACGGTAAAAGTGAGGAACGATTGTATGAAATATTTAATCGAGAAGATCATCCAGAAATGAAGTGTTACCTTCAATATTCACTGATTGCCTACTCACTTACACATACTAAATTTGTTTGGTGTGGAATGAGAGCTGAGCGATGAAGGTGACTGAATTGGCACTTGTGTGGTTAAGAATGTGTATGTGTGTCTGGGACAGGGTGAAAGGCCAAAGTATTCTGGAGTTAGGGTGAAAGGGTCACAGTTGAGGGTAAGATTCCTCTCACATGAGACTGGAACACCCAAGTTTGATGAGTGATGAGTTGTAACCTTAACCAACAGCTGATGGTTAATCAGAGGCACCATGAACAACAAAATAGTTCATGGAGAAGGCCCATTTCAGCAACACAAATGGACGAGACAGGACTAATATCAAACACTAGGACAATGGACGATATGACGTGACAGACTTGGACTCACCCGACGGGATGACTGACTATGTGGATGACAACCAAACATTTGAAACTTAAGCTTGCTTGTGGCAAGTGCAAGCTTTGCTTTGTTTCTGTGTGTCACTTGACTTATTGCAGCATCAACCACCAGCCAAGGAGCAGATTGCTGGCTGTTTTATAACTTGTAATAATTTTGCAGGTTGGCGATTGCAGTCATGGAGAGTTTATATTGAATTCACGTGAAAATGTTAACCCTAACCCTTTTGATTTTTGTGATGATTGAGGATTTTCAGGACAGAATCCCCGGGCGCCATGATTCGTTGTGTGTCTATGTTTTATTTTGATACTCTATGCCTGTGTACTTTTTGTGAGCACAAGGGTCCGCTGTCAGCAGGGCTGTATGCTCACTGGCAGGAGTGCGATGATTGTTGTTTTGTTGCCGAGTGTGGGGTGAACGGTCAATTTTCGGGAACTTGGGGATAACTGTCCTGGATGAGTGAAAGGTTCGACAAACTGGCTGCAGGACGTATGATGATGCGGTAGGACGTTTTGGCGGATGACACATTGAGTGAATGTGTCAGAGGGGGGGAGTTACATTTAAATGAGTAAGTAGATATAAAAGCTATTTGCGACATTCAATGTTTTTTCGGATTCAATTATTTTTGAGGCTTTAACAGGACGTGCCAGAATTCAACAGGCAGTGATGGAAGGAGCAGGAGAAGCAGCTCGAAAGGAAAGGAGTTAATGGGAGACAACAATCTGGAATGGATGCAAAGCGTGGTAACAATCTAGCGACAGTAACGGTTAAAGTGTCAACGGAAAAGCACGAATGATGACAAATCATACAGCTAATAGGGATTAGACTGCAGCGCAATAGACAACAAATGTTTCAAATATAATTAAATAAAATAGGAAACTGGACCAGAAACAAGCAATAGGGATAATTTCTTAACATATGAATGCATTAAAGCTGCTAATGAAGGGAAAGTATTTAAGAACACATTTTAAGAGGGTTAAGTTGCATAACAAATGTTGAAAAGAGTTGAATAGTTAAATCATTTTGGGAAGATTACAGGTTCATTTAAAAGGGCGACTGATTTGAACAGTAAGACGACTTGAAGGGGAGACAAAGATAATGTACATAAACAAATTGGGTGAACAAAACTGACAGGACTGATGCCCATTTGAGAATACTAAGAAAAATTGGAATCAAAGAGGAAAATTTGGAGTAAAAATTAAGATTTGAACTGGGAAAAGCAATTGCAAAGACTGATTGACAGGACTTCAGACAGGGACAGCTGCAGCAGGAAAGACTAACTTGAACAGGCAGAAGTTACTCTGCTACAGGACGGATCTTGCGAGACTGACAACACGACGAGAAATAAGGGGAATTATTCATAACTCCTAGGGGGAGTGTTTGTTTGTTTGTTTGTTTGTTTGTTTGTTTGTTTCAGGAATCACGTGGGCCTCTGGATCATAGGAGTAGATGCCGAGAACGCTCGGAGGTTCTACTGAGCACTTCGATGAGACGACGACCACCAGTCGTCCCCGTGCCCCAATCAACCCCAAAAGAGGAGATTTAGTTTGCAGACGACGGTTATGGAGATGTCGTCTACTGGGGGTGACCGAAGGGGGCCGGGAGGACTTCCGGCCTACGCTGGGCATAGCTGCTTTTTTCATTGCAACTCAAGGTTTTGTGCTGTTGTCATCGTTAAATACTGGCAGTGGCTCCCGATTATTGCAGACCCCGTGGACGCTGACCAGGGCCTGGAAAGAGACTCTGAGGACGGTGGAGTGGACATAAAGATTTTGGATGGACAGCAGGCCCTGAGCAGTGATCCCGGGGCAAATTCACTACTGAGCATTCAGTGGACTGGACTTTGCATCGACAGGCACTTACATATGCAAGGGGGGCAACACTGAGGGCGCTTCAACGTTTCAGTATGCTGTGATATTGCGTCAATATTTTATCAATCAGTACTTTATCTGATGACTACATGCGGCAATTACTTTATCTTATTCATTTAGCTTTTCACATGTTAACATTGACAATGCAGTTTGACTGTTAAGCGGTCGGTGAACTTGTCATTTCTTTTCCTTCTGTTTTGTGAGCTCATACTGTTTTGTGGATTGTGATATGTGCCAAGACTCCTTGTACCTGGCTGACGCCAGGTGGAAGGAATCACTGAGGATATTAGAAAGGGCCTCCCTCTTTTTCCGTGTCATTAGACTGGCAGGGTTTTTTCTCGAGGGAGGGCCGGCAACTTTTTGAGGTTTCTAACGGACCACACCAAATTCATTGCTTCATTAATTATCGACGGTATGGAGATATTACCTAAGGGGGGTGGTTATCGTCATTTGAATAATGTGGACTTCAATTTTCTTTATTTGTGGTTCCTGAGAGGCCTCAGATTGCTGTCAGGGAGCAATTGAATACCAAAGTAGTTTGAGCTTTCCTAGTTAAAATAACCTTAAGTAGCATGCCTCGAGCGTGATATAGGCTGTGCAGGTATAGGCCAAATTGTAGACGTGATCAGAAAATTTGGTTGGGTGAAGATTTTTGGTTGTTTACCGATGTCATCTCTTTCTGGACCGTTTTCGGGACATTTATAAAGTCCCGGAGGGGGGAATGAGGTAAATTTTGGATTCTATGCGTCACTGTATGTCACCTTAAATGGCGACCTTGCAGCAGTGAGAAGACCCTAAGCTATTTTTGCGGTACAGAGAAGATCTAGTTTCAGCAATGTGTAGGTACTTAGAATATGGAAGGGCCATTCGTCCGTGACCAGGAAGACCTTTGTCCATGCACTTTTAAGGGCATCGGAAGTAACCAATAGAGTGAGACTCGGACCGCAGCTGTTGTCTTACGAGGTACAAATGATGGGGGAGAACAGATAGAGGAGTCAAGAACGCGAAGAGGAGAGCGCGAAGAGCAAGGGGCGCGCAAGGCGCAGGGGCGCAAGGGGCAAGAGCAAGAAGCGCGAGGGCCTTTTTGGGGCGAACATCTGTGCTGTCAAGAGCTGAAACATCTTTGCTCTTGGGGCCACCCTAACTTTTGGAGAGACATCACTTTGACATCGGTTGAATAAATCTTTTCCCAATCAGCCGTGTGTCACCGAAGTGCTTCCTTACCCGGACCAGCCATCGTCCACTGAGTGTTTTTTTGGAGACCAGCGAAACAACAAAGACCATTCACCACACCAACCTAACCAGAGTGACGGGAGCGGCACAATTCAGAAAAAGTGCTCAGCTCGCCGAGAAAATGCGATTTAAGCAATAAAATTAAAAATGCTTATAAAACATAAACCAAACGTTGGAGGTGGTCATTTCTTAATGCGCAGTAATAAACTCGGCACTCTAAAGCACCCGAGAGCGTTTTTTTCGATGCCAACCTAACCAGAGTGACGGGAGCGGCACAATTCAGAAAAAGTGCTCAGCTCGCCGAGAAAATGCGATTTAAGCAATAAAATTAAAAATGCTTATTAAACATAAACCAAACGTTGGAGGTGGTCATTTCTTCATGCGCAGTGAATAACTCGGCACTCTAAAGCACCCGAGAGCGTTTTTTTCGATGCCAACCTAACCAGAGTGACGGGAGCGGCACAATTCAGAAAAAGCGCTCAGCTCGCCGAGAAAATGCGATTTAAGCAATAAAATTAAAAATGCTTATAAAACATAAACCAAACGTTGGAGGTGGTCATTTCTTAATGCGCAGTAATAAACTCGGCACTCTAAAGCACCCGAGAGCGTTTTTTTCGATGCCAACCTAACCAGAGTGACGGGAGCGGCACAATTCAGAAAAAGTGCTCAGCTCGCCGAGAAAATGCGATTTAAGCAATAAAATTAAAAATGCTTATTAAACATAAACCAAACGTTGGAGGTGGTCATTTCTTCATGCGCAGTGATAAACTCGGCACTCTAAAGCACCCGAGAGCGTTTTTTTCGATGCCACCCTAACCAGAGTGACGGGAGCGGCACAATTCAGAAAAAGTGCTCAGCTCGCCGAGAAAATGCGATTTAAGCAATAAAATTAAAAATGCTTATAAAACATAAACCAAACGTTGGAGGTGGTCATTTCTTCATGCGCAGTGATAAACTCGGCACTCTAAAGCACCCGAGAGCGTTTTTTTCGATGCCAACCTAACCAGAGTGACGGGAGCGGCACAATTCAGAAAAAGCGCTCAGCTCGCCGAGAAAATGCGATTTAAGCAATAAAATTAAAAATGCTTATAAAACATAAACCAAACGTTGGAGGTGGTCATTTCTTCATGCGCAGTGATAAACTCGGCACTCTAAAGCACCCGAGAGCGTTTTTTTCGATGCCAACCTAACCAGAGTGACGGGAGCGGCACAATTCAGAAAAAGTGCTCAGCTCGCCGAGAAAATGCGATTTAAGCAATAAAATTAAAAATGCTTATAAAACATAAACCAAACGTTGGAGGTGGTCATTTCTTAATGCGCAGTAATAAACTCGGCACTCTAAAGCACCCGAGAGCGTTTTTTTCGATGCCAACCTAACCAGAGTGACGGGAGCGGCACAATTCAGAAAAAGTGCTCAGCTCGCCGAGAAAATGCGATTTAAGCAATAAAATTAAAAATGCTTATAAAACATAAACCAAACGTTGGAGGTGGTCATTTCTTAATGCGCAGTGATAAACTCGGCACTCTAAAGCACCCGAGAGCGTTTTTTTCGATGCCAACCTAACCAGAGTGACGGGAGCGGCACAATTCAGAAAAAGCGCTCAGCTCGCCGAGAAAATGCGATTTAAGCAATAAAATTAAAAATGCTTATAAAACATAAACCAAACGTTGGAGGTGGTCATTTCTTAATGCGCAGTAATAAACTCGGCACTCTAAAGCACCCGAGAGCGTTTTTTTCGATGCCAACCTAACCAGAGTGACGGGAGCGGCACAATTCAGAAAAAGTGCTCAGCTCGCCGAGAAAATGCGATTTAAGCAATAAAATTAAAAATGCTTATAAAACATAAACCAAACGTTGGAGGTGGTCATTTCTCAATGCGCAGTAATAAACTCGGCACTCTAAAGCACCCGAGAGCGTTTTTTTCGATGCCAACCTAACCAGAGTGACGGGAGCGGCACAATTCAGAAAAAGCGCTCAGCTCGCCGAGAAAATGCGATTTAAGCAATAAAATTAAAAATGCTTATAAAACATAAACCAAACGTTGGAGGTGGTCATTTCTTAATGCGCAGTAATAAACTCAGCACTCTAAAGCACCCGAGAGCGTTTTTTTCGATGCCAACCTAACCAGAGTGACGGGAGCGGCACAATTCAGAAAAAGCGCTCAGCTCGCCGAGAAAATGCGATTTAAGCAATAAAATTAAAAATGCTTATAAAACATAAACCAAACGTTGGAGGTGGTCATTTCTTCATGCGCAGTGAATAACTCGGCACTCTAAAGCACCCGAGAGCGTTTTTTTCGATGCCAAGTGACGGGAGCGGCACAATTCAGAAAAAGTGCTCAGCTCGCGGAGAAAATGCGATTTAAGCAATAAAATTAAAAATGCTTATAAAACATAAACCAAACGTTGGAGGTGGTCATTTCCTAATGCGCAGTAATAAACTCGGCACTCTAAAGCACCCGAGAGCGTTTTTTTCGATGCCAACCTAACCAGAGTGACGGGAGCGGCACAATTCAGAAAAAGTGCTCAGCTCGCCGAGAAAATGCGATTTAAGCAATAAAATTAAAAATGCTTATTAAACATAAACCAAACGTTGGAGGTGGTCATTTCTTCATGCGCAGTGAATAACTCGGCACTCTAAAGCACCCGAGAGCGTTTTTTTCGATGCCAACCTAACCAGAGTGACGGGAGCGGCACAATTCAGAAAAAGCGCTCAGCTCGCCGAGAAAATGCGATTTAAGCAATAAAATTAAAAATGCTTATAAAACATAAACCAAACGTTGGAGGTGGTCATTTCTTCATGCGCAGTGATAAACTCGGCACTCTAAAGCACCCGAGAGCGTTTTTTTCGATGCCAACCTAACCAGAGTTACGGGAGCGGCACAATTCAGAAAAAGCGCTCAGCTCGCCGAGAAAATGCGATTTAAGCAATAAAATTAAAAATGCTTATAAAACATAAACCAAACGTTGGAGGTGGTCATTTCTTCATGCGCAGTGAATAACTCGGCACTCTAAAGCACCCGAGAGCGTTTTTTTCGATGCCAACCTAACCAGAGTGACGGGAGCGGCACAATTCAGAAAAAGCGCTCAGCTCGCCGAGAAAATGCGATTTAAGCAATAAAATCAAAAATGCTTATAAAACATAAACCAAACGTTGGAGGTGGTCATTTCTTAATGCGCAGTAATAAACTCGGCACTCTAAAGCACCCGAGAGCGTTTCTTTCGATGCCAACCTAACCAGAGTGACGGGAGCGGCACAATTCAGAAAAAGTGCTCAGCTCGCCGAGAAAATGCGATTTAAGCAATAAAATTAAAAATGCTTATAAAACATAAACCAAACGTTGGAGGTGGTCATTTCTTAATGCGCAGTGATAAACTCGGCACTCTAAAGCACCCGAGAGCGTTTTTTTCGATGCCAACCTAACCAGAGTGACGGGAGCGGCACAATTCAGAAAAAGCGCTCAGCTCGCCGAGAAAATGCGATTTAAGCAATAAAATTAAAAATGCTTATAAAACATAAACCAAACGTTGGAGGTGGTCATTTCTTAATGCGCAGTAATAAACTCGGCACTCTAAAGCACCCGAGAGCGTTTTTTTCGATGCCAACCTAACCAGAGTGACGGGAGCGGCACAATTCAGAAAAAGTGCTCAGCTCGCCGAGAAAATGCGATTTAAGCAATAAAATTAAAAATGCTTATAAAACATAAACCAAACGTTGGAGGTGGTCATTTCTCAATGCGCAGTAATAAACTCGGCACTCTAAAGCACCCGAGAGCGTTTTTTTCGATGCCAACCTAACCAGAGTGACGGGAGCGGCACAATTCAGAAAAAGCGCTCAGCTCGCCGAGAAAATGCGATTTAAGCAATAAAATTAAAAATGCTTATAAAACATAAACCAAACGTTGGAGGTGGTCATTTCTTAATGCGCAGTAATAAACTCAGCACTCTAAAGCACCCGAGAGCGTTTTTTTCGATGCCAACCTAACCAGAGTGACGGGAGCGGCACAATTCAGAAAAAGCGCTCAGCTCGCCGAGAAAATGCGATTTAAGCAATAAAATTAAAAATGCTTATAAAACATAAACCAAACGTTGGAGGTGGTCATTTCTTCATGCGCAGTGAATAACTCGGCACTCTAAAGCACCCGAGAGCGTTTTTTTCGATGCCAAGTGACGGGAGCGGCACAATTCAGAAAAAGTGCTCAGCTCGCCGAGAAAATGCGATTTAAGCAATAAAATTAAAAATGCTTATAAAACATAAACCAAACGTTGGAGGTGGTCATTTCTTAATGCGCAGTAATAAACTCGGCACTCTAAAGCACCCGAGAGCGTTTTTTTCGATGCCAACCTAACCAGAGTGACGGGAGCGGCACAATTCAGAAAAAGTGCTCAGCCCGCCGAGAAAATGCGATTTAAGCAATAAAATTAAAAATGCTTATAAAACATAAACCAAACGTTGGAGGTGGTCATTTCTTAATGCGCAGTAATAAACTCGGCACTCTAAAGCACCCGAGAGCGTTTTTTTCGATGCCAACCTAACCAGAGTCACGGGAGCGGCACAATTCAGAAAAAGTGCTCAGCTCGCCGAGAAAATGCGATTTAAGCAATAAAATTAAAAATGCTTATTAAACATAAACCAAACGTTGGAGGTGGTCATTTCTTCATGCGCAGTGAATAACTCGGCACTCTAAAGCACCCGATAGCGTTTTTTTCGATGCCAACCTAACCAGAGTGACGGGAGCGGCACAATTCAGAAAAAGTGCTCAGCTCGCCGAGAAAATGCGATTTAAGCAATAAAATTAAAAATGCTTATAAAACATAAACCAAACGTTGGAGGTGGTCATTTCTTAATGCGCAGTAATAAACTCGGCACTCTAAAGCACCCGAGAGCGTTTTTTTCGATGCCAACCTAACCAGAGTGACGGGAGCGGCACAATTCAGAAAAAGTGCTCAGCTCGCCGAGAAAATGCGATTTAAGCAATAAAATTAAAAATGCTTATAAAACATAAACCAAACGTTGGAGGTGGTCATTTCTTAATGCGCAGTAATAAACTCGGCACTCTAAAGCACCCGAGAGCGTTTTTTTCGATGCCAACCTAACCAGAGTGACGGGAGCGGCACAATTCAGAAAAAGCGCTCAGCTCGCCGAGAAAATGCGATTTAAGCAATAAAATTAAAAATGCTTATAAAACATAAACCAAACGTTGGAGGTGGTCATTTCTTCATGCGCAGTGATAAACTCGGCACTCTAAAGCACCCGAGAGCGTTTTTTTCGATGCCAACCTAACCAGAGTGACGGGAGCGGCACAATTCAGAAAAAGTGCTCAGCTCGCCGAGAAAATGCGATTTAAGCAATAAAATTAAAAATGCTTATAAAACATAAACCAAACGTTGGAGGTGGTCATTTCTTCATGCGCAGTGATAAACTCGGCACTCTAAAGCACCCGAGAGCGTTTTTTTCGATGCCAACCTAACCAGAGTGACGGGAGCGGCACAATTCAGAAAAAGTGCTCAGCTCGCCGAGAAAATGCGATTTAAGCAATAAAATTAAAAATGCTTATAAAACATAAACCAAACGTTGGAGGTGGTCATTTCTTAATGCGCAGTAATAAACTCGGCACTCTAAAGCACCCGAGAGCGTTTTTTTCGATGCCAACCTAACCAGAGTGACGGGAGCGGCACAATTCAGAAAAAGTGCTCAGCTCGCCGAGAAAATGCGATTTAAGCAATAAAATTAAAAATGCTTATAAAACATAAACCAAACGTTGGAGGTGGTCATTTCTTAATGCGCAGTAATAAACTCGGCACTCTAGAGCACCCGAGAGCGTTTTTTTCGATGCCAACCTAACCAGAGTGACGGGAGCGGCACAATTCAGAAAAAGTGCTCAGCTCGCCGAGAAAATGCGATTTAAGCAATAAAATTAAAAATGCTTATAAAACATAAACCAAACGTTGGAGGTGGTCATTTCTTAATGCGCAGTAATAAACTCGGCACTCTAAAGCACCCGAGAGCGTTTTTTTCGATGCCAACCTAACCAGAGTGACGGGAGCGGCACAATTCAGAAAAAGTGCTCAGCTCGCCGAGAAAATGCGATTTAAGCAATAAAATTAAAAATGCTTATTAAACATAAACCAAACGTTGGAGGTGGTCATTTCTTCATGCGCAGTGAATAACTCGGCACTCTAAAGCACCCGAGAGCGTTTTTTTCGATGCCAACCTAACCAGAGTGACGGGAGCGGCACAATTCAGAAAAAGCGCTCAGCTCGCCGAGAAAATGCGATTTAAGCAATAAAATTAAAAATGCTTATAAAACATAAACCAAACGTTGGAGGTGGTCATTTCTTAATGCGCAGTAATAAACTCGGCACTCTAAAGCACCCGAGAGCGTTTTTTTCGATGCCAACCTAACCAGAGTGACGGGAGCGGCACAATTCAGAAAAAGTGCTCAGCTCGCCGAGAAAATGCGATTTAAGCAATAAAATTAAAAATGCTTATAAAACATAAACCAAACGTTGGAGGTGGTCATTTCTTAATGCGCAGTAATAAACTCGGCACTCTAAAGCACCCGAGAGCGTTTTTTTCGATGCCAACCTAACCAGAGTCACGGGAGCGGCACAATTCAGAAAAAGTGCTCAGCTCGCCGAGAAAATGCGATTTAAGCAATAAAATTAAAAATGCTTATTAAACATAAACCAAACGTTGGAGGTGGTCATTTCTTCATGCGCAGTGAATAACTCGGCACTCTAAAGCACCCGATAGCGTTTTTTTCGATGCCAACCTAACCAGAGTGACGGGAGCGGCACAATTCAGAAAAAGTGCTCAGCTCGCCGAGAAAATGCGATTTAAGCAATAAAATTAAAAATGCTTATAAAACATAAACCAAACGTTGGAGGTGGTCATTTCTTAATGCGCAGTAATAAACTCGGCACTCTAAAGCACCCGAGAGCGTTTTTTTCGATGCCAACCTAACCAGAGTGACGGGAGCGGCACAATTCAGAAAAAGTGCTCAGCTCGCCGAGAAAATGCGATTTAAGCAATAAAATTAAAAATGCTTATAAAACATAAACCAAACGTTGGAGGTGGTCATTTCTTAATGCGCAGTAATAAACTCGGCACTCTAAAGCACCCGAGAGCGTTTTTTTCGATGCCAACCTAACCAGAGTGACGGGAGCGGCACAATTCAGAAAAAGCGCTCAGCTCGCCGAGAAAATGCGATTTAAGCAATAAAATTAAAAATGCTTATAAAACATAAACCAAACGTTGGAGGTGGTCATTTCTTCATGCGCAGTGATAAACTCGGCACTCTAAAGCACCCGAGAGCGTTTTTTTCGATGCCAACCTAACCAGAGTGACGGGAGCGGCACAATTCAGAAAAAGTGCTCAGCTCGCCGAGAAAATGCGATTTAAGCAATAAAATTAAAAATGCTTATAAAACATAAACCAAACGTTGGAGGTGGTCATTTCTTCATGCGCAGTGATAAACTCGGCACTCTAAAGCACCCGAGAGCGTTTTTTTCGATGCCAACCTAACCAGAGTGACGGGAGCGGCACAATTCAGAAAAAGTGCTCAGCTCGCCGAGAAAATGCGATTCAAGCAATAAAATTAAAAATGCTTATTAAACATAAACCAAACGTTGGAGGTGGTCATTTCTTCATGCGCAGTGAATAACTCGGCACTCTAAAGCACCCGAGAGCGTTTTTTTCGATGCCAACCTAACCAGAGTGACGGGAGCGGCACAATTCAGAAAAAGTGCTCAGCTCGCCGAGAAAATGCGATTTAAGCAATAAAATTAAAAATGCTTATAAAACATAAACCAAACGTTGGAGGTGGTCATTTCTTAATGCGCAGTAATAAACTCGGCACTCTAAAGCACCCGAGAGCGTTTTTTTCGATGCCAACCTAACCAGAGTGACGGGAGCGGCACAATTCAGAAAAAGTGCTCAGCTCGCCGAGAAAATGCGATTTAAGCAATAAAATTAAAAATGCTTATAAAACATAAACCAAACGTTGGAGGTGGTCATTTCTTAATGCGCAGTAATAAACTCGGCACTCTAAAGCACCCGAGAGCGTTTTTTTCGATGCCAACCTAACCAGAGTGACGGGAGCGGCACAATTCAGAAAAAGTGCTCAGCTCGCCGAGAAAATGCGATTTAAGCAATAAAATTAAAAATGCTTATAAAACATAAACCAAACGTTGGAGGTGGTCATTTCTTAATGCGCAGTAATAAACTCGGCACTCTAAAGCACCCGAGAGCGTTTTTTTCGATGCCAACCTAACCAGAGTGACGGGAGCGGCACAATTCAGAAAAAGTGCTCAGCTCGCCGAGAAAATGCGATTTAAGCAATAAAATTAAAAATGCTTATTAAACATAAACCAAACGTTGGAGGTGGTCATTTCTTCATGCGCAGTGAATAACTCGGCACTCTAAAGCACCCGAGAGCATTTGTTTCGATGCCAACCTAACCAGAGTGACGGGAGCGGCACAATTCAGAAAAAGCGCTCAGCTCGCCGAGAAAATGCGATTTAAGCAATAAAATTAAAAATGCTTATTAAACATAAACCAAACATTGGAGGTGGTCATTTCTTCATGCGCAGTGAATAACTCGGCACTCTAAAGCACCCGAGAGCGTTTTTTTCGATGCCAACCTAACCAGAGTGACGGGAGCGGCACAATTCAGAAAAAGCGCTCAGCTCGCCGAGAAAATGCGATTTAAGCAATAAAATTAAAAATGCTTATAAAACATAAACCAAACGTTGGAGGTGGGCATTTCTTCATGCGCAGTGATAAACTCGGCACTCTAAAGCACCCGAGAGCGTTTTTTTCGATGCCAACCTAACCAGAGTGACGGGAGCGGCACAATTCAGAAAAAGTGCTCAGCTCGCCGAGAAAATGCGATTTAAGCAATAAAATTAAAAATGCTTATAAAACATAAACCAAACGTTGGAGGTGGTCATTTCTTAATGCGCAGTAATAAACTCGGCACTCTAAAGCACCCGAGAGCGTTTTTTTCGATGCCAACCTAACCAGAGTGACGGGAGCGGCACAATTCAGAAAAAGCGCTCAGCTCGCCGAGAAAATGCGATTTAAGCAATAAAATTAAAAATGCTTATAAAACATAAACCAAACGTTGGAGGTGGTCATTTCTTCATGCGCAGTGATAAACTCGGCACTCTAAAGCACCCGAGAGCGTTTTTTTCGATGCCAACCTAACCAGAGTGACGGGAGCGGCACAATTCAGAAAAAGTGCTCAGCTCGCCGAGAAAATGCGATTTAAGCAATAAAATTAAAAATGCTTATAAAACATAAACCAAACGTTGGAGGTGGTCATTTCTTCATGCGCAGTGAATAACTCGGCACTCTAAAGCACCCGAGAGCGTTTTTTTCGATGCCAACCTAACCAGAGTGACGGGAGCGGCACAATTCAGAAAAAGTGCTCAGCTCGCCGAGAAAATGCGATTTAAGCAATAAAATTAAAAATGCTTATAAAACATAAACCAAACGTTGGAGGTGGTCATTTCTTAATGCGCAGTAATAAACTCGGCACTCTAAAGCACCCGAGAGCGTTTTTTTCGATGCCAACCTAACCAGAGTGACGGGAGCGGCACAATTCAGAAAAAGTGCTCAGCTCGCCGAGAAAATGCGATTTAAGCAATAAAATTAAAAATGCTTATAAAACATAAACCAAACGTTGGAGGTGGTCATTTCTTAATGCGCAGTAATAAACTCGGCACTCTAGAGCACCCGAGAGCGTTTTTTTCGATGCCAACCTAACCAGAGTGACGGGAGCGGCACAATTCAGAAAAAGTGCTCAGCTCGCCGAGAAAATGCGATTTAAGCAATAAAATTAAAAATGCTTATAAAACATAAACCAAACGTTGGAGGTGGTCATTTCTTAATGCGCAGTAATAAACTCGGCACTCTAAAGCACCCGAGAGCGTTTTTTTCGATGCCAACCTAACCAGAGTGACGGGAGCGGCACAATTCAGAAAAAGTGCTCAGCTCGCCGAGAAAATGCGATTTAAGCAATAAAATTAAAAATGCTTATTAAACATAAACCAAACGTTGGAGGTGGTCATTTCTTCATGCGCAGTGAATAACTCGGCACTCTAAAGCACCCGAGAGCGTTTTTTTCGATGCCAACCTAACCAGAGTGACGGGAGCGGCACAATTCAGAAAAAGCGCTCAGCTCGCCGAGAAAATGCGATTTAAGCAATAAAATTAAAAATGCTTATAAAACATAAACCAAACGTTGGAGGTGGTCATTTCTTAATGCGCAGTAATAAACTCGGCACTCTAAAGCACCCGAGAGCGTTTTTTTCGATGCCAACCTAACCAGAGTGACGGGAGCGGCACAATTCAGAAAAAGTGCTCAGCTCGCCGAGAAAATGCGATTTAAGCAATAAAATTAAAAATGCTTATTAAACATAAACCAAACGTTGGAGGTGGTCATTTCTTCATGCGCAGTGATAAACTCGGCACTCTAAAGCACCCGAGAGCGTTTTTTTCGATGCCACCCTAACCAGAGTGACGGGAGCGGCACAATTCAGAAAAAGTGCTCAGCTCGCCGAGAAAATGCGATTTAAGCAATAAAATTAAAAATGCTTATAAAACATAAACCAAACGTTGGAGGTGGTCATTTCTTCATGCGCAGTGATAAACTCGGCACTCTAAAGCACCCGAGAGCGTTTTTTTCGATGCCAACCTAACCAGAGTGACGGGAGCGGCACAATTCAGAAAAAGCGCTCAGCTCGCCGAGAAAATGCGATTTAAGCAATAAAATTAAAAATGCTTATAAAACATAAACCAAACGTTGGAGGTGGTCATTTCTTCATGCGCAGTGATAAACTCGGCACTCTAAAGCACCCGAGAGCGTTTTTTTCGATGCCAACCTAACCAGAGTGACGGGAGCGGCACAATTCAGAAAAAGTGCTCAGCTCGCCGAGAAAATGCGATTTAAGCAATAAAATTAAAAATGCTTATAAAACATAAACCAAACGTTGGAGGTGGTCATTTCTTAATGCGCAGTAATAAACTCGGCACTCTAAAGCACCCGAGAGCGTTTTTTTCGATGCCAACCTAACCAGAGTGACGGGAGCGGCACAATTCAGAAAAAGTGCTCAGCTCGCCGAGAAAATGCGATTTAAGCAATAAAATTAAAAATGCTTATAAAACATAAACCAAACGTTGGAGGTGGTCATTTCTTAATGCGCAGTGATAAACTCGGCACTCTAAAGCACCCGAGAGCGTTTTTTTCGATGCCAACCTAACCAGAGTGACGGGAGCGGCACAATTCAGAAAAAGCGCTCAGCTCGCCGAGAAAATGCGATTTAAGCAATAAAATTAAAAATGCTTATAAAACATAAACCAAACGTTGGAGGTGGTCATTTCTTAATGCGCAGTAATAAACTCGGCACTCTAAAGCACCCGAGAGCGTTTTTTTCGATGCCAACCTAACCAGAGTGACGGGAGCGGCACAATTCAGAAAAAGTGCTCAGCTCGCCGAGAAAATGCGATTTAAGCAATAAAATTAAAAATGCTTATAAAACATAAACCAAACGTTGGAGGTGGTCATTTCTTAATGCGCAGTAATAAACTCGGCACTCTAAAGCACCCGAGAGCGTTTTTTTCGATGCCAACCTAACCAGAGTGACGGGAGCGGCACAATTCAGAAAAAGCGCTCAGCTCGCCGAAAAAATGCGATTTAAGCAATAAAATTAAAAATGCTTATAAAACATAAACCAAACGTTGGAGGTGGTCATTTCCTAATGCGCAGTAATAAACTCGGCACTCTAAAGCACCCGAGAGCGTTTTTTTCGATGCCAACCTAACCAGAGTGACGGGAGCGGCACAATTCAGAAAAAGTGCTCAGCTCGCCGAGAAAATGCGATTTAAGCAATAAAATTAAAAATGCTTATAAAACATAAACCAAACGTTGGAGGTGGTCATTTCTTAATGCGCAGTAATAAACTCGGCACTCTAAAGCACCCGAGAGCGTTTTTTTCGATGCCAACCTAACCAGAGTGACGGGAGCGGCACAATTCAGAAAAAGTGCTCAGCTCGCCGAGAAAATGCGATTTAAGCAATAAAATTAAAAATGCTTATAAAACATAAACCAAACGTTGGAGGTGGTCATTTCTTAATGCGCAGTAATAAACTCGGCACTCTAAAGCACCCGAGAGCGTTTTTTTCGATGCCAACCTAACCAGAGTGACGGGAGCGGCACAATTCAGAAAAAGCGCTCAGCTCGCCGAAAAAATGCGATTTAAGCAATAAAATTAAAAATGCTTATAAAACATAAACCAAACGTTGGAGGTGGTCATTTCCTAATGCGCAGTAATAAACTCGGCACTCTAAAGCACCCGAGAGCGTTTTTTTCGATGCCAACCTAACCAGAGTGACGGGAGCGGCACAATTCAGAAAAAGTGCTCAGCTCGCCGAGAAAATGCGATTTAAGCAATAAAATTAAAAATGCTTATTAAACATAAACCAAACGTTGGAGGTGGTCATTTCTTCATGCGCAGTGAATAACTCGGCACTCTAAAGCACCCGAGAGCGTTTTTTTCGATGCCAACCTAACCAGAGTGACGGGAGCGGCACAATTCAGAAAAAGCGCTCAGCTCGCCGAGAAAATGCGATTTAAGCAATAAAATTAAAAATGCTTATAAAACATAAACCAAACGTTGGAGGTGGTCATTTCTTCATGCGCAGTGATAAACTCGGCACTCTAAAGCACCCGGGAGCGTTTTTTTCGATGCCAACCTAACCAGAGTTACGGGAGCGGCACAATTCAGAAAAAGCGCTCAGCTCGCCGAGAAAATGCGATTTAAGCAATAAAATTAAAAATGCTTATAAAACATAAACCAAACGTTGGAGGTGGTCATTTCTTCATGCGCAGTGAATAACTCGGCACTCTAAAGCACCCGAGACCGTTTTTTTCGATGCCAACCTAACCAGAGTGACGGGAGCGGCACAATTCAGAAAAAGTGCTCAGCTCGCCGAGAAAATGCGATTTAAGCAATAAAATTAAAAATGCTTATAAAACATAAACCAAACGTTGGAGGTTGTCATTTCTTAATGCGCAGTAATAAACTCGGCACTCTAAAGCACCCGAGAGCGTTTTTTTCGATGCCAACCTAACCAGAGTGACGGGAGCGGCACAATTCAGAAAAAGTGCTCAGCTCGCCGAGAAAATGCGATTTAAGCAATAAAATTAAAAATGCTTATAAAACATAAACCAAACGTTGGAGGTGGTCATTTCTTCATGCGCAGTGAATAACTCGGCACTCTAAAGCACCCGAGAGCGTTTTTTTCGATGCCAACCTAACCAGAGTGACGGGAGCGGCACAATTCAGAAAAGGCGCTCAGCTCGCCGAGAAAATGCGATTTAAGCAATAAAATTAAAAATGCTTATAAAACATAAACCAAACGTTGGAAGTGGTCATTTCTTCATGCGCAGTGATAAACTCGGCACTCTAAAGCACCCGAGAGCGTTTTTTTCGATGCCAACCTAACCAGAGTTACGGGAGCGGCACAATTCAGAAAAAGCGCTCAGCTCGCCGAGAAAATGCGATTTAAGCAATAAAATTAAAAATGCTTATAAAACATAAACCAAACGTTGGAGGTGGTCATTTCTTCATGCGCAGTGATAAACTCGGCACTCTAAAGCACCCGAGAGCGTTTTTTTCGATGCCAACCTAACCAGAGTGACGGGAGCGGCACAATTCAGAAAAAGCGCTCAGCTCGCCGAGAAAATGCGATTTAAGCAATAAAATTAAAAATGCTTATAAAACATAAACCAAACGTTGGAGGTGGTCATTTCTTCATGCGCAGTGATAAACTCGGCACTCTAAAGCACCCGAGAGCGTTTTTTTCGATGCCAACCTAACCAGAGTGACGGGAGCGGCACAATTCAGAAAAAGTGCTCAGCTCGCCGAGAAAATGCGATTTAAGCAGTAAAATTAAAAATGCTTATAAAACATGAACCAAACGTTGGAGGTGGTCATTTCTCCATGCGCAGTGAATAACTCGGCACTCTAAAGCACCCGAGAGCGTTTTTTTCGATGCCAACCTAACCAGAGTGACGGGAGCGGCACAATTCAGAAAAAGTGCTCAGCTCGCCGAGAAAATGCGATTTAAGCAATAAAATTAAAAATGCTTATAAAACATAAACCAAACGTTGGAGTTGGTCATTTCTTAATGCGCAGTAATAAACTCGGCACTCTAAAGCACCCGAGAGCGTTTTTTTCGATGCCAACCTAACCAGAGTGACGGGAGCGGCACAATTCAGAAAAAGCGCTCAGCTCGCCGAGAAAATGCGATTTAAGCAATAAAATTAAAAATGCTTATAAAACATAAACCAAACGTTGGAGGTGGTCATTTATTAATGCGCAGTAATAAACTCGGCACTCTAAAGCACCCGAGAGCGTTTTTTTCGATGCCAACCTAACCAGAGTAACGGGAGCGGCACAATTCAGAAAAAGCGCTCAGCTCGCCGAGAAAATGCGATTTAAGCAATACAATTAAAAATGCTTATAAAACATAAACCAAACGTTGGAGGTGGTCATTTCTTCATGCGCAGTGAATAACTCGGCACTCTAAAGCACCCGAGAGCGTTTTTTTCGATGCCAAGTGACGGGAGCGGCACAATTCAGAAAAAGTGCTCAGCTCGCCGAGAAAATGCGATTTAAGCAATAAAATTAAAAATGCTTATAAAACATAAACCAAACGTTGGAGGTGGTCATTTCTTAATGCGCAGTAATAAACTCGGCACTCTAAAGCACCCGAGAGCGTTTTTTTCGATGCCAACCTAACCAGAGTGACGGGAGCGGCACAATTCAGAAAAAGTGCTCAGCTCGCCGAGAAAATGCGATTTAAGCAATAAAATTAAAAATGCTTATAAAACATAAACCAAACGTTGGAGGTGGTCATTTCTTAATGCGCAGTAATAAACTCGGCACTCTAAAGCACCCGAGAGCGTTTTTTTCGATGCCAACCTAACCAGAGTGACGGGAGCGGCACAATTCAGAAAAAGTGCTCAGCTCGCCGAGAAAATGCAATTTAAGCAATAAAATTAAAAATGCTTATTAAACATAAACCAAACGTTGGAGGTGGTCATTTCTTCATGCGCAGTGAATAACTCGGCACTCTAAAGCACCCGAGAGCGTTTTTTTCGATGCCAACCTAACCAGAGTGACGGGAGCGGCACAATTCAGAAAAAGCGCTCAGCTCGCCGAGAAAATGCGATTTAAGCAATAAAATTAAAAATGCTTATAAAACATAAACCAAACGTTGGAGGTGGTCATTTCTTAATGCGCAGTAATAAACTCGGCACTCTAAAGCACCCGAGAGCGTTTTTTTCGATGCCAACCTAACCAGAGTGACGGGAGCGGCACAATTCAGAAAAAGTGCTCAGCTCGCCGAGAAAATGCGATTTAAGCAATAAAATTAAAAATGCTTATAAAACATAAACCAAACGTTGGAGGTGGTCATTTCTCAATGCGCAGTAATAAACTCGGCACTCTAAAGCACCCGAGAGCGTTTTTTTCGATGCCAACCTAACCAGAGTGACGGGAGCGGCACAATTCAGAAAAAGCGCTCAGCTCGCCGAGAAAATGCGATTTAAGCAATAAAATTAAAAATGCTTATAAAACATAAACCAAACGTTGGAGGTGGTCATTTCTTAATGCGCAGTAATAAACTCAGCACTCTAAAGCACCCGAGAGCGTTTTTTTCGATGCCAACCTAACCAGAGTAACGGGAGCGGCACAATTCAGAAAAAGCGCTCAGCTCGCCGAGAAAATGCGATTTAAGCAATACAATTAAAAATGCTTATAAAACATAAACCAAACGTTGGAGGTGGTCATTTCTTAATGCGCAGTAATAAACTCAGCACTCTAAAGCACCCGAGAGCGTTTTTTTCGATGCCAACCTAACCAGAGTAACGGGAGCGGCACAATTCAGAAAAAGCGCTCAGCTCGCCGAGAAAATGCAATTTAAGCAATAAAATTAAAAATGCTTATAAAACATAAACCAAACGTTGGAGGTGGTCATTTCTTCATGCGCAGTGAATAACTCGGCACTCTAAAGCACCCGAGAGCGTTTTTTTCGATGCCAAGTGACGGGAGCGGCACAATTCAGAAAAAGTGCTCAGCTCGCCGAGAAAATGCGATTTAAGCAATAAAATTAAAAATGCTTATAAAACATAAACCAAACGTTGGAGGTGGTCATTTCTTCATGCGCAGTGAATAACTCGGCACTCTAAAGCACCCGAGAGCGTTTTTTTCGATGCCAACCTAACCAGAGTGACGGGTGCGGCACAATTCAGAAAAAGTGCTCAGCTCGCCGAGAAAATGCGATTTAAGCAATAAAATTAAAAATGCTTATAAAACATAAACCAAACGTTGGAGGTGGTCATTTCTTAATGCGCAGTAATAAACTCGGCACTCTAAAGCACCCGAGAGCGTTTTTTTCGATGCCAACCTAACCAGAGTGACGGGAGCGGCACAATTCAGAAAAAGTGCTCAGCTCGCCGAGAAAATGCGATTTAAGCAATAAAATTAAAAATGCTTATAAAACATAAACCAAACGTTGGAGGTGGTCATTTCTTCATGCGCAGTGAATAACTCGGCACTCTAAAGCACCCGAGAGCGTTTTTTTCGATGCCAACCTAACCAGAGTGACGGGTGCGGCACAATTCAGAAAAAGTGCTCAGCTCGCCGAGAAAATGCGATTTAAGCAATAAAATTAAAAATGCTTATAAAACATAAACCAAACGTTGGAGGTGGTCATTTCTTAATGCGCAGTAATAAACTCGGCACTCTAAAGCACCCGAGAGCGTTTTTTTCGATGCCAACCTAACCAGAGTGACGGGAGCGGCACAATTCAGAAAAAGTGCTCAGCTCGCCGAGAAAATGCGATTTAAGCAATAAAATTAAAAATGCTTATAAAACATAAACCAAACGTTGGAGGTGGTCATTTCTTAATGCGCAGTAATAAACTCGGCACTCTAGAGCACCCGAGAGCGTTTTTTTCGATGCCAACCTAACCAGAGTGACGGGAGCGGCACAATTCAGAAAAAGTGCTCAGCTCGCCGAGAAAATGCGATTTAAGCAATAAAATTAAAAATGCTTATAAAACATAAACCAAACGTTGGAGGTGGTCATTTCTCAATGCGCAGTAATAAACTCGGCACTCTAAAGCACCCGAGAGCGTTTTTTTTTATGCCAACCTAACCAGAGTGACGGGAGCGGCACAATTCAGAAAAAGTGCTCAGCTCGCCGAGAAAATGCGATTTAAGCAATAAAATTAAAAATGCTTATTAAACATAAACCAAACGTTGGAGGTGGTCATTTCTTCATGCGCAGTGATAAACTCGGCACTCTAAAGCACCCGAGAGCGTTTTTTTCGATTCCACCCTAACCAGAGTGACGGGAGCGGCACAATTCAGAAAAAGTGCTCAGCTCGCCGAGAAAATGCGATTTAAGCAATAAAATTAAAAATGCTTATAAAACATAAACCAAACGTTGGAGGTGGTCATTTCTTCATGCGCAGTGATAAACTCGGCACTCTAAAGCACCCGAGAGCGTTTTTTTCGATGCCAACCTAACCAGAGTGACGGGAGCGGCACAATTCAGAAAAAGCGCTCAGCTCGCCGAGAAAATGCGATTTAAGCAATAAAATTAAAAATGCTTATAAAACATAAACCAAACGTTGGAGGTGGTCATTTCTTCATGCGCAGTGATAAACTCGGCACTCTAAAGCACCCGAGAGCGTTTTTTTCGATGCCAACCTAACCAGAGTGACGGGAGCGGCACAATTCAGAAAAAGTGCTCAGCTCGCCGAGAAAATGCGATTTAAGCAATAAAATTAAAAATGCTTATAAAACATAAACCAAACGTTGGAGGTGGTCATTTCTTAATGCGCAGTAATAAACTCGGCACTCTAAAGCACCCGAGAGCGTTTTTTTCGATGCCAACCTAACCAGAGTGACGGGAGCGGCACAATTCAGAAAAAGTGCTCAGCTCGCCGAGAAAATGCGATTTAAGCAATAAAATTAAAAATGCTTATAAAACATAAACCAAACGTTGGAGGTGGTCATTTCTTAATGCGCAGTGATAAACTCGGCACTCTAAAGCACCCGAGAGCGTTTTTTTCGATGCCAACCTAACCAGAGTGACGGGAGCGGCACAATTCAGAAAAAGCGCTCAGCTCGCCGAGAAAATGCGATTTAAGCAATAAAATTAAAAATGCTTATAAAACATAAACCAAACGTTGGAGGTGGTCATTTCTTAATGCGCAGTAATAAACTCGGCACTCTAAAGCACCCGAGAGCGTTTTTTTCGATGCCAACCTAACCAGAGTGACGGGAGCGGCACAATTCAGAAAAAGTGCTCAGCTCGCCGAGAAAATGCGATTTAAGCAATAAAATTAAAAATGCTTATAAAACATAAACCAAACGTTGGAGGTGGTCATTTCTCAATGCGCAGTAATAAACTCGGCACTCTAAAGCACCCGAGAGCGTTTTTTTCGATGCCAACCTAACCAGAGTGACGGGAGCGGCACAATTCAGAAAAAGCGCTCAGCTCGCCGAGAAAATGCGATTTAAGCAATAAAATTAAAAATGCTTATAAAACATAAACCAAACGTTGGAGGTGGTCATTTCTTAATGCGCAGTAATAAACTCAGCACTCTAAAGCACCCGAGAGCGTTTTTTTCGATGCCAACCTAACCAGAGTGACGGGAGCGGCACAATTCAGAAAAAGCGCTCAGCTCGCCGAGAAAATGCGATTTAAGCAATAAAATTAAAAATGCTTATAAAACATAAACCAAACGTTGGAGGTGGTCATTTCTTCATGCGCAGTGAATAACTCGGCACTCTAAAGCACCCGAGAGCGTTTTTTTCGATGCCAAGTGACGGGAGCGGCACAATTCAGAAAAAGTGCTCAGCTCGCCGAGAAAATGCGATTTAAGCAATAAAATTAAAAATGCTTATAAAACATAAACCAAACGTTGGAGGTGGTCATTTCTTAATGCGCAGTAATAAACTCGGCACTCTAAAGCACCCGAGAGCGTTTTTTTCGATGCCAACCTAACCAGAGTGACGGGAGCGGCACAATTCAGAAAAAGTGCTCAGCCCGCCGAGAAAATGCGATTTAAGCAATAAAATTAAAAATGCTTATAAAACATAAACCAAACGTTGGAGGTGGTCATTTCTTAATGCGCAGTAATAAACTCGGCACTCTAAAGCACCCGAGAGCGTTTTTTTCGATGCCAACCTAACCAGAGTCACGGGAGCGGCACAATTCAGAAAAAGTGCTCAGCTCGCCGAGAAAATGCGATTTAAGCAATAAAATTAAAAATGCTTATTAAACATAAACCAAACGTTGGAGGTGGTCATTTCTTCATGCGCAGTGAATAACTCGGCACTCTAAAGCACCCGATAGCGTTTTTTTCGATGCCAACCTAACCAGAGTGACGGGAGCGGCACAATTCAGAAAAAGTGCTCAGCTCGCCGAGAAAATGCGATTTAAGCAATAAAATTAAAAATGCTTATAAAACATAAACCAAACGTTGGAGGTGGTCATTTCTTAATGCGCAGTAATAAACTCGGCACTCTAAAGCACCCGAGAGCGTTTTTTTCGATGCCAACCTAACCAGAGTGACGGGAGCGGCACAATTCAGAAAAAGTGCTCAGCTCGCCGAGAAAATGCGATTTAAGCAATAAAATTAAAAATGCTTATAAAACATAAACCAAACGTTGGAGGTGGTCATTTCTTAATGCGCAGTAATAAACTCGGCACTCTAAAGCACCCGAGAGCGTTTTTTTCGATGCCAACCTAACCAGAGTGACGGGAGCGGCACAATTCAGAAAAAGCGCTCAGCTCGCCGAGAAAATGCGATTTAAGCAATAAAATTAAAAATGCTTATAAAACATAAACCAAACGTTGGAGGTGGTCATTTCTTCATGCGCAGTGATAAACTCGGCACTCTAAAGCACCCGAGAGCGTTTTTTTCGATGCCAACCTAACCAGAGTGACGGGAGCGGCACAATTCAGAAAAAGTGCTCAGCTCGCCGAGAAAATGCGATTTAAGCAATAAAATTAAAAATGCTTATAAAACATAAACCAAACGTTGGAGGTGGTCATTTCTTCATGCGCAGTGATAAACTCGGCACTCTAAAGCACCCGAGAGCGTTTTTTTCGATGCCAACCTAACCAGAGTGACGGGAGCGGCACAATTCAGAAAAAGTGCTCAGCTCGCCGAGAAAATGCGATTTAAGCAATAAAATTAAAAATGCTTATAAAACATAAACCAAACGTTGGAGGTGGTCATTTCTTAATGCGCAGTAATAAACTCGGCACTCTAAAGCACCCGAGAGCGTTTTTTTCGATGCCAACCTAACCAGAGTGACGGGAGCGGCACAATTCAGAAAAAGTGCTCAGCTCGCCGAGAAAATGCGATTTAAGCAATAAAATTAAAAATGCTTATAAAACATAAACCAAACGTTGGAGGTGGTCATTTCTTAATGCGCAGTAATAAACTCGGCACTCTAGAGCACCCGAGAGCGTTTTTTTCGATGCCAACCTAACCAGAGTGACGGGAGCGGCACAATTCAGAAAAAGTGCTCAGCTCGCCGAGAAAATGCGATTTAAGCAATAAAATTAAAAATGCTTATAAAACATAAACCAAACGTTGGAGGTGGTCATTTCTTAATGCGCAGTAATAAACTCGGCACTCTAAAGCACCCGAGAGCGTTTTTTTCGATGCCAACCTAACCAGAGTGACGGGAGCGGCACAATTCAGAAAAAGTGCTCAGCTCGCCGAGAAAATGCGATTTAAGCAATAAAATTAAAAATGCTTATTAAACATAAACCAAACGTTGGAGGTGGTCATTTCTTCATGCGCAGTGAATAACTCGGCACTCTAAAGCACCCGAGAGCGTTTTTTTCGATGCCAACCTAACCAGAGTGACGGGAGCGGCACAATTCAGAAAAAGCGCTCAGCTCGCCGAGAAAATGCGATTTAAGCAATAAAATTAAAAATGCTTATAAAACATAAACCAAACGTTGGAGGTGGTCATTTCTTAATGCGCAGTAATAAACTCGGCACTCTAAAGCACCCGAGAGCGTTTTTTTCGATGCCAACCTAACCAGAGTGACGGGAGCGGCACAATTCAGAAAAAGTGCTCAGCTCGCCGAGAAAATGCGATTTAAGCAATAAAATTAAAAATGCTTATAAAACATAAACCAAACGTTGGAGGTGGTCATTTCTTAATGCGCAGTAATAAACTCGGCACTCTAAAGCACCCGAGAGCGTTTTTTTCGATGCCAACCTAACCAGAGTCACGGGAGCGGCACAATTCAGAAAAAGTGCTCAGCTCGCCGAGAAAATGCGATTTAAGCAATAAAATTAAAAATGCTTATTAAACATAAACCAAACGTTGGAGGTGGTCATTTCTTCATGCGCAGTGAATAACTCGGCACTCTAAAGCACCCGATAGCGTTTTTTTCGATGCCAACCTAACCAGAGTGACGGGAGCGGCACAATTCAGAAAAAGTGCTCAGCTCGCCGAGAAAATGCGATTTAAGCAATAAAATTAAAAATGCTTATAAAACATAAACCAAACGTTGGAGGTGGTCATTTCTTAATGCGCAGTAATAAACTCGGCACTCTAAAGCACCCGAGAGCGTTTTTTTCGATGCCAACCTAACCAGAGTGACGGGAGCGGCACAATTCAGAAAAAGTGCTCAGCTCGCCGAGAAAATGCGATTTAAGCAATAAAATTAAAAATGCTTATAAAACATAAACCAAACGTTGGAGGTGGTCATTTCTTAATGCGCAGTAATAAACTCGGCACTCTAAAGCACCCGAGAGCGTTTTTTTCGATGCCAACCTAACCAGAGTGACGGGAGCGGCACAATTCAGAAAAAGCGCTCAGCTCGCCGAGAAAATGCGATTTAAGCAATAAAATTAAAAATGCTTATAAAACATAAACCAAACGTTGGAGGTGGTCATTTCTTCATGCGCAGTGATAAACTCGGCACTCTAAAGCACCCGAGAGCGTTTTTTTCGATGCCAACCTAACCAGAGTGACGGGAGCGGCACAATTCAGAAAAAGTGCTCAGCTCGCCGAGAAAATGCGATTTAAGCAATAAAATTAAAAATGCTTATAAAACATAAACCAAACGTTGGAGGTGGTCATTTCTTCATGCGCAGTGATAAACTCGGCACTCTAAAGCACCCGAGAGCGTTTTTTTCGATGCCAACCTAACCAGAGTGACGGGAGCGGCACAATTCAGAAAAAGTGCTCAGCTCGCCGAGAAAATGCGATTCAAGCAATAAAATTAAAAATGCTTATTAAACATAAACCAAACGTTGGAGGTGGTCATTTCTTCATGCGCAGTGAATAACTCGGCACTCTAAAGCACCCGAGAGCGTTTTTTTCGATGCCAACCTAACCAGAGTGACGGGAGCGGCACAATTCAGAAAAAGTGCTCAGCTCGCCGAGAAAATGCGATTTAAGCAATAAAATTAAAAATGCTTATAAAACATAAACCAAACGTTGGAGGTGGTCATTTCTTAATGCGCAGTAATAAACTCGGCACTCTAAAGCACCCGAGAGCGTTTTTTTCGATGCCAACCTAACCAGAGTGACGGGAGCGGCACAATTCAGAAAAAGTGCTCAGCTCGCCGAGAAAATGCGATTTAAGCAATAAAATTAAAAATGCTTATAAAACATAAACCAAACGTTGGAGGTGGTCATTTCTTAATGCGCAGTAATAAACTCGGCACTCTAAAGCACCCGAGAGCGTTTTTTTCGATGCCAACCTAACCAGAGTGACGGGAGCGGCACAATTCAGAAAAAGTGCTCAGCTCGCCGAGAAAATGCGATTTAAGCAATAAAATTAAAAATGCTTATAAAACATAAACCAAACGTTGGAGGTGGTCATTTCTTAATGCGCAGTAATAAACTCGGCACTCTAAAGCACCCGAGAGCGTTTTTTTCGATGCCAACCTAACCAGAGTGACGGGAGCGGCACAATTCAGAAAAAGTGCTCAGCTCGCCGAGAAAATGCGATTTAAGCAATAAAATTAAAAATGCTTATTAAACATAAACCAAACGTTGGAGGTGGTCATTTCTTCATGCGCAGTGAATAACTCGGCACTCTAAAGCACCCGAGAGCATTTGTTTCGATGCCAACCTAACCAGAGTGACGGGAGCGGCACAATTCAGAAAAAGCGCTCAGCTCGCCGAGAAAATGCGATTTAAGCAATAAAATTAAAAATGCTTATTAAACATAAACCAAACATTGGAGGTGGTCATTTCTTCATGCGCAGTGAATAACTCGGCACTCTAAAGCACCCGAGAGCGTTTTTTTCGATGCCAACCTAACCAGAGTGACGGGAGCGGCACAATTCAGAAAAAGCGCTCAGCTCGCCGAGAAAATGCGATTTAAGCAATAAAATTAAAAATGCTTATAAAACATAAACCAAACGTTGGAGGTGGGCATTTCTTCATGCGCAGTGATAAACTCGGCACTCTAAAGCACCCGAGAGCGTTTTTTTCGATGCCAACCTAACCAGAGTGACGGGAGCGGCACAATTCAGAAAAAGTGCTCAGCTCGCCGAGAAAATGCGATTTAAGCAATAAAATTAAAAATGCTTATAAAACATAAACCAAACGTTGGAGGTGGTCATTTCTTAATGCGCAGTAATAAACTCGGCACTCTAAAGCACCCGAGAGCGTTTTTTTCGATGCCAACCTAACCAGAGTGACGGGAGCGGCACAATTCAGAAAAAGCGCTCAGCTCGCCGAGAAAATGCGATTTAAGCAATAAAATTAAAAATGCTTATAAAACATAAACCAAACGTTGGAGGTGGTCATTTCTTCATGCGCAGTGATAAACTCGGCACTCTAAAGCACCCGAGAGCGTTTTTTTCGATGCCAACCTAACCAGAGTGACGGGAGCGGCACAATTCAGAAAAAGTGCTCAGCTCGCCGAGAAAATGCGATTTAAGCAATAAAATTAAAAATGCTTATAAAACATAAACCAAACGTTGGAGGTGGTCATTTCTTCATGCGCAGTGAATAACTCGGCACTCTAAAGCACCCGAGAGCGTTTTTTTCGATGCCAACCTAACCAGAGTGACGGGAGCGGCACAATTCAGAAAAAGTGCTCAGCTCGCCGAGAAAATGCGATTTAAGCAATAAAATTAAAAATGCTTATAAAACATAAACCAAACGTTGGAGGTGGTCATTTCTTAATGCGCAGTAATAAACTCGGCACTCTAAAGCACCCGAGAGCGTTTTTTTCGATGCCAACCTAACCAGAGTGACGGGAGCGGCACAATTCAGAAAAAGTGCTCAGCTCGCCGAGAAAATGCGATTTAAGCAATAAAATTAAAAATGCTTATAAAACATAAACCAAACGTTGGAGGTGGTCATTTCTTAATGCGCAGTAATAAACTCGGCACTCTAGAGCACCCGAGAGCGTTTTTTTCGATGCCAACCTAACCAGAGTGACGGGAGCGGCACAATTCAGAAAAAGTGCTCAGCTCGCCGAGAAAATGCGATTTAAGCAATAAAATTAAAAATGCTTATAAAACATAAACCAAACGTTGGAGGTGGTCATTTCTTAATGCGCAGTAATAAACTCGGCACTCTAAAGCACCCGAGAGCGTTTTTTTCGATGCCAACCTAACCAGAGTGACGGGAGCGGCACAATTCAGAAAAAGTGCTCAGCTCGCCGAGAAAATGCGATTTAAGCAATAAAATTAAAAATGCTTATTAAACATAAACCAAACGTTGGAGGTGGTCATTTCTTCATGCGCAGTGAATAACTCGGCACTCTAAAGCACCCGAGAGCGTTTTTTTCGATGCCAACCTAACCAGAGTGACGGGAGCGGCACAATTCAGAAAAAGCGCTCAGCTCGCCGAGAAAATGCGATTTAAGCAATAAAATTAAAAATGCTTATAAAACATAAACCAAACGTTGGAGGTGGTCATTTCTTAATGCGCAGTAATAAACTCGGCACTCTAAAGCACCCGAGAGCGTTTTTTTCGATGCCAACCTAACCAGAGTGACGGGAGCGGCACAATTCAGAAAAAGTGCTCAGCTCGCCGAGAAAATGCGATTTAAGCAATAAAATTAAAAATGCTTATTAAACATAAACCAAACGTTGGAGGTGGTCATTTCTTCATGCGCAGTGATAAACTCGGCACTCTAAAGCACCCGAGAGCGTTTTTTTCGATGCCACCCTAACCAGAGTGACGGGAGCGGCACAATTCAGAAAAAGTGCTCAGCTCGCCGAGAAAATGCGATTTAAGCAATAAAATTAAAAATGCTTATAAAACATAAACCAAACGTTGGAGGTGGTCATTTCTTCATGCGCAGTGATAAACTCGGCACTCTAAAGCACCCGAGAGCGTTTTTTTCGATGCCAACCTAACCAGAGTGACGGGAGCGGCACAATTCAGAAAAAGCGCTCAGCTCGCCGAGAAAATGCGATTTAAGCAATAAAATTAAAAATGCTTATAAAACATAAACCAAACGTTGGAGGTGGTCATTTCTTCATGCGCAGTGATAAACTCGGCACTCTAAAGCACCCGAGAGCGTTTTTTTCGATGCCAACCTAACCAGAGTGACGGGAGCGGCACAATTCAGAAAAAGTGCTCAGCTCGCCGAGAAAATGCGATTTAAGCAATAAAATTAAAAATGCTTATAAAACATAAACCAAACGTTGGAGGTGGTCATTTCTTAATGCGCAGTAATAAACTCGGCACTCTAAAGCACCCGAGAGCGTTTTTTTCGATGCCAACCTAACCAGAGTGACGGGAGCGGCACAATTCAGAAAAAGTGCTCAGCTCGCCGAGAAAATGCGATTTAAGCAATAAAATTAAAAATGCTTATAAAACATAAACCAAACGTTGGAGGTGGTCATTTCTTAATGCGCAGTGATAAACTCGGCACTCTAAAGCACCCGAGAGCGTTTTTTTCGATGCCAACCTAACCAGAGTGACGGGAGCGGCACAATTCAGAAAAAGCGCTCAGCTCGCCGAGAAAATGCGATTTAAGCAATAAAATTAAAAATGCTTATAAAACATAAACCAAACGTTGGAGGTGGTCATTTCTTAATGCGCAGTAATAAACTCGGCACTCTAAAGCACCCGAGAGCGTTTTTTTCGATGCCAACCTAACCAGAGTGACGGGAGCGGCACAATTCAGAAAAAGTGCTCAGCTCGCCGAGAAAATGCGATTTAAGCAATAAAATTAAAAATGCTTATAAAACATAAACCAAACGTTGGAGGTGGTCATTTCTTAATGCGCAGTAATAAACTCGGCACTCTAAAGCACCCGAGAGCGTTTTTTTCGATGCCAACCTAACCAGAGTGACGGGAGCGGCACAATTCAGAAAAAGCGCTCAGCTCGCCGAAAAAATGCGATTTAAGCAATAAAATTAAAAATGCTTATAAAACATAAACCAAACGTTGGAGGTGGTCATTTCCTAATGCGCAGTAATAAACTCGGCACTCTAAAGCACCCGAGAGCGTTTTTTTCGATGCCAACCTAACCAGAGTGACGGGAGCGGCACAATTCAGAAAAAGTGCTCAGCTCGCCGAGAAAATGCGATTTAAGCAATAAAATTAAAAATGCTTATTAAACATAAACCAAACGTTGGAGGTGGTCATTTCTTCATGCGCAGTGAATAACTCGGCACTCTAAAGCACCCGAGAGCGTTTTTTTCGATGCCAACCTAACCAGAGTGACGGGAGCGGCACAATTCAGAAAAAGCGCTCAGCTCGCCGAGAAAATGCGATTTAAGCAATAAAATTAAAAATGCTTATAAAACATAAACCAAACGTTGGAGGTGGTCATTTCTTCATGCGCAGTGATAAACTCGGCACTCTAAAGCACCCGGGAGCGTTTTTTTCGATGCCAACCTAACCAGAGTTACGGGAGCGGCACAATTCAGAAAAAGCGCTCAGCTCGCCGAGAAAATGCGATTTAAGCAATAAAATTAAAAATGCTTATAAAACATAAACCAAACGTTGGAGGTGGTCATTTCTTCATGCGCAGTGAATAACTCGGCACTCTAAAGCACCCGAGACCGTTTTTTTCGATGCCAACCTAACCAGAGTGACGGGAGCGGCACAATTCAGAAAAAGTGCTCAGCTCGCCGAGAAAATGCGATTTAAGCAATAAAATTAAAAATGCTTATAAAACATAAACCAAACGTTGGAGGTTGTCATTTCTTAATGCGCAGTAATAAACTCGGCACTCTAAAGCACCCGAGAGCGTTTTTTTCGATGCCAACCTAACCAGAGTGACGGGAGCGGCACAATTCAGAAAAAGTGCTCAGCTCGCCGAGAAAATGCGATTTAAGCAATAAAATTAAAAATGCTTATAAAACATAAACCAAACGTTGGAGGTGGTCATTTCTTCATGCGCAGTGAATAACTCGGCACTCTAAAGCACCCGAGAGCGTTTTTTTCGATGCCAACCTAACCAGAGTGACGGGAGCGGCACAATTCAGAAAAGGCGCTCAGCTCGCCGAGAAAATGCGATTTAAGCAATAAAATTAAAAATGCTTATAAAACATAAACCAAACGTTGGAAGTGGTCATTTCTTCATGCGCAGTGATAAACTCGGCACTCTAAAGCACCCGAGAGCGTTTTTTTCGATGCCAACCTAACCAGAGTTACGGGAGCGGCACAATTCAGAAAAAGCGCTCAGCTCGCCGAGAAAATGCGATTTAAGCAATAAAATTAAAAATGCTTATAAAACATAAACCAAACGTTGGAGGTGGTCATTTCTTCATGCGCAGTGATAAACTCGGCACTCTAAAGCACCCGAGAGCGTTTTTTTCGATGCCAACCTAACCAGAGTGACGGGAGCGGCACAATTCAGAAAAAGCGCTCAGCTCGCCGAGAAAATGCGATTTAAGCAATAAAATTAAAAATGCTTATAAAACATAAACCAAACGTTGGAGGTGGTCATTTCTTCATGCGCAGTGATAAACTCGGCACTCTAAAGCACCCGAGAGCGTTTTTTTCGATGCCAACCTAACCAGAGTGACGGGAGCGGCACAATTCAGAAAAAGTGCTCAGCTCGCCGAGAAAATGCGATTTAAGCAGTAAAATTAAAAATGCTTATAAAACATGAACCAAACGTTGGAGGTGGTCATTTCTCCATGCGCAGTGAATAACTCGGCACTCTAAAGCACCCGAGAGCGTTTTTTTCGATGCCAACCTAACCAGAGTGACGGGAGCGGCACAATTCAGAAAAAGTGCTCAGCTCGCCGAGAAAATGCGATTTAAGCAATAAAATTAAAAATGCTTATAAAACATAAACCAAACGTTGGAGTTGGTCATTTCTTAATGCGCAGTAATAAACTCGGCACTCTAAAGCACCCGAGAGCGTTTTTTTCGATGCCAACCTAACCAGAGTGACGGGAGCGGCACAATTCAGAAAAAGCGCTCAGCTCGCCGAGAAAATGCGATTTAAGCAATAAAATTAAAAATGCTTATAAAACATAAACCAAACGTTGGAGGTGGTCATTTATTAATGCGCAGTAATAAACTCGGCACTCTAAAGCACCCGAGAGCGTTTTTTTCGATGCCAACCTAACCAGAGTTACGGGAGCGGCACAATTCAGAAAAAGCGCTCAGCTCGCCGAGAAAATGCGATTTAAGCAAGAAAATTAAAAATGCTTATAAAACATAAACCAAACGTTGGAGGTGGTCATTTCTTCATGCGCAGTGAATAACTCGGCACTCTAAAGCACCCGAGAGCGTTTTTTTCGATGCCAACCTAACCAGAGTGACGGGAGCGGCACAATTCAGAAAAAGTGCTCAGCTCGCCGAGAAAATGCGATTTAAGCAATAAAATTAAAAATGCTTATAAAACATAAACCAAACGTTGGAGGTCATTTCTTAATGCGCAGTAATAAACTCGGCACTCTAAAGCACCCGTGAGCGTTTTTTTCGATGCCAACCTAACCAGAGTGACGGGAGCGGCACAATTCAGAAAAAGTGCTCAGCTCGCCGAGAAAATGCGATTTAAGCAATAAAATTAAAAATGCTTATTAAACATAAACCAAACGTTGGAGGTGGTCATTTCTTCATGAGCAGTGAATAACTCGGCACTCTAAAGCACCCGAGAGCGTTTTTTTCGATGCCAACCTAACCAGAGTGACGGGAGCGGCACAATTCAGAAAAAGCGCTCAGCTCGCCGAGAAAATGCGATTTAAGCAATAAAATCAAAAATGCTTATAAAACATAAACCAAACGTTGGAGGTGGTCATTTCTTAATGCGCAGTAATAAACTCGGCACTCTAAAGCACCCGAGAGCGTTTTTTTCGATGCCAACCTAACCAGAGTGACGGGAGCGGCACAATTCAGAAAAAGTGCTCAGCTCGCCGAGAAAATGCGATTTAAGCAATAAAATTAAAAATGCTTATAAAACATAGACCAAACGTTGGAGGTGGTCATTTCTTAATGCGCAGTGATAAACTCGGCACTCTAAAGCACCCGAGAGCGTTTTTTTCGATGCCAACCTAACCAGAGTGACGGGAGCGGCACAATTCAGAAAAAGTGCTCAGCTCGCCGAGAAAATGCGATTTAAGCAATAAAATTAAAAATGCTTATAAAACATAAACCAAACGTTGGAGGTGGTCATTTCTCAATGCGCAGTAATAAACTCGGCACTCTAAAGCACCCGAGAGCGTTTTTTTCGATGCCAACCTAACCTGAGTGACGGGAGCGGCACAATTCAGAAAAAGCGCTCAGCTCGCCGAGAAAATGCGATTTAAGCAATAAAATTAAAAATGCTTATAAAACATAAACCAAACGTTGGAGGTGGTCATTTCTTAATGCGCAGTAATAAACTCAGCACTCTAAAGCACCCGAGAGCGTTTTTTTCGATGCCAACCTAACCAGAGTAACGGGAGCGGCACAATTCAGAAAAAGCGCTCAGCTCGCCGAGAAAATGCAATTTAAGCAATAAAATTAAAAATGCTTATAAAACATAAACCAAACGTTGGAGGTGGTCATTTCTTCATGCGCAGTGAATAACTCGGCACTCTAAAGCACCCGAGAGCGTTTTTTTCGATGCCAAGTGACGGGAGCGGCACAATTCAGAAAAAGTGCTCAGCTCGCCGAGAAAATGCGATTTAAGCAATAAAATTAAAAATGCTTATAAAACATAAACCAAACGTTGGAGGTGGTCATTTCTTAATGCGCAGTAATAAACTCGGCACTCTAAAGCACCCGAGAGCATTTTTTTCGATGCCAACCTAACCAGAGTGACGGGAGCGGCACAATTCAGAAAAAGTGCTCAGCTCGCCGAGAAAATGCGATTTAAGCAATAAAATTAAAAATGCTTATAAAACATAAACCAAACGTTGGAGGTGGTCATTTCTTAATGCGCAGTAATAAACTCGGCACTCTAAAGCACCCGAGAGCGTTTTTTTCGATGCCAACCTAACCAGAGTGACGGGAGCGGCACAATTCAGAAAAAGTGCTCAGCTCGCCGAGAAAATGCGATTTAAGCAATAAAATTAAAAATGCTTATTAAACATAAACCAAACGTTGGAGGTGGTCATTTCTTCATGCGCAGTGAATAACTCGGCACTCTAAAGCACCCGAGAGCGTTTTTTTCGATGCCAACCTAACCAGAGTGACGGGAGCGGCACAATTCAGAAAAAGCGCTCAGCTCGCCGAGAAAATGCGATTTAAGCAATAAAATTAAAAATGCTTATAAAACATAAACCAAACGTTGGAGGTGGTCATTTCTTAATGCGCAGTAATAAACTCGGCACTCTAAAGCACCCGAGAGCGTTTTTTTCGATGCCAACCTAACCAGAGTGACGGGAGCGGCACAATTTAGAAAAAGTGCTCAGCTCGCCGAGAAAATGCGATTTAAGCAATAAAATTAAAAATGCTTATAAAACATAAACCAAACGTTGGAGGTGGTCATTTCTTAATGCGCAGTAATAAACTCGGCACTCTAAAGCACCCGAGAGCGTTTTTTTCGATGCCAACCTAACCAGAGTGACGGGAGCGGCACAATTCAGAAAAAGCGCTCAGCTCGCCGAGAAAATGCGATTTAAGCAATAAAATTAAAAATGCTTATAAAACATAAACCAAACGTTGGAGGTGGTCATTTCCTAATGCGCAGTAATAAACTCGGCACTCTAAAGCACCCGAGAGCGTTTTTTTCGATGCCAACCTAACCAGACTTACGGGAGCGGCACAATTCAGAAAAAGCGCTCAGCTCGCCGAGAAAATGCGATTTAAGCAATAAAATTAAAAATGCTTATAAAACATAAACCAAACGTTGGAGGTGGTCATTTCTTCATGCGCAGTGATAAACTCGGCACTCTAAAGCACCCGAGAGCGTTTTTTTTCGATGCCAACCTAACCAGAGTGACGGGAGCGGCACAATTCAGAAAAAGTGCTCAGCTCGCCGAGAAAATGCGATTTAAGCAATAAAATTAAAAATGCTTATAAAACATAAACCAAACGTTGGAGGTGGTCATTTCTCCATGCGCAGTGAATAACTCGGCACTCTAAAGCACCCGAGAGCGTTTTTTTCGATGCCAACCTAACCAGAGTGACGGGAGCGGCACAATTCAGAAAAAGTGCTCAGCTCGCCGAGAAAATGCGATTTAAGCAATAAAATCAAAAATGCTTATAAAACATAAACCAAACGTTGGAGGTGGTCATTTCTTAATGCGCAGTAATAAACTCGGCACTCTAAAGCACCCGAGAGCGTTTTTTTCGATGCCAACCTAACCAGAGTGACGGGAGCGGCACAATTCAGAAAAAGTGCTCAGCTCGCCGAGAAAATGCGATTTAAGCAATAAAATTAAAAATGCTTATAAAACATAGACCAAACGTTGGAGGTGGTCATTTCTTAATGCGCAGTGATAAACTCGGCACTCTAAAGCACCCGAGAGCGTTTTTTTCGATGCCAACCTAACCAGAGTGACGGGAGCGGCACAATTCAGAAAAAGTGCTCAGCTCGCCGAGAAAATGCGATTTAAGCAATAAAATTAAAAATGCTTATAAAACATAAACCAAACGTTGGAGGTGGTCATTTCTCAATGCGCAGTAATAAACTCGGCACTCTAAAGCACCCGAGAGCGTTTTTTTCGATGCCAACCTAACCTGAGTGACGGGAGCGGCACAATTCAGAAAAAGCGCTCAGCTCGCCGAGAAAATGCGATTTAAGCAATAAAATTAAAAATGCTTATAAAACATAAACCAAACGTTGGAGGTGGTCATTTCTTAATGCGCAGTAATAAACTCAGCACTCTAAAGCACCCGAGAGCGTTTTTTTCGATGCCAACCTAACCAGAGTAACGGGAGCGGCACAATTCAGAAAAAGCGCTCAGCTCGCCGAGAAAATGCAATTTAAGCAATAAAATTAAAAATGCTTATAAAACATAAACCAAACGTTGGAGGTGGTCATTTCTTCATGCGCAGTGAATAACTCGGCACTCTAAAGCACCCGAGAGCGTTTTTTTCGATGCCAAGTGACGGGAGCGGCACAATTCAGAAAAAGTGCTCAGCTCGCCGAGAAAATGCGATTTAAGCAATAAAATTAAAAATGCTTATAAAACATAAACCAAACGTTGGAGGTGGTCATTTCTTCATGCGCAGTGAATAACTCGGCACTCTAAAGCACCCGAGAGCGTTTTTTTCGATGCCAACCTAACCAGAGTGACGGGTGCGGCACAATTCAGAAAAAGTGCTCAGCTCGCCGAGAAAATGCGATTTAAGCAATAAAATTAAAAATGCTTATAAAACATAAACCAAACGTTGGAGGTGGTCATTTCTTAATGCGCAGTAATAAACTCGGCACTCTAAAGCACCCGAGAGCGTTTTTTTCGATGCCAACCTAACCAGAGTGACGGGAGCGGCACAATTCAGAAAAAGTGCTCAGCTCGCCGAGAAAATGCGATTTAAGCAATAAAATTAAAAATGCTTATAAAACATAAACCAAACGTTGGAGGTGGTCATTTCTTCATGCGCAGTGAATAACTCGGCACTCTAAAGCACCCGAGAGCGTTTTTTTCGATGCCAACCTAACCAGAGTGACGGGTGCGGCACAATTCAGAAAAAGTGCTCAGCTCGCCGAGAAAATGCGATTTAAGCAATAAAATTAAAAATGCTTATAAAACATAAACCAAACGTTGGAGGTGGTCATTTCTTAATGCGCAGTAATAAACTCGGCACTCTAAAGCACCCGAGAGCGTTTTTTTCGATGCCAACCTAACCAGAGTGACGGGAGCGGCACAATTCAGAAAAAGTGCTCAGCTCGCCGAGAAAATGCGATTTAAGCAATAAAATTAAAAATGCTTATAAAACATAAACCAAACGTTGGAGGTGGTCATTTCTTAATGCGCAGTAATAAACTCGGCACTCTAGAGCACCCGAGAGCGTTTTTTTCGATGCCAACCTAACCAGAGTGACGGGAGCGGCACAATTCAGAAAAAGTGCTCAGCTCGCCGAGAAAATGCGATTTAAGCAATAAAATTAAAAATGCTTATAAAACATAAACCAAACGTTGGAGGTGGTCATTTCTCAATGCGCAGTAATAAACTCGGCACTCTAAAGCACCCGAGAGCGTTTTTTTTGATGCCAACCTAACCAGAGTGACGGGAGCGGCACAATTCAGAAAAAGTGCTCAGCTCGCCGAGAAAATGCGATTTAAGCAATAAAATTAAAAATGCTTATTAAACATAAACCAAACGTTGGAGGTGGTCATTTCTTCATGCGCAGTGATAAACTCGGCACTCTAAAGCACCCGAGAGCGTTTTTTTCGATTCCACCCTAACCAGAGTGACGGGAGCGGCACAATTCAGAAAAAGTGCTCAGCTCGCCGAGAAAATGCGATTTAAGCAATAAAATTAAAAATGCTTATAAAACATAAACCAAACGTTGGAGGTGGTCATTTCTTCATGCGCAGTGATAAACTCGGCACTCTAAAGCACCCGAGAGCGTTTTTTTCGATGCCAACCTAACCAGAGTGACGGGAGCGGCACAATTCAGAAAAAGCGCTCAGCTCGCCGAGAAAATGCGATTTAAGCAATAAAATTAAAAATGCTTATAAAACATAAACCAAACGTTGGAGGTGGTCATTTCTTCATGCGCAGTGATAAACTCGGCACTCTAAAGCACCCGAGAGCGTTTTTTTCGATGCCAACCTAACCAGAGTGACGGGAGCGGCACAATTCAGAAAAAGTGCTCAGCTCGCCGAGAAAATGCGATTTAAGCAATAAAATTAAAAATGCTTATAAAACATAAACCAAACGTTGGAGGTGGTCATTTCTTAATGCGCAGTAATAAACTCGGCACTCTAAAGCACCCGAGAGCGTTTTTTTCGATGCCAACCTAACCAGAGTGACGGGAGCGGCACAATTCAGAAAAAGTGCTCAGCTCGCCGAGAAAATGCGATTTAAGCAATAAAATTAAAAATGCTTATAAAACATAAACCAAACGTTGGAGGTGGTCATTTCTTAATGCGCAGTGATAAACTCGGCACTCTAAAGCACCCGAGAGCGTTTTTTTCGATGCCAACCTAACCAGAGTGACGGGAGCGGCACAATTCAGAAAAAGCGCTCAGCTCGCCGAGAAAATGCGATTTAAGCAATAAAATTAAAAATGCTTATAAAACATAAACCAAACGTTGGAGGTGGTCATTTCTTAATGCGCAGTAATAAACTCGGCACTCTAAAGCACCCGAGAGCGTTTTTTTCGATGCCAACCTAACCAGAGTGACGGGAGCGGCACAATTCAGAAAAAGTGCTCAGCTCGCCGAGAAAATGCGATTTAAGCAATAAAATTAAAAATGCTTATAAAACATAAACCAAACGTTGGAGGTGGTCATTTCTCAATGCGCAGTAATAAACTCGGCACTCTAAAGCACCCGAGAGCGTTTTTTTCGATGCCAACCTAACCAGAGTGACGGGAGCGGCACAATTCAGAAAAAGCGCTCAGCTCGCCGAGAAAATGCGATTTAAGCAATAAAATTAAAAATGCTTATAAAACATAAACCAAACGTTGGAGGTGGTCATTTCTTAATGCGCAGTAATAAACTCAGCACTCTAAAGCACCCGAGAGCGTTTTTTTTCGATGCCAACCTAACCAGAGTGACGGGAGCGGCACAATTCAGAAAAAGCGCTCAGCTCGCCGAGAAAATGCGATTTAAGCAATAAAATTAAAAATGCTTATAAAACATAAACCAAACGTTGGAGGTGGTCATTTCTTCATGCGCAGTGAATAACTCGGCACTCTAATGCACCCGAGAGCGTTTTTTTCGATGCCAAGTGACGGGAGCGGCACAATTCAGAAAAAGTGCTCAGCTCGCCGAGAAAATGCGATTTAAGCAATAAAATTAAAAATGCTTATAAAACATAAACCAAACGTTGGAGGTGGTCATTTCCTAATGCGCAGTAATAAACTCGGCACTCTAAAGCACCCGAGAGCGTTTTTTTCGATGCCAACCTAACCAGAGTGACGGGAGCGGCACAATTCAGAAAAAGTGCTCAGCTCGCCGAGAAAATGCGATTTAAGCAATAAAATTAAAAATGCTTATTAAACATAAACCAAACGTTGGAGGTGGTCATTTCTTCATGCGCAGTGAATAACTCGGCACTCTAAAGCACCCGAGAGCGTTTTTTTCGATGCCAACCTAACCAGAGTGACGGGAGCGGCACAATTCAGAAAAAGCGCTCAGCTCGCCGAGAAAATGCGATTTAAGCAATAAAATTAAAAATGCTTATAAAACATAAACCAAACGTTGGAGGTGGTCATTTCTTCATGCGCAGTGATAAACTCGGCACTCTAAAGCACCCGAGAGCGTTTTTTTCGATGCCAACCTAACCAGAGTTACGGGAGCGGCACAATTCAGAAAAAGCGCTCAGCTCGCCGAGAAAATGCGATTTAAGCAATAAAATTAAAAATGCTTATAAAACATAAACCAAACGTTGGAGGTGGTCATTTCTTCATGCGCAGTGAATAACTCGGCACTCTAAAGCACCCGAGAGCGTTTTTTTCGATGCCAACCTAACCAGAGTGACGGGAGCGGCACAATTCAGAAAAAGTGCTCAGCTCGCCGAGAAAATGCGATTTAAGCAATAAAATTAAAAATGCTTATAAAACATAAACCAAACGTTGGAGGTGGTCATTTCTTAATGCGCAGTAATAAACTCGGCACTCTAAAGCACCCGAGAGCGTTTTTTTCGATGCCAACCTAACCAGAGTGACGGGAGCGGCACAATTCAGAAAAAGTGCTCAGCTCGCCGAGAAAATGCGATTTAAGCAATAAAATTAAAAATGCTTATAAAACATAAACCAAACGTTGGAGGTGGTCATTTCTTCATGCGCAGTGAATAACTCGGCACTCTAAAGCACCCGAGAGCGTTTTTTTCGATGCCAACCTAACCAGAGTGACGGGAGCGGCACAATTCAGAAAAGGCGCTCAGCTCGCCGAGAAAATGCGATTTAAGCAATAAAATTAAAAATGCTTATAAAACATAAACCAAACGTTGGAAGTGGTCATTTCTTCATGCGCAGTGATAAACTCGGCACTCTAAAGCACCCGAGAGCGTTTTTTTCGATGCCAACCTAACCAGAGTTACGGGAGCGGCACAATTCAGAAAAAGCGCTCAGCTCGCCGAGAAAATGCGATTTAAGCAATAAAATTAAAAATGCTTATAAAACATAAACCAAACGTTGGAGGTGGTCATTTCTTCATGCGCAGTGATAAACTCGGCACTCTAAAGCACCCGAGAGCGTTTTTTTCGATGCCAACCTAACCAGAGTGACGGGAGCGGCACAATTCAGAAAAAGCGCTCAGCTCGCCGAGAAAATGCGATTTAAGCAATAAAATTAAAAATGCTTATAAAACATAAACCAAACGTTGGAGGTGGTCATTTCTTCATGCGCAGTGATAAACTCGGCACTCTAAAGCACCCGAGAGCGTTTTTTTCGATGCCAACCTAACCAGAGTGACGGGAGCGGCACAATTCAGAAAAAGTGCTCAGCTCGCCGAGAAAATGCGATTTAAGCAGTAAAATTAAAAATGCTTATAAAACATGAACCAAACGTTGGAGGTGGTCATTTCTCCATGCGCAGTGAATAACTCGGCACTCTAAAGCACCCGAGAGCGTTTTTTTCGATGCCAACCTAACCAGAGTGACGGGAGCGGCACAATTCAGAAAAAGTGCTCAGCTCGCCGAGAAAATGCGATTTAAGCAATAAAATTAAAAATGCTTATTAAACATAAACCAAACGTTGGAGGTGGTCATTTCTTAATGCGCAGTAATAAACTCGGCACTCTAAAGCACCCGTGAGCGTTTTTTTCGATGCCAACCTAACCAGAGTGACGGGATCGGCACAATTCAGAAAAAGTGCTCAGCTCGCCGAGAAAATGCGATTTAAGCAATAAAATTAAAAATGCTTATAAAACATAAACCAAACGTTGGAGTTGGTCATTTCTTAATGCGCAGTAATAAACTCGGCACTCTAAAGCACCCGAGAGCGTTTTTTTCGATGCCAACCTAACCAGAGTGACGGGAGCGGCACAATTCAGAAAAAGCGCTCAGCTCGCCGAGAAAATGCGATTTAAGCAATAAAATTAAAAATGCTTATAAAACATAAACCAAACGTTGGAGGTGGTCATTTATTAATGCGCAGTAATAAACTCGGCACTCTAAAGCACCCGAGAGCGTTTTTTTCGATGCCAACCTAACCAGAGTTACGGGAGCGGCACAATTCAGAAAAAGCGCTCAGCTCGCCGAGAAAATGCGATTTAAGCAAGAAAATTAAAAATGCTTATAAAACATAAACCAAACGTTGGAGGTGGTCATTTCTTCATGCGCAGTGAATAACTCGGCACTCTAAAGCACCCGAGAGCGTTTTTTTCGATGCCAACCTAACCAGAGTGACGGGAGCGGCACAATTCAGAAAAAGTGCTCAGCTCGCCGAGAAAATGCGATTTAAGCAATAAAATTAAAAATGCTTATAAAACATAAACCAAACGTTGGAGGTGGTCATTTCTTAATGCGCAGTAATAAACTCGGCACTCTAAAGCACCCGTGAGCGTTTTTTTCGATGCCAACCTAACCAGAGTGACGGGAGCGGCACAATTCAGAAAAAGTGCTCAGCTCGCCGAGAAAATGCGATTTAAGCAATAAAATTAAAAATGCTTATAAAACATAAACCAAACGTTGGAGGTGGTCATTTCTTCATGCGCAGTGATAAAGTCGGCACTCTAAAGCACCCGAGAGCGTTTTTTTCGATGCCAACCTAACCAGAGTGACGGGAGCGGCACAATTCAGAAAAAGTGCTCAGCTCGCCGAGAAAATGCGATTTAAGCAATAAAATTAAAAATGCTTATTAAACATAAACCAAACGTTGGAGGTGGTCATTTCTTCATGCGCAGTGATAAACTCGGCACTCTAAAGCACCCGAGAGCGTTTTTTTCGATGCCAACCTAACCAGAGTGACGGGAGCGGCACAATTCAGAAAAAGTGCTCAGCTCGCCGAGAAAATGCGATTTAAGCAATACAATTAAAAATGCTTATAAAACATAAACCAAACGTTGGAGGTGGTCATTTCTTAATGCGCAGTAATAAACTCGGCACTCTAAAGCACCCGAGAGCGTTTTTTTCGATGCCAACCTAACCAGAGTGACGGGAGCGGCACAATTCAGAAAAAGTGCTCAGCTCGCCGAGAAAATGCGATTTAAGCAATAAAATTAAAAATGCTTATTAAACATAAACCAAACGTTGGAGGTGGTCATTTCTTCATGAGCAGTGAATAACTCGGCACTCTAAAGCACCCGAGAGCGTTTTTTTCGATGCCAACCTAACCAGAGTGACGGGAGCGGCACAATTCAGAAAAAGCGCTCAGCTCGCCGAGAAAATGCGATTTAAGCAATAAAATCAAAAATGCTTATAAAACATAAACCAAACGTTGGAGGTGGTCATTTCTTAATGCGCAGTAATAAACTCGGCACTCTAAAGCACCCGAGAGCGTTTTTTTCGATGCCAACCTAACCAGAGTGACGGGAGCGGCACAATTCAGAAAAAGTGCTCAGCTCGCCGAGAAAATGCGATTTAAGCAATAAAATTAAAAATGCTTATAAAACATAGACCAAACGTTGGAGGTGGTCATTTCTTAATGCGCAGTGATAAACTCGGCACTCTAAAGCACCCGAGAGCGTTTTTTTCGATGCCAACCTAACCAGAGTGACGGGAGCGGCACAATTCAGAAGAAGCGCTCAGCTCGCCGAGAAAATGCGATTTAAGCAATAAAATTAAAAATGCTTATAAAACATAAACCAAACGTTGGAGGTGGTCATTTCTTAATGCGCAGTAATAAACTCGGCACTCTAAAGCACCCGAGAGCGTTTTTTTTCGATGCCAACCTAACCAGAGTGACGGGAGCGGCACAATTCAGAAAAAGTGCTCAGCTCGCCGAGAAAATGCGATTTAAGCAATAAAATTAAAAATGCTTATAAAACATAAACCAAACGTTGGAGGTGGTCATTTCTCAATGCGCAGTAATAAACTCGGCACTCTAAAGCACCCGAGAGCGTTTTTTTCGATGCCAACCTAACCAGAGTGACGGGAGCGGCACAATTCAGAAAAAGCGCTCAGCTCGCCGAGAAAATGCGATTTAAGCAATAAAATTAAATATGCTTATAAAACATAAACCAAACGTTGGAGGTGGTCATTTCTTAATGCGCAGTAATAAACTCAGCACTCTAAAGCACCCGAGAGCGTTTTTTTCGATGCCAACCTAACCAGAGTAACGGGAGCGGCACAATTCAGAAAAAGCGCTCAGCTCGCCGTGAAAATGCGATTTAAGCAATAAAATTAAAAATGCTTATAAAACATAAACCAAACGTTGGAGGTGGTCATTTCTTCATGCGCAGTGAATAACTCGGCACTCTAAAGCACCCGAGAGCGTTTTTTTCGATGCCAAGTGACGGGAGCGGCACAATTCAAAAAAAGTGCTCAGCTCGCCGAGAAAATGCGATTTAAGCAATAAAATTAAAAATGCTTATAAAACATAAACCAAACGTTGGAGGTGGTCATTTCTTAATGCGCAGTAATAAACTCGGCACTCTAAAGCACCCGAGAGCGTTTTTTTCGATGCCAACCTAACCAGAGTGACGGGAGCGGCACAATTCAGAAAAAGTGCTCAGCTCGCCGAGAAAATGCGATTTAAGCAATACAATTAAAAATGCTTATAAAACATAAACCAAACGTTGGAGGTGGTCATTTCTTAATGCGCAGTAATAAACTCGGCACTCTAAAGCACCCGAGAGCGTTTTTTTCGATGCCAACCTAACCAGTGACGGGAGCGGCACAATTCAGAAAAAGTGCTCAGCTCGCCGAGAAAATGCGATTTAAGCAATACAATTAAAAATGCTTATTAAACATAAACCAAACGTTGGAGGTGGTCATTTCTTCATGCGCAGTGAATAACTCGGCACTCTAAAGCACCCGAGAGCGTTTTTTTCGATGCCAACCTAACCAGAGTGACGGGAGCGGCACAATTCAGAAAAAGCGCTCAGCTCGCCGAGAAAATGCGATTTAAGCAATAAAATTAAAAATGCTTATAAAACATAAACCAAACGTTGGAGGTGGTCATTTCTTAATGCGCAGTAATAAACTCGGCACTCTAAAGCACCCGAGAGCGTTTTTTTCGATGCCAACCTAACCAGAGTGACGGGAGCGGCACAATTCAGAAAAAGTGCTCAGCTCGCCGAGAAAATGCGATTTAAGCAATAAAATTAAAAATGCTTATAAAACATAAACCAAACGTTGGAGGTGGTCATTTCTTAATGCGCAGTAATAAACTCGGCACTCTAAAGCACCCGAGAGCGTTTTTTTCGATGCCAACCTAACCAGAGTGACGGGAGCGGCACAATTCAGAAAAAGCGCTCAGCTCGCCGAGAAAATGCGATTTAAGCAATAAAATTAAAAATGCTTATAAAACATAAACCAAACGTTGGAGGTGGTCATTTCCTAATGCGCAGTAATAAACTCGGCACTCTAAAGCACCCGAGAGCGTTTTTTTCGATGCCAACCTAACCAGACTTACGGGAGCGGCACAATTCAGAAAAAGCGCTCAGCTCGCCGAGAAAATGCGATTTAAGCAATAAAATTAAAAATGCTTATAAAACATAAACCAAACGTTGGAGGTGGTCATTTCTTCATGCGCAGTGATAAACTCGGCACTCTAAAGCACCCGAGAGCGTTTTTTTTCGATGCCAACCTAACCAGAGTGACGGGAGCGGCACAATTCAGAAAAAGTGCTCAGCTCGCCGAGAAAATGCGATTTAAGCAATAAAATTAAAAATGCTTATAAAACATAAACCAAACGTTGGAGGTGGTCATTTCTCCATGCGCAGTGAATAACTCGGCACTCTAAAGCACCCGAGAGCGTTTTTTTCGATGCCAACCTAACCAGAGTGACGGGAGCGGCACAATTCAGAAAAAGTGCTCAGCTCGCCGAGAAAATGCGATTTAAGCAATAAAATTAAAAATGCTTATAAAACATAAACCAAACGTTGGAGGTGGTCATTTCTTAATGCGCAGTAATAAACTCGGCACTCTAAAGCACCCGTGAGCGTTTTTTTCGATGCCAACCTAACCAGAGTGACGGGACGGCACAATTCAGAAAAAGTGCTCAGCTCGCCGAGAAAATGCGATTTAAGCAATAAAATTAAAAATGCTTATAAAACATAAACCAAACGTTGGAGGTGGTCATTTCTTAATGCGCAGTAATAAACTCGGCACTCTAAAGAACCCGAGAGCGTTTTTTTCGATGCCAACCTAACCAGAGTGACGGGAGCGGCACAATTCAGAAAAAGCGCTCAGCTCGCCGAGAAAATGCGATTTAAGCAATAAAATTAAAAATGCTTATAAAACATAAACCAAACGTTGGAGGTGGTCATTTCTTAATGCGCAGTAATAAACTCGGCACTCTAAAGCACCCGAGAGCGTTTTTTTCGATGCCAACCTAACCAGAGTGACGGGAGCGGCACAATTCAGAAAAAGTGCTCAGCTCGCCGAGAAAATGCGATTTAAGCAATAAAATTAAAAATGCTTATTAAACATAAACCAAACGTTGGAGGTTGTCATTTCTTCATGCGCAGTGAATAACTCGGCACTCTAAAGCACCCGAGAGCGTTTTTTTCGATGCCAACCTAACCAGAGTGACGGGAGCGGCACAATTCAGAAAAAGCGCTCAGCTCGCCGAGAAAATGCGATTTAAGCAATAAAATTAAAAATGCTTATTAAACATAAACCAAACGTTGGAGGTGGTCATTTCTTCATGCGCAGTGAATAACTCGGCACTCTAAAGCACCCGAGAGCGTTTTTTTTCGATGCCAACCTAACCAGAGTGACGGGACAGGCACAATTCAGAAAAAGCGCTCAGCTCGCCGAGAAAATGCGATTTAAGCAATAAAATTAAAAATGCTTATAAAACATAAACCAAACGTTGGAGGTGGTCATTTCTTCATGCGCAGTGATAAACTCGGCACTCTAAAGCACCCGAGAGCGTTTTTTTCGATGCCAACCTATCCAGAGTGACGGGAGCGGCACAATTCAGAAAAAGTGCTCAGCTCGCCGAGAAAATGCGATTTAAGCAATAAAATTAAAAATGCTTATAAAACATAAACCAAACGTTGGAGGTGGTCATTTCTTCATGCGCAGTGATAAACTCGGCACTCTAAAGCACCCGAGAGCGTTTTTTTCGATGCCAACCTAACCAGAGTGACGGGAGCGGCACAATTCAGAAAAAGCGCTCAGCTCGCCGAGAAAATGCGATTTAAGCAATAAAATTAAAAATGCTTATAAAACATAAACCAAACGTTGGAGGTGGTCGTTTCTTCATGCGCAGTGATAAACTCGGCACTCTAAAGCACCCGAGAGCGTTTTTTTCGATGCCAACCTAACCAGAGTGACGGGAGCGGCACAATTCAGAAAAAGTGCTCAGCTCGCCGAGAAAATGCGATTCAAGCAATAAAATTAAAAATGCTTATTAAACATAAACCAAACGTTGGAGGTGGTCATTTCTTCATGCGCAGTGAATAACTCGGCACTCTAAAGCACCCGAGAGCGTTTTTTTCGATGCCAACCTAACCAGAGTGACGGGAGCGGCACAATTCAGAAAAAGTGCTCAGCTCGCCGAGAAAATGCGATTTAAGCTATAAAATTAAAAATGCTTATAAAACATAAACCAAACGTTGGAGGTGGTCATTTCTTAATGCGCAGTAATAAACTCGGCACTCTAAAGCACCCGAGAGCGTTTTTTTCGATACCAACCTAACCAGAGTGACGGGAGCGGCACAATTCAGAAAAAGTGCTCAGCTCGCCGAGAAAATGCGATTTAAGCAATAAAATTAAAAATGCTTATAAAACATAAACCAAACGTTGGAGGTGGTCATTTCTTAATGCGCAGTAATAAACTCGGCACTCTAAAGCACCCGAGAGCGTTTTTTTCGATGCCAACCTAACCAGAGTGACGACGGGAGCGGCACAATTCAGAAAAAGTGCTCAGCTCGCCGAGAAAATGCGATTTAAGCAATAAAATTAAAAATGCTTATAAAACATAAACCAAACGTTGGAGGTGGTCATTTCTTCATGCGCAGTGAATAACTCGGCACTCTAAAGCACCCGAGAGCGTTTTTTTCGATGCCAACCTAACCAGAGTGACGGGTGCGGCACAATTCAGAAAAAGTGCTCAGCTCGCCGAGAAAATGCGATTTAAGCAATAAAATTAAAAATGCTCATAAAACATAAACCAAACGTTGGAGGTGGTCATTTCTTAATGCGCAGTAATAAACTCGGCACTCTAAAGCACCCGAGAGCGTTTTTTTCGATGCCAACCTAACCAGAGTGACGGGAGCGGCACAATTCAGAAAAAGTGCTCAGCTCGCCGAGAAAATGCGATTTAAGCAATAAAATTAAAAATGCTTATAAAACATAAACCAAACGTTGGAGGTGGTCATTTCTTAATGCGCAGTAATAAACTCGGCACTCTAGAGCACCCGAGAGCGTTTTTTTCGATGCCAACCTAACCAGAGTGACGGGAGCGGCACAATTCAGAAAAAGTGCTCAGCTCGCCGAGAAAATGCGATTTAAGCAATAAAATTAAAAATGCTTATAAAACATAAACCAAACGTTGGAGGTGGTCATTTCTCAATGCGCAGTAATAAACTCGGCACTCTAAAGCACCCGAGAGCGTTTTTTTCGATGCCAACCTAACCAGAGTGACGGGAGCGGCACAATTCAGAAAAAGTGCTCAGCTCGCCGAGAAAATGCGATTTAAGCAATAAAATTAAAAATGCTTATAAAACATAAACCAAACGTTGGAGGTGGTCATTTCTTCATGCGCAGTGAATAACTCGGCACTCTAAAGCACCCGAGAGCGTTTTTTTCGATGCCAACCTAACCAGAGTGACGGGAGCGGCACAATTCAGAAAAAGCGCTCAGCTCGCCGAGAAAATGCGATTTAAGCAATAAAATTAAAAATGCTTATAAAACATAAACCAAACGTTGGAGGTGGTCATTTCCTAATGCGCAGTAATAAACTCGGCACTCTAAAGCACCCGAGAGCGTTTTTTTCGATGCCAACCTAACCAGAGTGACGGGAGCGGCACAATTCAGAAAAAGTGCTCAGCTCGCCGAGAAAATGCGATTTAAGCAATAAAATTAAAAATGCTTATTAAACATAAACCAAACGTTGGAGGTGGTCATTTCTTCATGCGCAGTGAATAACTCGGCACTCTAAAGCACCCGAGAGCGTTTTTTTCGATGCCAACCTAACCAGAGTGACGGGAGCGGCACAATTCAGAAAAAGCGCTCAGCTCGCCGAGAAAATGCGATTTAAGCAATAAAATTTAAAATGCTTATTAAACATAAACCAAACGTTGGAGGTGGTCATTTCTTCATGCGCAGTGATAAACTCGGCACTCTAAAGCACCCGAGAGCGTTTTTTTCGATGCCAACCTAACCAGAGTGACGGGAGCGGCACAATTCAGAAAAAGCGCTCAGCTCGCCGAGAAAATGCGATTTAAGCAATAAAATTAAAAATGCTTATAAAACATAAACCAAACGTTGGAGGTGGTCATTTCTTCATGCGCAGTGATAAACTCGGCACTCTAAAGCACCCGAGAGCGTTTTTATCGATGCCAACCTAACCAGAGTGACGGGAGCGGCACAATTCAGAAAAAGTGCTCAGCTCGCCGAGAAAATGCGATTTAAGCAATAAAATTAAAAATGCTTATAAAACATAAACCAAACGTTGGAGGTGGTCATTTCTTCATGCGCAGTGAATAACTCGGCACTCTAAAGCACCCGAGAGCGTTTTTTTCGATGCCAACCTAACCAGAGTGACGGGAGCGGCACAATTCAGAAAAAGTGCTCAGCTCGCCGAGAAAATGCGATTTAAGCAATAAAATTAAAAATGCTTATAAAACATAAACCAAACGTTGGAGGTGGTCATTTCTTAAAGCGCAGTAATAAACTCGGCACTCTAAAGCACCCGTGAGCGTTTTTTTCGATGCCAACCTAACCAGAGTGACGGGAGCGGCACAATTCAGAAAAAGTGCTCAGCTCGCCGAGAAAATGCGATTTAAGCAATAAAATTAAAAATGCTTATAAAACATAAACCAAACGTTGGAGGTGGTCATTTCTTCATGCGCAGTGATAAAGTCGGCACTCTAAAGCACCCGAGAGCGTTTTTGTCGATGCCAACCTAACCAGAGTGACGGGAGCGGCACAATTCGGAAAAAGTGCTCAGCTCGCCGAGAAAATGCGATTCAAGCAATAAAATTAAAAATGCTTATTAAACATAAACCAAACGTTGGAGGTGGTCATCTCTTCATGCGCAGTGAATAACTCGGCACTCTAAAGCACCCGAGAGCGTTTTTTTCGATGCCAACCTAACCAGAGTGACGGGAGCGGCACAATTCAGAAAAAGTGCTCAGCTCGCCGAGAAAATGCGATTTAAGCAATAAAATTAAAAATGCTTATAAAACATAAACCAAACGTTGGAGGTGGTCATTTCTTAATGCGCAGTAATAAACTCGGCACTCTAAAGCACCCGAGAGCGTTTTTTTCGATGCCAACCTAACCAGAGTGACGGGAGCGGCACAATTCAGAAAAAGTGCTCAGCTCGCCGAGAAAATGCGATTTAAGCAATAAAATTAAAAATGCTTATAAAACATAAACCAAACGTTGGAGGTGGTCATTTCTTCATGCGCAGTGAATAACTCGGCACTCTAAAGCACCCGAGAGCGTTTTTTTCGATGCCAACCTAACCAGAGTGACGGGAGCGGCACAATTCAGAAAAAGTGCTCAGCTCGCCGAGAAAATGCGATTTAAGCAATAAAATTAAAAATGCTTATAAAACATAAACCAAACGTTGGAGGTGGTCATTTCTTAATGCGCAGTAATAAACTCGGCACTCTAAAGCACCCGAGAGCGTTTTTTTCGATGCCAACCTAACCAGAGTGACGGGAGCGGCACAATTCAGAAAAAGTGCTCAGCTCGCCGAGAAAATGCGATTTAAGCAATAAAATTAAAAATGCTTATAAAACATAAACCAAACGTTGGAGGTGGTCATTTCTTAATGCGCAGTAATAAACTCGGCACTCTAGAGCACCCGAGAGCGTTTTTTTTCGATGCCAACCTAACCAGAGTGACGGGAGCGGCACAATTCAGAAAAAGTGCTCAGCTCGCCGAGAAAATGCGATTTAAGCAATAAAATTAAAAATGCTTATAAAACATAAACCAAACGTTGGAAGTGGTCATTTCTTCATGCGCAGTGATAAACTCGGCACTCTAAAGCACCCGAGAGCGTTTTTTTCGATGCCAACCTAACCAGAGTTACGGGAGCGGCACAATTCAGAAAAAGCGCTCAGCTCGCCGAGAAAATGCGATTTAAGCAATAAAATTAAAAATGCTTATAAAACATAAACCAAACGTTGGAGGTGGTCATTTCTTCATGCGCAGTGATAAACTCGGCACTCTAAAGCACCCGAGAGCGTTTTTTTCGATGCCAACCTAACCAGAGTGACGGGAGCGGCACAATTCAGAAAAAGCGCTCAGCTCGCCGAGAAAATGCGATTTAAGCAATAAAATTAAAAATGCTTATAAAACATAAACCAAACGTTGGAGGTGGTCATTTCTTAATGCGCAGTAATAAACTCGGCACTCTAAAGCACCCGAGAGCGTTTTTTTCGATGCCAACCTAACCAGAGTGACGGGAGCGGCACAATTCAGAAAAAGTGCTCAGCTCGCCGAGAAAATGCGATTTAAGCAATAAAATTAAAAATGCTTATAAAACATAAACCAAACGTTGGAGGTGGTCATTTCTCAATGCGCAGTAATAAACTCGGCACTCTAAAGCACCCGAGAGCGTTTTTTTCGATGCCAACCTAACCAGAGTGACGGGAGCGGCACAATTCAGAAAAAGTGCTCAGCTCGCCGAGAAAATGCGATTTAAGCAATAAAATTAAAAATGCTTATAAAACATAAACCAAACGTTGGAGGTGGTCATTTCTTAATGCGCAGTAATAAACTCGGCACTCTAAAGCACCCGAGAGCGTTTTTTTCGATGCCAACCTAACCAGAGTGACGGGAGCGGCACAATTCAGAAAAAGTGCTCAGCTCGCCGAGAAAATGCGATTTAAGCAATAAAATTAAAAATGCTTATAAAACATAAACCAAACGTTGGAGGTGGTCATTTCTTAATGCGCAGTAATAAACTCGGCACTCTAGAGCACCCGAGAGCGTTTTTTTCGATGCCAACCTAACCAGAGTGACGGGAGCGGCACAATTCAGAAAAAGTGCTCAGCTCGCCGAGAAAATGCGATTTAAGCAATAAAATTAAAAATGCTTATAAAACATAAACCAAACGTTGGAAGTGGTCATTTCTTCATGCGCAGTGATAAACTCGGCACTCTAAAGCACCCGAGAGCGTTTTTTTCGATGCCAACCTAACCAGAGTTACGGGAGCGGCACAATTCAGAAAAAGCGCTCAGCTCGCCGAGAAAATGCGATTTAAGCAATAAAATTAAAAATGCTTATAAAACATAAACCAAACGTTGGAGGTGGTCATTTCTTCATGCGCAGTGATAAACTCGGCACTCTAAAGCACCCGAGAGCGTTTTTTTCGATGCCAACCTAACCAGAGTGACGGGAGCGGCACAATTCAGAAAAAGCGCTCAGCTCGCCGAGAAAATGCGATTTAAGCAATAAAATTAAAAATGCTTATAAAACATAAACCAAACGTTGGAGGTGGTCATTTCTTCATGCGCAGTGATAAACTCGGCACTCTAAAGCACCCGAGAGCGTTTTTTTCGATGCCAACCTAACCAGAGTGACGGGAGCGGCACAATTCAGAAAAAGCGCTCAGCTCGCCGAGAAAATGCGATTTAAGCAATAAAATTAAAAATGCTTATAAAACATAAACCAAACGTTGGAGGTGGTCATTTCTCCATGCGCAGTGAATAACTCGGCACTCTAAAGCACCCGAGAGCGTTTTTTTCGATGCCAACCTAACCAGAGTGACGGGAGCGGCACAATTCAGAAAAAGTGCTCAGCTCGCCGAGAAAATGCGATTTAAGCAATAAAATTAAAAATGCTTATAAAACATAAACCAAACGTTGGAGGTGGTCATTTCTTAATGCGCAGTAATAAACTCGGCACTCTAAAGCACCCGTGAGCGTTTTTTTCGATGCCAACCTAACCAGAGTGACGGGAGCGGCACAATTCAGAAAAAGTGCTCAGCTCGCCGAGAAAATGCGATTTAAGCAATAAAATTAAAAATGCTTATAAAACATAAACCAAACGTTGGAGGTGGTCATTTCTTAATGCACAGTAATAAACTCGGCACTCTAAAGCACCCGAGAGCGTTTTTTTCGATGCCAACCTAACCAGAGTGACGGGAGCGGCACAATTCAGAAAAAGTGCTCAGCTCGCCGAGAAAATGCGATTTAAGCAATAAAATTAAAAATGCTTATAAAACATAAACCAAACGTTGGAGGTGGTCATTTCTTAATGCGCAGTAATAAACTCGGCACTCTAAAGCACCCGAGAGCGTTTTTTTCGATGCCAACCTAACCAGAGTTACGGGAGCGGCACAATTCAGAAAAAGCGCTCAGCTCGCCGAGAAAATGCGATTTAAGCAATAAAATTAAAAATGCTTATAAAACATAAACCAAACGTTGGAGGTGGTCATTTCTTCATGCGCAGTGAATAACTCGGCACTCTAAAGCACCCGAGAGCGTTTTTTTCGATGCCAACCTAACCAGAGTGACGGGAGCGGCACAATTCAGAAAAAGTGCTCAGCTCGCCGAGAAAATGCGATTTAAGCAATAAAATTAAAAATGCTTATAAAACATAAACCAAACGTTGGAGGTGGTCATTTCTTAATGCGCAGTAATAAACTCGGCACTCTAAAGCACCCGTGAGCGTTTTTTTCGATGCCAACCTAACCAGAGTGACGGGAGCGGCACAATTCAGAAAAAGTGCTCAGCTCGCCGAGAAAATGCGATTTAAGCAATACAATTAAAAATGCTTATAAAACATAAACCAAACGTTGGAGGTGGTCATTTCTTAATGCGCAGTAATAAACTCGGCACTCTAAAGCACCCGTGAGCGTTTTTTTCGATGCCAACCTAACCAGAGTGACGGGAGCGGCACAATTCAGAAAAAGTGCTCAGCTCGCCGAGAAAATGCGATTTAAGCAATAAAATTAAAAATGCTTATAAAACATAAACCAAACGTTGGAGGTGGTCATTTCTTAATGCGCAGTAATAAACTCGGCACTCTAAAGCACCCGTGAGCGTTTTTTTCGATGCCAACCTAACCAGAGTGACGGGAGCGGCACAATTCAGAAAAAGTGCTCAGCTCGCCGAGAAAATGCGATTTAAGCAATAAAATTAAAAATGCTTATAAAACATAAACCAAACGTTGGAGGTGGTCATTTCTTCATGCGCAGTGATAAAGTCGGCACTCTAAAGCACCCGAGAGCGGTTTTTTCGATGCCAACCTAACCAGAGTGACGGGAGCGGCACAATTCAGAAAAAGTGCTCAGCTCGCCGAGAAAATGCGATTTAAGCAATAAAATTAAAAATGCTTATTAAACATAAACCAAACGTTGGAGGTGGTCATTTCTTCATGCGCAGTGATAAACTCGGCACTCTAAAGCACCCGAGAGCGTTTTTTTCGATGCCAAGTGACGGGAGCGGCACAATTCAGAAAAAGTGCTCAGCTCGCCGAGAAAATGCGATTTAAGCAATACAATTAAAAATGCTTATAAAACATAAACCAAACGTTGGAGGTGGTCATTTCTTAATGCGCAGTAATAAACTCGGCACTCTAAAGCACCCGAGAGCGTTTTTTTCGATGCCAACCTAACCAGAGTGACGGGAGCGGCACAATTCAGAAAAAGTGCTCAGCTCGCCGAGAAAATGCGATTTAAGCAATAAAATTAAAAATGCTTATAAAACATAAACCAAACGTTGGAGGTGGTCATTTCTTAATGCGCAGTAATAAACTCGGCACTCTAAAGCACCCGAGAGCGTTTTTTTCGATGCCAACCTAACCAGAGTGACGGGAGCGGCACAATTCAGAAAAAGTGCTCAGCTCGCCGAGAAAATGCGATTTAAGCAATAAAATTAAAAATGCTTATTAAACATAAACCAAACGTTGGAGGTGGTCATTTCTTCATGCGCAGTGAATAACTCGGCACTCTAAAGCACCCGAGAGCGTTTTTTTCGATGCCAACCTAACCAGAGTGACGGGAGCGGCACAATTCAGAAAAAGCGCTCAGCTCGCCGAGAAAATGCGATTTAAGCAATAAAATTAAAAATGCTTATAAAACATGAACCAAACGTTGGAGGTGGTCATTTCTTAATGCGCAGTAATAAACTCGGCACTCTAAAGCACCCGAGAGCGTTTTTTTCGATGCCAACCTAACCAGAGTGACGGGAGCGGCACAATTCAGAAAAAGTGCTCAGCTCGCCGAGAAAATGCGATTTAAGCAATAAAATTAAAAATGCTTATAAAACATAAACCAAACGTTGGAGGTGGTCATTTCTTAATGCGCAGTAATAAACTCGGCACTCTAAAGCACCTGAGAGCGTTTTTTTCGATGCCAACCTAACCAGAGTGACGGGAGCGGCACAATTCAGAAAAAGTGCTCAGCTCGCCGAGAAAATGCGATTTAAGCAATAAAATTAAAAATGCTTATTAAACATAAACCAAACGTTGGAGGTGGTCATTTCTTCATGCGCAGTGAATAACTCGGCACTCTAAAGCACCCGATAGCGTTTTTTTCGATGCCAACCTAACCAGAGTGACGGGAGCGGCACAATTCAGAAAAAGTGCTCAGCTCGCCGAGAAAATGCGATTTAAGCAATAAAATTAAAAATGCTTATAAAACATAAACCAAACGTTGGAGGTGGTCATTTCTTAATGCGCAGTAATAAACTCGGCACTCTAAAGCACCCGAGAGCGTTTTTTTCGATGCCAACCTAACCAGAGTGACGGGAGCGGCACAATTCAGAAAAAGTGCTCAGCTCGCCGAGAAAATGCGATTTAAGCAATAAAATTAAAAATGCTTATAAAACATAAACCAAACGTTGGAGGTGGTCATTTCTTAATGCGCAGTAATAAACTCGGCACTCTAAAGCACCCGAGAGCGTTTTTTTCGATGCCAACCTAACCAGAGTGACGGGAGCGGCACAATTCAGAAAAAGCGCTCAGCTCGCCGAGAAAATGCGATTTAAGCAATAAAATTAAAAATGCTTATAAAACATAAACCAAACGTTGGAGGTGGTCATTTCTTCATGCGCAGTGATAAACTCGGCACTCTAAAGCACCCGAGAGCGTTTTTTTCGATGCCAACCTAACCAGAGTGACGGGAGCGGCACAATTCAGAAAAAGTGCTCAGCTCGCCGAGAAAATGCGATTTAAGCAATAAAATTAAAAATGCTTATAAAACATAAACCAAACGTTGGAGGTGGTCATTTCTTCATGCGCAGTGATAAACTCGGCACTCTAAAGCACCCGAGAGCGTTTTTTTCGATGCCAACCTAACCAGAGTGACGGGAGCGGCACAATTCAGAAAAAGTGCTCAGCTCGCCGAGAAAATGCGATTCAAGCAATAAAATTAAAAATGCTTATTAAACATAAACCAAACGTTGGAGGTGGTCATTTCTTCATGCGCAGTGAATAACTCGGCACTCTAAAGCACCCGAGAGCGTTTTTTTCGATGCCAACCTAACCAGAGTGACGGGAGCGGCACAATTCAGAAAAAGTGCTCAGCTCGCCGAGAAAATGCGATTTAAGCAATAAAATTAAAAATGCTTATAAAACATAAACCAAACGTTGGAGGTGGTCATTTCTTATTGCGCAGTAATAAACTCGGCACTCTAAAGCACCCGAGAGCGTTTCTTTCGATGCCAACCTAACCAGAGTGACGGGAGCGGCACAATTCAGAAAAAGTGCTCAGCTCGCCGAGAAAATGCGATTTAAGCAATAAAATTAAAAATGCTTATAAAACATAAACCAAACGTTGGAGGTGGTCATTTCTTAATGCGCAGTAATAAACTCGGCACTCTAAAGCACCCGAGAGCGTTTTTTTCGATGCCAACCTAACCAGAGTGACGGGAGCGGCACAATTCAGAAAAAGTGCTCAGCTCGCCGAGAAAATGCGATTTAAGCAATAAAATTAAAAATGCTTATAAAACATAAACCAAACGTTGGAGGTGGTCATTTCTTAATGCGCAGTAATAAACTCGGCACTCTAAAGCACCCGAGAGCGTTTTTTTCGATGCCAACCTAACCAGAGTGACGGGAGCGGCACAATTCAGAAAAAGTGCTCAGCTCGCCGAGAAAATGCGATTTAAGCAATAAAATTAAAAATGCTTATTAAACATAAACCAAACGTTGGAGGTGGTCATTTCTTCATGCGCAGTGAATAACTCGGCACTCTAAAGCACCCGAGAGCGTTTTTTTCGATGCCAACCTAACCAGAGTGACGGGAGCGGCACAATTCAGAAAAAGCGCTCAGCTCGCCGAGAAAATGCGATTTAAGCAATAAAATTAAAAATGCTTATTAAACATAAACCAAACATTGGAGGTGGTCATTTCTTCATGCGCAGTGAATAACTCGGCACTCTAAAGCACCCGAGAGCGTTTTTTTCGATGCCAACCTAACCAGAGTGACGGGAGCGGCACAATTCAGAAAAAGCGCTCAGCTCGCCGAGAAAATGCGATTTAAGCAATAAAATTAAAAATGCTTATAAAACATAAACCAAACGTTGGAGGTGGTCATTTCTTCATGCGCAGTGATAAACTCGGCACTCTAAAGCACCCGAGAGCGTTTTTTTCGATGCCAACCTAACCAGAGTGACGGGAGCGGCACAATTCAGAAAAAGTGCTCAGCTCGCCGAGAAAATGCGATTTAAGCAATAAAATTAAAAATGCTTATAAAACATAAACCAAACGTTGGAGGTGGTCATTTCTTCATGCGCAGTGAATAACTCGGCACTCTAAAGCACCCGAGAGCGTTTTTTTCGATGCCAACCTAACCAGAGTGACGGGAGCGGCACAATTCAGAAAAAGTGCTCAGCTCGCCGAGAAAATGCGATTTAAGCAATAAAATTAAAAATGCTTATAAAACATAAACCAAACGTTGGAGGTGGTCATTTCTTAATGCGCAGTAATAAACTCGGCACTCTAAAGCACCCGAGAGCGTTTTTTTCGATGCCAACCTAACCAGAGTGACGGGAGCGGCACAATTCAGAAAAAGTGCTCAGCTCGCCGAGAAAATGCGATTTAAGCAATAAAATTAAAAATGCTTATAAAACATAAACCAAACGTTGGAGGTGGTCATTTCTTAATGCGCAGTAATAAACTCGGCACTCTTGAGCACCCGAGAGCGTTTTTTTCGATGCCAACCTAACCAGAGTGACGGGAGCGGCACAATTCAGAAAAAGTGCTCAGCTCGCCGAGAAAATGCGATTTAAGCAATAAAATTAAAAATGCTTATAAAACATAAACCAAACGTTGGAAGTGGTCATTTCTTCATGCGCAGTGATAAACTCGGCACTCTAAAGCACCCGAGAGCGTTTTTTTCGATGCCAACCTAACCAGAGTTACGGGAGCGGCACAATTCAGAAAAAGCGCTCAGCTCGCCGAGAAAATGCGATTTAAGCAATAAAATTAAAAATGCTTATAAAACATAAACCAAACGTTGGAGGTGGTCATTTCTTCATGCGCAGTGATAAACTCGGCACTCTAAAGCACCCGAGAGCGTTTTTTTCGATGCCAACCTAACCAGAGTGACGGGAGCGGCACAATTCAGAAAAAGCGCTCAGCTCGCCGAGAAAATGCGATTTAAGCAATAAAATTAAAAATGCTTATAAAACATGAACCAAACGTTGGAGGTGGTCATTTCTTAATGCGCAGTAATAAACTCGGCACTCTAAAGCACCCGAGAGCGTTTTTTTCGATGCCAACCTAACCAGAGTGACGGGAGCGGCACAATTCAGAAAAAGTGCTCAGCTCACCGAGAAAATGCGATTTAAGCAATAAAATTAAAAATGCTTATAAAACATAAACCAAACGTTGGAGGTGGTCATTTCTCAATGCGCAGTAATAAACTCGGCACTCTAAAGCACCCGAGAGCGTTTTTTTCGATGCCAACCTAACCAGAGTGACGGGAGCGGCACAATTCGGAAAAAGTGCTCAGCTCGCCGAGAAAATGCGATTTAAGCAATAAAATTAAAAATGCTTATAAAACATAAACCAAACGTTGGAGGTGGTCATTTCTTAATGCGCAGTAATAAACTCGGCACTCTAAAGCACCCGAGAGCGTTTTTTTCGATGCCAACCTAACCAGAGTGACGGGAGCGGCACAATTCAGAAAAAGCGCTCAGCTCGCCGAGAAAATGCGATTTAAGCAATAAAATTAAAAATGCTTATAAAACATAAACCAAACGTTGGAGGTGGTCATTTCCTAATGCGCAGTAATAAACTCGGCACTCTAAAACACCCGAGAGCGTTTTTTTCGATGCCAACCTAACCAGAGTGACGGGAGCGGCACAATTCAGAAAAAGTGCTCAGCTCGCCGAGAAAATGCGATTTAAGCAATAAAATTAAAAATGCTTATTAAACATAAACCAAACGTTGGAGGTGGTCATTTCTTCATGCGCAGTGAATAACTCGGCACTCTAAAGCACCCGAGAGCGTTTTTTTCGATGCCAACCTAACCAGAGTGACGGGAGCGGCACAATTCAGAAAAAGCGCTCAGCTCGCCGAGAAAATGCGATTTAAGCAATAAAATTAAAAATGCTTATTAAACATAAACCAAACATTGGAGGTGGTCATTTCTTCATGCGCAGTGAATAACTCGGCACTCTAAAGCACCCGAGAGCGTTTTTTTCGATGCCAACCTAACCAGAGTGACGGGAGCGGCACAATTCAGAAAAAGCGCTCAGCTCGCCGAGAAAATGCGATTTAAGCAATAAAATTAAAAATGCTTATAAAACATAAACCAAACGTTGGAGGTGGTCATTTCTTAATGCGCAGTAATAAACTCGGCACTCTAAAGCACCCGAGAGCGTTTTTTTCGATGCCAACCTAACCAGAGTGACGGGAGCGGCACAATTCAGAAAAAGTGCTCAGCTCGCCGAGAAAATGCGATTTAAGCAATAAAATTAAAAATGCTTATAAAACATAAACCAAACGTTGGAGGTGGTCATTTCTTAATGCGCAGTAATAAACTCGGCACTCTAAAGCACCCGAGAGCGTTTTTTTCGATGCCAACCTAACCAGAGTGACGGGAGCGGCACAATTCAGAAAAAGTGCTCAGCTCGCCGAGAAAATGCGATTTAAGCAATAAAATTAAAAATGCTTATTAAACATAAACCAAACGTTGGAGGTGGTCATTTCTTCATGCGCAGTGAATAACTCGGCACTCTAAAGCACCCGATAGCGTTTTTTTCGATGCCAACCTAACCAGAGTGACGGGAGCGGCACAATTCAGAAAAAGTGCTCAACTCGCCGAGAAAATGCGATTTAAGCAATAAAATTAAAAATGCTTATAAAACATAAACCAAACGTTGGAGGTGGTCATTTCTTAATGCGCAGTAATAAACTCGGCACTCTAAAGCACCCGAGAGCGTTTTTTTCGATGCCAACCTAACCAGAGTGACGGGAGCGGCACAATTCAGAAAAAGTGCTCAGCTCGCCGAGAAAATGCGATTTAAGCAATAAAATTAAAAATGCTTATAAAACATAAACCAAACGTTGGAGGTGGTCATTTCTTCATGCGCAGTGAATAACTCGGCACTCTAAAGCACCCGAGAGCGTTTTTTTCGATGCCAAGTGACGGGAGCGGCACAATTCAGAAAAAGTGCTCAGCTCGCCGAGAAAATGCGATTTAAGCAATACAATTAAAAATGCTTATAAAACATAAACCAAACGTTGGAGGTGGTCATTTCTTAATGCGCAGTAATAAACTCGGCACTCTAAAGCACCCGAGAGCGTTTTTTTCGATGCCAACCTAACCAGAGTGACGGGAGCGGCACAATTCAGAAAAAGTGCTCAGCTCGCCGAGAAAATGCGATTTAAGCAATAAAATTAAAAATGCTTATAAAACATAAACCAAACGTTGGAGGTGGTCATTTCTTAATGCGCAGTAATAAACTCGGCACTCTAAAGCACCCGAGAGCGTTTTTTTCGATGCCAACCTAACCAGAGTGACGGGAGCGGCACAATTCAGAAAAAGTGCTCAGCTCGCCGAGAAAATGCGATTTAAGCAATAAAATTAAAAATGCTTATTAAACATAAACCAAACGTTGGAGGTGGTCATTTCTTCATGCGCAGTAATAACTCGGCACTCTAAAGCACCCGAGAGCGTTTTTTTCGATGCCAACCTAACCAGAGTGACGGGAGCGGCACAATTCAGAAAAAGCGCTCAGCTCGCCGAGAAAATGCGATTTAAGCAATAAAATTAAAAATGCTTATTAAACATAAACCAAACATTGGAGGTGGTCATTTCTTCATGCGCAGTGAATAACTCGGCACTCTAAAGCACCCGAGAGCGTTTTTTTCGATGCCAACCTAACCAGAGTGACGGGAGCGGCACAATTCAGAAAAAGCGCTCAGCTCGCCGAGAAAATGCGATTTAAGCAATAAAATTAAAAATGCTTATAAAACATAAACCAAACGTTGGAGGTGGTCATTTCTTCATGCGCAGTGATAAACTCGGCACTCTAAAGCACCCGAGAGCGTTTTTTTCGATGCCAACCTAACCAGAGTGACGGGAGCGGCACAATTCAGAAAAAGTGCTCAGCTCGCCGAGAAAATGCGATTTAAGCAATAAAATTAAAAATGCTTATAAAACATAAACCAAACGTTGGAGGTGGTCATTTCTTCATGCGCAGTGAATAACTCGGCACTCTAAAGCACCCGAGAGCGTTTTTTTCGATGCCAAGTGACGGGAGCGGCACAATTCAGAAAAAGTGCTCAGCTCGCCGAGAAAATGCGATTTAAGCAATACAATTAAAAATGCTTATAAAACATAAACCAAACGTTGGAGGTGGTCATTTCTTAATGCGCAGTAATAAACTCGGCACTCTAAAGCACCCGAGAGCGTTTTTTTCGATGCCAACCTAACCAGAGTGACGGGAGCGGCACAATTCAGAAAAAGTGCTCAGCTCGCCGAGAAAATGCGATTTAAGCAATAAAATTAAAAATGCTTATAAAACATAAACCAAACGTTGGAGGTGGTCATTTCCTAATGCGCAGTAATAAACTCGGCACTCTAAAGCACCCGAGAGCGTTTTTTTCGATGCCAACCTAACCAGAGTGACGGGAGCGGCACAATTCAGAAAAAGTGCTCAGCTCGCCGAGAAAATGCGATTTAAGCAATAAAATTAAAAATGCTTATTAAACATAAACCAAACGTTGGAGGTGGTCATTTCTTCATGCGCAGTGAATAACTCGGCACTCTAAAGCACCCGATAGCGTTTTTTTCGATGCCAACCTAACCAGAGTGACGGGAGCGGCACAATTCAGAAAAAGTGCTCAGCTCGCCGAGAAAATGCGATTTAAGCAATAAAATTAAAAATGCTTATAAAACATAAACCAAACGTTGGAGGTGGTCATTTCTTCATGCGCAGTAATAAACTCGGCACTCTAAAGCACCCGAGAGCGTTTTTTTCGATGCCAACCTAACCAGAGTTACGGGAGCGGCACAATTCAGAAAAAGTGCTCAGCTCGCCGAGAAAATGCGATTTAAGCAATAAAATTAAAAATGCTTATACAACATAAACCAAACGTTGGAGGTGGTCATTTCTTCATGCGCAGTGATAAACTCGGCACTCTAAAGCACCCGAGAGCGTTTTTTTCGATGCCAACCTAACCAGAGTGACGGGAGCGGCACAATTCAGAAAAAGCGCTCAGCTCGCCGAGAAAATGCGATTTAAGCAATAAAATTAAAAATGCTTATAAAACATGAACCAAACGTTGGAGGTGGTCATTTCTTAATGCGCAGTAATAAACTCGGCACTCTAAAGCACCCGAGAGCGTTTTTTTCGATGCCAACCTAACCAGAGTGACGGGAGCGGCACAATTCAGAAAAAGTGCTCAGCTCGCCGAGAAAATGCGATTTAAGCAATAAAATTAAAAATGCTTATAAAACATAAACCAAACGTTGGAGGTGGTCATTTCTCAATGCGCAGTAATAAACTCGGCACTCTAAAGCACCCGAGAGCGTTTTTTTCGATGCCAACCTAACCAGAGTGACGGGAGCGGCACAATTCAGAAAAAGTGCTCAGCTCGCCGAGAAAATGCGATTTAAGCAATAAAATTAAAAATGCTTATAAAACATAAACCAAACGTTGGAGGTGGTCATTTCTTAATGCGCAGTAATAAACTCGGCACTCTAAAGCACCCGAGAGCGTTTTTTTCGATGCCAACCTAACCAGAGTGACGGGAGCGGCACAATTCAGAAAAAGCGCTCAGCTCGCCGAGAAAATGCGATTTAAGCAATAAAATTAAAAATGCTTATAAAACATAAACCAAACGTTGGAGGTGGTCATTTCCTAATGCGCAGTAATAAACTCGGCACTCTAAAGCACCCGAGAGCGTTTTTTTCGATGCCAACCTAACCAGAGTGACGGGAGCGGCACAATTCAGAAAAAGTGCTCAGCTCGCCGAGAAAATGCGATTTAAGCAATAAAATTAAAAATGCTTATTAAACATAAACCAAACGTTGGAGGTGGTCATTTCTTCATGCGCAGTGAATAACTCGGCACTCTAAAGCACCCGAGAGCGTTTTTTTCGATGCCAACCTAACCAGAGTGACGGGAGCGGCACAATTCAGAAAAAGCGCTCAGCTCGCCGAGAAAATGCGATTTAAGCAATGAAATTAAAAATGCTTATTAAACATAAACCAAACATTGGAGGTGGTCATTTCTTCATGCGCAGTGAATAACTCGGCACTCTAAAGCACCCGAGAGCGTTTTTTTCGATGCCAACCTAACCAGAGTGACGGGAGCGGCACAATTCAGAAAAAGCGCTCAGCTCGCCGAGAAAATGCGATTTAAGCAATAAAATTAAAAATGCTTATAAAACATAAACAAACGTTGGAGGTGGTCATTTCTTCATGCGCAGTGAATAACTCGGCACTCTAAAGCACCCGAGAGCGTTTTTTTCGATGCCAAGTGACGGGAGCGGCACAATTCAGAAAAAGTGCTCAGCTCGCCGAGAAAATGCGATTTAAGCAATACAATTAAAAATGCTTATAAAACATGAACCAAACGTTGGAGGTGGTCATTTCTTAATGCGCAGTAATAAACTCGGCACTCTAAAGCACCCGAGAGCGTTTTTTTCGATGCCAACCTAACCAGAGTGACGGGAGCGGCACAATTCAGAAAAAGTGCTCAGCTCGCCGAGAAAATGCGATTTAAGCAATAAAATTAAAAATGCTTATTAAACATAAACCAAACGTTGGAGGTGGTCATTTCTTCATGCGCAGTGAATAACTCGGCACTCTAAAGCACCCGATAGCGTTTTTTTCGATGCCAACCTAACCAGAGTGACGGGAGCGGCACAATTCAGAAAAAGCGCTCAGCTCGCCGAGAAAATGCGATTTAAGCAATAAAATTAAAAATGCTTATAAAACATAAACCAAACGTTGGAGGTGGTCATTTCTTCATGCGCAGTGAATAACTCGGCACTCTAAAGCACCCGAGAGCGTTTTTTTCGATGCCAAGTGACGGGAGCGGCACAATTCAGAAAAAGTGCTCAGCTCGCCGAGAAAATGCGATTTAAGCAATACAATTAAAAATGCTTATAAAACATAAACCAAACGTTGGAGGTGGTCATTTCTTAATGCGCAGTAATAAACTCGGCACTCTAAAGCACCCGAGAGCGTTTTTTTTTATGCCAACCTAACCAGAGTGACGGGAGCGGCACAATTCAGAAAAAGTGCTCAGCTCGCCGAGAAAATGCGATTTAAGCAATAAAATTAAAAATGCTTATAAAACATAAACCAAACGTTGGAGGTGGTCATTTCTTCATGCGCAGTAATAAACTCGGCACTCTAAAGCACCCGAGAGCGTTTTTTTCGATGCCAACCTAACCAGAGTGACGGGAGCGGCACAATTCAGAAAAAGTGCTCAGCTCGCCGAGAAAATGCGATTTAAGCAATAAAATTAAAAATGCTTATAAAACATAAACCAAACGTTGGAGGTAGTCATTTCTTCATGCGCAGTGAATAACTCGGCACTCTAAAGCACCCGAGAGCGTTTTTTTCGATGCCAACCTAACCAGAGTGACGGGAGCGGCACAATTCAGAAAAAGTGCTCAGCTCGCCGAGAAAATGCGATTTAAGCAATAAAATTAAAAATGCTTATAAAACATAAACCAAACGTTGGAGGTGGTCATTTCTTAATGCGCAGTAATAAACTCGGCACTCTAAAGCACCCGTGAGCGTTTTGTTCGATGCCAACCTAACCAGAGTGACGGGAGCGGCACAATTCAGAAAAAGTGCTCAGCTCGCCGAGAAAATGCGATTTAAGCAATAAAATTAAAAATGCATATAAAACATAAACCAAACGTTGGAGGTGGTCATTTCTTCATGCGCAGTGATAAACTCGGCACTCTAAAGCACCCGAGAGCGTTTTTTTCGATGCCAACCTAACCAGAGTGACGGGAGCGGCACAATTCAGAAAAAGTGCTCAGCTCGCCGAGAAAATGCGATTTAAGCAATAAAATTAAAAATGCTTATAAAACATAAACCAAACGTTGGAGGTGGTCATTTCTTAATGCGCAGTGAATAACTCGGCACTCTAAAGCACCCGAGAGCGTTTTTTTCGATGCCAACCTAACCAGAGTGACGGGAGCGGGACAATTCAGAAAAAGTGCTCAGCTCGCCGAGAAAATGCGATTTAAGCAATAAAATTAAAAATGCTTATAAAACATAAACCAAACGTTGGAGGTGGTCATTTCTTAATGCGCAGTAATAAACTCGGCACTCTAGAGCACCCGAGAGCGTTTTTTTCGATGCCAACCTAACCAGAGTGACGGGAGCGGCACAATTCAGAAAAAGTGCTCAGTTCGCCGAGAAAATGCGATTTAAGCAATAACATTAAAAATGCTTATAAAACATAAACCAAACGTTGGAAGTGGTCATTTCTTCATGCGCAGTGATAAACTCGGCACTCTAAAGCACCCGAGAGCGTTTTTTTCGATGCCAACCTAACCAGAGTTACGGGAGCGGCACAATTCAGAAAAAGCGCTCAGCTCGCCGAGAAAATGCGATTTAAGCAATAAAATTAAAAATGCTTATAAAACATAAACCAAACGTTGGAAGTGGTCATTTCTTCATGCGCAGTGATAAACTCGGCACTCTAAAGCACCCGAGAGCGTTTTTTTCGATGCCAACCTAACCAGAGTGACGGGAGCGGCACAATTCAGAAAAAGTGCTCAGCTCGCCGAGAAAATGCGATTTAAGCAATAAAATTAAAAATGCTTATTAAACATAAACCAAACGTTGGAGGTGGTCATTTCTTCATGCGCAGTGAATAACTCGGCACTCTAAAGCACCCGAGAGCGTTTTTTTCGATGCCAACCTAACCAGAGTGACGGGAGCGGCACAATTCAGAAAAAGCGCTCAGCTCGCCGAGAAAATGCGATTTAAGCAATAAAATTAAAAATGCTTATAAAACATAAACCAAACGTTGGAGGTGGTCATTTCTTAATGCGCAGTAATAAACTCGGCACTCTAAAGCACCCGACAGCGTTTTTTTCGATGCCAACCTAACCAGAGTGACGGGAGCGGCACAATTCAGAAAAAGTGCTCAGCTCGCCGAGAAAATGCGATTTAAGCAATAAAATTAAAAATGCTTATAAAACATAAACCAAACGTTGGAGGTGGTCATTTCTTAATGCGCAGTAATAAACTCGGCACTCTAAAGCACCCGAGAGCGTTTTTTTCGATGCCAACCTAACCAGAGTGACGGGAGCGGCACAATTCAGAAAAAGTGCTCAGCTCGCCGAGAAAATGCGATTTAAGCAATAAAATTAAAAATGCTTATTAAACATAAACCAAACGTTGGAGGTGGTCATTTCTTCATGCGCAGTGAATAACTCGGCACTCTAAAGCACCCGATAGCGTTTTTTTCGATGCCAACCTAACCAGAGTGACGGGAGCGGCACAATTCAGAAAAAGTGCTCAGCTCGCCGAGAAAATGCGATTTAAGCAATAAAATTAAAAATGCTTATAAAACATAAACCAAACGTTGGAGGTGGTCATTTCTTAATGCGCAGTAATAAACTCGGCACTCTAAAGCACCCGAGAGCGTTTTTTTCGATGCCAACCTAACCAGAGTGACGGGAGCGGCACAAATCAGAAAAAGTGCTCAGCTCGCCGAGAAAATGCGATTTAAGCAATAAAATTAAAAATGCTTATAAAACATAAACCAAACGTTGGAGGTGGTAATTTCTTCATGCGCAGTGAATAACTCGGCACTCTAAAGCACCCGAGAGCGTTTTTTTCGATGCCAACCTAACCAGAGTGACGGGAGCGGCACAATTCAGAAAAAGTGCTCAGCTCGCCGAGAAAATGCGATTTAAGCAATAAAATTAAAAATGCTTATAAAACATAAACCAAACGTTGGAGGTGGTCATTTCTTAATGCGCAGTAATAAACTTGGCACTCTAGAGCACCCGAGAGCGTTTTTTTCGATGCCAACCTAACCAGAGTGACGGGAGCGGCACAATTCTGAAAAAGTGCTCAGTTCGCCGAGAAAATGCGATTTAAGCAACAAAATTAAAAATGCTTATAAAACATAAACCAAACGTTGGAAGTGGTCATTTCTTCATGCGCAGTGATAAACTCGGCACTCTAAAGCACCCGAGAGCGTTTTTTTCGATGCCAACCTAACCAGAGTTACGGGAGCGGCACAATTCAGAAAAAGCGCTCAGCTCGCCGAGAAAATGCGATTTAAGCAATAAAATTAAAAATGCTTATAAAACATAAACCAAACGTTGGAAGTGGTCATTTCTTCATGCGCAGTGATAAACTCGGCACTCTAAAGCACCCGAGAGCGTTTTTTTCGATGCCAACCTAACCAGAGTTACGGGAGCGGCACAATTCAGAAAAAGCGCTCAGCTCGCCGAGAAAATGCGATCTAAGCAATAAAATTAAAAATGCTTATAAAACATAAACCAAACGTTGGAGGTGGTCATTTCTACATGCGCAGTGATAAACTCGGCACTCTAAAGCACCCGAGAGCGTTTTTTTCGATGCCAACCTAACCAGAGTGACGGGAGCGGCACAATTCAGAAAAAGCGCTCAGCTCGCCGAGAAAATGCGATTTAAGCAATAAAATTAAAAATGCTTATAAAACATAAACCAAACGTTGGAGGTGGTCATTTCTTCATGCGCAGTGATAAACTCGGCACTCTAAAGCACCCGAGAGCGTTTTTTTCGATGCCAACCTAACCAGAGTGACGGGAGCGGCACAATTCAGAAAAAGTGCTCAGCTCGCCGAGAAAATGCGATTTAAGCAATAAAATTAAAAATGCTTATAAAACATAAACCAAACGTTGGAGGTGGTCATTTCTCCATGCGCAGTGAATAACTCGGCACTCTAAAGCACCCGAGAGCGTTTTTTTCGATGCCAACCTAACCAGAGTGACGGGAGCGGCACAATTCAGAAAAAGTGCTCAGCTCGCCGAGAAAATGCGATTTAAGCAATAAAATTAAAAATGCTTATAAAACATAAACCAAACGTTGGAGGTGGTCATTTCTTAATGCGCAGTAATAAACTCGGCACTCTAAAGCACCCGTGAGCGTTTTTTTCGATGCCAAGTGACGGGAGCGGCACAATTCAGAAAAAGTGCTCAGCTCGCCGAGAAAATGCGATTTAAGCAATAAAATTAAAAATGCTTACCAAACGTTGGAGGTGGTCATTTCCTAATGCGCAGTAATAAACTCGGCACTCTAAAGCACCCGAGAGCGTTTTTTTCGATGCCAACCTAACCAGAGTGACGGGAGCGGCACAATTCAGAAAAAGATCTCAGCTCGCCGAGAAAATGCGATTTAAGCAATAAAATTAAAAATGCTTATTAAACATAAACCAAACGTTGGAGGTGGTCATTTCTTCATGCGCAGTGAATAACTCGGCACTCTAAAGCACCCGAGAGCGTTTTTTTCGATGCCAACCTTGTTAGAGTGGTGCTCACTCTAACTTATTTTGCAAGAACCACTCGGAGACAAGTTAGTCGTTTTGGGCACCTGCAGGCGGAGAGTCCATTCGTCACTGTGCGTACAGCAATGATCGAATGACGTCTGACTCTCGCTTCCCACAAGACCATCTTTATTAAGAGAAAAAGGGTGGGGGTGACAGTAGACTGAATAAACAAGTTAAAGCTCTTGCTTGACCTCTAGGTAAACAGAGCAGGGGATGTTTTACGACATTGTTTAGGATGGGACAGAGTTAGGTGGTTTATTACCGGTTACATACCAACGTAAGCATAAAACTAATCCACCTAAGTTATTTATTACCGGTTATATACATTCCAAGATAATCATAGATCAAGATAGTTTGGAAAACCCTGACATATCCCTCCTGTTTTATCATATGATTATGTGAACCCGATCAATCAAACATAAGTAAGTAAGTAAATATAAAGAAGAATAGCAAAAAACTATAATAAAAAAGATCAATAAAAAACGGAGACGACAGCGGACGGGTTGGGGAGCGTGCAGGGTGAAACACGACAAAAACAACAAACAATGATAGCAACAACTTCCAGTGAAGATGAGGTTTTTCCTCAATACTCCAGTCCAAACTTATTGTGTGGTCTAAAAACCTGCTGGCCGATGTTAAATCGCAGGAAAAGTCTCACACGGTCCCTCTGCCTTAGGCGACCATAATGCTATCAATAAGAAAATATAAATAAAGCCACGATCCGTTCCGAATGAAGTAGGACCCGTCCAATGGTACAGCCATGTTGGCAGGAGAGCCCTTACACCTTGAAATGGCTCTCCCATCCTGGCACACAGCGGTGATGTCCAAAGCTCCCATCCAGTTCCCTCCTGGAGAGCAGTTGTCGTGAATGCATCCGTGGGTCTTGTTTTCTTGGATGAAACACGTGTAGTCCATTCCAGGTAGCGTCCTGGTTTAGGCCACTTGTGGCATCTGTCGTCCTCCAACAGTCACATTGGGATTAATCCAAAATAGTTTGATCACAGATTCATTCCTGCGAGTCCAGGGGTAGCGTCACTGACTGACAGTACGGTGTTGATATCAAACTCCTCCCATGAATGCCATACATTTCGCTTCAGTGACATTCATTGCTCTGGCCTCCAAGTGAACTTGTGTGGAGCAAGGGGAGTTTTTGGAAACACAGATAACATCCCTCCTGTGTGCGCGCTCCCACAGTGACCTTCACATACCGGTACCAAGCGTTGGTTTTGTATGGGTTTCTGGGGTCTCATGACCAGTCCTCAAAGTTCTCATCGTGTGACCATCGTTTCCCACGGTCAACATTATCACTTGGTCTGTTCAGATGTGTCCATAGACTATAGCATGCTCCAACCAGAACGCAGCAGAGGATCCACCTGGCATGTGGAGCCCCGTTGCTACTAAGATGACAAGAACACCGAGACATACCCCCGCCTAGCGGAGTTGGGATCGTTGTTCGCAGACTTTGTCACCGTCCCGAAATGAGGGGTCCAGCACTCCTCGTAGCTTGCAGTGGCTAAGGTGAATCCAGTTGGGTCTTTCAGCGATCTTCACTGCGGAGGGGGGTAGTCAGCAAGACTTGGAATGGTCCCTCCCACCATGGCTGGCCCAGTTCCTTCTTTTGATGACCTTGATGTAGACCCAGTCTCCTGGAATGATGGGGTTGTCGACCTGTGAGGAGGAAAGATAAGGCGGCAGTAAATTTGCATTGGACATATCTTTCGGTTTGAGGGACCTGATCATGCTACCTATGTTCTTCATCTGCTTTTTGCAACTCTTGTAGTCAATTGTAATGCCCTTTTTAACGAGGCAGATAGGAGTGTTTGAAAGAAGAGTTTGAGCACTTCCTAATGATTCCTCCTAACCAAAGACCGTTTATGACAGGGGCTTTCCCATTTATTGCCTCCTGTCTTAAAGGAGATTCCCTTATCCATGCCGTCTTCTTCCTAACACGTTCGCACACACACAGGTTGTGCACATAAACGCACACACACCGAGCGCGCACCCAAGGCTCAGACAAACGACAACAGCCTGACACAACTTTACAGAGATTACGCACGAACACAGAACACAGACAAAGGGATTCTATACATCTCTCATGTAGCTCCTTTTGATAGAACCTCCTATTGGTAACTGTATAGCGGACTGTTCCGCATATAATCCCTTACTCAACTCCCTTGCTTCTACTTTTCCATGTCGGTGCAGTCGTAAGTGATCCCTACTGCAGTCATTGTCTTGTTAACTGTCGCCTTGTGCGACTCCTATGCATGATTGTGTGAAAGTCAAAAATTTAACGTATCCAACATTCTGACCACCCAAACTCCACCGTGGTGCAACGAATTTACTATTTTATTGAGTAGGTACATTGAGCAACCTAGCTTCCTCTTGACTGAATCCACTTTAGTCCAAATGTCCTATTCTAAAATGTATCTAACTCAATTTCTACTTCTTATGCCTGATGAGCCAAAACATCAGATCTCGCTCTTGTTTCTCTCCGTTTTAGCCTATTTGTTTTGTCCAATCTTTTCAATCTCTGACCATGATGCTTCTCTCTGTAGCTCTACGCATTATTAAATTTTTATCAAATCTCCTCAGTTCTGTCAAACCCAGTGCACAATGAAGCTCCTTTCCACTTTACCCCAAGCCCCACGAAGTTTCAGCACGGAGTGCGATTTGGCCGTTGGACATTTCAAGTCCATATCTTTTGCCGCACCTCACCCTCTCAAGATGGTGTTCTTTTGTTGTTGCTTCAGAGCCAACACATCCATCACTCTCGAATGAGTCCATTGTTCAAATGTCCATTTTGTCTTCAACATTGTGAGTTCCTCCACTTCTCACTGTCTTTTCTCGTCCCCGAGGATGTCGTCTTTTCTCCGGAGTGTACTTGCCCCTTCCAAGCACAACAACAGTCTTTCTTTGTCCTTGCCAAAGGTCAAAGGTGCCTCAAAGCCAGGCACCGTTTTGTAGACGTCCATGGCTGCAGGCAGAGTCTCGGGATTGAGTTTTCAGGGATCCTGGCACTGAGAGTGACAGACTGGGACATCAAACTTGTAACCAAATGTAGCTGCTGCCATCAATTCGCTAGTAACGTTTGTTTACCAAACTTCAAATTCTCCTAGTAACAGCGATCTCGTCTTTATATTGTAAGTCCTGTAAGTCATCCTATTTTCGAGCTACGTTCTGTCCATAGTTCCTATTTAATGAGACAGTACATTGTCTTCAGTATCATTATTTAAAATTAACTCAACGAGGTCTGCGTTCCACATCTAGCCCTGATCTATGTCTTGACCTCTCAAACGTTATTACCTGTGTCATGCTTGCTCAAAAATGTGACTTAGAATATGGTGTTGTGAATTTCCAATCTCCCTGATCAAATTGGATCCCGCTTCTTAGCTCTTCTTTCTCATGCTCCTGTTAGCCCGCAACTATCCAAATTAATAATGTTGTTTTCTTTTAACTGTCTTTCTGTTGAACCTCTAAATCTCTCTTGTTGCTAACCTATCTGCACCAGGAAGGGTCTTAAAGAAAGGACCAACAGATTACTCCCAATATCTCCTCATTATTTATGAGTTAGCCTCCCTTTCCTCACTCGGGTGCATATCTTGTCAGTTGTTAATGGAAACCAGATGTCTCGTGCCAATGAGATCATGGACCAAGGCCCAAACAATCCCGCACGAACCTGACCCGAAACATGACCCGGTCACACTTAGGCTTACTAGTGAGATATACATTGCATGATACCAGAATAGAATTTTACCACAGTATGACACTAAATGTATTAGAAAATCCATATGTCGTAAAGGTTTGTATTATTACTATCTTCCACTATCTGTCCTATTCACTCCCTCCTTCTGAGGCTTGACAACGCCCATGCCTCACACCTTGACAAACGTTTTGGGAGAACGTGTTCTTCACTACATATGATTCCATCATTTAATTTGACTTTCTTTTCAAAACGCTTCTCAATTTCCCAGTTCACACATCTTCTGCATGTGTTACTGGTTCTCCAGTTTTTTTCTCTAGTTAATCATTAATCCAAAAGCTATGTTTTTCATTTTAGCATTCAACTTACTCAAAACCACTCTTTCAGCAAAGTTGCTCTACTAATTTTCCATAGTAGTCGCCAACAGCTTCAACCATTCAACCTGTATTTTCCTATCATTCAAGGCAATCATTCATCAATGCTCATTTGCATCTCACACACAGTCTCCAAAAAGGAGTCTTACCATCACATTGGTCTCAATTCATCCAAGCTCACCACACAACATCCATATACCATTTTCAACTCAAGGTTCCTGATAGAACAATCCACCAAAAAAAAACTCAACTCATAAAAACTGCTGGCAAATTAATCTGAATTTTTCCTTTGTTTTTAAATTTAAAGAACTCAATTTCTCAGATTTAGCTCGCATATAGCAGTTTGTATAATTTTATAACACCATCAATCAATTATTCCTATTAAATGTAGCATTGCAATGTCTTAAATTCACAATTTTGCTTCTTCCAATTCCTGAAAGCATGTTCTGTCGTTTCTTTTTCAAATTTCTCATGAGGGCTCAACACTTAACATGCACTAGTGTGGATCAATTTCTGCTCGCAAACACATTTTTCTCTTTTCCTCTCATTTTTATCTTTCCAAATCGTTTCTGTTCTGCGGTGCAAATTGGATAGACCACAGTCTAACAAATTTCTTTACACTGAAAGTTTAGCCAATCTTCATCATTTTAACACACATGCACAGCTCTCGCGCGCGTAGGGCAGGTCCCAGCACCAATGATTCGTCACAGGCTGGCCATTTCCTGTGGTCGATCATGAGCTAGTCCCTCCCACGCACACAAGGACAGTACATTCTAATTTTTTTTATTTATCTTCAAGTTGCATTCATTTACCACTTGATTTGCAAATTCTAACTTTAGTGTACACACACAATTTGATCTCTGGTCATTTGTCATTGGGCATACAAACAGCATTGTCATACTTCTTGCATGGACAAGAGCTCTAATAATCCAAAAAATGTTCCAATAATCTGACAATGACATGTTTTGCTGTCATATGGGCATCTATTCTTTCTTTCTCTGTATTAGCATGAGGGGTCAAAGGAGAGGAAGCTTGTCATGCTGTAAATGTGACTTTTCCTCTGCCTCTTCCTCTGCCCCTTGACTGGCACCGTTTTTCTTTTTCTAAAACACTCTCTTGACCAGTGTCCACGTTTCCCACAGTTCCAACAGTTGTCAGAATCTGATGGGGGTTTTGAATTATATGGTGGCCTTCGGCCTTGTTGGTCTCTCTCTCTTCCTCTCCCCTTTGGGAACTTTGGGAGAAGATCGTTGTATCTTCATTTAGATCATTATCATCATCTAGATGAAATACATCAGAACATTTGCCTTTTTGGATCACTTTTTCAGCATGCCTGTCCCACTGCATAGTTGTTGTATACAAGTTTTGCACACGAGCGGAATGCCTCTCTTGCTCTTCTGCTTGAGCTGCGGCTGGAGCCGTGGCCGGGACAGTGCGCCTGCGCACTGTGGCCTCATTGTCTTCCGGCCTGACAAACATAGTCGCAGTACTTTTCAACTTTGTCTTTTGGATTTATTCTCTTCTCTCTTGTGAAGCTTTCAACCACAGTCTAGCACAATTCAACTCTCTCTCTTTTCTTTTTCCACTTCAGCATGTATTACATACAATCAAGAAATCTACTCGCCATGAACTCATCTCCTTCAAGAGCTAGAGATTTATCGTTCCTTTTTCTCATCTTAATTTTAATTTTTCCAGTGTTTTTTTTTTTCCAATCTCTTTTTATTTTCTTTGAGGATCCTCAATGCAGGTTTAAATTGACCTTCTAACAAATTACTAGCCTGTGTTATTGCCGTCGATCAATGCTAGAACTGCTTTTTAGTCAATTTATCCTACCAGTCACACATTCAACCACACAAATTTCTTATCCCTGCCTACGCGAAGTCCTCTTTTAAAAATAAAAGAGCTGATTCATCCGGAGAGGGGACTCTACAACACCCCTTCCTTCCCTGGGAACTAAAGACAACAGTCCTGTTACCCAGCCCTGCCAACGCGAAGTTGTACCCCTTAGAACAGTGGTTGTCAAATGAGGGTACACGGAGGTACATGAGATTTTACAAAAATATATAAAACAGTTTGAAAACCACTGCTCCAGAAGAGCCACTTCATTCGGAGGGGGACTCTACAACACCCCCTCCTTCCACAAGACTTCTTATCTTCTGTCTTGCCTATTTTTATTCCTGTGCACTTTTACTTTTACGCGTTTCACAACCACACAATCCCACAACTTTAGGGCTTTAACTTACTTGTCCCCTGGTTCGTTGCATTTCCGGGTCCCGTCAACCACCTCTGTCAGACGAAGGCAGACATAAGATGCTGGCCCAGCGAAGAAGTTCTCTTCCCAGGACTTTCTTTTCCAGGTCCTCCTAATGGACGCTGGCTTGTCGACAATGCAGCACGTCTTCCTCCGTCAGTCAGATGGCGGGTATGAGGGTCCCGGGTTTCGGCACCAAAATGTTAGAGTGGTGCTCACTCTAACTTATTTTGCAAGAACCACTCGGAGACAAGTTAGTCGTTTTGGGCACCTGCAGGCGGAGAGTCCATTCGTCACTGTGCGTACAGCAATAATCGAATGACGTCTGACTCTCGCTTCCCACAAGACCATCTTTATTAAGAGAAAAAGGGTGGGGGTGACAGTAGACTGAATAAACAAGTTAAAGCTCTTGCTTGACCTCTAGGTAAACAGAGCAGGGGATGTTTTACGACATTGTTTAGGATGGGACAGAGTTAGGTGGTTTATTACCGGTTACATACCAACGTAAGCATAAAACTAATCCACCTAAGTTATTTATTACCGGTTATATACATTCCAAGATAATCATAGATCAAGATAGTTTGGAAAACCCTGACAAACCTAACCAGAGTGACGGGAGCGGCACAATTCAGAAAAAGCGCTCAGCTCGCCGAGAAAATGCGATTTAAGCAATAAAATTAAAAATGCTTATAAAACATAAACCAAACGTTGGAGGTGGTCATTTCTTCATGCGCAGTGAATAACTCGGCACTCTAAAGCACCCGAGAGCGTTTTTTTCGATGCCAACCTAACCAGAGTGACGGGAGCGGCACAATTCAGAAAAAGTGCTCAGCTCGCCGAGAAAATGCGATTTAAGCAATAAAATTAAAAATGCTTATAAAACATAAACCAAACGTTGGAGGTGGACATTTCTTCATGCGCAGTGATAAACTCGGCACTCTAAAGCACCCGAGAGCGTTTTTTTCGATGCCAACCTAACCAGAGTGACGGGAGCGGCACAATTCAGAAAAAGTGCTCAGCTCGCCGAGAAAATGCGATTTAAGCAATAAAATTAAAAATGCTTATAAAACATAAACCAAACGTTGGAGGTGGTCATTTCTTCATGCGCAGTGAATAACTCGGCACTCTAAAGCACCCGAGAGCGTTTTTTTCGATGCCAACCTAACCAGAGTGACGGGAGCGGCACAATTCAGAAAAAGTGCTCAGCTCGCCGAGAAAATGCGATTTAAGCAATAAAATTAAAAATGCTTATAAAACATAAACCAAACGTTGGAGGTGGTCATTTCTTAATGCGCAGTAATAAACTCGGAACTCTAAAGCACCCGAGAGCGTTTTTTTCGATGCCAACCTAACCAGTGACGGGAGCGGCACAATTCAGAAAAAGTGCTCAGCTCGCCGAGAAAATGCGATTTAAGCAATACAATTAAAAATGCTTATAAAACATAAACCAAACGTTGGAGGTGGTCATTTCTTAATGCGCAGTAATAAACTCGGCACTCTAGAGCACCCGAGAGCGTTTTTTTCGATGCCAACCTAACCAGAGTGACGGGAGCGGCACAATTCAGAAAAAGTGCTCAGCTCGCCGAGAAAATGCGATTTAAGCAATAAAATTAAAAATGCTTATTAAACATAAACCAAACGTTGGAGGTGGTCATTTCTTCATGCGCAGTGAATAACTCGGCACTCTAAAGCACCCGAGAGCGTTTTTTTCGATGCCAACCTAACCAGAGTGACGGGAGCGGCACAATTAAGAAAAAGCGCTCAGCTCGCCGAGAAAATGCGATTTAAGCAATAAAATTAAAAATGCTTATTAAACATAAACCAAACATTGGAGGTGGTCATTTCTTCATGCGCAGTAATAAACTCGGCACTCTAAAGCACCCGAGAGCGTTTTTTTCGATGCCAACCTAACCAGAGTGACGGGAGCGGCACAATTCAGAAAAAGTGCTCAGCTCGCCGAGAAAATGCGATTTAAGCAATAAAATTAAAAATGCTTATAAAACATAAACCAAACGTTGGAGGTGGTCATTTCTTAATGCGCAGTAATAAACTCGGCACTCTAGAGCACCCGAGAGCGTTTTTTTCGATGCCAACCTAACCAGAGTGACGGGAGCGGCACAATTCAGAAAAAGCGCTCAGCTCGCCGAGAAAATGCGATTTAAGCAATAAAATTAAAAATGCTTATAAAACATAAACCAAACGTTGGAGGTGGTCATTTCTTCATGCGCAGTGATAAACTCGGCACTCTAAAGCACCCGAGAGCGTTTTTTTCGATGCCAACCTAACCAGAGTGACGGGAGCGGCACAATTCAGAAAAAGTGCTCAGCTCGCCGAGAAAATGCGATTCAAGCAATAAAATTAAAAATGCTTATTAAACATAAACCAAACGTTGGAGGTGGTCATTTCTTCATGCGCAGTGAATAACTCGGCACTCTAAAGCACCCGAGAGCGTTTTTTTCGATGCCAACCTAACCAGAGTGACGGGAGCGGCACAATTCAGATAAAGTGCTCAGCTCGCCGAGAAAATGCGATTTAAGCAATAAAATTAAAAATGCTTATAAAACATAAACCAAACGTTGGAGGTGGTCATTTCTTAATGCGCAGTAATAAACTCGGCACTCTAAAGCACCCGAGAGCGTTTTTTTCGATGCCAACCTAACCAGAGTGACGGGAGCGGCACAATTAAGAAAAAGTGCTCAGCTCGCCGAGAAAATGCGATTTAAGCAATAAAATTAAAAATGCTTATAAAACATAAACCAAACGTTGGAGGTGGTCATTTCTTAATGCGCAGTAATAAACTCGGCACTCTAAAGCACCCGAGAGCGTTTTTTTCGATGCCAACCTAACCAGAGTGACGGGAGCGGCACAATTCAGAAAAAGTGCTCAGCTCGCCGAGAAAATGCGATTTAAGCAATAAAATTAAAAATGCTTATAAAACATAAACCAAACGTTGGAGGTGGTCATTTCTTAATGCGCAGTAATAAACTCGGCACTCTAAAGCACCCGAGAGCGTTTTTTTCGATGCCAACCTAACCAGAGTGACGGGAGCGGCACAATTCAGAAAAAGTGCTCAGCTCGCCGAGAAAATGCGATTTAAGCAATAAAATTAAAAATGCTTATTAAACATAAACCAAACGTTGGAGGTGGTCATTTCTTCATGCGCAGTAATAACTCGGCACTCTAAAGCACCCGAGAGCGTTTTTTTCGATGCCAACCTAACCAGAGTGACGGGAGCGGCACAATTCAGAAAAAGCGCTCAGCTCGCCGAGAAAATGCGATTTAAGCAATAAAATTAAAAATGCTTATTAAACATAAACCAAACATTGGAGGTGGTCATTTCTTCATGCGCAGTGAATAACTCGGCACTCTAAAGCACCCGAGAGCGTTTTTTTCGATGCCAACCTAACCAGAGTGACGGGAGCGGCACAATTCAGAAAAAGCGCTCAGCTCGCCGAGAAAATGCGATTTAAGCAATAAAATTAAAAATGCTTATAAAACATAAACCAAACGTTGGAGGTGGTCATTTCTTCATGCGCAGTGATAAACTCGGCACTCTAAAGCACCCGAGAGCGTTTTTTTCGATGCCAACCTAACCAGAGTGACGGGAGCGGCACAATTCAGAAAAAGTGCTCAGCTCGCCGAGAAAATGCGATTTAAGCAATAAAATTAAAAATGCTTATAAAACATAAACCAAACGTTGGAGGTGGTCATTTCTTCATGCGCAGTGAATAACTCGGCACTCTAAAGCACCCGAGAGCGTTTTTTTCGATGCCAACCTAACCAGAGTGACGGGAGCGGCACAATTCAGAAAAAGTGCTCAGCTCGCCGAGAAAATGCGATTTAAGCAATAAAATTAAAAATGCTTATAAAACATAAACCAAACGTTGGAGGTGGTCATTTCTTAATGCGCAGTAATAAACTCGGCACTCTAAAGCACCCGAGAGCGTTTTTTTCGATGCCAACCTAACCAGAGTGACGGGAGCGGCACAATTCAGAAAAAGTGCTCAGCTCGCCGATAAAATGCGATTTAAGCAATAAAATTAAAAATGCTTATAAAACATAAACCAAACGTTGGAGGTGGTCATTTCTTAATGCGCAGTAATAAACTCGGCACTCTAGAGCACCCGAGAGCGTTTTTTTCGATGCCAACCTAACCAGAGTGACGGGAGCGGCACAATTCAGAAAAAGTGCTCAGCTCGCCGAGAAAATGCGATTTAAGCAATAAAATTAAAAATGCTTATAAAACATAAACCAAACGTTGGAAGTGGTCATTTCTTCATGCGCAGTGATAAACTCGGCACTCTAAAGCACCCGAGAGCGTTTTTTTCGATGCCAACCTAACCAGAGTTACGGGAGCGGCACAATTCAGAAAAAGCGCTCAGCTCGCCGAGAAAATGCGATTTAAGCAATAAAATTAAAAATGCTTATAAAACATAAACCAAACGTTGGAGGTGGTCATTTCTTCATGCGCAGTGATAAACTCGGCACTCTAAAGCACCCGAGAGCGTTTTTTTCGATGCCAACCTAACCAGAGTGACGGGAGCGGCACAATTCAGAAAAAGTGCTCAGCTCGCCGAGAAAATGCGATTTAAGCAATAAAATTAAAAATGCTTATAAAACATAAACCAAACGTTGGAGGTGGTCATTTCTTAATGCGCAGTAATAAACTCGGCACTCTAAAGCACCCGAGAGCGTTTTTTTTTTATGCCAACCTAACCAGAGTGACGGGAGCGGCACAATTCAGAAAAAGCGCTCAGCTCGCCGAGAAAATGCGATTTAAGCAATAAAATTAAAAATGCTTATAAAACATAAACCAAACGTTGGAGGTGGTCATTTCCTAATGCGCAGTAATAAACTCGGCACTCTAAAGCACCCGAGAGCGTTTTTTTCGATGCCAACCTAACCAGAGTGACGGGAGCGGCACAATTCAGAAAAAGTGCTCAGCTCGCCGAGAAAATGCGATTTAAGCAATAAAATTAAAAATGCTTATTAAACATAAACCAAACGTTGGAGGTGGTCATTTCTTCATGCGCAGTGAATAACTCGGCACTCTAAAGCACCCGAGAGCGTTTTTTTTTATGCCAACCTAACCAGATTGACGGGAGCGGCACAATTCAGAAAAAGCGCTCAGCTCGCCGAGAAAATGCGATTTAAGCAATAAAATTAAAAATGCTTATTAAACATAAACCAAACATTGGAGGTGGTCATTTCTTCATGTGCAGTGAATAACTCGGCACTCTAAAGCACCCGAGAGCGTTTTTTTCGATGCCAACCTAACCAGAGTGACGGGAGCGGCACAATTCAGAAAAAGCGCTCAGCTCGCCGAGAAAATGCGATTTAAGCAATAAAATTAAAAATGCTTATAAAACATAAACCAAACGTTGGAGGTGGTCATTTCTTAATGCGCAGTAATAAACTCGGCACTCTAAAGCACCCGAGAGCGTTTTTTTCGATGCCAACCTAACCAGAGTGACGGGAGCGGCACAATTCAGAAAAAGTGCTCAGCTCGCCGAGAAAATGCGATTTAAGCAATAAAATTAAAAATGCTTATAAAACATAAACCAAACGTTGGAGGTGGTCATTTCTTAATGCGCAGTAATAAACTCGGCACTCTAGAGCACCCGAGAGCGTTTTTTTCGATGCCAACCTAACCAGAGTGACGGGAGCGGCACAATTCAGAAAAAGTGCTCAGCTCGCCGAGAAAATGCGATTTAAGCAATAAAATTAAAAATGCTTATAAAACATAAACCAAACGTTGGAAGTGGTCATTTCTTCATGCGCAGTGATAAACTCGGCACTCTAAAGCACCCGAGAGCGTTTTTTTCGATGCCAACCTAACCAGAGTTACGGGAGCGGCACAATTCAGAAAAAGCGCTCAGCTCGCCGAGAAAATGCGATTTATGCAATAAAATTAAAAATGCTTATAAAACATAAACCAAACGTTGGAGGTGGTCATTTCTTCATGCGCAGTGATAAACTCGGCACTCTAAAGCACCCGTGAGCGTTTTTTTCGATGCCAACCTAACCAGAGTGACGGGAGCGGCACAATTCAGAAAAAGCGCTCAGCTCGCCGAGAAAATGCGATTTAAGCAATAAAATTAAAAATGCTTATAAAACATAAACCAAACGTTGGAGGTGGTCATTTCTTAATGCGCAGTAATAAACTCGGCACTCTAAAGCACCCGAGAGCGTTTTTTTCGATGCCAACCTAACCAGAGTGACGGGAGCGGCACAATTCAGAAAAAGTGCTCAGCTCGCCGAGAAAATGCGATTTAAGCAATAAAATTAAAAATGCTTATAAAACATAAACCAAACGTTGGAGGTGGTCATTTCTCAATGCGCAGTAATAAACTCGGCACTCTAAAGCACCCGAGAGCGTTTTTTTCGATGCCAACCTAACCAGAGTGACGGGAGAGGCACAATTCAGAAAAAGTGCTCAGCTCGCCGAGAAAATGCGATTTAAGCAATAAAATTAAAAATGCTTATAAAACATAAACCAAACGTTGGAGGTGGTCATTTCTTAATGCGCAGTAATAAACTCGGCACTCTAAAGCACCCGAGAGCGTTTTTTTCGATGCCAACCTAACCAGAGTGACGGGAGCGGCACAATTCAGAAAAAGCGCTCAGCTCGCCGAGAAAATGCGATTTAAGCAATAAAATTAAAAATGCTTATAAAACATAAACCAAACGTTGGAGGTGGTCATTTCCTAATGCGCAGTAATAAACTCGGCACTCTAAAGCACCCGAGAGCGTTTTTTTCGATGCCAACCTAACCAGAGTGACGGGAGCGGCACAATTCAGAAAAAGTGCTCAGCTCGCCGAGAAAATGCGATTTAAGCAATAAAATTAAAAATGCTTATTAAACATAAACCAAACGTTGGAGGTGGTCATTTCTTCATGCGCAGTGAATAACTCGGCACTCTAAAGCACCCGAGAGCGTTTTTTTCGATGCCAACCTAACCAGAGTGACGGGAGCGGCACAATTCAGAAAAAGCGCTCAGCTCGCCGAGAAAATGCGATTTAAGCAATAAAATTAAAAATGCTTATTAAACATAAACCAAACATTGGAGGTGGTCATTTCTTCATGCGCAGTGAATAACTCGGCACTCTAAAGCACCCGAGAGCGTTTTTTTCGATGCCAACCTAACCAGAGTGACGGGAGCGGCACAATTCAGAAAAAGCGCTCAGCTCGCCGAGAAAATGCGATTTAAGCAATAAAATTAAAAATGCTTGTAAAACATAAACCAAACGTTGGAGGTGGTCATTTCTTCATGCGCAGTGATAAACTCGGCACTCTAAAGCACCCGAGAGCGTTTTTTTCGATGCCAACCTAACCAGAGTGACGGGAGCGGCACAATTCAGAAAAAGTGCTCAGCTCGCCGAGAAAATGCGATTTAAGCAATAAAATTAAAAATGCTTATAAAACATAAACCAAACGTTGGAGGTGGTCATTTCTTCATGCGCAGTGAATAACTCGGCACTCTAAAGCACCCGAGAGCGTTTTTTTCGATGCCAACCTAACCAGAGTGACGGGAGCGGCACAATTCAGAAAAAGTGCTCAGCTCGCCGAGAAAATGCGATTTAAGCAATAAAATTAAAAATGCTTATAAAACATAAACCAAACGTTGGAGGTGGTCATTTCTTAATGCGCAGTAATAAACTCGGAACTCTAAAGCACCCGAGAGCGTTTTTTTCGATGCCAACCTAACCAGAGTGACGGGAGCGGCACAATTCAGAAAAAGTGCTCAGCTCGCCGAGAAAATGCGATTTAAGCAATACAATTAAAAATGCTTATAAAACATAAACCAAACGTTGGAGGTGGTCATTTCTTAATGCGCAGTAATAAACTCGGCACTCTAGAGCACCCGAGAGCGTTTTTTTCGATGCCAACCTAACCAGAGTGACGGGAGCGGCACAATTCAGAAAAAGTGCTCAGCTCGCCGAGAAAATGCGATTTAAGCAATAAAATTAAAAATGCTTATTAAACATAAACCAAACGTTGGAGGTGGTCATTTCTTCATGCGCAGTGAATAACTCGGCACTCTAAAGCACCCGAGAGCGTTTTTTTCGATGCCAACCTAACCAGAGTGACGGGAGCGGCACAATTAAGAAAAAGCGCTCAGCTCGCCGAGAAAATGCGATTTAAGCAATAAAATTAAAAATGCTTATTAAACATAAACCAAACATTGGAGGTGGTCATTTCTTCATGCGCAGTAATAAACTCGGCACTCTAAAGCACCCGAGAGCGTTTTTTTCGATGCCAACCTAACCAGAGTGACGGGAGCGGCACAATTAAGAAAAAGTGCTCAGCTCGCCGAGAAAATGCGATTTAAGCAATAAAATTAAAAATGCTTATAAAACATAAACCAAACGTTGGAGGTGGTCATTTCTTAATGCGCAGTAATAAACTCGGCACTCTAAAGCACCCGAGAGCGTTTTTTTCGATGCCAACCTAACCAGAGTGACGGGAGCGGCACAATTCAGAAAAAGTGCTCAGCTCGCCGAGAAAATGCGATTTAAGCAATAAAATTAAAAATGCTTATAAAACATAAACCAAACGTTGGAGGTGGTCATTTCTTAATGCGCAGTAATAAACTCGGCACTCTAAAGCACCCGAGAGCGTTTTTTTCGATGCCAACCTAACCAGAGTGACGGGAGCGGCACAATTCAGAAAAAGTGCTCAGCTCGCCGAGAAAATGCGATTTAAGCAATAAAATTAAAAATGCTTATTAAACATAAACCAAACGTTGGAGGTGGTCATTTCTTCATGCGCAGTAATAACTCGGCACTCTAAAGCACCCGAGAGCGTTTTTTTCGATGCCAACCTAACCAGAGTGACGGGAGCGGCACAATTCAGAAAAAGCGCTCAGCTCGCCGAGAAAATGCGATTTAAGCAATAAAATTAAAAATGCTTATTAAACATAAACCAAACATTGGAGGTGGTCATTTCTTCATGCGCAGTGAATAACTCGGCACTCTAAAGCACCCGAGAGCGTTTTTTTCGATGCCAACCTAACCAGAGTGACGGGAGCGGCACAATTCAGAAAAAGCGCTCAGCTCGCCGAGAAAATGCGATTTAAGCAATAAAATTAAAAATGCTTATAAAACATAAACCAAACGTTGGAGGTGGTCATTTCTTCATGCGCAGTGATAAACTCGGCACTCTAAAGCACCCGAGAGCGTTTTTTTCGATGCCAACCTAACCAGAGTGACGGGAGCGGCACAATTCAGAAAAAGTGCTCAGCTCGCCGAGAAAATGCGATTTAAGCAATAAAATTAAAAATGCTTATAAAACATAAACCAAACGTTGGAGGTGGTCATTTCTTCATGCGCAGTGAATAACTCGGCACTCTAAAGCACCCGAGAGCGTTTTTTTCGATGCCAACCTAACCAGAGTGACGGGAGCGGCACAATTCAGAAAAAGTGCTCAGCTCGCCGAGAAAATGCGATTTAAGCAATAAAATTAAAAATGCTTATAAAACATAAACCAAACGTTGGAGGTGGTCATTTCTTAATGCGCAGTAATAAACTCGGCACTCTAAAGCACCCGAGAGCGTTTTTTTCGATGCCAACCTAACCAGAGTGACGGGAGCGGCACAATTCAGAAAAAGTGCTCAGCTCGCCGATAAAATGCGATTTAAGCAATAAAATTAAAAATGCTTATAAAACATAAACCAAACGTTGGAGGTGGTCATTTCTTAATGCGCAGTAATAAACTCGGCACTCTAGAGCACCCGAGAGCGTTTTTTTCGATGCCAACCTAACCAGAGTGACGGGAGCGGCACAATTCAGAAAAAGTGCTCAGCTCGCCGAGAAAATGCGATTTAAGCAATAAAATTAAAAATGCTTATAAAACATAAACCAAACGTTGGAAGTGGTCATTTCTTCATGCGCAGTGATAAACTCGGCACTCTAAAGCACCCGAGAGCGTTTTTTTCGATGCCAACCTAACCAGAGTTACGGGAGCGGCACAATTCAGAAAAAGCGCTCAGCTCGCCGAGAAAATGCGATTTAAGCAATAAAATTAAAAATGCTTATAAAACATAAACCAAACGTTGGAGGTGGTCATTTCTTCATGCGCAGTGATAAACTCGGCACTCTAAAGCACCCGAGAGCGTTTTTTTCGATGCCAACCTAACCAGAGTGACGGGAGCGGCACAATTCAGAAAAAGCGCTCAGCTCGCCGAGAAAATGCGATTTAAGCAATAAAATTAAAAATGCTTATAAAACATAAACCAAACGTTGGAGGTGGTCATTTCTTAATGCGCAGTAATAAACTCGGCACTCTAAAGCACCCGAGAGCGTTTTTTTCGATGCCAACCTAACCAGAGTGACGGGAGCGGCACAATTCAGAAAAAGTGCTCAGCTCGCCGAGAAAATGCGATTTAAGCAATAAAATTAAAAATGCTTATAAAACATAAACCAAACGTTGGAGGTGGTCATTTCTTAATGCGCAGTAATAAACTCGGCACTCTAAAGCACCCGAGAGCGTTTTTTTCGATGCCAACCTAACCAGAGTGACGGGAGCGGCACAATTCAGAAAAAGTGCTCAGCTCGCCGAGAAAATGCGATTTAAGCAATAAAATTAAAAATGCTTATAAAACATAAACCAAACGTTGGAGGTGGTCATTTCTTAATGCGCAGTAATAAACTCGGCACTCTAGAGCACCCGAGAGCGTTTTTTTCGATGCCAACCTAACCAGAGTGACGGGAGCGGCACAATTCAGAAAAAGTGCTCAGCTCGCCGAGAAAATGCGATTTAAGCAATAAAATTAAAAATGCTTATAAAACATAAACCAAACGTTGGAAGTGGTCATTTCTTCATGCGCAGTGATAAACTCGGCACTCTAAAGCACCCGAGAGCGTTTTTTTCGATGCCAACCTAACCAGAGTTACGGGAGCGGCACAATTCAGAAAAAGCGCTCAGCTCGCCGAGAAAATGCGATTTAAGCAATAAAATTAAAAATGCTTATAAAACATAAACCAAACGTTGGAGGTGGTCATTTCTTAATGCGCAGTAATAAACTCGGCACTCTAAAGCACCCGAGAGCGTTTTTTTCGATGCCAACCTAACCAGAGTGACGGGAGCGGCACAATTCAGAAAAAGTGCTCAGCTCGCCGAGAAAATGCGATTTAAGCAATAAAATTAAAAATGCTTATTAAACATAAACCAAACGGTGGAGGTGGTCATTTCTTCATGCGCAGTGAATAACTCGGCACTCTAAAGCACCCGAGAGCGTTTTTTTCGATGCCAACCTAACCAGAGTGACGGGAGCGGCACAATTCAGAAAAAGTGCTCAGCTCGCCGAGAAAATGCGATTTAAGCAATAAAATTAAAAATGCTTATAAAACATAAACCAAACGTTGGAGGTGGTCATTTCTTAATGCGCAGTAATAAACTCGGCACTCTAGAGCACCCGAGAGCGTTTTTTTCGATGCCAACCTAACCAGAGTGACGGGAGCGGCACAATTCAGAAAAAGTGCTCAGCTCGCCGAGAAAATGCGATTTAAGCAATAAAATTAAAAATGCTTATAAAACATAAACCAAACGTTGGAAGTGGTCATTTCTTCATGCGCAGTGATAAACTCGGCACTCTAAAGCACCCGAGAGCGTTTTTTTCGATGCCAACCTAACCAGAGTTACGGGAGCGGCACAATTCAGAAAAAGCGCTCAGCTCGCCGAGAAAATGCGATTTAAGCAATAAAATTAAAAATGCTTATAAAACATAAACCAAACGTTGGAGGTGGTCATTTCTTCATGCGCAGTGATAAACTCGGCACTCTAAAGCACCCGAGAGCGTTTTTTTCGATGCCAACCTAACCAGAGTGACGGGAGCGGCACAATTCAGAAAAAGCGCTCAGCTCGCCGAGAAAATGCGATTTAAGCAATAAAATTAAAAATGCTTATAAAACATAAACCAAACGTTGGAGGTGGTCATTTCTTCATGCGCAGTGATAAACTCGGCACTCTAAAGCACCCGAGAGCGTTTTTGTCGATGCCAACCTAACCAGAGTGACGGGAGCGGCACAATTCAGAAAAAGTGCTCAGCTCGCCGAGAAAATGCGATTTAAGCAATAAAATTAAAAATGCTTATAAAACATAAACCAAACGTTGGAGGTGGTCATTTCTTCATGCGCAGTGAATAACTCGGCACTCTAAAGCACCCGAGAGCGTTTTTTTCGATGCCAACCTAACCAGAGTGACGGGAGCGGCACAATTCAGAAAAAGTGCTCAGCTCGCCGAGAAAATGCGATTTAAGCAATAAAATTAAAAATGCTTATAAAACATAAACCAAACGTTGGAGGTGGTCATTTCTTAATGCGCAGTAATAAACTCGGCACTCTAAAGCACCCGTGAGCGTTTTTTTCGATGCTAACCTAACCAGAGTGACGGGAGCGGCACAATTCAGAAAAAGTGCTCAGCTCGCCGAGAAAATGCGATTTAAGCAATAAAATTAAAAATGCTTATAAAACATAAATCAAACGTTGGAGGTGGTCATTTCTTCATGCGCAGTGATAAAGTCGGCACTCTAAAGCACCCGAGAGCGTTTTTTTCGATGCCAACCTAACCAGAGTGACGGGAGCGGCACAATTCAGAAAAAGTGCTCAGCTCGCCGAGAAAATGCGATTTAAGCAATAAAATTAAAAATGCTTATTAAACATAAACCAAACGTTGGAGGTGGTCATTTCTTCATGCGCAGTGATAAACTCGGCACTCTAAAGCACCCGAGAGCGTTTTTTTCGATGCCAACCTAACCAGAGTGACGGGAGCGGCACAATTCAGAAAAAGTGCTCAGCTCGCCGAGAAAATGCGATTTAAGCAATAAAATTAAAAATGCTTATAAAACATAAACCAAACGTTGGAGGTGGTCATTTCTTAATGCGCAGTAATAAACTCGGCACTCTAAAGCACCCGAGAGCGTTTTTTTCGATGCCGAGTGACGGGAGCGGCACAATTCAGAAAAAGTGCTCAGCTCGCCGAGAAAATGCGATTTAAGCAATAAAATTAAAAATGCTTATAAAACATAAACCAAACGTTGGAGGTGGTCATTTCTTAATGCGCAGTAATAAACTCGGCACTCTAGAGCACCCGAGAGCGTTTTTTTCGATGCCAACCTAACCAGAGTGACGGGAGCGGCACAATTCAGAAAAAGTGCTCAGCTCGCCGAGAAAATGCGATTTAAGCAATAAAATTAAAAATGCTTATAAAACATAAACCAAACGTTGGAAGTGGTCATTTCTTCATGCGCAGTGATAAACTCGGCACTCTAAAGCACCCGAGAGCGTTTTTTTTCGATGCCAACCTAACCAGAGTTACGGGAGCGGCACAATTCAGAAAAAGCGCTCAGCTCGCCGAGAAAATGCGATTTAAGCAATAAAATTAAAAATGCTTATAAAACATAAACCAAACGTTGGAGGTGGTCATTTCTTCATGCGCAGTGATAAACTCGGCACTCTAAAGCACCCGAGAGCGTTTTTTTCGATGCCAACCTAACCAGAGTGATGGGAGCGGCACAATTCAGAAAAAGCGCTCAGCTCGCCGAGAAAATGCGATTTAAGCAATAAAATTAAAAATGCTTATAAAACATAAACCAAACGTTGGAGGTGGTCATTTCTCAATGCGCAGTAATAAACTCGGCACTCTAAAGCACCCGAGAGCGTTTTTTTCGATGCCAACCTAACCAGAGTGACGGGAGCGGCACAATTCAGAAAAAGTGCTCAGCTCGCCGAGAAAATGCGATTTAAGCAATAAAATTAAAAATGCTTATAAAACATAAACCAAACGTTGGAGGTGGTCATTTCTTAATGCGCAGTAATAAACTCGGCACTCTAAAGCACCCGAGAGCGTTTTTTTCAATGCCAACCTAACCAGAGTGACGGGAGCGGCACAATTCAGAAAAAGCGCTCAGCTCGCCGAGAAAATGCGATTTAAGCAATAAAATTAAAAATGCTTATAAAACATAAACCAAACGTTGGAGGTGGTCATTTCCTAATGCGCAGTAATAAACTCGGCACTCTAAAGCACCCGAGAGCGTTTTTTTCGATGCCAACCTAACCAGAGTGACGGGAGCGGCACAATTCAGAAAAAGTGCTCAGCTCGCCGAGAAAATGCGATTTAAGCAATAAAATTAAAAATGCTTATTAAACATAAACCAAACGTTGGAGGTGGTCATTTCTTCATGCGCAGTGAATAACTCGGCACTCTAAAGCACCCGAGAGCGTTTTTTTTGATGCCAACCTAACCAGATTGACGGGAGCGGCACAATTCAGAAAAAGCGCTCAGCTCGCCGAGAAAATGCGATTTAAGCAATAAAATTAAAAATGCTTATTAAACATAAACCAAACATTGGAGGTGGTCATTTCTTCATGCGCAGTGAATAACTCGGCACTCTAAAGCACCCGAGAGCGTTTTTTTCGATGCCAACCTAACCAGAGTGACGGGAGCGGCACAATTCAGAAAAAGCGCTCAGCTCGCCGAGAAAATGCGATTTAAGCAATAAAATTAAAAATGCTTATAAAACATAAACCAAACGTTGGAGGTGGTCATTTCTTAATGCGCAGTAATAAACTCGGCACTCTAAAGCACCCGAGAGCGTTTTTTTCGATGCCAACCTAACCAGAGTGACGGGAGCGGCACAATTCAGAAAAAGTGCTCAGCTCGCCGAGAAAATGCGATTTAAGCAATAAAATTAAAAATGCTTATAAAACATAAACCAAACGTTGGAGGTGGTCATTTCTTAATGCGCAGTAATAAACTCGGCACTCTAGAGCACCCGAGAGCGTTTTTTTCGATGCCAACCTAACCAGAGTGACGGGAGCGGCACAATTCAGAAAAAGTGCTCAGCTCGCCGAGAAAATGCGATTTAAGCAATAAAATTAAAAATGCTTATAAAACATAAACCAAACGTTGGAAGTGGTCATTTCTTCATGCGCAGTGATAAACTCGGCACTCTAAAGCACCCGAGAGCGTTTTTTTCGATGCCAACCTAACCAGAGTTACGGGAGCGGCACAATTCAGAAAAAGCGCTCAGCTCGCCGAGAAAATGCGATTTATGCAATAAAATTAAAAATGCTTATAAAACATAAACCAAACGTTGGAGGTGGTCATTTCTTCATGCGCAGTGATAAACTCGGCACTCTAAAGCACCCGTGAGCGTTTTTTTCGATGCCAACCTAACCAGAGTGACGGGAGCGGCACAATTCAGAAAAAGCGCTCAGCTCGCCGAGAAAATGCGATTTAAGCAATAAAATTAAAAATGCTTATAAAACATAAACCAAACGTTGGAGGTGGTCATTTCTTAATGCGCAGTAATAAACTCGGCACTCTAAAGCACCCGAGAGCGTTTTTTTTGATGCCAACCTAACCAGAGTGACGGGAGCGGCACAATTCAGAAAAAGTGCTCAGCTCGCCGAGAAAATGCGATTTAAGCAATAAAATTAAAAATGCTTATAAAACATAAACCAAACGTTGGAGGTGGTCATTTCTCAATGCGCAGTAATAAACTCGGCACTCTAAAGCACCCGAGAGCGTTTTTTTCGATGCCAACCTAACCAGAGTGACGGGAGCGGCACAATTCAGAAAAAGTGCTCAGCTCGCTGAGAAAATGCGATTTAAGCAATAAAATTAAAAATGCTTATAAAACATAAACCAAACGTTGGAGGTGGTCATTTCTTAATGCGCAGTAATAAACTCGGCACTCTAAAGCACCCGAGAGCGTTTTTTTCGATGCCAACCTAACCAGAGTGACGGGAGCGGCACAATTCAGAAAAAGCGCTCAGCTCGCCGAGAAAATGCGATTTAAGCAATAAAATTAAAAATGCTTATAAAACATAAACCAAACGTTGGAGGTGGTCATTTCCTAATGCGCAGTAATAAACTCGGCACTCTAAAGCACCCGAGAGCGTTTTTTTCGATGCCAACCTAACCAGAGTGACGGGAGCGGCACAATTCAGAAAAAGTGCTCAGCTCGCCGAGAAAATGCGATTTAAGCAATAAAATTAAAAATGCTTATTAAACATAAACCAAACGTTGGAGGTGGTCATTTCTTCATGCGCAGTGAATAACTCGGCACTCTAAAGCACCCGAGAGCGTTTTTTTCGATGCCAACCTAACCAGAGTGACGGGAGCGGCACAATTCAGAAAAAGCGCTCAGCTCGCCGAGAAAATGCGATTTAAGCAATAAAATTAAAAATGCTTATTAAACATAAACCAAACGTTGGAGGTGGTCATTTCTTCATGCGCAGTGATAAACTCGGCACTCTAAAGCACCCGAGAGCGTTTTTTTCGATGCCAACCTAACCAGAGTGACGGGAGCGGCACAATTCAGAAAAAGCGCTCAGCTCGCCGAGAAAATGCGATTTAAGCAATAAAATTAAAAATGCTTATAAAACATAAACCAAACGTTGGAGGTGGTCATTTCTTAATGCGCAGTAATAAACTCGGCACTCTAAAGCACCCGAGAGCGTTTTTTTCGATGCCAACCTAACCAGAGTGACGGGAGCGGCACAATTCAGAAAAAGTGCTCAGCTCGCCGAGAAATGCGATTTAAAGCAATAAAATTAAAAATGCTTATAAACATAAACCAAACGTTGGAGGTGGTCATTTCTCAATGCGCAGTAATAAACTCGGCACTCTAAAGCACCCGAGAGCGTTTTTTTCGATGCCAACCTAACCAGAGTGACGGGAGAGGCACAATTCAGAAAAGTGCTCAGCTCGCGAGAAAATGCGATTTAAGCAATAAAATTAAAAATGCTTATAAACATAAACCAAACGTTGGAGGTGGTCATTCTTAATGCGCAGTAATAAACTCGGCACTCTAAAGCACCCGAGAGCGTTTTTTTCGATGCAACCTAACCAGAGTGACGGGAGCGGCACAATTCAGAAAAAGCGCTCAGCTCGCCGAGAAAATGCGATTTAAGCAATAAAATTAAAAATGCTTATAAAACATAAACCAAACGTTGGAGGTGGTCATTTCTTAATGCGCAGTGAATAAACTCGGCACTCTAAAGCACCCGAGAGCGTTTTTTTCGATGCCAACCTAACCAGAGTGACGGGAGCGGCACAATTCAGAAAAAGTCGCTCAGCTCGCCGAGAAAATGCGATTTAAGCATAAAATTAAAAATGCTTATTAAACATAAACCAAACATTGGAGGTGGTCATTTCTTCATGCGCAGTGAATAACTCGGCACTCTAAAGCACCCGAGAGCGTTTTTTTCGATGCCAACCTAACCAGAGTGACGGGAGCGGCACAATTCAGAAAAGCGCTCAGCTCGCCGAGAAAATGCGATTTAAGCAATAAAATTAAAAATGCTTATAAAACATAACCAAACGTTGGAGGTGGTCATTTCTTCATGCGCAGTGATAAACTCGGCACTCTAAAGCACCCTAGAGCGTTTTTTTTCGATGCCAACCTAACCAGAGTGACGGGAGCGGCACAATTCAGAAAAAGTGCTCAGCTCGCCGAGAAAATGCGATTTAAGCAATAAAATTAAAAATGCTTATAAAACATAAACCAAACGTTGGAGGTGGTCATTTCTTAATGCGCAGTAATAAACTCGGCACTCTAAAGCACCCGAGAGCGTTTTTTCGATGCCAACCTAACCAGAGTGACGGGAGCGGCACAATTCAGAAAAAGTGCTCAGCTCGCCGAGAAATGCGATTTAAGCAATAAATTAAAAATGCTTATAAAACATAAACCAAACGTTGGAGGTGGTCATTTCTTAATGCGCAGTAATAAACTCGGCACTCTAAAGCACCCGAGAGCGTTTTTTTCGATGCCAACCTAACCAGAGTGACGGGAGCGGCACAATTCAGAAAAAGTGCTCAGCTCGCCGAGAAAATGCGATTTAAGCAATAAAATTAAAAATGCTTATTAAACATAAACCAAACGTTGGAGGTGGTCATTTCTTCATGCGCAGTGAATAACTCGCACTCTAAAGCACCCGAGAGCGTTTTTTTCGATGCCAACCTAACCAGAGTGACGGGGAGCGGCACAATTCAGAAAAAGCGCTCAGCTCGCCGAGAAAATGCGATTTAAGCAATAAAATTAAAAATGCTTATAAAACATAAACCAAACGTTTGGAGGTGGTCATTTCTCAATGCGCAGTAATAAACTCGGCACTCTAAAGCACCCGAGAGCGTTTTTTTCGATGCCAACCTAACCAGAGTGACGGAGAAGCGTGCACAATTTCAGAAAAAGTGCTCAGCTCGCCGAGAAATGCGATTTAAGCAATAAAATGAAAAATGCTTATTAAACATAAACCAAAACGTTGGAGGTGGTCATTTCTTCATGCGCAGTGAATAACTCGGCACTCTAAAGCACCCGAGAGCGTTTTTTTTCGATGCCAACCCTAACCAGAGTGACGGGAGCGGCACAATTCAGAAAAAGCGCTCAGCGCGCCGAGAAAATGCGATTTAAGCAATACAATTAAAATGCTTATTAAACATAAACCAAACGTTGGAGGTGGTCATTTCTTCATGCACAGTGAATAACTCGGGCACTCTAAAGCACCCGAGAGCGTTTTTTTCGATGCCAACCTAACCAGAGTGACGGAGCGGCACAATTCAGAAAAAGCGCTCAGGCCTTCGCCGGAGAAAATGCGATTTAAGCAATAAAATTAAAAATGCTTATAAAACATAAACCAAACGTGGGTGGTGGTCATTTCTTCATGCGCAGTGATAACCCTACTCGGTTCA